>NC_090438.1:776564637-777178137 GCF_031143425.1 Pleurodeles waltl | reverse complement strand
TGGCCCTTGACACATAATTCAGTGTAGCGGAGCTCAGCTAGGGACACAGATACCCTAGCGCTTGTGAACCCTGAAGAGAGTGGCATGGTGGGCTGAGGTGTCCTCGTCATGAGCAGCTGCAGCAAAGTAAAGCACAGGAATACAACCCGATTTACAAGGCCGCATCACCACCCAGCGAGGGGCACTAACCAGGGAATAACTGGTCCATATGAGCTGATCCCCTCCGAAATTACTGGAGATTTGAGTGAGCAGTTGCTGGTGCTGGTCGACCTGTCCACTGGATTAAATAAACACTAGCACTCTGTGGATGCCAACGGCGCTTGACCCTAAAGGAAGTGGGAGAGTGAGTCTGGTACGATCGGCAAGCCAAAAAGGAGGTAGGCCCAGGAAATGGAGGGTATGGGTGCTGCTAAACCACCTGAGCAAGCTACTAACGCTGGGGCAGGCAGCATTGCACCAACCCCTGAGACCACACTCGACACTATATTCCAGGCGATCCAAGACTCCTGAGAGGCCCTTGAACAAAAAATTGATACTCTAACGGTGGATCTATCCTTGCTGAGAGACGACCATCGCAGGCTCACCAATAAAGTTGCTTCAAATGAAAGGACTCTGGAACAACTGGCCCCAGACCAAAAAGCCCTCTTTGCAGACCTGATAGGGCTTACCTACCGAGTAAAAACGTTGAAAACAAGAGTGGAAGTCGCCGAAAACCATGCCTGCAGAAGCAATATTCGGCTAGTGGAACTTCCTGAAAAGGTGGAACAGGGTGCGGCGCATATGGAGACTTTCCTAGGGAAATGGATAAAGGAAGCAGTGGCTCCAGATGTCTTGTCCCCCTTCTTTGCCATTGAAAGAGCCCACAGAGTACCAGCTAGACCTCCTCCCCCAGGAGCAGGACCTCACCCGGTTGTTGCAAAATTACTCCATTTTAAAGACAGAGATTTTATCCTAGCACAGGCAAGACTGAAGGGGAAAATAACGCTGGGAAACCAATGGATAATGATATTTCCAGACTTTACCAGGGAAACGCAAAAGCAAAGAGCCTCTTTCAAAGACTCTAAAAGGCGGCTTTGTGACCGTGGAATTCAATATGCTATGCTCTTCCCGGCTAAACTGAGAGTTTCCTACTGTGATAAGACACACTTTTTCACCTCTCCCCAATTGGTATGGGACTGGTTGGAATCTAATGACCCTTCGACCTCCAATCCACAGCTGGGAACCCCATGCAACCAACAGGAGACACAACAGGTCAAGCAGGCGAGGAACAAAGGTGGCACCTCCGCGACACAAGGCATTGAAGGAAATGCAAGAAGCAGTGGATGTTGCAGCAGTTATGAGTGGGGGAATTCTGCTTTAACTCAGTCCTCCGAGGCTCTCTCTGATCATGACTCCAATTTTGGTAGTAATTCCTTCTCCTCTCAGGACACATCCGTCAGTATGCCTAAAGTAACCCCGAGATCCTCGGAGGATCATATTTGAACACCATGTACATAGATGCAGAGGATCTTGGAGAATGACTATGCAGTCAGACTGTAACAGCTTATTTTACAGTACAGTGTGGGATATTACACAGTTGATGCATGGGTCCTGCAAGGGGGAGAGGGGAGGTTAACTCAAAGTGGCTCACAACGGGAAACCGGGGTTCTATCTTCTGACTGCACAACATAATAACCCATGATAGATATAGGAGCAGCTGTGTAATAAGATTGTTGGAACATGATTCAGCCTGATTGGGCCCCAAGACGCGCCGGGATGCGGGCTCTCGGGCTCTGGGGTGTCGCCCTACTCACATGATGTTAGTTTCTGCTTTAACTGTTTGGACGGGGATAGTTTTAGATACCGGTCCTGGGGAAAGGGAGTTGGGGTATTGGGGTTTTAGTTATGTGCATTATAGTAGATTTGCTCCCAGTACAGTGACTTTAGCAGTACTTCAAACTAGGAATGTATTTTTGAGGATAAGTCCCAGGCTGTTGTGGGGGAGTAAATACAGCATCACTTCTCACACTTGTACTTTATGGGTTCCCCCTTGACTTATAAAATTGTTACCTGAAATGCTAGGGTTTTGAATAGCATGTGTAAGAGGTACAAGGTATACAATCAGCTTAAGAGAAGGGGAGTCCACATAGCCTTATTACAGGAAACACACCTCTTAGAACCAGAAGTCAGGGCCCTCGCGAAGAGATGGTGTGGCCAAATATTTGCAACAACTTACTCAGCCTTTCCAAGATGTGTCTTAATGTGGGTTTGCCTTGGAGTACCTTTCCAAACGTTGCATGAAATAATAGATAAGGAGGGGCGATATGTTTTAGTGGCTGGGAGGCTGGAGGGTAGAGATATCACAATAGGGGGGCATATATGCACAAATCAAGAACAGGGAGTCTTTCTTAATACGTTTCCGCTGGAAGTGGGACCCTACTTTACATGAGCTACTCTGATAGGGGGAGATAATAACTGTATTGCAGACCCTGAATTGGATAGGTCGCACCCCCCCGCCGCGTTCCCTAACAACTAAAGTGGCTAGACTGTTCTCTGAATGGCAGCGACAGTGGAGGTTTAGTGATAGTTGGAGACACAATCACCCTGTAGCCCGAGACTATTCTTTTAATTCCACACTACACGACTTGCATGTACGTCTGGATGCATTCCTTGCCTCCCCTGAGATACAAAGCGTAGTAGAAGCAGCGGAATATCTATGCCGCACTATTTCAGATCATAATCCCCTGCTATTATCACTGACCTGGCGCAGAGAAAAACCAAGCATACCAACTTGGTGTCTCAGAACAGAAATGCTTGAGGACGAGGCATTCAAACACTCGATATCGACTGCAATAAAGGCTTTTTTTTGCCTATAATACAGGAACAGCGTCCTCCAGAGCGATTGAATGGGAGACATTCAAAACGGTCATTAGGGGAAAGTGTATAGCGGAGAACATAGGGGTTTGTTGGACCTTAGAACTAGATATGCAGAAACATGAAGATTCCCTTAGAGACACTGAGTGTCACAGGCCCAATAACCCAGCTCTGGCCCCTCTTCTTGCTGATGTAAAAGAAAAAATTGCAATGGCAACAGAAAAGTTGAGCTGTTTTGATTACAGAAAGTACTTATCTAGGCAGCACGCAGAGGGAGACAAAGCGGGCTTACTGCTGGCGTGGCTCGCGGCTCCACCGAGACCTCAGAACTTGGTAATAGAGATTGAAGACGCAGCAGGCTGTTGTCTCTATGGGCAGAATGAAATAAACGCCAGATTCACTAGCTATTATGCCCAACTATATGCCCCACCTGTGGAGGCTCTGAGCTCCATCCAAGTAAAAGATCTGGACGAACTTGACCTCCCACTGCTGGGGGAGGTGGATAGACAAGCCCTCGCTGAGCCAATCACGAATGCGGATATCAAAGCCGCTGTCCAAAATTTGGCAAGAGGAAAGGTTCCGGGGGCTGATGGACTCCCTGTAGAGTTTTATAGTGTATAGCTGGAACAGCTGTCCCCACACTTGTGCACCTTATACGCAGAGGCGGGGGGGACAGGGTCTCTGCCTCAGTCCACAAACAGAGCTGTCATGATACCCCTTCTAAAACCTGGCAGGCAGGCGGGGGATGTGCGCTCCTGCCGCCCCTTGTCCATGCTTAACATGGACTATAAGATACTTAGTCGAACACTTGCTGCCCGCCTTCTACCCTATATGACGACACTGATCCATAGGGATCAATCTGGGTTTGTCTCCCAGCGTAGCACAGCACAGAACATAAGACGATTAGTCTCAATACTGCACTCTGCGTCTCCAACCTTGCAGCGGGCAGCGATTATTTCAGTGGATATTGAAAAGGCTTTTGATAGCCTTCCATGGGATTTCCTGGAGAAGGTAATGCTGAGATTGGGACTGGGGCAGGACTTTATCTGCTGGACGCAGCCGCTCTATACGAATACCAAAGCGCGAGTACGTACGGGTAGAACAATATCTGATCCATACCAAATCGTCAGGGGCACCAGGCAGGGCTGTCCCCTGTCGCCCTTGCTTTTTGCTACTGCGGTGGAACCGCTTGCCCGAATGGCAATATCAGGCACCTATTTTTAAGGGCTCCAGGTGGGGATGCAAGAACACCATATTGCAATATATTCAGACGACATGCTGATCTTCCTGGGGGATGCAGAAACTGGCCTACCAGGAGCTATGGCTATGTTGGAGCAATTTGGGGGTGCATCGAGTTTACGGATAAATTGGCAGAAATCTTCCCCCTAATGGAGGGGGTCCCGAAGATCAATGACACACGAGGGCTAACTTGGGCACCCACTACATTTCGTTACCTAGGAGTCAACATATACCATAAATCAGAAGACTTATTAGAGGGGAATATACATCAGGCAATAAGGAAATTGAGAACTGACATGCAGTTCTGGAGAACGCTTCGCTATCGGTCACAGGGAGAGTGGCGTTACTAAAAATGATAATGTTGCCAACATTGTTGTACTATTTCTCTACTCTCCCGCTGATTGTTGCAAAATCAGTATTCAGAGACATTAACTCTATGATGACTAGTTTAATCTGGGGATCGGCCAGGCACAGACTGGCATTGGGCACTCTTCAGAAACACACATTAGAGGGGGGACTGGCTGCACCAGACATGGAGAATGGCTGGCAAGATCTCTAGGTGAGGAATCAGCAGAATGTAACTCACAGTATAATTTAGGTGCTCTCCTGAGCGTACTGCTGAGCCCTTGAGGGAAACAACAGCAGCTACCACAAGAATTGCATACTATACAGGTATGTTAGGAACGCAGTCTGCAGCGCTGCAGCGCTCAGGTACAGCACTCCCATATTGCTCCGGAAATACCAATAGAAGGTCTGATGCATGTACCGGGGTGCGAGCCCTAGCAGGGATCAAGAAACCAGCTACATATAATATTAAAGTACTGGGGGACCTGTATCATAACGAAGAGTTACGTACTTTTGCTGAGCTCAGGGAGCAGTTTGATGTCCCTTCCGGAATGTTTCTTCTATACAACGCGATCATTAGGATTATACAGAGGTCCTGGAGGTTGGGGTGTCACAAACCACCAATACATGAAGGATGCCGCATTATTTGCTCACATGGGGGAGAAAGGGGTGTTATATCAGCAATTTACAAGGCCTTACACAAAGACACAGCCATTCCTTTGGATAAACTCAGGTTGAAGTGGCAGACAGAGTTGGTGATACCTACAGACGAGCAGAGATGGGCCAGGATTACTACACATATATATTCGCCAACTAGGAATGCTTGCTTTAAATTATTAAACCTCTATATCTACCACAGAGCTTATCTTACCCCAAAAAAATGTATGCTACCAGAGGTGGGGGTTGCCCCCGCTGCCCAGAACCAGAGGCAGGATTGGAACACATGCTGTAGCACTGTCTGAAAATAGTGCCTTACTGGGAAGAGGTATTCAAGAACTTGTCTGTGGATACAGACAGGAAACTGAGGCTGTCACCCTTGACAGCACTATTAGGACATTTTCCCCGCCCTTCCACCAAAAAGACTACTAATAAATATATTGACCTAGCACTAATATTTGCCAAAAGAGAAATTAAGATTCATTGAAAGGACATTCAGAGGTGGCAGAACACAGTGATAAAATGGGCAGAGGCAGAGGGAAATATATTACATCAAGAGGCAGCACAGGGGAGAGGAACTCGAGAAACAGCACGACAATGGGACACACTGTTAGATTGCCTCAAACACCCAGGTGACACGATATCAGACAACTCACGAGCAACCTCTGAATATGACACGGACGAAGACTCTACTACATAAAAGAACAATAAACAGTGAAGGATTAGCTTTCTTATTTGGAGAAACTACGATATTTGAGAAATTCCATGTTGTTTGCTGGGAGCGAATTTGGGGGGGGCATGGGGGAAGCATGTTGTTTCTTCTATATGGTAGTTGTACCTTGCTTGCAAAATTAATAAAAGATATCTAAAAATAGCTAATAACAAATGTACTGCAGCATCTTTAAGGAGTTAGTGATGCTGAAAACTTTAGACTTCGCAGTCTTGTAATCTATGCTGAGGTGTGACACAAAGGTACAGAGGATCACTGAAGCAGGCTTAAGAAACTAGCAGCATAAAATAAGCTTCAGGTAACAATGAAAGGACCATCGCAGAACAAATGGGTCACGTTCGGATCACTTAGGCCACAGAACAGTTGACACATGGAATATGATTGCAGCATTTCTGGTGAGAAATATAAGTGATAAGGTGTGTTGGGGGCTGGAGCAGTTAAGTGAATCTTCCTAAATGGCAAATGTGGGGGGGGAGAGGGTAATATCTGGTAGCTATTTGGGGTACAGTATTAATAAGCACTTTAGAGTCTGTTGGGGCAATCGCAAAAGCAAATGCTTTTTGAGTTACAAGCTGTTGTGGTGTTCTCCAAATGTTTATTTAAGCAGTTAGTACCATTGGCGAGTCGTTAAAGAGTTTTATGCCAAGCAGCATAAACCAAGGTGAGTGGTTAATCCATTGGTTATTGGTTGATGTTGATTATTGGGATCGGCCTTATGCTTTTAAGGAAACCATTCCATGCATTTATACCAGTTTATTTGTGGTATATTAAATTAAAAGAGGTTAGATGTGATCATTAGATGGGGCAATAGATATTTGGTGGGGTTAACAGAAGAGCTAGAAGAGATTAGGTATTGTTAGATTGCAGGGTATGACTTTCAAAGAAGGATAGACTGAGATACTTGAAATGAAGTGTTGGTAATTTGTAGAAGTACAATGATAGAATTTAAGGCAAACATAAATGTGACTTCAAATTTGCTCCTTTTAGAGAGATGAGGCATGCAGAGGATGGAAACTAAGGCAAGGGTCTAGTGCAAGTTATTTATTGGTATTTCTCACTGAATTAAATGATGTGCTCCTTTGGCTTACAGTGTGGAACATCTTAAATGAACTTGCCAAGCACCCAAGACATTGATATTGCCAGTTTTTTCTTTTTATTCTTCAAATGCAGCACAAAAGTTTCTAATGGATTGTGGGGCGACGTGGGTGCTCCTAAAAAGATCTGTGCTGCAAGAAGAATGTATAATGCATGCAATTAGGAGGCAAGTCTCCCAAAATGCAATTCAGAATAGGGTGCACATCTGATAATGAGTTATAAATGCTTTTCCGACTCACAAAATGGGTTTCATACAGAGGATAACCATTTTGCGGTCACAAACCATATGATTTTATGAATCACAGTGTTTGCACCACACTATGACTTTTACATTAGGCATAAAGGGCATGATTTAGAAATTGGCGGAAGGGTTACTCCCTCACAATTGTGACGCATATTCTATCTCCCAAAATCTAAATCCCATTATTTCACATGAGATCTAGATTTTGGGAGAGAGGATTTCTGTCACGGTTGTAAAGGAGTAACCCTTCCTCCAAGTTCTAAATCAGACCCAAAGCCTTTAAAATGGCAGAGGCAGGTCAGATGAAGACATTTCTATCATACAATGGCACTGGGAAGTATTCAATAAACATGACATGGGAATGTGTTAAAAGTGGTGCTAAATGGACATATGATGGCTGAGAAGGTTTGCTCAGAGAAAATCAGAGAAGAAAAAGGCAAGCTTGGTAGATGAGTTAGAAGTAGCAGAAATGCAATGTCAACACTTACAATCACAGGTGTAGTGTTAAATGTGGACTCCTAGAAGTCGACTCTTTAGATCTTAAAAGAGCAGAATGCGACTTTGCGAGCTCAAACGACAAATCCTATGAATGTGTAGCAAACAAAATAATGTATTCCCTTTAACAGAAATGACAATGTGGACGCAAAACTGGATGACACAAAAAATGAGAATGGTTCTATCAATACTATCAGTAACTTTATGGGGCAGGCCTGACTGATCCTAAGTCTATCAAGGCTTATCTGACGCAAGATAATATAAAATGAATTTTGGCATCTCTGGTCGACATACTGAAACAACCTGTGACTAAGAAGAGGTAATTTAAACAATAAAAATTATTGGAATCTCTAAAGCTCCATGGACATTGTTTTACAAAACTTTCTGAGCACGTATGGTACATTTCCTTATAGGGTTCTATAACTCTTTCATTTCAAAAGTAGCTCCATCTATGGCTGATGCAAACAATGTTGATGCTGCCCCATCTTGGGGAAAACCTTGTGGAATGCAGGTCATATCGCCTAACCTCTCTACAAAACGAGGCAAGTATTAAAAAATAGTAATATATAAATTAATACCAGAAACAATCTCAAATATGATATCCAAGTTTTCTTCTTACACCCTTCTACATTCTGCCCAGCTCTCATAGGTAAACTATTGTATGTCTGGTCAGAAGTGAGAAATAAAGTGAACAACGTGACGTCCCAGTGCCCTTACTGTTGCCGGTGCCAATTCTAACCACACTCAGCAGCACTTTCTTGCTTTATTAAAGTTAAGGGTTAGGTCAGTAAGTTCTGACAGGGCTCCTGATATTTCACAATTGAGTATATAGCTACAAGGTGGCACACGAAAAATGTTCAGTGCTTGGGGCACTATAACCAGTAGGGAAAAGGTTGTAGTTTGGAGGTGTTAGATGTGCAATTTAAATTCTTAAACTTTAAAAAAACATTTAAATACATAACAGTATAAAAAATATGTAAGCATATGCTCGTAGATAAAAAGATAAATGTAAAAGTAAAAATACAAATTACAATCTTTTAAATATGTAAATGTAATGGTGTTTAATTAAAAAATAATATTTAATACAAATATGTTAAACAACATTAATTTGCAATACTTAATAAACAATGTTACATACCCAAAACACAATATTCTTACATTCTATAATTTAGCCCATGGCATTTTTGAGTTGATAATATTTTTGCCACAATATTCTTGTAACACAATATTTTTTCCACAATATTTTGGTAATTCCCCTGAGATATATTTAAAGTACCCCCACTGCACAGGAGACCCTCAACTCATCCGCTATGCATCTTGAACCTTTACAGGCCCTGTTCACTAGCCAAAAGACTCCTACACCTTGCTAAAACACCACAGGTGTCTCTTGCAGCCTGCCCTCAGCTGTAAATCCAACTGAGTCCCTAGGTACCTACATTTACTGTCAAACAAGGCACATCACAAACCTGCAACTCCCACTGTGCTACCTTTTCCTCAAACACAATCTAAAAGTTAGCCCTAGACAACGCAATAGCTCATTTATATTTATGGATTTTCATTTTTAAAACTTGTTTGCAATCAAGCAGTTTAGTAATGTCAATGTGCATTCTGCACAGCGCTGCACGGATACAGCAGGTCTTGGTTAGAGTTACATGTGGAACCCACAAGTCACACGTTTTGATCCCGAGGATTACTTCATTTTGTTGCCTACCTATTGTGATCACTAAGGTCTGTTCTGCTTTGCTAACATTTGAACTTCGTTCTTGGGACGGTAATAGCAAACACAATGCCAGAGTTGGGTAGTTATAGTAAGCGATGCTCATCTTAACCATGCATACATGATAGCTTTTATATTATTGAGTAGATACGGTACTTTTCATGCGTTTAATAAATCAGGATGCAACATACGTTAGCTCACACATTAGTTTCAACTGGTCTTACAGATTCTGAACTTTTGCTTTGTAAACGATTTCATTTCTATATTTATCATTTGGCCAACTTATGAAGTGAGAAGACAGAGGGGGTCATTCTGACCCTGGCGGCCGGTGGCTGGCGGTGCTCCCACGAGCATTCTGACCGCGGCGGTTCAGCCGCAGTCAGAAGCGGCAAGTCGGCGGGCTCCCGCCGACTTACCGCTGCTCGGGGGAATCCTTCATGGTGGCGGAGCGCGCTCCGCCGCCATGAGGATTCTGACCCCCCCTACCGCCATCCTGTTCATGGCGGGAAAGCCGCCATGAACAGGATGGCGGTAGGGGGGGTCGCGGGGCCCCTGGGGGCCCCTGCTGTGCCCATGCCAATGGCATGGGCACGGCAGGGGCCCCCGTAAGAGGGCCCCGCAAAGTATTTCAGTGTCTGCCTTGCAGACACTGAAATACGCGACGGGTGCCACTGCACCCGTCGCACCTTCCCACTCCGCCGGCTCGATTACGAGCCGGCATCCTCGTGGGAAGGGAGTTTTTCCCTGGGCTGGCGGGCGGTCTTTTGGAGACCGCCCGCCAGCCCAGGGAAAAACTCATAATACCCTCCGCGGTCTTCTGACCGCGGAGCGGTATAATGGGGGCGGAATTCTGGCGAATCAGAATCACCCCCAGAGTGTATAGTCCGTTGAACAATTCAGAAAGAGGGCAGCAAAAGACATAGATGTAGATGTAGAGACTGCATACATTTGGAAGTTCAAAGATGTTTTAGGCTCAAAAATATATGTTTCAATTCTTTCTGCCATAGGATTTTACAATGTACACAAATAATGTCTGCTTCTCCTGTGCGAAAAAAGCATGCTTGGGGAGTCTCAGAGCGAGGAGTGATTGTCTGGCAGCACACTTTGTGACTACTAACAACTACAATCATAGACTGCAGTTTGCCAGCATGCTCATTCGGCCCCTATATTTAGCTTTCTAATCTCAGCACTTTTAATAGCATAAGTAGAGGAAGCATTGCATCAGCACCAACTATATGCAGCTGGCAAAAATTATATACACTAGGGACAACACCGCCACCATGAACATAGAACTACACCCACCGAACCTTGGACTACTAGCCCACATAGACATCCACTCCTCTGCTTGAAAGCCAACACAAAGAAAGCAAAACTCTTCCCACTACTACATTTAGAAGAATTCACAGGCTGCAAAAGAGCAAATCACAGTCAAGAAAAGCTAATAAACCTAGAAGCACCAGACTTCATAAGTAGAAACATCTTCTCAGCCTTATAAAACACATGCACGGTCAATAAGATCTCAAACCAACAGTCTCCAATGTCACAGATGGAAAACAAATGCAACAGCATCAACAGGTTATTGATTGAAAAGGGAAAAAGAACAAAATAGGACTTCATATCAACACTGGCATGCATTCACTGCAGTGATAATCCCTCAACAGACTGCATCCAAGGACCCCTCGTATATAATCAATGCCTCAAGCCACCCTCTTATGAACCAAGCATTATCCCCTTTCAGAGCATAGAATCATGATTCTTAGAAGCATTTGAACCCCCCCTCAAATTAGTAAAAAATGAACGTATTCAAGCCATCTTCCTGTGCAAGCTAAAAGCCGGAAAGATCCTACCACTATTTTGGGTTTTTCAATGGCACCAAATGGAAAAAACATTTACTGTCTGCTGCCCAGACAAAAATCAACGACTGTCCTCTGGACCCTTATCAATCAGGCTTCAGCCCACAATGCAGCTGTGGTCAGTTTTTTGCCAACCTTTAAGAAAATCTTAGATCTTCAGATGAGGCACTGGCTAACCACTATCGGATTCATAAGGGCAAAAGTGGTGAGCGCTCATTTGGATACTTGGCCCCTCTCCACTGGAGCAGGTTCCATCTCTTCCTTAGGTCTTGAAAGTTATTGCACATATTTAAAAAAAACAAAGGCTTAAAACATAGCTGTTTAACTTTCCCCCATGATAGTTTGGGCTCTCTTTTTTTTCTGCCTCTGACCTGATGAGCTGTTTTGTCCTTCAGAGCATGGATTCTCCAGGAGGAATCAATGTTCACGCTCTAGAAATTGTATTAACATAACAAAGGCCAGATATGCTTTTGAAAATAAAAGGACTTTACTACATACAGGGATGAAATTCACACACATACACCACATGCAATCGGGGAAAACCAGGCACTCTCCCATAACAGACTACGTAGATTTATATAGAGTCTCTAGGCAGTCTCCGCAATGGGGAGAAGGTAAAAAAGGCATTTACCACCAAATCATTAATCAGCTGCCAGGAATTATTAGTAGAGTCATGGAAAGGGTGATAAAAAGAGTACTACTCTGGGCCCTATTGCCCAAAGCACTAAGTTAGTTAGCAAAATATACATATCATATAGGGCACCAGTTAGAGGACTTCTAGCACACGTTATTAGCAGAGGAAAACATACTGGTCAGTTACAATGGGAAAACGAAGAGCTGGATATCACACAGCCACTGCATTGGGTCTTTCAAGTTTAACCCTCTGTCAAAGTGCTTCAGATGGCAAAAATGAATGTAGCATTCAGGACCTTGTAAGCCATCCCTAAAATAAATTATTTGGGACTCCAAAGCCTAAATCCTGTGTTAAACACCACAGATGGGAAGGTAAGTTTTGGTTCACTAAATTCAATGCAAATATCTTCTGTCCACATATACATCTTTTCTGCGTGCCAGACAGGAAAATGAGATGCAAATATGTTACCAGTGCGCCATAAACTACAACTGATATGGCTCTGATTTCCCCTTCCTCTTTCCACTGTTCTTTCAACAATTTACATAATCATGTTTAGTAGACAAAGAATGTATTTCAGAAAGCTAATAGAGATAATGAGCAGGTTTCAGTAGCTTTTGCAGTGAAAACAAGATCCTGCATAAAGTTTGACACAGATCCTACAATACTGCGAGGAGGAACACACTACAATGCAAGGAATTCCATTTGTAGGGGGGTGTTTTTTTGAATACGCATGGTGTTTCTAGGTATCCCTAAATGCTGGGCTCCTCTGTGCAGACATTACAAACGCTTCTTGGGCACTTGCAGACATAGTAGTGTCATACATCTATGTGGACACTGCTTCTCTTCTGTTCAGCCAATAGCTTTTGTCCTATGCGAACCCACGCTGCTGGTACTGTTTTCATTCAGAGGGGGTGTAGAAACAGGGAATGGCAAAACATTCCCTTGCTCCACTTGAAAAAGAATTGAGGTTCTATTGCATGTGAATAATTACAGAAATCACTGCCCTACAATAATGTTTTGCAATTATCCCTACATCTCTCCTCATAGCTGTTGGGATGGGAATGTCCCCTGCATGGTGTAGTCATGTCCCCTGCCCTGAGGGCCCAACTGAGAGTTTCTTGTACCCTGGTTTTTGGAGATTGTTGGCCCCAGTCACACACTAACCTAGCATGTACGTGAAGGCCTAGGCCTGACTCTTGATATAAGTCCAGTCTTGGACCTGTTCTGGCCCTGGAGGGACTTCCAAGTGCTCTCTCTATAGTGACAGGGGACAACTGTCCTTTCATGGGTTGAAGCGTGTAATACAGGGGTGGCAGCGTACTGTCATACGATGTTCCGTAGTGATCCTAGTGTGACCAATTTTGTTTTATCAGTGTCACAGGAGTGGTGGCCTAATAGTGTATAGTGCCACTGCTATAGATGAACCTGGATACCTCTGCTGCTTTCCCAAGCAGATGGTGTATGTATGTATGTATGTATTGTGTGGCTTGCGTGGTAAGCACTATATCTATCTGAGTTAACCACAGTGAAGGAGGTCTATTGGTTCCATTTTGTAAGCCCCTGGCCTTCAGAGTTGCACAGGATACAGTGGAGCTTACTTGACCAGAGAGTGAAAGTGTCCTGCTGACATTTATGAGACTGGAGGGATTAAGACGTAGACAAGGAAGTGGGGAAAGAGGAATGGAAAGAGCAGGCAAGCTTCCGTTAGAAATTCAATGAGGTCCTTTTGCTGCAGAGAGCTGTTAATTAGTCCCCATTTGGTGGAAGGCAAGGGTGAAGTATTGGACTGCACTTCTTGTTGTTAGAGTGTGGCAGGTCCTTTAGAAAGGGGTCAGCTTTTTGTCTCTCTTCACGGTCAGTATCCGATGTGCCAGTAATAGTCAGGTCATGCTCACACCTATTTGTGACTCTTTGGTGAGTGTCCAAGCATGGAGATGACCCTGCTATGCGGAGCATCACTCTAAACAAAGGCTGAGTTTGGAAAACAGCCTGAAAAGGACACATGAAAAGAAGAATTGAACCAAACTGGTTCTGGAAGGGTAGACAGAAAACACACATACCCTATCTGCTGCACCTGTAAATGAGTGGAAGCTGTTGACACACTTGTTGTTCCAGTTTCATCTTCTCTTCCACCAAGGAGGAGGTACTCTACTGAGTACCCAGAGGACTACTGTGCTAGCAGGGCTGGTGCTGCCTGGCAGCCAGCTCCAAAGGGGTGAAGGAAAATCACCTGGAGTCAGACCTGAGTAATAGCTGCTCCTTGTCTTAGAACACCTGAAGGACCTACCTGGAAGAAGAGGGAAGGAACAAGCTAAACCTGCATTGATAGCTGATTACTGGCGTGGGCAAGAGCAGTAGACCCCAGAGCTGGGGACCCATCTGACAGAGGCTCGTGGAAGCGCGACTGATGTGCTCCACGCTCAGAACTGGTCACCACTCCGGAAGATTCATGACACAGCCAAGGGTGGCTGAAAGGATTGTCCTGCAATCCTTACAGTAATAACCCTGGCCGTTGTCCCATGTGTGTCTGAGCACTCTGCGCACTCAAGCAGAGACTACAGCTAAATTGCAGTACACGACAAATGTGCCTGAATCTACTTTGCTATCTCAGCTATGGAATTTGCCCCAAATGTTCCTAAATGGTCTTGTACCATACATAGCCCCATGGCATTAACTCAAACGTGTGCCCATGCAGACTACACTAGTGCAACTGAGCTGCTGCCTCGAGCTCCATGGCACTATACCAAATGTGTGCCCATGCAGACTACACCAGTGCAAGTGAGCTGCGGCATCGAGGCACTTTCTAAGGGGTGCATGCAGCTGCTGAGGTGTTGACCGGTGGTGTGCCTGATCAGACTGCTGCTGCACTAGAACACCTAGAAGTCACTCAGCTACCGTCTTCCGACCTGCAAACCTGCCACTTCCCCAGTCCAGGAGGGAATAGGGCTTGCTGTAAACTGCTGACGCATCTGCTGCAGACACAGAGTGTCGGGAAGAGGGCCACTAACTCAAGTAAGCTACATGCTTGCTGCTGCTTCCGAGCTCTGCTGCGTGGCCTACATCTACCTGAAAGGAGTAAAGCAGCCACATAATATATCTGCTGACGCATCTTCCCCAATTACTTTGACAGCCACGACTGAAGAGCTGGAGACTGGACTGAGGTATACTGCAGACCCAAATTCTGGATAAGACCAACATTGAAACACTGAGTGCAAGCTAGTGTCAACCAGACAAAAGGGAGGAGGTCTGCACCTATGTTGAAACCTGCATGAGGTACCTAAGACTAAAGAAAGAGAAAGAGAAACAAATGTGTATCCTTGCCAGGAGCAAACAGTCCTGCATCAGAAACTATGAGTACCTGGTACTATTGTTTATTGTGCAGTAGGGAGGTTTAATGTCTATGTCCATTACTACACTACTGGGTATCTGGCACATTTGTTGAGTATATTTCATAAAAATTTGTGCTGTTCGGGAACATTAAGCTGAACCATATGGGTTGCTTACAAAGGAAGCTCGCACTCCTCAGGGTAGTTATGTTTAGGCTTTGTGCATGCAGGCTAAACATGAAGACGGTCAGTCATGAGCCTGTGCAAACTTTCAGTTTCGAACTGCCAGTTACTGCACTTACGGAGACATTTAAGTGTAGGAAGTTGGCTCTTTATATAGTGGACCAACATAAGGTACACTGTGTAAAAAGTCCAAGCAATACCCAGAGGCATCAAAGAGGTACAAACGACTTCCCAAATGCTCCCTTTTGTGGCAGAGTGGCCAAGCCGATATATGAGAGAGTAGTGTGAAGCATGTAAGCACACAATAATACAGTAAGTGAGACACACTCTCAATAAAGAAATCTGACACCAATTTATAAAAATAACACATACTCTTATATAAACTTTGACACCAAAATCACCTGAATCAGGTGAGGACTTTTCCAGTTATGAATTTTTAGAGTTTGCAAAAGTGGACACTTGGGGCATATTCAGATGTGGTAATGCTATTCTAAGAAGGAAGAACAAGCACTGCATACAGATATAGTACAGAGACTTATGGGACCAATCTCCTGGACTTAGGGTAAGTATAGGGCAAGGTCCAAGGCCACAACAATGGGTCACCTCGGGCAACACTGGGGAGGCCGGGTGCAATGGTGCAGTTCAGCATTGGGTGGCCAGTGTAAGTCTATGGGGATAGATCGGGGCACCAAGTTGCTGCAGAGGTGGACTGAGGGTCAAGTCCGAATGAACGAACAAAGGGGTTCAAGTCTTGTGATGCTTAGGGACATAAGGACCCCACTGGTCCTGTTCTCCTTGGTCCGGGGCATGCGGGTGAAAAGGTGATTTGAACCGTCAGGTTTACTGTCACCTCTGGGGGTCGCAGTGGAGGGGGCCCACAGAAACTGGCTGCAGACGTGGACTGGAGGACCATTCTGGCCAAACCAACAAGTGGGCTCAGGTTTCACAACCCTGAGGGACGTAGGGACACCAGAGGTCCTCTTCTCCTCAGAATAAGAAGTCCACAGAGGGCAAGCTCAGTGTCGGTTTCGCCTCCGGAGGGCCTGGGAACCATGCTGGCACAATTGGCCCACATCAGCTCGGGCTAGGCAGTTCAGATGCAGAGGTGTTGTCCGGCATCGGGTTTTTGTCTGTCCCTGTCCTCACAGTTCTTTCTTTGGGTGCCTGCAGATGCAGGGAAGCAGCTCCTCTGCTCCAAGGGAGT
Organism: Pleurodeles waltl; assembly: GCF_031143425.1. Taxonomy (NCBI): domain Eukaryota; kingdom Metazoa; phylum Chordata; class Amphibia; order Caudata; family Salamandridae; genus Pleurodeles; species Pleurodeles waltl. Next base: position 777,161,565 of record NC_090438.1, on the reverse strand, counting down.
TCTTCCTGGAGATTTGCAAAGCACTGGCAGCTCTCCTGGCTTCTTGGAGGCTGCAGCCGCAGGACAGGTTAGTTGCTACTCGAGGGTCAGGTGCAGCAGGCAGGCTAGCAGGGCTTGCGCCAAGTCAGTCGTGCTCCTCAGTTCTTGGGTTCCATAGGCTTCTTGTCAACTCCTTCTTTTATGTCCAGCGAAGATCTGAGGATCTGGTATTAGGGGGGTCCTGTAAATACTAAATTTAGGGGGCATTAAGGGGAGTGGAGGGTTGTAGCCATTGGACTACTTAACATTGGGGTCACTACACCCCCCTAGATGACCTCTTTCTGTGAGGAGTGGGCATCACCCTGTTGAGAGTTCCTAAATTCCACAACACGTAAGAAGGCAGAATTTTCTAGACTGTGTCTGTTCAGTAGGATGTATGATGGAACAACGCATGCCTTTACAAAGCGGTAAGTACAATGCATGGTCATTACCACGCATGCACTTACCACAAAATGTTTTTACAATGCAAATGCTTTTACCACAAATGTCATTACCACGAAACTTTCATAGTAAAGGCATAGTTGGTAAAGGCATATGCATGGTAAAAACTAAAGGAAAGTATAACATACACACATATATATATATATATATATATATATATATACATACATACACACACAAACACACCTTTCCACCCAAAAACCCTACCTACCCTAAACCCTACAAATTACCTTACCACCCCAAGACCCATACCCACTGTAAAACCTAAACACGCCTTACCACCCCAAACCCCATACCCACCTAAAAACCTAAAAATACCCTTACCACCCCAAAACCCATGCCCACCCTAGAGCCTAAAAAATAAAAAACCTTACCACCTCAAAACCCATACCCACCCTAAATCCTAAAAATTTCCTTACCACCCCAAACCCCGTGCCCATCCTAAACATTGAACACCTCTTCCCACCCCAAAACCCATACCCACCCTAAAACCTAAAAATGCCCTTACCACCCCAAAACCCATACCCACCCTAAAACCTAAAAATGCCCTTACCACCCCAAAACCAATGCCCACCCTAAAAACTGAACACCCCTTACCACCTCAAAACCCATAACCACCCTGAAACATAAAAATGCCCTTACCACCCCAAAACCCATACCCACCCTAAAACCTAAACACCCCTTACCACCCCATACCCACCCGAAAATCTAAAAATGCTCTTACCACCCCAAAACCCAAACCCACTTTAAAACTTAAAAATGCCCTTACCACACCAAAACCCTTACCCACCCCAAAACCTAAAAATGCCATTACCACCCCAAAATCCATACCCACCCTAAAACCTAAAAAATACCCTTACCACCCCAAAACCCATACCACCTGAAAACTTAAAAATGCTTTCACCACCCCAAAACCCATGCCCACCCTAAAATCTAAAAATGCCCATAATATATATATCATTCAACCCACTTAATACATACCTGTACTTCCCTTTAAAACCTTTACCACACATACACCTTTACCATTCATGCCTTTACAATGAAATTCGTGGTAAAGACATGCGTGGTAAACTCATATGTGTTGTAAATACATTGTGGTAAATGCATTTCATTGCATTATCCGCGATATAAGTGATGTGGGATGGAGGTTTGTCAACATCTCTCTCTGAGAAAGGCCAGTTCTGCATACCAAAGGCAGAGGACTTCTTTTAGGCTGCCTGCATTGGAATGCAGATTTGCAGGTCATCCTGTTGGGAGGGGTGTGTGAACACCCCGCCCAGAGCAGGCTTTGTCTCTGACCTGCAGAGAGCAAAGGTTCTCACCTTTGAGGGTCAGATTCTTGTCGGTTGGTGGCAGACTGTTCAGAACAGGTTAGTGAGCTCATTATCAGTGGGTAGGTTTTCAGGGGGCACCTCTAAAGTGCCCTCTGGGTGTATGTATTAATAAATCCATCACTGGAATCAGTGAGGGTTTATTAATATGAAATGTTTGATACCAATCATCCCTATTTTCACTGAAGCCATCATGTAGATTGGGAACTCGTACTGACAACAGTCCACCACATGTACTTAAAATGGCTTCCCTGTTCACTCACTATATAGAAGAATTAACAAAGACATAGAAGGGGCACATCTGCTCTTGCAGATTTGTCCACACATGTAACATAATGCATCCTGCCTTAGGTCTGTGAGGCATGCTGTAGGGGTGACTTACAAATATTACATGCAGTGTTTAGGGGACATGGCACAGTCTGTGTGCCAAGTTGTGTTTTCACTTTTAGGGAGAACCTTGTCATGCAGCCTGCAGTTGCTCTCTTGCATGAGGTTGGTGCCGGGTTCCTTAGAGTGGCAGAAGTTGTGCTGCAGCCCTCTGTGCCTTCTACAGTACCTAGGCCCTAGTTACTACAGGTACCCCTTATAAGGGACTTATTAAGGTGCCATGAGACCTGATCACTTGTGGATCAAGTGACCAGGTGTCGTGTTTTGGGGAAGGAACACTGGTATTGGAGTCCTGTTTAGCAGGAACCCAATGCACTTCAGTCAAAGTTGCATCAAAAACCAAGCAAAAAGTGTGAATGTTTGTGGGGCGGTGGGAGGGGAGAAAATAAGTTACTTACCTGTAACTGTAGTTCTCCAGTATTGGAATCTTTCATAGATTCACATGCTTGAATCATTCCCCGTCGTCGAGATGGGAGTCCCGGTACAATTTTCATAAGTAATGTTAAAACATATTGAAGAGAAAAAGGCCCTAGGCCTCTTCAATTTCATAGTCTATCAGAGTCATTTTGTGAAAAGGACCAAACCTGATCCTCCACCAATCAGGCGACAGCACCCTTCAGAACCTCCTGAGAGAAGCTCTAGCACCTCAGATTTTCCAAGCACAAGTGCTTATATTATGTTGAATATATGTATAAATAGAAAGAAAGAGGTGAAGTGAGCTTCTCCGGGGAGGCGGGTGGGTCGCATGTGAATCTATGAAAGATTCCAATACTGGAGAACTACAGTTACAGGTAAGTAACTTATTTTCTTACTCCAGTATTGGAACTTTCATAGATTCACATGCTTGAATCAGAGTAGAAAGCAATAACTATGCACATTGTAAAATGACAACATCTTTAATAAACAAATTATCTTAAACCACAAACCCTTATCATCATCATGCATGAATTGATGAAGTATATGAGTGTACTGACATATGTCTCTCTATCTATATATATATATATATATATCTATATATATATCTATATATATAAATATAAGTATCTCCTTATCTCTAATATATATAGAGATATACCTGTGAAGATACATGATGAAATTTGAATAACAAACCAGTAATAAAACATCATAAGACACTACTGTAACATGATCAATGTCTGAAAACCCGCTTACTTATGGGATTATGATAGCGTTGTCTTATCTTTAGATGCATTTCTGTTTTTTCTTTTTTTTGTTTTTTTTTCCAATGTGCATACCTGTTCTAGGATGGAGGGATGGAGGAGAAATGGCTCACCTTCACCTGAAGAGATTCCTAAGAACCGCCTGGCCCACTGCTACCTCTCCGTGCGAGAGGGACTCCAAGCAATATTGCTTAGTGAAGGTATGACAGTTCTTCCATGTTGCTGCCCTACATATGTCTTGTAGTGGCACTCCGGCAAACAGTGCCGCTGACGATGAGACTTTTCTCGTCGAGTGAGCATGCACAGATGACTGCAAAGGTTTGCCCGCTGCCTGATGGCAGAAGCGAATAGCAAGGCCATCCATCTAGAAATACTCTGCTTGGATAGCGGGTACCCCTTCCTAGGAGCACTGTACGCCACAAATAGCTGATTAGAGCGCCGAAAAGCTTTAGTCCTGTCCAAATAAAATTGAACGCATCTTTTCACGTCTAGAGTGTAATGCTCTCTCCGCTGGAGTAGATGGATGAGGGAAAAAGGACTTGAAGACCAAAGGTTAGTTCATGTAAAAGTCTGACGGAACCTTTGGAATAAAATGCGGGTTAGTGAGCATTAGTAGTCTATCTTGTTTAAGCTGCAGGAATGGCTCTTGGATGGACAGCGCTTGCACCTCACTGACCCGCCTAGCTGATGTAAGAGCTATCAATAAGGCAACCTTCCACGACAAGTATTTGAGGGAAGCACGGTGGATCGGTTCAAATGGATGCTTCATCAGTTGTGCCAAAACAATATTCAAATTCCATGAAGGAGGTGGCGGTCTGAAAGGAGGGTAAACCCTGAACAGCCCCTTCAGAAATCTCTTAATCAGCCGAGAAGAGAAGAGCGAGGGTGTCTCATCTGAACGTCTGTATGCAGCTATGGCTGCTACATGAACTTTAATGGACGAGTGTGCTAGGCCAGATCGAGCTAACTGTAAGAGATACGGCAATATCTCTTGTGGTGGTGAAAGTAGAGGGTCGATTTGACGCTGATGACACCAGGCACAGAATCTTTTCCATTTACACTGATACGCCTTGTTAGTGCTATCCGCTCTGGCCTTTGACAAAATATCTCTGCAGTCCTGCGGGATGTTCAAATGCGCAAATTCTCTGTGGCGAGGAGCCATGCTGATAACCGCATTGACTGCGGATCGGGGTGCCGAACTTGGCCGTTGTTCATTGTTAGTAAATGAGGTAACGGCTCCAGTGGAATATGAGGAGGTTTGAATGACAGAATGAGGAGCTCTGTGAACCAATGTTGGCGCGGCCAGTACGGGGCTATCAGTATGAGAGTGCATGGTTCTGTTTTCATCTTCGTGAGGACCCTTGGGATCAACGGAATGGGAGGAAAGGCGTAAGCAAAGATGTCTGACCAGACTATCGAAAACGCATTCCCCCAAGATCCCTTTTGGTGATGCCAACTTGCGAAGAACTGGCATTTGGCGTTGTCCTTCTTCGCAAACAGATCCACTGTTGGTGTTCCCCACTGGGAAAAAATCTGGGTCAGTACCGTCTGGTCTAGTTCCCACTCGTGACAGTCCGATTTCTGCCTGCTGAGTGCATCTGCTGCCTTGTTGTTTATTCCCGGCAAGTGTACCGCCGATAGTGTGATGCCTTGCTGCGAGGCCCAGTTCCAGATCGCTTGGGCTTCCCTGGAGAGGGTGAGAGATCTTGTACCTCCTTGTTTGTTGAGATAGTGCATCGTAGTGGTGTTGTCCGTTCTTATCACCACTCGCGATCCAGAGATTCTTGGGAGAAACGCTTGTAAGGCGAGGTGCACTGCCCTGAGTTCTAGCCAATTGATATGCATTGATGCCAGATGAGTTGGCCATTTGCCACTTATTTTCAGGTCCTGTAATACTGCGCCCCAGCCTTCCAGTGAGGCATCTGTTGTTATGGTCCACGGGACTGGCTGTTGAAGAAACGAGAGACCGATTGACAGATGATGCTTTTGAGATCACCACTTGAGGGTTTTGATCATTATCGGAGTGATTTGTATCCGGTCTTCGAAAGTGCCTGATACTTGGAGCCATTGACGGTTTAGCTGCTCCTGCAAGGGGTGCATCTTTAGCCGACACAGAGGGATCAGAGGTATGCATGAAGACATCATGCCCAATAGTGATTTGAAGAGACGGACTGTAACCTTTCGTCTTTTGTGTATGAAACTCCCTAGGGTTAGTAACCTTTGTTGTCTCTCTAACGTGGGACATGCCATGCCGGATTCTGTGTTCAGTTTTGCTCCCAGAAAAGTAATACTGCGTACTGGTAGAGGGTTGGACTTCTCCCAGTTGATTGTGAATCCGAGATTGGTCAGTAAGGAAACGCACTTTCTTGTTGACTTGTGTGCTCCTGCGTAAGTCTTTGCCTTTATTAACCAGTCGTCTAAGTATGGAAAGACCTGGTGCTTTCTTCTCCTGAGAAAGGCTGCCACTGGTGCTAGGCATTTGGTAAATATTCTTGGGGCTGATGTGAGCCAGAAGGGAAGGACGCGATATTGATAATGGCTCCCGGCTACGGTAAATCTCAAATACTTTCTGTGGGCAGGGTGGATTGGTATGTGGAAGTATGCGTCTTTGAGGTCTAGTGATGACATAAAATCTCTTTGATTGAGACGCAGAAGGACGTCTTGCAGGCTGATCATTCGAAACGATTGCTTTTTTAGGTATACATTTAGTTGCCTTAAATCGAGGATCGGCCTCCAATCCTTCCACTTTTTTCGAATGATGAAGAACCTGGAATAAAATCCTGTTCCTCGTTGAGCCCGAGGCACCTTCTCTATAGCTCCCTTGAGAAGGAGCTTGTAGACCTCTTCTTTGAGTTGTTGAGGATATCTTGAAGGAGTCCTGCGGGGAGGGTTGGAGGGAGGTATCTGGACAAATTCTAAAGTATGGCCCCGTTCCACTAATTGTAGGACCCACTTGTCTGACGTAATGGTTTGCCATTGACTGAGAAATAAGGAAATTCTCCCGCCCAGGGTGACAGGAGGAGGACTGAGCGTAGCCGGCGCCTCGAAAACATCAGGTTCTACGAGCTGAATCTTTGGCGGGGCGGGTTGAACGTCCACGGCCTGCCGGTCTACTATAGGATGGTTGAGTCGGTTGCCTTTGGGAGTAGTATGGCCGATATTGTTGTGAAGATGATGGATAGGAAGAGTATCTCTGTTGTTGATATCCCCCTCTGTAAGAGGGCTGGCCACGCCCCCAGGACGAAAGGACGATCTTCGATATTGCAGGGTCCCTAATGACCTTGCCGTGTCCGTGTCTGTTTTAATTGACTGTAGGGCTTCGTCCACATGTTTCCCAAATAGCGCTTGGCCATCAAAGGGTAAGTCTAGGATTTTATTCTGGACTTCTGGACGAAATGAGGTGGCTTTGAGCCAGCCCTGTCTTCTTAATACAGCAGCACCTGCAAGCTGTCTGAAAGCAGTGGTCGCTATATCCATTGCACAGTCTCAGGGGTGTGGAATTTATTAAAATATCTACTTGTCCAGGGGACAGGTTGCTTCTCAAATCTACTTGTCCTGTAAAATGATCTACTTGTCCCTTTGGTGCCATGTAGTGTGGCGCCAAATTACGGCAGCAATCTCATTATGTAAGAGCTCTGATAATAACCTCTCTGATATGCCAGGGCTACTACCATAGTAAGGCTTGAATACTTGAAGTTTCAATCCCTACTGTAGCAATTTCCTTATTTTGCCACCTTTCTGCAGATCTGCATACTGGGGCTGGAGGAAGCAGTAAGCAATAGTTCCAGGGCTGGAATGCCTCTGAGTCTGCAAACCTACTAACCTGCATGTTTTAAAGATTTTCACCAGCTTCTCTCTAATATTTTCCCATAATAAGAAAGGTTGGACATTTACTCCTTACAATGGCAGAATTAGAACTTCTTCCAGGGTTGGGAAGAAAGTGGCTGGAGGGAAAATGAACTTGCAAATGCTCAATAGATTTTCACATGAGCAAATCTACACATGCGTATTTACCCATGCTAAAATACAGTTCACAAATATTTTATAGGGGTACGACATATACCATAGGTGCACTTTTGTGACTTTCTTTAAGAATCTGGAGCCACATGTAGGTAGGTTCAGATTTGCGACCCGCAAATTGCGAGTCAGAGCGAGTCGCAATTTGCGAGTCGCAAATCCGAAGGTAGGATGGTGTCCCTGACACCATCTGTGATTCGCAAGGGCTTCGCAAATGCCCACCTCATGAATAATCATGAGGTGGATCGCAATTTGCAACCCCCTTGCGAATGGCGGCCCTCACAGGGATTGTGGCCTGCTGGAGACAGCAGACCACCATGTCTGTGACTGATTTTCAATAAAGCTGTTTTTTTTTTTTTGTAATGCAGCCCGTTTTCCTTAAAGGAAAACGAGATGCATTACAAAAACGAAAAATTAAACGTTTTCGTTTCATTTTTTCAGAGCAGGCAGTGGTCCGTAAGTGATAGCACCCATTTGAAATGGGTGCAAACTGCGATTGGTTTGCATCCGCGTTCGCAGAACAATCCTACATTGCACTGCGAGTCGCAATTAGGAAGGGAACACCCCTTACTAATTGCGAGTCGCAAACCCGTTTTGCGATTCGGTAACCAGGCTACTGAATCGCAAAACTGGGTTTGTGCATCGCAATGTGCTTTTTGCACGTCGCACACAGCGAAAGTCGACGTTTGCGACATGCAAAAAGCTGCCTACATGTGGGTCTTGGCCCCTAATTAGGTCTGGTGTTAACAAAGACATTTTGTTTTTATTAAACTTCTATTTCTCTCTCTTTCGGCTGGCTTTGCTGTGAGTAATTGCATTCTGCCCTTCCACAAGGAGTAGTTTTGTTCAGTGTCAGGAACTACAGTGGCAATCAGTGACGTAATGAAACTGGAGGCCGCCCCTTTGCAAAGAACATGGAGGAGCCCCCTATCCAGACTCACTCAGGGCAGGTGCTGTGCTGAAGGGGCCCCCTGGAGGGCGGCTGCGGGGCCTTTGTTAAGCCACTGGTGGCAACGTGTGCTTTTAGAGTTCAAAAACGTTTTGGTTTTTTTTTGCCAGTGTTTGTTACAATGTTGAGGGCCTGGTAGCTCCCACAACAATAAAGTGTTACAAAAGCCATGTCAAAACAAGACACGCATTGATGAAACTAAAAGACTTATAAAAATATGTCAGATCAGTTGGCTTTGTCAGCGTTTGTTTATTTTCATGCTTCCCATAATCGTGTTGAAAATGGTTACACTGATTTTCCATTAGAAATATTTTTGGGAAATACTAGCATGCATCAAAACATTTTACTAAATGACACTTCATTTGCATCTAATCAGAGAGCATTCTGGGAGCATTATACTTAGCCTCATAGCCTAAACTTTTCAAACATGTGTATACACGTTTTTGGTTTTTTGTACTGGAACCAACGTCAGTAGTGAAGTGTGACCTTAAAACATTTATTTACAGCACTCACCCTAATAATGAAGGTTTTCAAATAATGAACCATAAATACAAGTTCGAACAGCATTGTCTTTCGGAAACACATTACCTCAACTGCAGAGAGTTCCACTCTCTGTAAACAGGCAGCCAGAGGGTTTGTGCTGCAGAGGGTTGGGCCTACTTGTCCCAAGGACAAAGTAAACATAAAAACTTGTTGCCCTTGACCCCAAACAAGATGTCCCGGGCGTCAGGCGATAGGAATTCCACATCCCTGGACAGTCTATAAGCTCTGCAGACGTGCGTTGACCCTCTTGTACAGTCTTATTTGCCTCTGATTTTACGTCTTCTGGCAGTTGATTAATAAAAGGTGCAATATCCGCCCAAAGCTGTCTGTCGTATCGAGACAAAATAGCCAAGGAGTTGGCAGCTCTAAGCACTAGGCTGGCCATAGACGAAAATCTTTTCCCTATGTTATCTAGCCTCATACCCTCCTTATCTGGGGGCGCGGAAATCGGAGCAGAAGGATTTTTTGATCTTCTTTGAGCCGCTTGAGCTACTACTGAATCTGGAGGAGGATGTCCTGTCAAGCATGTTGGTGCATCATCAGGAGCTTTGTATTTCTTATCCAGACGTGGTAAAACTGCTGTGACTGTTGCCGGATTAGTCATGACTTTAAGGCCTTCTTCCCACAGGTAGTTCACCATCGGGATAGAGCGCACAGACTTCTGGAAGGGCTCTTTAAAATCATAAAGGAAACAATCTGTTTGCTTCGTAGGTAGCGGTAAAGCAAAACGCTTGGCTGCCCTCTCTAGGAGATTGTGAAAACCTCCAATGTCTTCAGGTGGGGACTCCACCTTCGAATGAGAAGGAGAAGATGGAGCAGGAATAATATACTCGTCCCACTCTGAGTGAGTATCTATGAGCTCTCCTTCCTCCTGATCTCCTTCTGAAATGTCAGTGTCTTGGGGAATTGTCATGTCCGGGGTGGGCACATCTATGAGATGCAAAGACGTTGGTCTTTGATGTGGAGTAGAAAGACCAGAAATGGGCGATGGAGGAGGCTGTTCTCCTTGTGGAGGAAACCTTCTGTTGTAATCCACTAACATCGCTCTAAGGCCAGTTAGCAGGTCGGAAGGAATATACGTTCCCTGTTGATACTGCTGATGCTCCAAGCAAGCCTGGGGATCATAAGCTTCCTCATATTCCTCCTCTTCCTGGTATGTTACATTCAATTCAGAGGGGCTGTGGGCTGTTCCAAAAGGCCCATCTTCATCTGAATCTTCATCTCCCTCCAAAAGATGTACTGGTACCAGGGAGGATACCTTACTAGGTGAAGTGTGGGTTGGAGTTAACTTTTCTGTTCTTTTTTGATGTTTTTCCTTCGTCTACGGTGTCGTCGACGACGTGTAAATTTACTTTGTCGTAGACGGTGCAGTTGATGCTGGACGCACCGTTATTTTAATAGCAGAAAGCTTCGCCGACGAGACTACCGTCGACGAAGTCGTCGACGACGGTAGGGCTGACACTGACATCAGCTCCGTCGACGATGACGAGGTGTAGACGGCCGTCGACGCTGAGGTCGTCGTTGCAGTTCTCGTCGACGGTGGTGTACTTGTTCTCGTCGACGATGTCGCCGACGGAGCCGTTGAAGATGGAAAACCTGAAGTAGCTGTTGTCGTCGGCAATGCGCCCACCGACGGTGCAGTCGACGGGGAATCCGTCGACGAGGCCTTTTTTCCAGTCACAGAGGATGGCTTTTTGAAAGGCACAGATGGTGGAACAGATGAGGATTTCCTGTGCCTCTCAGAACTGGAAGAATGTCTTTTCCCCTCTTTACTTGAGAGTTTAGTTGGGGAAGAAGATGGGCTGTTACCCTTATAAGACCCTGAAGCAGTCTTTTTGAGGGCTTTCCTTGAGATTTGTGAGGGAGATCTAGAGCGTGATCTTGCCCTTTTAGTTGATCTCTTGGATGTTGATGATTCCTCACTCTCAGAATCAGAAACTGGATCCTTCCTATGCTTCAGTTTCTGCAGCCATATTAATAATCTGCCTTCCTTATCCTTTAAGGTCTTAGAAGAAAAAGTACGGCAAATCTTACAGTCCTTGGCTGAATGATCTGGGTACAGGCAGTAAATGCAGTCTTGATGAGGATCTTCAGAATGAAGTCTTTTCTTCCCACAAGTCTTGCAGTCTCTAAAGAGACTTTTATTTTCCTTGTCAGACATAGTTGACAAATAGCTGACAAATCCAAATAAATGAGTTTCTCTGAGAGAAAAAGAGCTGAATAAAGGTGTGAAAACAGAGCAGAGCTCTGAGGAGACTCCCTAGCACGATGTGCAGTAGAAAATCTGAGGTGCTAGAGCTTCTCTCAGGAGGTTCTGAAGGGTGCTGTCGCCTGATTGGTGGAGGATCAGGTTTGGTCCTTTTCACAAAATGACTCTGATAGACTATGAAATTGAAGAGGCCTAGGGCCTTTTTCTCTTCAATATGTTTTAACATTACTTATGAAAATTGTACCAGGACTCCCATCTCGACGACGGGGAATGATTCAAGCATGTGAATCTATGAAAGTTCCAATACTGGAGTAAGGACTGCTACAAGAAATCAGCTTCCTACACAACACTCAACCACACCCCCAGCCAACAGACCAGGAGACTCAGCCACAACCTGGGAGAGCCTACTACAGCCTATAACAGACACCATTCTTCCACTCTTTCTTCTGTTTGCTGAGGAGCCACCAACTCCTGCTTAACAGCTGCCTCGCTAGTCAGGACTTCTTGTGAGTAAGGTCTGGCTTCACTAGTGCCAACTGTGGAGTTCTTCCTTACTGGTACAGATTCTCCTGGGCTCAGTGGATCTTTAGCTAAATGTTGCCCACCTTTTCTACACTTTCTCTTTTTTATTTTCTTCTAGAGCATACTTGCATTAACTGCAGGAGCAACACCTCCAGAATACTTAGGAGAGATCCAGCACTGGACAGTTCCTCTTTGGGCTCTACCCAACCTCTGGGACGTAATTTCCAAGGAGACAATCAAAGGTGGGAGTGTCCTAACTACCACCCTTCTCCAAATAAAGGACCCAGCTATTTCTAGGGGTACTAAAGCCACAGGCCTATCGGTAACCTCTCCTGGGACAGCCCTTACTCTTTTGGTCTAACCTGGGATATACTGGCTTGAGAGTACAAGTCTGCCTTGCACAATGATGTGACTGGCACAGGTATCTCTCAGAGCAGTGTTTGGGATTCCATTCACCAGTAGGTGGTGGAAGTGTTTACTCCCCTCTGGAATCTCCAACTCACCTTTGGATCCCAATTTCCAATTAAAGACTATGCGGTCTTCCTCACCTGAGGAATCACCCTCTAAGGCTACACTGGCAAACCCTGGGGGCACACCAGTGGGTTTGTTTTTAGGACAGGATGTGTCCTTGATTAGGTGACCTGTCTGGTTACAGTCAAAGCACCACGCCTTGGTGGCATCCCACTTTTTACCCTGGTACCCACTTTTGTTTTGAGAGGTATCTTGGGGTCCACCCTCCTAAACAGATTTTTTGGGGCCTACAGAGGATTCATTTTCTTTATTTTAAGAGTTGTCCACATTTTTCTGTTGGGGTAGGGGCTCTTCCCTGACCTTTTCTTTTGGTCACCTCCTCTATGACTTTTCGTGGACACTCTAATTTTGACCAAATGATCAGCCTTCCTCCCCAATTCCTGGGGGGAGCCAGGTCCAGCAGGCAACTTTTCAGAAGTACAGTTACTTAACAGATGTTCCTTTATCATCAAATTATAAAGTCCATCATAATTGTGCACCTGATTTCCCTTTAACCAAACACCTAGTGTTGTCACTGAAAAATCTACAAAAATCAACCCAGGACTAACTCAGGGTTTGTTTTGAGTCTCCCTGAACCTGATTCAATATTCCCCATTTGTGAGTCCAAAGTCCTCTATCAGAGTATTCTTCATGAGGTCATAGGACTCAGCATGTGTCCCATAGAGTGTCAGGAGTCTATCCCTGCCCGTGCCTGAAAACAGCTCCCAAGTCAGAGCCAGTCCTGGGATTTGTGGGAGCCCTAGGAAGAACAGAAAACTGTGAGGCCCCTCTAGGATATAGCATCACAGGAAGTGACATCAATTGAATATTACATTGTTGGCATTGCTGAAGTAGCTTTGAAAAAAAACTACTTATCTAGTCTAGATTGTCAATAAAATAGCTAAAATATCAAACATAATCCTAACAAAAATAAGTGCATATATTTTAAAGCTGCATTAAATGGAAATACATTTACATTAATCAAAAGAAGGGGGGAGCTGGGCCCAGGCTCTCCAAAAATGATACAATTACTCCATTGTTCACTAAGTGTTTCCACAATAGTGCATGATTAACATTTCAAGTCAGATTGGTGCAGAGATATGCAACGTGACTTCAAATGACAGACCAGCCCCCTCACCATTACACCAGTGAAGTCCAAGATAAGGCATTTAGGGGGTCATTACGACCTCGGCGGTCTTGTAAAAAGACCGCCGAGGCCACGGGAGACAGAATACCGCCATTGCCGGCGGTATTCCTGGCTCCCTATTATGACATTTCCGCTGGGCCAGCGGACGGTAACAGTGTTACCGTCCGCTGGCCCAGCGGAAATGTCACATCAACATTGCTGCCGGCTCGTAATAGAGCCGGCGGCAATGCTGATGTGCAGCGGGTGCAGTAGCACCCGTCGCGCATTTCACTGCCCGAAATTCGGGCAGTGAAATGCGCAACGGGGCTATCCCTGGGGGCCCCTGCACTGCCCATGCCAAGTGCATGGGCACCCCAAGTCCCCTTACCACCAGCCTTTCAATGGCGGTGTGTACCGCCACGGACAGGCTGGCGGTAGGGGACTCATAATCCCCAGGGCAGCGGTGCTTGCACCGCTGCCCTGGGGATTATGACCGCCAGGCGGACTCCTGGCGGGATATTGGAGGGGCCGGAGGTATAGCCGTGGCAATTCCGCACGGTCATAATTGCTGGCGGTACACCGCCAGCCTGTTGGCGGTGTTACCGCCACCTTACCGCCGGCCGTCAGGGTCGTAATGACCCCCTTAGTTTTCAGCATGCGTGGGGGATGAATATATACCGATACATGTTAGATTGAGTGAGTGACCTGCAAAAGTTGCAGCAAACAGAAACTGTAAATTGCAACAGATAAGAAGAAGAGATTGCATAAATGTTATAAACAGGTGGTCTGCTTAAAAAACTGGCTGGCAGAAGCACTACAAGCTGGACCACATTGAATGCCTACACACAGCAATTACTCTTAGACTCCATTTGTAAGAGATGCAAGGAGCTGAACTAAAATACACATAAGAGATGACTAAAAGGAAAAACCGTTAGTTGCCAGAGGAAACAAAGACTACCAAAGCTACACTGGGAGTCACTCACTAAAGATGCATTGAAGCAACAAAACAGAAAGGGCTTACTATAGTAGATTTTGTTCAGTTTACAGTGGTATGGAAAGGAAATGTAACACTGCTGAATAGGTAGGTTGGGCGAGTTCCTGCTTCACATGAAAAATAAAGCTAAATACCAGAGACTTACAGTTTATAAGCATTTAAGACACTTATCCCTAATATCGGAGAAAACACTTGCCAAATTGCTAAGGGGCCAGAACCATGCTACTCAACTCATATTTAGCCTGAGAACTAATAACCAAATTGCACTCAGCCCTCAGATAAATCAACTGGGATCTTGGTTAAACAGATAATTGAATGCAAGACCATTTCTATCATCCACAAGTCACTCCAGTCAATCCCCAGGTATCTCATCAAACACTTTTGGTCTTCCAACCTTCAATGCAAGATCTGCCTTCCTGAAACTACTGGCTACCTGCTCGCATAGGCTCAGTGTTGACAGATCACTCCATGTGCATTAATGTACTCTATGGAATGCCCCCGTCACTCTTCAAGTACCCTCCTTCATCCACAGCCCCTTTCTTCTGCTCTCCTACCACAGGAATCCAATTCTAACTGTGCTCCTGAAAAGCAGCCATTTCCCCATGCCTTGCTGTCACTCCCTGAGGACTGGGATTGCTTGCTGTGGGAGAAGGTCACATTAGCCTCACATCATACTGTACCGGCCAATTGTCATTCTGCACATGACAATGAGCCAGTCTGCTTTGTGAGCACAGTCAGACTGACTCTGTGAACACCAACCTTAAGCGTGCAGCAGCCTTTTGAGTTTGTGCACTAGTGGCCAAGCCAGCCCAAACAAGGAGCCCAGTTTATCAACAGTAATAATAAAATATATATCTCACCAACTTGCATGGCCAAGAGCCATATGGTAAATTGTCGATTCTCCATATTTCCTACCTAGGCTTAGACTCTTCCATGGGCCTCGCAGCACGTACATCCTGCAGGGTGGGGTACTTTGCAGGACACACTGCACACGCAGATACACTGTAAGATGTGTTTTGGGAATTGGGGGAATATTAGTCACAGAATAAATTTTTTGGCATTTCATTCCACAACCACATGCTCTAAATCAATCCCTTTTTTGAAAATAAATAGCTAGATTAGCTGGTTAAGTTGAGTATGATTAGTGTGACATACTATATTTGAGTTCTGTTACCTTTAGCACCTCCTGAAGTAAGCTTTGATTACTCCATATTGCCACCTTTGAAGAGTCAGGTTTCTAACAGGAATAACTCTTAACCAAATGAAATTGTCTATTCTGAAACAGCAATCATAAACAATGGTATCCACCACAGATGCTGCCACGTACTCATCTATTGTCTCTGACTCAAAGAAAAGTATAATAATAATATACTTCTGCTTTTTGCCCTTTACATAAAAATACTGTGGGGCACTCGAGAAAAAGATAGCATAGTGATTTCAGAAGATGCTGAGAAGTTTTGAGCTTGCTGAAGGTTTTTGCACAGAGCAACAACCATAGATTTTTACATATTTTATACTGATGGGAACTGAGGATGAGTCAAGCAAGATATTGCATAGGGAGGTCTGGACAGGAGCGGTGATCTCTATATCTCCAATCAGCACATGTCCAGGAAATTGTCCCACTGGGAGTGAGATTTGATAGAAAGTTCAAGAGAACCAAAGTCAACCAAAGCAGGCAGTAGTGGTCTTTGCTTATCACATAGACCTAAATGAATTAGTTCACAGAATGGTGCTGGCTCTCAGATGTTCTACTACATAACACTTCCTTTCCCACGGGATTTCAATCAAAAATATAGATGGTCCATGCTCATTTCACTGTGCAGCAGACAGAGCCAGAGAGTAGGAGAAACGGCACTGCAGGCTTTGTAGAGGAGCTGCTCGGGATCCTGTGCTTCCTGCAACCGCTGCCCTGAGTGCACACCATGCAGCTACATGAGGACGGGCATTGGCATTCACTGCAGCAGGACGTGGGCCATGCATTTCAAAACTAAAATTTATTTTTTATATTTTTTTCCACGGATAATAAAGAGATAAGTAATTCAAGACAGACGGCTTAATAGACTTAGCGGCAAGCACTAGTCCAAAAACATTTTTACCTTTTCTCTAGCCTCTTACTTTTTTTTTGCTGATTGTGCCCACTTGCACCCACCTCTCACCTCCATGTTCTACTTTTCACCTCATCTCTTGCACAACCTATTATCTACTCTTGCTTGTTCAGCCCCCTCTTATATCCACTTGACACTTGCATAATCTCCTCTTCACCTCTCATCTCTCCCCAAATATCTTACCTTGTCTCTCTGATTCAGCCACGCTTACAGCCATCTTTCCCTTCAATGCCTCTGCTCTTATCCTATTATCTTTCCACCCACCCTCTTATCTTCTCTTGCCTCAACTTTTGTTGCTGGACTTGCCCTCTTTATATCAACTTCTCCATTGTCACAAGCATCTGCTGGTTCTGATCTTCTTACATCCACAAACCCCCTATGTGCTGCTGATTACAACCCTTCTCACCCTACCCTCTTACCTCGTTTCAGCTGCTCGCTTTCTTTACACCCACCTCTCTGCTTCCACCCCCCTACACTCCAAAAGATGTTTAGATTTAGATTAGATTTTTTTCTTGGATTCTGCCACTCTTAATAATACTCTCTTTGCATCCTATTATAGGTGGGTGAGCCACTGAAAGCTCAAGCCAGAGCCTTGGCTCTGCTCAGCTTGAGATCGTCCTCGAACCTCTAGCTCAAAATGCTTTCCTGCTTGACCTATTGGCTATAGCTGCCCATCATGCATCATGGGGAGCCAGGCTTGAATCCTGGCCTTGGCTCAGCATCTTGTGTATACAGGCCAATATCTGTGCTGGAAAAACATTAAAGTGATCTTTACCTGTTGCAAAGCGCGCTTATGTCCATGGTCAAGGTTTTGGCTATGTGACATTGCCAAAAATACCATGTGGACCTTGCCTGTCGCCAATGTTGTAGTTCAGGGCTCTCCAACTTTTTCTGTAATAAGAGCTACTTATGGTCAATGGAAATCACTCCGAGCTACTAATATTATCAGTGTTGTAATAGTAAGCAAATCAGACAAGATTACATTAGTGGCCACTATGTGCAAAATTACCAACAGTAATCGGCCTAGTGCATCAGGCATAGCTGCCAGCATTAATGTAAAAAAAGGCTTTATTAATGTGGAATGCATCTACATGGCTAATACACAACTGCAGTAGCTGGAATGTCCATGCCACCAAGGACATTTTAGTAATAATTCTCTCTAAGGCCATATGATTTAGCAACTAAAATACCAGTTTTAAATTTGGAAATTCAACAATGTTTCTCTAAGCATCAGCTTATGAGTTCTAAAAATATACACATTTATCTCTGAATACAGTCTCTTGAAGACAGTCTAATTTTGGGGAACATCAATTAATTCAACAGAACAAAACTTTATAATGTAGTAGAACTGTCTGCATACAGGAGAGCTACTTACAGGCATTTGGAGAGCTACTAGTAGCTCACGAGCTATGCCTTGGAGAAGTCTGCTCTAGTCTCATTTTCCAAGAAATAAACTTAAAGCAGTATGCTTTAATGATGTAAAGCGAGACCCCTCTATTGGCTGAATTGCAGTGAAAAACTGGAAAACTTATGGTCAATCCCAGCCTCACCTGCTTGACCAAATTGTGTGATCCTAGGCAGATGCGTTATTTCACCATCCCCCGTTCTACACTCCAGAGCCCTTTCAAATATGTACATTCAGGGGGTGGATTGTATAGACATGTCTTGTGTTTGATGTAATTGAATATAATTTTCTTGCTGCTTAATAAGAATCCATATACCAGGTACATGAACTCTGATGTGCCTCTTAGCTGGGGCCACTGGCATTATGCAATTTTGCTATCGCTGCAGTTTCTACTTAATTATGGATTAGCTACATTTGCCACATAAAGGAACTGCTGCATAATCTTCAGCTTTTAACAAAAACATAATTTTGTTTCTAGCTCAAACGGATCAAAAATTACTAAAAACACAGAAACATGTTGCTTCACATGTTGCTTCACAGTGGAAAGCCCTTCACAAAAGTTGAAGCGTCATCTTTCTGTTGTTTAATGCTGAATTTGCGTGTCACACTGGTACTAATGAAATGAAACACTTGCCCAGATAGTGATATCAGGGAAAAATTAAAACTAATGAGGTAGTATTTTCACAAAATGGACCACATTATACAACATAAATTGCTTTTTCTTGCTGCATAAGTTATCAAAATCTGCTGCATAATTTCGTCCTTTCCTGACACATAATTCCAGTGGCCCTTCTCTTGATTACCTAATACCCAGAACCACTGGAATTATGAGATTGTGCAGCAATGGCGAATTTCACATAATTACAGACTTGCCGCATTTGCTACCTAATCCATTATCTCCTACATAATTTTCAGTTTTCAACATAAAAAATTGTTTCTAGCTCAAACGGTTCAAAGTTAGTAAAAATGCAGCGACACGTTGCAGTTCAGTGAAAGGCCCTTAGCAAAGCTGGACTGGTCACCTTTTTGTTGCTTATTGCTATATTTCGGTATTAAAATTGTACTATTGAGGTTCAACCAATACCCAAACAGTGTTACTGAGTTTAAAAATGACAAAATAATGAAGTATGCTGTATAACTTGCCTTTTATTTCCACATAATCTACTAAAGCCTGCTGCATAATTTGGCCCGCTACTGCTGCATAATTCCAGTGGCCCTGCTAAAACCATTATCATCAGGGCCAGGGCACAAATGTTTCTCAGTTCATGTTAAAAAATTCTAACTTTCACTGAATAAATCTCAATGCAGTGATATAACCTAATCTACTAATAAAACGCTTCCTTGTGTTAAAGAAATGTGCAGTTTTTTTAATTATGATAAGCCCCCCCAGGCTTGTCCTGTTAATTAATTGGCTTGCCCACTTCTACGTGCTATGTCTTTCGCCCAGACTCATACTGATTTTGCCATGAAATGCTCCTCTTCCGCCGTATCTCTTTCTTTCCTGCATTCTAAGTGTGTAATGGCCTTCGGTGACAGGACATGATTCTTTCTTCTATTGTGAGCCCTGCAGGACACCCTGCTTTTTATTCACGCAGGGGCAAGGCTCACTTTACACCGAGGGCCACATCAATTACTCATCTAATCGCTATTTTCATGCAGCAATTAATCTGAAGCCCTGTCAGACCATGGCTGCGAGGTCCAATGGTAGGGGGCCCCCTCCCTTGGGCTTCGCAGTTAGGCCTCCGTAACGCTGGAATATTTTTTAAAGGCAGTGTTCTGCTGCGGGCCTCATTTATTTGAGCAGGGGCAGAGCCCTGTGCAGCTGCCCACACTGCCATTCCTAGCACCGGCCCTGCCCATAGTAGAGAGCCCCAATACTTTTTGCTGACTTTCCTCATGGTACAAGCCCTCTCAAAGGTCAAAAAAACATTTGGTGATGTCATCACCTTCTACATGGGGACAATCCTTTTGGGGATTCTAGGGTCAGAAGCTACTTCATTCTACCTATTTAAGTTATTGCTGCCGCCAGGGATGGGTCCAAGGCCCATCGCATTCCTTTCTTTTTCTATAGCCAAGAGTTTAGCTTCTAATTCGATCCTCTTGGCTAGTTTTTGAAGTTCAGGATCCTCCTCAACTTTACTGCCAGAAGTGCTCCCAGTGGTGTTACTGAGTGAGTGCTGAAGGAATCCATATCCTCCTCCTCCCCAATGGGGGTTTCTTTTTCTACAATGGTCCTATCATGTTTACTAGTATCTACAGCAGACCGGCTTTTGCGGGCGAATGGCCCATGGCAAGTTTCCATGCTTAGCAGAGGGCCTTAAGTTGGGCCAACTTAAGGTTTTGGTAGGAGCCCAGGATGAGCACTTGGGAGGAAACTGCTGGCTCAGATATGGTTTTAGAATAGTTGGAACCTTTTTAGTAAGTTAGAAAAAATCTAGCAGACTAGATTTTGTTAAAGGCCTAACATCTTCGATACTTTTTAAATATCTAAATAACAAGGACTGGTGGGCTTAAACAAGGCCATAACAGACCAGATTAGAAATTTAGATAAATAAAAAAATAGCAAATTGAAGAATATTTTTGATAACTAAAGTCAACTGTGGATTCTTTAGTGGAGTCACAATACTGACAGAGTGGTGCAGTACACACAAAGACTTCTTCCTACCGTTGTACCACCAATGTAGGAAACTGGCTTGTTATATTGTGGACATAAAACATAAATAAGGTACACTGTGCAAAGAGTTCAAGCAATTCCCAGAGGTATCAGAGGGGCACAAATTACATCCCAAATGCTCTCTTTTGTGGCTGTGTGGTCAAGCAGTTAGGCATATCAGAGGGTAGTGCTAAGCGTGTAAGGCACATACTCATACAGTGAGACACACGCTCAATAAAGAAATTCCACATCATCTTCTAAGAATAACACATACTTTTATATATACTTTGATACCAAGATCAACTAAATCAGGTGAGGACTTTTCGCTTTTTGAATTTTTAGAGTTTGCAAAAGTTAACAGTCCATATTTCAGATGTGGTAATGTAATCCTAAGGACAAAGAACAAGCACTACATACCAGTATAGTACAGCGACTACCGTGACCAATCTCCTGGACCTAGGGTAAGTATGGGGCAAGGTCCAAGGCCACACCAACTGGTCACCACTGGCAGCATAGGGGCAGTTGGGTGTAGTGGTGGGTGTAGTCAGCGTCGGGTGTACCGTGTCAGCTATTTGCTGCAGGGGTGGCCGGAGAGTCCAGTCTGGGTGAACCACCAAGGGGGTTCAAGTCTTGCAAAGCTCAGGGATGTAGGGACCCCACTAGTCCTGTTCTCCTTGATCCAGGGCATCCGGGTGCACAGGTGGTTTGGACAGTCAGGTTTACCGTCACCGGTGGCGGTCAGGGTAGAAGGGGCCCATTTAAACAGGTTGCAGGCGTGGACTGGGGGAGCAGTCCTGTGGAACCAACAAGTGGACTCGGGTCTCACGGGCCTGGGAAACATAGGGACACCAGTGGTCCTCTTCTCCTCGGTCTGGGGTCCGGGTTCAGAGGTGCAGAGGACCTCTGTCACCAGAGGTGGTTGCGAAGAAGCGGGGTCGGCAGAATCAGGCTGCAGACATTGTCAGGATGGTGTTGAAGCCAATATGCTAATTAGAGATATTAATGAGTGTTTATGCATTTTGAATAATATTAATAAAATGTAGAAAAGAATAATGTAGAAAATAATGTGCACGTTTGTAAATGTGCCCTTGGAGAGTGGTCACCAAGATTCACAAATGTACTAATAAAATGAACAACATGTATGAAATCAGGGATGTGGAATTCCTATCGCCCGGACATCTTGTTTGGGGTCAAGGGCAACAAGTTTTTATGTTTACTTTGTCCTTGGGACAAGTAGGCCCAACCCTCTGCAGCACAAACCCTCTGGCTGCCAGTTTACAGAGAGTGGAACTCTCTGCAGTTGAGGTAATGTGTTTCCGAAAGACAATGCTGTTCGAACTTGTATTTATGGTTCATTATTTGAAAACCTTCATTATTAGGGTGAGTGCTGTAAATAAATGTTTTAAGGTCACACTTCACTACTGACGTTGGTTCCAGTAAAAAAAAAAAAAAAACGTGTATACACATGTTTGAAAAGTTTAGGCTATGAGGCTAAGTATAATGCTCCCAGAATGCTCTCTGATTAGATGCAAATGAAGTGTCATTTAGTAAAATGTTTTGATGCATGCTAGTATTTCCCAAAAATATTTCTAATGGAAAATCAGTGTAACCATTTTCAACACGATTATGGGAAGCATGAAAATAAACAAACACTGACAAAGCCAACTGATCTGACATATTTTTATAAGTCTTTTAGTTTCATCAATGTGTGTCTTGTTTTGACATGGCTTTTGTAACACTTTATTGTTGTGGGAGCTACCAGGCCCTCAACATTGTAACAAACACTGGCAAAAAAAAAAAAAACGTTTTTGAACTCTAAAAGCACACGTTGCCACCAGTGGCATAACAAAGGCCCCGCAGCCGCCCTCCAGGGGGCCCCTTCAACACAGCACCTGCCCTGAGTGGCTCCTCCATGTTCTTTGCAAAGGGGCGGCCTCCGGTTTCGTTACGTCACTGATTGCCACTGTAGTTCCTGACACTGAACAAAACTACTGCTTGTGGAAGGGCAGAATGCAATTACTCACAGCAAAGCCAGCCGAAAGAGAGAGAAATAGAAGTTTAATAAAAACAAAATGTCTTTGTTAACACCAGACCTAATTAGGGGCCAAGACCCACATGTAGGCAGCTTTTTGCATGTCGCAAACATCGACTTTCGCTGTGTGCGACGTGCAAAAAGCACATTGCGATGCACAAACCCAGTTTTGCGATTCGGTAGCCTGGTTACCGAATCGCAAAACGGGTTTGCGACTCGCAATTAGGAAGGGGTGTTCCCTTCCTCATTGCGAGTCGCAGTGCAATGTAGGATTGTTCTGCG
The DNA here is from genome assembly GCF_031143425.1 of Pleurodeles waltl. Taxonomy (NCBI): domain Eukaryota; kingdom Metazoa; phylum Chordata; class Amphibia; order Caudata; family Salamandridae; genus Pleurodeles; species Pleurodeles waltl. Next base: position 777,138,842 of record NC_090438.1, on the reverse strand, counting down.
AACGCGGATGCAAACCAATCGCAGTTTGCACCCATTTCAAATGGGTGCTATCACTTTCGCAAAAGGGAATTAGGGACCCCTTCCCCATTGTGAATGTCACTGTAAACATTTTTTCAGAGCAGGCAGTGGTCTTACGGACCACTGCCTGCTCTGAAAAAATGAAACGAAAACGTTTAATTTTTCGTTTTTGTAATGCATCTCGTTTTCCTTTAAGGAAAACGGGCTGCATTACAAAAAAAAAAAAAAACTGCTTTATTGAAAATCAGTCACAGACATGGTGGTCTGCTGTCTCCAGCAGGCCACCATCCCTGTGAGGGCCGCCATTCGCAAGGGGGTCGCAAATTGCGATCCACCTCATGATTATTCATGAGGTGGGCATTTGCAAAGCCCTTGCGAATCACAGATGGTGTCAGGGACACCATCCTACATTCGGATTTGCGACTCGCAAATTGCGACTCGCTCTGACTCGCAATTTGCAGGTCGCAAATCTGAACCTACCTACATGTGGCTCCAGATTCTTAAAGAAAGTCACAAAAGTGCACCAATGGTATATGTCGTACCCCTATAAAATATTTGTGAACTGTATTTTAGCATGGCTAAATACGCATGTGTAGATTTGCTCATGTGAAAATCTATTGAGCATTTGCAAGTTCATTTTCCCTCCAGCCACTTTCTTCCCAACCCTGGAAGAAGTTCTAATTCTGCCATTGTAAGGAGTAAATGTCCAACCTTTCTTATTATGGGAAAATATTAGAGAGAAGCTGGTGAAAATCTTTAAAACATGCAGGTTAGTAGGTTTGCAGACTCAGAGGCATTCCAGCCCTGGAACTATTGCTTACTGCTTCCTCCAGCCCCAGTATGCAGATCTGCAGAAAGGTGGCAAAATAAGGAAATTGCTACAGTAGGGATTGAAACTTCAAGTATTCAAGCCCTACTATGGTAGTAGCCCTGGCATATCAGAGAGGTTATTATCAGAGCTCTTACATAATGAGATTGCTGCCATAATTTGGCGCCACACTACATGGCATCAAAGGGACAAGTAGATCATTTTACAGGACAAGTAGATTTGAGAAGCAACCTGTCCCCTGGACAAGTAGATATTTTAATAAATTCCACACCCCTGATGAAATATAGAAAATGTATTAAAATAATGTAGTAGTATGTCATATTGAGATATATAACGTATGTTTTGCATTATATTGTAGAGTTAACTTAGCCGAAGTTGTGGCCTAGTTTTGCCAGGCCTCATGCAGAAGCTGAATTACTAGTGCGATGTAGAGAAACTAATGTGCTGAACTGACCCTGAACTGCTTATTGTTTAATAAAATCTGCTCAGCAAACATCCTATGCGTGAACCATCTGACAGGAGATGATCGAATCATAAATGTAACAAGTACTGTGTAAAGAAGACAAGATGTACTTTCCCAGGACTCGAACAATGGAGAGACTGACTGGAGAAGATGATGCAACATTTTTGATACCTGACGAGCCGGATGATGAGAACATCGTACAGTGAACCACTCGACACCTTGAGAAACATGTAATAGTAGAATTCATAGATTTGAAGAACTGAAATTATTGGGTAGCGTCATAACTGGTGACTAACTGACCAATTAGGAATTGGGGGATAGTCTGGGTGACTTTGATATAATGTTGTGACAAGGGGAGAAAACTTTAGAATAGATGTTCAAGGTTAGGCGTGGATCTTCGAAGAGATTTGAGATTCTGTCACTGGGCTCATACTCTTGAGAGCCTGATGCGATGCTGATCGATTGATGACCTCAAGACGAAGACTGACTTTGTTGCTGATCCATACCGTAGGTAGGTAGCTATGACAATGTGACTGATTGACTTTTTGTGCCTTTTTGTTTTAGGTACCAACTGCGCTGTTTTATAGTTTTTCTCCTAGTTAGATGTTTTTCCAAATTCATGTTCTAAACCGTTTTCGCATCAAGTCCCACATGCTAATGCTAATCTGGGTTAGGTAGGGTTCTTATTCTGAGACGTTGACATATATGGTGACAAATGATTGACGGACTGATTTGCTGAACTCTGCTACTCATGTTAACATATTCATCGTTATTGGCTTATGTTGAGGCATTCAAACGCATGTTTTCTAAAGTTCTGATTAGATTATGTTATTGGTGGTCGCTAACGAATTAACCTTGAGTGGATTTGAATAAAGTTTGAATTAACCTCATGACTTAGGGGGTCATTCTGACCCCGGCGGTCTTAGACCGCCGGGGCCAGGGTCGGCGGGAGCACCGCCGACAGGCCGGCGGTGCCCCGCAGGGCATTCTGACCGCGGCGGAAAAGCCGCGGTCAGACCGGCAACACTGGCGGTCTCCCGCCAGTGTACCGCCGCCCTTTTGAATCCTCCAAGGCGGCGCAGCTAGCTGCGCCGCCGAGGGGATTCCGACCCCCCCTACCGCCATCCAGTTCCCGGCGGTCCGCCCGCCGGGAACCGGATGGCAGTAGGGGGGGGTCGCGGGGCCCCTGGGGGCCCCTGCGGTGCCCATGCCACTGGCATGGGCACTGCAGGGGCCCCCGTAAGAGGGCCCCTACGAGTATTTCACTGTCTGCTTGGCAGACAGTGAAATACGCGACGGGTGCAACAGCACCCGTCGCACCTTCCCACTCCGCCGGCTCGATTACGAGCCGGCATCCTCGTGGGAAGGGAGTTTTTCCCTGGGCTGGCGGGCGGTCTTTTGGCGACCGCCCACCAGCCCAGGGAAAAACTTAGAATACCCTCCGCGGTCTTTCGACCGCGGAGCGGTATTTCGGAGGGGGGAACTCTGGCGGGCGGCCTCCGCCGCCCGTCAGGGTCAGAATGACCCCCTTAGTGTTGTAACCAATAGGGAAATAAAATTTGCTAAACGTATATTGAGTTGTGGTTTTTCATGAATATTGACGTCATTAACTACTGACTAATTTTTTGGTTATTGGTTTGTGTATTGATTATTGATGCACATTAGTTACACCGTAGCTAGGATACTTTATGTGAATCAAAAGGTTTATCAACATATACATGTTGCCATGTAAGTTTACTTACTAAGGACCAAGCGCGCTAGCAAAGTCCACAGAGGGCAAGCTCGGGATGGGATTTGTCTCTGGAGGGCCTGGGAACCACGCTGGCATTGTTGGCCCACTTCAGCTGGGGCTAGGCAACTTGGGTGCAGTTGTGTTGTCTGGCCTAGGGTTTTTGACAGTCCTGGTCCTCATAGTTCTTTCATTGGGTGCCTGCAGATGCAGGGAAGCAGCTCATCTGCTCCAAGAGAGCTCTTCTTGGCGATTTGCAAAGCACTGGCAGCTCTCCCAGTTTCTTGGAGGCTGCAGCAGCATGGCAAGCCAATTGCTCCTCAAGGGTCGGGTGCAGCAGGCAGGCAAGCCGGGTTGGCGCCAAGTCTGTTGTGCTCCTCAGTTCTCTGGTTCTGTAGGCTTCTTGTCCACTCCTTTTGTGTCCACCAAATATCTGAGGATCTGGTATCAGATCCAATTTAGGGAACGTTAAAGAAGTGAAGGGTTGTAGCCAATTGGCTACTTACCCTTGGGGTCACTACACCCCCTAGATGACCACTTCCTGTGGGGAGTGGGCATCACCCTGTCCAGAGCTCCTAAATTCCAAAACACACAAGATGGTGGAATTTCCTAGGATGTGTCGATGTCAGGCTGGTCACGCTAGGGGTGTGTCCAGTCTGAAAATGTAACACACCTCCTGCATAGCTAATTTTCCCACCTGTTCAGTGTCAGAATGGCCCTGGGGCAGCGGGGGTCGGCATCTCCCTTTAAGGAAGGCCAGTTCTGCATACCAAAGACAGTGGGCCTCTTTGAAGCTGCTTGCCTTGCAATGCAGATTTGCAGGTCATCTGTTGGGAGGGGTGTGTAAACACCTCTCCCAGAGCATCTTTGTCTCTGACCTCCAGACTCCTAACTGGCAAGAACAGGTCAGTAAGCTCACCAGCAGTCGGAAGGTTTCATGGGGCACCTCTAAGGTGCCCTCTGGGTGCATGTATTCATAAATATATCACTAGAATGAGTGATTGTTTATGAATATGAGATGTTTAGTACCAAAAATCCTATTTTCAGTGAAGCCATCGTGTAGCTAGGGAACTCGTATTGACCAGTGTCCAGCACATGTACTTAAAATGGCCTCCCTGTTCACTCACTATGTCTAAAAATTGACAAAGACTTTGTAGGAGAATATCTGATTTTGGAGATATGTCCACACATGTAATATTATACACAATGCCTTAGGGCTGTGAGGCCTGCTGTAGGGTATCTTATAAATATTACATGCACTGGTTAGGGGACATGGCACACAGTATGTGTCCCATTTTGTGTTTTCACTTTTAGGGAGCACCTTATCATGCAGTCTGTAGTGGCACTCTTGCACAAGGTTGGTGCTCGGTCCCTTAGAGTGGCACAAGTTGTACTGCAGCTACTAGGGCCCCTCTGTGGTTCCTAGGCACTAGAGGTACGACTTATTAGGGACTCACAAAGGTGCTACAGGTCCTGGTCACTTGGGGATCAAGTGACCAGGTGTCTTGTTTTGGGGAAGGTACACTGGCCCTGGGGATCTGGTAGGCAGAAACCCAGTGCACTTCAGTCAAAGTTGCATCAAACACAGGCAAAAAGTGTAGGACTCTTCTTTCTCTTATTCTAGATCTTACTCACCTAGTAAGTAGTGAAAGTTTGAGGAGAGAATACGACTAAGAACTTTTGACACTACATCTTCTATGCAATGTCTTCCCCCCCCCCCCAAATACCTAAGCAGGTGCCACAAGAAGATATTGACTTGGATTCCTCAAACTCTGAAAAAGAGGAATTTCACATCTGATGTCCCTCTAGATCTCCATCTCACATTAACTGCAATCTTTCTTCAAGACTTCAATTTCTCTATGAGGGATTGAGAGAAATTAAGCATTATCAACCCCTTAAATCTCAATGGACAGCAACTGTCTGAGCTTTTTGGAGCCTCAGTGTGGTCTGGGTGAAGATGAAGCTCTTGGATACAGAATGAGGGATGTGTAATTTTAAAATGGATGGTAGCCAAAGCTTTCATTGCACCAATAGGATAGAAATCATGCCACTTCTGCACTTGATTAGTCCAAAGTAACCTTACAATGTGAACACTGACTCTTTCTCAAGGAAATGTCTGAAGAAGATGAGAATCCCTTCAGTGAAAGCAGATTATATAGGTGTGTCCAAACCACTTTTCCACCCCCACAGGGCTCTGCTCTTGCATGCAAAGTAACTTGCATAATTACACCAACAGCAGTGATCAAAGTTCATAACCTGACTCAAGGGACATGTGTCATATACAAGAGGACGACAACTGACAGATTTCTTTAGGTTTGTCACAGAAGAGCTACAACAAATAACCAGCTGTGTAGGTGCACCAACTTTTAACAGTTAACAGTTTAATTTGAAAGCAAATAAGAAGTTGTAAAACAATCAATTATGCTGTAAGAACACTATGCACACCTTCCAACTTCAAAACGTTATTAATATGGATCTTCTGGCTGGGCAGTGCAGGTCAGGATTGATATTTTTATTCAAGTGCACTGGACAGGTTTACTTTTCATGAGCACATAAACTGGCATTTTGTAAAAATCAAACATGAAAACAGAACACACCCAGCTGTATCAAGTTGTAATCACAGGCTAGAACTGGTACTCATTGAAAAATAGGTAGGAATATTTGAAAAGCGTCAGCAAGAAAGGGGCAATCCAAAAAATGAGACACAGTGTAGCACTGAACGTTCTTTTCCTCTGAATAAGCTACGCGAGAGGAAAGGATTATTGCTGAATCTTCCTCTTTTTGAGTGGACAGCCACATGCTTCATACATGGTACTGGTTTACATTTGGTTGAAATCAAAGCCATCAAATGATGAACGCTTGATGCCTCTGAAAAGCCACAACATGCTTCCCAAAAAAGTATATTTCAAAATTAAACACAATATGAAGGATGCAATTTTAGTCCCAATGCATAAGATGAGTCTGAAAAACAAGCTTGTTATGCTCTGTTCCTGTGAAGTACTGTTTGTCATGATATTGAGAATATGCATATAGAGTGGATGGGGAAGATGACTATTCTCTGCAACATGCAGCCAGGGTTTCTCCCTATAGTGCACAATGTAGATTTTCCAAATAATTTATGATGGCGAGTATTATGCTTTCTTTTTTGCTTTCTTTTTAATAGCAGCTGCAGCCAAGAAAAAAAACAAATCCCAAAAGGTTTGCAGAACAAGCAACCAATGGGAACAAAGATGAATCTAACCAATCAGAACCCAATACACATGAAGATATACCAATCCTGACTGCAAGCAGCCCTCTTGTCAACTGCGAGATAGTCAAGAGAAGGATTTAAACATTGGTAAAATACAAAAAATTATACATATGGCTAGGATAAATGCAAGGAAGTCCTGAATTCTGTTCAGAGTAGGAGAAGAGGAGAACTTGATGGGGTGATGAGGACACGGATCAGGTTTCAATGATGATTGGAACGAAGGAAGGCTCTGAGGAGTAGAAGAATCCGGAGCTTCAGCCCGAAGTAGACGCTGGAGCGTTGGTAGAAACTAAAAAGGGTGAGTAAAATAGAACAGAGTTAGTACAAAATGCGGTGGGATAATACTCGCCTCTGTGTCTTTAATAAAATTAAGACTTTCCATCATAAGTTATTTGGAAAATCTACATTTTATGACAAGACCGGAGGCTCCTATTATGCTTGTTCAAAGCATATTAATTACTAAAGAAGTTGCAGTATTAACAGGTTTACAATAAAATGTACGAAAGGTAAAATCATTTGACCAATCTCCCGATCTTAGAATGTCTTCCAAGCGGGAACCAGCCCAGAAGGCTTTGGACTCCATAGCTCCTCTAGCAGAATGGGCTCCAGATTTTGAGGTGTTAATGCCTGCAAGCGACATTATCCATTTAACCCAACGGGCCAGTAGGTGAAGAAACAGGTTTATAGGGTTTCCTGAAGGAAATTAAAAGTTGGGAGGCTGAAGATGTTCTAAGATCGGCAGTCTTTTGTTCATAAACCTTTAAAAAATTTCCCACACATAATTTTGGATAATTGGGAAAAAAGGGATAGAAAACAGAAGAAATATTGGTTTTGGTGCGTTGAGAAACATTGAAAAGTACGCCTGTAGGAGTAAAATGACGGGCTGAGATATCCAAAGCTTTGACATCAGAAAGACGTTTGGTGGAGACTAGACAGAGTAACATGGTTAATTTAGCGGAAAGCATCTTCAAAGACAACAAGTCATTGACCTGCCAAGATAAAAACATTTGTAAAACAAGGTTAACATCCCACAAGGCGGTATATTTGAAAAGGGGAGGGTTGGAGAATTTCACTCCTTTTAAAAGGCGACAGATGATAGGGTGTTCCCTTATAGGTTTTCCATTTATGAAAGGATGGTGGAGGGAAATAGCTGACCTATTTAAATTGATGGCCCTGTAGGATTTACCTGAGCTAGCTTGAGAAGCAAGGAAATTAGCTATCAGACTTAGATCTGCTGAAAAGGGATCATAAGCTTTTCCCAGACACCAGTAGACCAGATAGACCAGGCTGCTTTGTAAGCCTTGGATGTGCCTGGAGCCCAGGAGTTGTTCATGTAAGTTGAAGCCTCTAGTGAAATTCCTGGATAAGATGAGGAAGACCTGACACTTTCCTAGAAGAAGAGATTTGTTGAGGATGAGATCATGAGGAAGACCTTGGGGATTGAGAAGGAGGGGTGGGAAGGAAGGAAGGAGGACCAGGAAATCGATAGATAGTTCGAGAAGAGGAGGATACCACACTTGGGATTGCCAGAACGGGACAATCAGAACTACAGTGGCTTTCTGACACCGAAGATGAGCGAGTACTCTGTTTATCATGACGAAAGGAGGGAAGGCGTAATTTATTGAATGGGACCACTGCTGAAGAAAAGCATCGGTCGCTAGAGCCTGAGGATCTGGTCTCCAGCTGAAGAAAAGAGGAAGTTGGGAGTTGAGTCGAGATGCGAAGAGGTCTATTTGGAAGGGACCCCATTTGTGATGTAATAACTTGAAAACAGAAGAATTACGTTTCCAGTCGCTGGAGTCAGAGAGATTACACGAATACCAATCTGCCACTGAATTGAGAGAACCTGGCAAGTATTCTGCTCAAACTGAAATTTTTCGGTGTAGGCAGAATTTCCAGAAAGTTTGGGCTAATTTGGCTAGAGGTTTGGATTTGGTACCGCCAATATGATTGATGTATTTGACTGCAGATGGGTTGTCTATACGGAGAAGGACTGAACAGTGGACTCTGTTTTTGGTGAAGCTTCTGATCGCAAAGGAGCCTGCAAGCATCTCTATCAGTTAATGTGCAATGAAGACACCTGCGGTGACCATGTGCCTCCAGTTGATATTTGAACACACCTTGCGCCCCAACCTGTTAGGCTTGCATCGGATTCTAAGACAAGATATGGGGCTGATGCAAAGATGGTCCTGCCGTTCCAGGCTTCTAGATGGTCTAGCCACCATTGAAGTTCTGTACGGGATTCGAGATCGAGTGGGATGGAATCTGAATAGGCAAGACCCTTGCGCGGATGGCGAATCTTTAGTCTCTGAAGAGCTCGGTAGTGGAGAGGACCTGGAAAGATTGCTTGAATCGAGGAAGAAAGAAGTCCTACAATTCTTGCAAGAGACCTTAGGGAGAGAAAAGTCTGCTGTAAAGAGAGGATTATTTCTGATTTGATACATTTTATTTTTGATTCTGGGAGTTGAAGAGTGCCTTGAGTGGAATTGACTAAAAAGCCTAGGAATTCCATGCTTTGCGACGGAAGAAAGACCGATTCCTCGTTGTTGATTATGAATCCTAGATCTGAAAGGAGAGAGATGGTGTAGGAAAGTTCAGAACGAAGAATAGAGACGTCTTGATGCATTAGGAGAATACTGTCTAGGTAAATTATCAGTCTGAAACCTTGAGATCTGAGATGAGCTACAATAGGTTTCATTAACTTGGTGAAACACCAAGGGGCTGAGGAAAGGCCGAAGGGTAGGCAGGTAAACTGATATGTTTGATGTAGCCATTGAAACTGAAGAAACTTTCTGTGGGAGTAATGAATGGGAACTGTTAAATAGGCATCTTGAAGATCCAGCCGGACCATTCAGTCGTTCAAAAGAAGTGAATCCCTGAGATGAAGGATTGTTTCCATCTTGAAGTGACGATAAATGACGAATTGGTTGAATTGCTTGAGATTAATGACTGGTCTGATTTTTTAGTTTTTCTTTACTACTAGAAAAAGGGGACTTATAAAGCTTGATTGAAGAGGATGGGCGTGTTGAATAGCACGTTTTCGAAGAAGTTCTTGGATTTCGGATGAGATCAGGTTTGACATTTTTGATGAGAATTTGAGACCGGGGAACGAAACATTTGAATGGGTGTATCGTAAAATTCTATTACATAACCTTTGACGGTGTTGAGAACCCAGGGATCTAAGCTAATCTCTTTCCACCTGTGGAGAAAAAAATTTAAACGACCCCCTATAGAAAGATGGCCAGAAAATTGGCTTACCTGAGTTATTGTATGCCTTGGAACTATGTTGATTTCTGTCCCTGAACCCTCTGGAACGTTGGGGATAGAATTGCAGCCGGAAGTCTTGCTGTTGAGAATTGTAGGAAACTCTGAAGCCTTGATTTCTGAAGGACCGGCCGGTAAAGCGGCCTCTTCCTCTACCGGCCCTGGCAAAAACCTGTGCATTGAACACCTTCTTGAGGGATTGCTGTGCCTTATCTAAAGAGGCAAAAGTGGTAACTTATCTACTCAACTCTTTGAAAAAAGAATCTCCTAAGAGGAGTCCGTCAGCTTTAGGCCCTGGATCCATAGCGGCCAGATTAGCAAGTTTCGGATCCAACTTGAGCAGAAGTCCTTTGCGGCGTTCATGTGTCATAGCAGAGTTTGCGTTGCCGAGTAGACAGAAGGCTCGCTGAATCCAGAGAGACAATTCCTCAGGATCTATAGCGTCATCATTGAGCCTTGCGGATTCAGCCATTTAAAAAACACCGGCTAGGGGACCAACTATATTAAGGACTTTGTCCTGGCAGAGAGACCAAGCTCTGTCTACTCCCTTGCGGGGATCTTTCCCGAATTTAGAGAAGAAAGTTATCATTGACGAATCAATAGATGGAGTGGATGTAATGTGTAGGGGAAGCGAGGGTCTAGGACACTTAGAACGGAGTTTGGATCTAACTTGCTTGTCTAGAGGAAGACGTAATTTAGCCAAGATGTAATTTGCCACGTGTAGCCATTCAGTGGAATTGGGGTGATTAATTAAGCCAGGGTCAAACATGGGATTACCATCAGCGTCTAAAAGGGGGGGAAGGGGACTGATCAGATGATGCTGATTTTGCCTTTTTGGGAGGAGGCCCAAACCAAAAATCAGAAGTATTAAAATCGTCATTATCTGTATTGGACCCAACATCGTCCATGTCATCATCTGTGTCTTTAATGGCTTCAATCACAATCTTATGGGTTTTGGAAATATGTTTTGTTTTTGATTTACTTTTTAAACCCATGGTATTTTTCCCCTCCGTATTAGGAGGCATGTGAGGAGCTTCGTCCTCTGTCCTCTGTGAGTTTAACTCACTGTTCCTTAGCGCAGAAGAGGCGTTTAGCTGATTAGAAATAGAAGCCTCCGTGGCTTTGCGCTTTCTGCTTTCCCCCCTCAGAATGGGCCAATTGTGATTGGGAGAGACAGGAAGACACAGTATTTTCGATTTGTTTTTAAATTTTTGCCATAGAGGCAGAAACTGCCTTGGTTACAGAAGATTGAATAAAGTTGTTTAAATTATTTGAAAAGGCCTCTTCAGAACCATCATTTTCAGTGAAAAAGGCTGAAAAATCAATTTTACTGAAAGGTAAAACAAGAAACAAAAAATGGTAAACACAGGGTTAAATAGAAAGGGGAAGGGTTTGAACAAAAGTTCAGTGACTCACAGAATGTCTGCCAACCAAAAAGCAGAAACGATGAAGCCACGCCTAACCAGGAAGTGGCAGAGCAGTGAAGACAAATACTGTCGAGTGTGAGGAGGCTGGCAGTTAAAGAAATGCAGCTGGGAAGCGATCGACCGGAGACTGGTAGGTCTAGAAATAGGCTGGTATGTCTGCGCGACAGAAGGGCAGCGGATTTTGAATGCCGGTAATAGCAGGGAATAAGACGCACGTCAAAAGGCGTTCACAGTGGAATGCAGACGCGTTGGAAGCCGGCCGAAAGAGGAACGTGAGAGGAGGGAGTTTGTAATAGAACGCTGGGACTCGGCGTGAGGGAGACAACGGGAGAAGGGAGAAAGGTCTAAAAATAAAATTTTAAAACCGTATGGAAGCGCAAACACGCGCTCAGCATGAAAGTTATAACAACCATAAAATAACATGTAATATTTTGAAAGGCTAAATAAACAATGCACAATAAATAGAATCAGAGCATCAAAGAGATATCCTTATCTCGACTGCAAGCAGCAAGAAAAGAGGGCTGCTTGCAGTCAGGATTGGTATATCTTCATGTGTATTGGGATCTGATTGGTTAGATTCGTCTTTGTTCCCATTGGTTGCTTGTTCTGCAAACCTTTTGGGATTGGTGTTTTTTCTTGGCTGCAGCTGCCATTAAAAATAAAGCAAGAAAAGAAAGCATAATAGGAGCCACCGGTCTTGTTATAAAATACAATGGTACTCAATCATAATCTTCTGTTGTTTCTGTCACACTGTCAGTCTTCATACGTTCTGCAAGGGACTTAAAGTTCATCTTCTTTGCGAGCTAACATAGCACTGTATTTTGTTCTTTTTAGTTGTAGTACCATGATTCCTTCTAGCGAACATGAAGTAACAAGTAATTGATTCCCTTGCTCACAGCTCAGTAAGCTCTTTGCCTTGGCAGATTGCCACTATGTTATGTTATCTTCTCCAGTGATTTTGTCAGGGCACATTAGGCAGACAGTTTGTCAGAGTAATTGGGAGCTGAGTGTCCTACTTGCTGGTATCTCTCATTTATGAGCTCTAAAATGTTACCTGATCACGGGTAATGATTCCAGAAAGTAACGGGTAAAAAGATTGTTCATCTATTTAGTGTCTGACTTTCCCAGACTGTGAAACTTGTAGGGATCACCTGCAGTATCACGTTAAGACTACAGATGTTCCTTCCTCACCAGATTGCTAGGAACCACTGACTTTACAGGGTAGCTTGATCAAGAAGTGAATGCCCGAGATGGTTTATTATTTTAAAAGAAGAATAATACTTCAATAAGGTGTTCCAAAACTAATATAATAGAAATTTTTGAAAAATATCACTTCAGTGAAAGTAAATGACAAATGACAAAATAACAGAGTACATAATTCTTAGATCCTCCGTTCTCAAAAAACAATAACTGTGACCCCCTCGCATGAAACAATGGGCCAATGATTTTTTAGGAGATTTCTACATTTTGGACAGATCCAGACTGCACAGAATGCTGAAATAATTTAAGATAGAAACCAACTGAGGCGATGCTGAGGTGTCTTGAAAAGATACTACTCTTTGGATCCCTACGAGGACTAACTACTGATCCAATACAAACACAAACTACCATTTTACATTATCATTAAAGTAATACAACAAAACAATAAAAAACCTCACTTTCCAATGTTTGAAGTCATGATTTTCATAATTGCCCAGGGAGTACGTGCATGTCCAGTACCACTTTTCAAGCCAAAGTTAAACAATTCTAATCTATGGCTAGAGTGGATTTTCAGGCTAGCCAATCAACTGGAATTGGTAGCCAGAAACCTCAAATGCCTAGATCACGTAAACAAATTTGGTACAGCCTACAAATTCCATAGAGACCATGACTGAATCTGGTTTAGGTCAGTGTCTCATGGCAATTTTACACACATACATTGGGTGTAACAGGTGCTAATGACAATGTGTCAATGGGTTCAAGCCAAGGCAGACCCAAACTGACAGATAAAGGGTGCAGGGTGCATTGACTCTAGGATTTCAATGAAATATTTTCCCACAAGGGACAATGTGCATACTAATGACCTCACAGGTCCAATCTGAAGGTCTAGATCTGGCTAGAGTGTAGACAAGCCACATACTGGGGTACTGCACACCCAGGCAAGGTCCAGGTGATCCGTTGTAAGGCTCTGGAATGCTTCTTCTGACACCTAGTTCACAAGACTATTAAGGGGTCCATGTCCACTCTGCACCGGGGAGAGATTAGCGGTAATCTGAGAAGGGGAACATGAGCTTTGGGTCTTACAAATTACACAAATGTGGTGATGTCATATGCTCACCAGGCACAGTCATCACTCAAAGGAGACTCATTTGCAACTTCTGTAGGGGTTGTAAAGCAATTCTTCTATGGTCTTTGGTGAGTTAGTTAAAATAACTGAAGCACCACAGATTAGCTGTGCTTAGTGCTGGCCTTGAGGAGCTAGACAGCTCATAGCTCAAATATACAGTGATAACCGAAGATGAATCCACACAAATGTGGTTCCAAATTGTTTCTTCAATACGTTGGAGTAGAACTTCAACTTACATTTCCAGCCTGTGGCAATTAGGACGCAGCTGGTCGGGTCAAATTAGGGTGACCGTATCACTCCATGTCATTATGGACACTGGCTCCAGTCCTGAACTTTCCACCTATAAATCATTGTTTTTAGGTGTAGGTCATGACACCAAGGTAGCAATCCAGGATAAGTGCTCCAGTAGAACATTATGTGGATCCCACCAACACAAAAGGAAGAACTAGAAAAATAGGCTTACTCTGTTTTATTCATACCTTCTTTATTTTGGAAAAATCTTTCATATAAAGTGTAGGAAGGTAGACTATTAGTTAGGCTTCATTTTGTAAGACTCTCAAAGTACTCCAAAGATGGTCCCTCTGATTCACAATAATAAATCCTTAGCTCATTCCTAGTAGTGTGTCAAAGAGCAGTCAGGATTTACTAAAGGAACATGTGTTCAGCAGTTCAGAGTACCAACATGGACGATAAGTAATTGACACAACTCAAATGAAATCTGACACCAATTTATAAAACTAGAGCAGATTTTTACCCAATTTTAGAGACCAAAACAAAGCGAATCAGTTACGTATAACCAGAGTTACAGATTTTAAATCAGAAATAAAAGAAGTGAATTTACAAGCTGTTAAATCTCACTATTGCGGTCAATGGGAAAAGTCAGTAGTGACACTAGGGCAATTGTAGGGTAAACTCAGTGGAACCCACTTGTGGTTAAGGTAGTATAGGGATCCACGACCAACGTATGACAGTCAGACCAATTTTACCTAGCTCGTGAGGCCCCGGTGCAGAGGTGTCCTTGCTGTCCTTGGTGCTGAATGCGGGGTTGCAGGTGCTGAAAAACTGTACTTGTGACAGTCACTTGCAGAAAGAGTTTGTGGGAGTTCACAAGAGGTTAAGCTTCGGTGAGGCCCTGGACCACGATTCACCAGGCAGAACTCAACCTAGTCTTGGCTCCTCGGATGCAGAGGTGTGTTTGGCTATCCTTGGAGATGAACGGGAGCTGCGGTTGCTGGTTTTATCACTGAGACTGTATGTGTGAGAAAACGGATACAAAATCTTGACATTTGAGTCATAGTTGACAGCGGCTGAAGGGGTTGCAGTGTGCCCTCGAGTTGCAGCATCAAGTAAAAGTAGTAAGGACAAGACTGGTCACCAACAAGCCTTGGCAGCAGTAAGCTGGAGGAGAAGCTAACTCCCCTTCTGGAGGTCCAGCGGAAAACGGTAGCCAGCTGTAACTTAGTAGGGAGCTGGAATACACTTCTGACAATGCACTGGACCACGTGTCTTTGGGTGATTCCTTAGAGGGCCTGATGGCCAGTGCTTCTTCTGATCTGGTGAGTACTTTTTACCTGCGGTTGGCAGGGGACTAATGCCACTAGTCCAAGTGTGTCTGCACTTGCCACTGGGTCACAAAGGGTTCCCTCTTGCTGAGGGAAGCAATATTTGGTTCAGGACGAGTCATAGTCAAGGAGTTTCTAGGGGGCTGCCGCAGGTTCATGGTTTCACAACTTTTGCTAGTGCAGGTCCCTGCTGTTGTCGTTGCGGGTGTCCTCTTGTCGCAAGTTGTTGCAGAGCTGAGGTTCTGGTGCCAAGGGAGCTCTTAAGTCTTAGATTTAGCAGTGTTAGAGGTGTGGGTGCAAGCAGCCAATGGGCTACTAGCCCGAGCAGCTAATCCGCCCCGAGGTGACCACATTTGGTGGGTTGTGGCACCTTTTCTACCTTAAATCCTCTATTCTGCCTCTTTTCAATATGGTAGAGGTATTCCTTGACAGTACAGACCAGACTGCCCACCCTAGAGGTTTGGCTAGCATTATGGGGTGTACGCCTCCTGGTTAATTTTCCCACCTGCCCGGATGCAAATGGGCCTGGGGGAATGGGGACGGCTTTGTCTTCCACTGGGAGACAGCCTGCTTGCATATCAGAGGCGGTGTGCCCTTTGACGCTCACTGCCTTAATGTGCAGGTCATTAGCCTTCCAGGGAGAGAGGAAAGAGTGACCTCTTTCCCATCCAGGTCATTGTCCTGACTCCTGGGAGGCTTGTATCTCTGCCCAGAGTTTTGGAATCCTGTCTTGATGGCAGCAGTTGTGAGCTGGCAGCCAGAGCAAAGATAACAGGGGTAACTTGATAGGCAACCTCTAAGGTTGCATTCTGGGTCCATGCCACATCACCCAACAAAAGAAGGCACATTGTTTGATAGCAAACATGACCCATTTCGGCTGTACCATAATAGAGACCTTGGGTTTGCCCGGGTGCCAGCACTTGTTATCCTATGGACCATCAGTCACTTATAGTAGTCTTTAATGGAAAAGGCCACAATAAGGACAGATAGGCTTACACTTATATGTCCACATTTTTACTATAATGCACCCTGCTTCCTGGGCTCTGGAGGCCTGCTTAGGGGTGACTTACATATGGTAATAGCAGTGATGGGGCTGTGCCACACATGGTGTAGCCACAGTCCAGTTCAATCAGTTTGCACTGCTCTGCAAGTCTGCAATGGCAGGCCTGTCAGTAGTTTGCTTGGGCAACGCAGTGTGGCACAGTTAGTACTTCAGGCCCTGGTTACTCCTTTAACACCAATGCTCTGAATACCACTGGCTATCATATAATAGGGAGTTATAAGGGGGTTAAAGTACTTGTCAGTTGGGAATATCAATTCACAGTTACCTATTTAGGGAGAGAGCACTTGTATTTGGTCCTGGTTAGCAGGCTCCATCGCACTTTCAGTCATTTCCAACAGCATCTAGTGCAAAAGGTGTGGGGTGACCATCCAAAAAGGGTACTTTTCTTCGTGAAGGGAAAGTCAAGATCATCTATGAGTAGTCCTGAGTGTCTGTGAGAGGAAAATGTCCTTTGCATGGTTGAAGACGTGGACGCCTGCCCTGAGTGTGCACCCAGGACAACTAGATCACCATCTCTGGATCCTACAGCACCAGTGCCTGCCTACCTGCCAAGCCCAGTGTCCCTGTGGGTGCAGTAGGGAGCTCCGCAAAGACAATTCCAAGTGCAAGGTGTGCACCGATCGCTGTGATACCCATGTGTCGTGTTGGCTCTGTGTCCCCCATTTGCCAGGTGAGGGCCGTTGGAGAATGAGCTGAGAGTCAAGCGCTGTGCGGGCCGGGGTGAACCCGTACTGCCATGCTGCGGTGACCCTGTATGCCTGAAGGGACCACTGATAAATGTATTGGTGCTGAATCTCATGATTGTCTCAGCATGTTCACTTGCACCAAGGAAGTCAGAGCCTATGTGTTTCCATGGTACAGGTATGAATGTGCCAAAGGATTCAGTTCATTACTTGGAGGTGAGTCTGAGGGGCTTTATTCCACAGGTTGAGCCTTGCAGTGCGAGGAAACTGTGGAAGACTTTGTGGACAACTGTGAACATTCACTGGGCTCCAGTTGGGTGCAAAGAAAGGATTCCTGCCCTAGTCCCCACCAGGTAAAGGCAACTTATTACACCTTCGCAAGCGGGGAGCTGCTCCAACAATAGTGAAAAACTCCAGTAGTGTCGCTTAGGAGAGACAGCCTGAGATAGCCCTGCCCGCCGGGTAGTACTGTGAAGCCTGACTTCTCCGAATTGAGCATCTCCATAGCGGGAAGTGGACAAGAGGCAGCAGTGCAATGGGGGTAATAAGCTTATTTGGTATCTCCCTCAGTGAGCACTGATAAACACACTGGACTCCACTCCCTTTATCCTCTAGAGGTTTCACTGTGGAGCTGACCACTCAGCGCCACTGACCTGGTCACTGCGTTCCAAAAGGACAAGGAGCCCAATTCAAGCTACAAAAGGATTGTGGCTGGGAAAGTGCAGCTTTACATGTGCAATGGGGTTGAACTCTTACGTTTAACATTCACGTATGGTGGCTGCACTACGGTTATATAGCGGTGCATCTTGGTGCAACACAGCATAAGGAGTTGTGGAAGTCTGCAAAAAAGGGATTATATTACACATAAGGAGATTGGGAGCAGCTGTGAAAAAAGAGGAAGGACTGGAGCTGATGGGTTTATATAGACATTCGGACAGTGTTACTATTGGTTTATGGTTACCATGGGAATGTTCTTGGACTCATGGGATATGTAGTGTTTTTTTATCTGAACTTTGAACTTGCTGTAATAATAAAAGTGAAGAAAGGACTGCATACACCTCGCCTCCGTGTCCTTATTAGAACTGAAACTTTCCTTTACCTTCGCTATGACATGTCTCATTGACTGAACAATGCTAAAAGGCCCAGAATTCGAAGAAAAACCTGGACTGGAACAGAACATTAAGAATGGACCTAGGAAATGTGGCAGGTCTGTGCTCGGGTACTGCGGAATGCGTAGATGTAAAAGTTGATCAATACATTATTAAATCGGTTCTACTATTATTTGCACAAAGTTCAACCACAGTGGACATTACATATGTATGCTTCATTTGTGATGGCCACACAAAACTTAACAATAATTATATTTACCAACTCTCCTATTTGGAATCACACGAGCCTTTTACTTTTCCAACTTCTGACTGAAGGACTGACTCAAACTGTAGTATCCAGCACTTAGGTCCAAAAAAACGTTTGCTGATTGCCCCTGGGCAACAGTCAAAAACAGATGAGAAACTATTTCACTACCAAGCTGCTAAACTGCAGAATAGTTTGCTGGTGTCCAAGCGTAACAATGAAACTTATCTCCTTCTTTAGATGAGTGAAGTTGAAACCCTCCTTTTTTACTTCGCTATACGTTCCTTCACGAATAGATTTCTTGAGATAATCATTTGTTAGCATTTAATAAAGGTAGTACTCAGTATTTTCTTATTAACGTTTTCAGAGCCATACTATTGTTCAATGGTTATCTCAAGTATAAAACACTTGCAGCCAGTCTTGGATTTGTATTAAATAAAAATGTGGGTTTTTTTGCTTTTCAGTAGTAATTACTGAACAGTACAGCTATAAAAGCACAAGCACGTAAAGCCCGGTTGACTACACACTTAGGCACAGATTTATGTGGGCCTACAGCCATTCTAACACCTCATTAGTGTAATTTTTTATGCTAATGTGGCGCTACAAGGCCAAAATACGCAGCACCATGTTTACAAAGTGGCACAAAGCAAGCACTGCGCCACTTTGTAACCCCTTGAGCAATATTATGCCTGTTCCAGGCATAATGTATGTGAAGGATTCGTTCCAGCACTAGGGGTGGGGGGTGAAAAAATGGCACAAAGAAATCTATGAGATTTCTTTGCGTCATTTTCAACTGAATTTATTTAAAAAGAGGCTCTTGTGTTCAATGGGCCTCTGGGTGCTTTGCAGGAGTAGCGTCATATTTTTCTGACGCTAATCCTGCAAAGCACCAGACTATCGTCAAAAATTATGACGCTAGTCTCCCTGACTAACGTCATGGTGTGCCCTATTTTAAATATGGCACACCCATGGTGACGTTAGGGGGCGCTAACGGGCGTAAGAACAGTGGCGCTGCACTATCTGCAGCGCCTCTTTCATAAATCTGCCCCTTAGTACTACGTGAGTGTGTCACACGTGGCATATGTCAATTTCGCACGTATGGTTAATAATTCTCAAATGTCAATCAATCCCGTACGTTTGTTGAACAACTAGACCTCGCTAAAATATCAGAGGTTGGCGTAAAAGCCATCGGCATGCATGTTTTCATTTACAGCTGTGTAAAAACCAGTAAACAAACTCAGTTTAACTTTGTATTCAAAGTTTAGTGACTTTCTGACAGGATCTTCTTGGTACTCTGCTGTGAAACATGTGGGGCCAGCAACTATTAAAATACTAAAAAGAACCGTATGAATTAAACGATTCGATTATTTTTTTACAGCGTGCACTTGAAACCTTTTCAAATAAAACGTCGATTAATCAAGACCATGGAATGAAAACAAAACTGCGAGACTAATTTAAAAATTAGTAACACCGGGCAAATTAAGCCATGTGAACGAAAAGGAAAAAGCCACCTGATTTCAATGGTCCAGTGAGGGCGGCTTGAAAATCGGATTGCCAGAGTTGCCAAAACTGCAGAAAAAAACAAGCACAATCTCTCTTCAAAAGAACGTCGAAACCAGTACTTGCCTGATAAAATAGGCTCAAAACAAGCTCCGCCCCCCCGCAAGAAAAAAAAGGGCATAAACGGAAAAAAGAAAGTGTGTAGTACCAAGAAAAGACTTGCGTGCTGATGACGGAATAAATATGGGGTTGTCGTGACGCCATTTTGCGGTATGCACGAAGTGAATTTAGAGGTAGTGCATTTAAAGCTATTTGCACGAAAATTTGTATTTTTAATGTAGATTTTCCTAGTTTTAATGACAGAAAGTTTTAGTTTTATTAAAGACACGGAGGTGAGTATTATGTGTTTCTTTTCTTGCTTTATTAAATGGCAGCAAGGAAAAACAAAATGACTACAAATCCCAAAAGGTGAAGAAAAAGAGCCACTGGGAAACAAAAGGTAGTTCAAACATGCCAACCAATCGGCATATGTATAACATTATTACGTCATTATTACGCCCTCTTGTGCGGAAAGTCAGCTAGAACGAAACAAGGGAAAAATAGAGAATAAAATAAGAACAGCCATAATAAAGGATAATAAGTCCGAACAAAAATTCATAAGTCCAGGAAACTGAAGAAGCTGAACACACGTGTTAACGCGTCCGTCTATGTTAATCTATACACATCAGGACTCGTTTTAGGCCAATGAATCTTTGGACCCAGTGGTGAGACACCGTAGGACGAGATAACTGATCAAAACACCAATCAATATGTCAATAACATTGTCAATATTTAACACCAAAATATATCTTGTTTTAGGCATTAATAAACATTCGGCGCAACCATGACCTTTCAGTCATGAATAACCACACCTTAATGAAGTTTTATGAGTTTTATTCCCTATTGATTACAATCTAGTAGCAAAGGCATCAATCTCAAAGTCAAGAAGCATATAAGCACAATTACAAGATGACAGCCACAGTAAGCTTTCGATAGTGCAGAAATCAGAAGCATAGATAATCAGATGAGTATAACCAGATCACAATACATTGAATGTTCTAAGATACAAGTTCAGCATATTATCATGTCAGTCACGTCAGTTTGTCAGTCAAAATGAATACCTCGTCTAACCTCTAATTAGCATTAGCATGTTGGGCGTCATGCAAAACAATTTTGAACACCAATTTGGAAACATCTAACTAAGGTCTCTAATCAAAAACATACAGCAGTTGGTACCTAGAAAGAAAAGGCAAATAAAGAATTTTTCATTAGCAACATATAATTGCCCTCCTCTGATTAGGTCAGCATTCAGGATTAGTCTTCGTCTTCAGGACATCAGTTAGATCGCCGTCAGTCTATCTAAGTTTAAAAGACAAAGACACTCTTCTCATAAGGAGAAAAGTGTAGGGGCAGTCTAATGGGCAAAGATGGTTTTCTCTAAGTCTCAGGTCACCAAATAGAGTGACAGAGTTTCGAGATGCAATCGATATCATTCCCTACCTAATGCACTCTATTTCCTGTGTCATGGGTTTTTATCCCTTTTTCGTAATTCATTCCCCCAAAATTCTATTGGTCAGTCAATACACCCTACCATTGTCAACCTATCAAATTATACATTAAGTAATGCATTTTGTCATTTTGGATACTTTATTATGTTCTAATTGGTCATCATAATTGACGTATTTCGTAGGTGGCATATCCGGGGTTACTTCATCTCCTTGGCACTCGTCAGGTCAAAAGTTCTCTTCTCTTCGCTCCATCGTCCTTGGAAGTGTCCAATAATGTTTCAAAGCGCATAATTCTATATGAAAGCTACTAGCATGCGGATGGGAGAGTTGGGTGATGTTGCAAACTAATAAGGGAAAAGAACAATCGCTGGGTCATGGTCTTTTGCAAGTCAGCACACTGGAGAAACAGAAAAATATGCTTTAATATGAGAGTTACACAGCTAGTTCTCAACTCACGCTAACTTAGGATATATGGTTCCAATAAATGCAGTTTTATACATGTTAATGTGCTCAGTTAGGCAAACTATAAACGATTATTTCTTACAGTCGACATTAGTTTATACATATGAACAATTCTCCATATTTATGAATACGCTTCAATTAATATTTTATTAATACAGCATTGTTAGACATAAGCATTTCACGTCTATAATATGTAATATTTAAACTACGCTCTCTCAGTCCCTCCTCTGATGACGCTCGTCATCACACAATCTTTTGATCTTAATTTTTCACCTTGCGCATAATACGCATTTCAACATCCTGCCCTTTATGTGAGCTTTCCCATATTTCATTGAACATTTTCTCTCTTTCACTTTCTTCATTTCTTTTTGTTCTTTTAGTCCAATTTCTTTTCACTTTGTCATTAATTTTGCATATTCCCCAAAATCCCAATAAACAAAACAGAACAATTAATAATCCCATCATAATTTTTGCAAGTACCCCATTCCAAATGTTGGTAAACCAGCTTCCCACTCGGGCAATTCCTTTCCCAAATTTCTCCCAAACACCAGTTTCTTTTAGATCTTTCAAATCTGTACTATCTTTAGTCAGGTTAGTGAGCATGTTTCTAATTTTCTTACTGTTATCAGGTATGTATGAGCAGCAATGACGTTCCTTAAGCATTTTGCACACACCTCCACTCTTTGCTAAAAGAATGTCTAAAGCAAGCCGGTTTTGAAGAGTCATAGCTCTTTCTGCAGCAAGTTCAGTATCCATCAGGAGTATGGCTCCTGTAAAATTTGTCAGCATGTTGTCCACAATAGTAGACAACTTTTGAATTTTCATAGAATTTAGGATAACCCCTACTGAAGGGATTATAGCTCCAAATATGTCACCAATGACAGCCGCCACTGATTCTCGTTTTCGTCTGGCATGTTGTAATTCAGACGTTTTAGGTAATTGTTTTAAGTCATCAATCTGGTAAATCTTTGGGAATACTATTCCCAAATAACATGTCCCATACCATCCCCTAGGGAGACGGTAATATGCATTTAACCCACAGATGTTGTAGATTCCAGGAATCGCTGGGTCTTGTCCATTTAACATAAAGGTCCATTTGCTCTGGAACAGAAACACATGTCTACATTCACTCGTTCCCACAAATAAATTATCTTGATCAGATTTTGGTCTATATATACAGAGTCTACCTACGTGTAATGCATCTATAGCTAACTTGCCTTGTGTTTTAATCGCAGTATAAGCCTAATCATTCGCATAAGTGCGTTTTTCTAAACCTTTTTCTAATTTTTCTTTTAATGCTTTGCGTCTATCATCTGTATGATCTAAAAAGCTTTTCTCCACATGAGACAGTAAGCATGTTAAATTGTTGCGATGTGCATAAGCAGTTCCAAATGTTAGTGTTGGCTCAAAGAATCCTCTAACTAATTTTATATCATGCTCTTTAGTTAGCTTATTTAAGAATTCAATAACAGGCACAAAAGAAAACACAACATCTAAGTTTGAATAAAAATATTGCACATGCTCTTGATCATAAAATCTTGTTAGTAGCAAGCTACAGCTGATCCCATACGTAAGAGGGAGACTATGATAAGTAACTCCCTTCTGCACAGATGAAGGAATTTTAGTACATACATAACAGTCTTTCGCATCCATAGTTTCTACATACTCATTTAGTAAGCGATAGAAAACATTAGTAGAAAGTTCCCATTTTGTATTAGTTCCCTCATGCATATGTCTTGCGTCTTGCTCAAATTTCTCCCATGGTGATAGTTTATTAGTTGTAGTAGTAGTCTCAGGTTTTAAAGTTGCATTAATGGTTTCACTTTCTCTCCATGGCATTCCCAAAATCACTCCCACAATCATTATTGCACATACGACACCTATCATAAGTCCTAACCAACCACACACTTTACTTCCTTTGTTACTATAAGCCATGTTTGTATAGAATCAGAATAGCAGATCAACAATCAACTCTGAGCAGCAAACTCTTTCTGCGTAATTTACAGCGTCTTCACTCACTCCAGGACCCCCTTTTGTCAATTCAGGTTAGCAGCTTGTCGTAATCAGGTTTCTATAAGTCAAATCCAGGTTTAATGTCACTTTCCGGTAGTAGTTTTTTTTTTTCAGCTTTCACAATTTCAATCTTTATCTCAGCTTTCTTGTTGTATATTCTTCAGGTACCGTAGTACTGGCCTGGTATTTCTCGATCAAAACAGAACGCTAAGAATTCTTGTTGCCATTCAGAGGTTGTAGCATATGCCCATTCAGGACCGGTATATCTTCTGTTTGCTATTCTTTTTCTTTTTAATTTTCGTTCTCCTTGCTGTTCTCCTTCACTCAGATCGTCTGCTCGTGAGGTATCGCTTTCCTCTATTATTGTTTCGTTTGCTATTTCTCTTATTCTAAAGTGTGATTTGTCTGGCCAATGGTCACCTCTGTTCGTCTTACTTCGGTGTTTCCCTTCAGTACTTTGGACAGCACCCTCCTCTGGTGATATGGTGTTTTCTCCTGATAGGCTTGGGATTTGTTCGGGAGATTCTGATTCGTTCTGATTCAAATTTACCACTTCTCCATCCCTTTCTCCTTCTTGTTCGACACTGTATTCAAACTCTGAATTGTAATCGTCTGCTTCTGGGAGAACCTCTTCTTGTCTTTGTTCTCCTGCTGCCTCCACTGAGATTGGCACTCTGTCATCTCTCTCGAACTCACTGATAGTTTGAGGGACACGGCTGTTCTCAGCGAGCTCTCCTGCAGTCTCAGATCTTTCTTGACTGATCTCTGATTCTGAGACTTCTTCTCTTGAAGTTGCTGTACCGGAATTTTCAAGTTCCTCTTCAACAGGACACGTTACCCTTTTAGTATGGCTGGCATGTATCCAGTTGGGAACCCCGGCACACTTTACAGCAGTAGTTGTTGTTTGTATTACTTGATATGGCCCTTTCCAACGCGGCTCAAGACACGATTTCCTCACGTGTTTCTTGACAACCACCCAATCTCCAGCTTGCAGAGAGTGTCCTGGTTCGCCGATTGGTGGTAACATGTTAGCTTCCACCTGGTGAGAGAAAGAGCGAATCACGTGAGCCAAACTCTTGCAGTAATCCAACACCATATCATCTGTAATATTCACTAGTGCGTTTGCAGGTACTGCTGGTAACCTCATTGCTCTGCCCATGAGTATTTCATGTGGGGACAATCCTGTTTTCTTATCTGGCGTGTTTCTCATAGACATCAGCACTAGAGGTAATGCATCTGGCCACTTCATGTTTGTTGCTGCACACATTTTTGCTATTCTTGATTTCAGAGTACCATTCATCTGCTCGACTAGTCCTGAGGCTTCAGGGCGATAGCTACAATGCAGCTTTTGTTCAATGTTGAGTGCGGCACACAGAAGTTTAATCACCTCATTGTCGAAGTGTCTTCCCCTATCTGATTCTATAGAAACCGGAAACCCGAACCTGGGTATTAATTCTCTGAGTAGTAGTTTTGCAACCGTAAGACTGTCATTCCTACGTGTGGGATATGCCTCAATCCAATGACTAAAAACACATACAATCACCAACACGTACCTCAAACCTCCGCAAACAGGCCTTTCAATGAAATCCATTTGTATCTTATTAAATGGACCACCAGCTATCCCAATGTAGATCTCAAAGTTACCACGGTTCCTTTTCCAGCGTTCATCTGTTGACAAATGACGCACCTGTGGCAAGTAATTTCTGCGGCATGTCTGAATTTTGGATTGAACCAATCAATCTTAAAGGATCTGATCATGGCATCTCTTCCTAAATGTGCCTGCCCATGGTACAGTCGGGCAAATTGTGACAGAAGACTGTTTGGCAAAACCAGTTTTCCCTCTTCTGACACCCAAATATCATCTGCTCTTTGTACACACTGCATTTTCTGCCAGGAACGTTTTTCTTCTTTACCAACGTGGCTTTGTAATGTTTTTAATTCGTCTAAGGTATCAACCACTTGTAATGCTAGGCTTAAGGTTGTGTCATTCTCAGGTTGTGGTAACAGTTCCCACTGCTCTTTAAAAGATATACAGTTTAATGCACAAAATCTGGCAACTTGGTCTGCATAACCATTCCCCATTGACACAAAATCTTGTGATCTGGTGTGAGCACTGCACTTCACCACGGCAATTTCAAGAGGCAACTGAATCGCATGTAACAAATCTCTTATTTGTTCTCCATTTTTCACTGGTGAACCAGAGGATGTCATAAACCCTCTCTGTAACCAGAGTTGACCAAAATCGTGTACAATTCCAAATCCGTATCTGCTGTCTGTATAGATTGTGACTTTCAGATTTACAGCAGCATGGCAGGCTTTTGTGAGAGCTATTAATTCTGCCACCTGTGCAGAAAACACTTTCTCGAGCCAGGAGGCTTCTACTATGCCAGATATGGTACATACTGCATAACCAGCTCTCAAGGTTCCTGTCGAATCTCTTAAGCAGGACCCATCAACGAACATAATGCAATTGTTTTCCTTTAACTGGGTATCCTGTATATCTGAGCGAGGTTTGGTACTAAGCTCAGTCACCTCCAGACAATCATGCTCAATCTCTTCCCCATCTTTTATTTCTGTATTCTCATTGGGAAGTAGAGTTGCCGGGTTCAGCACAGTGCACCTTTTCAACGTAACATTGGGTGACCCCAGAATAATCGTCTCATATTTGGTAAGTCGTGCATTTGTCATATGTTGTGTCTTAGTTCGTGTCAGCAGAATTTCAACAGAATGTGGAACCAAAACTGTCAAAGGGTATCCCATGTCTATGCCCTCACATTGTGAAAGGCTTTGACCAACTGCTGCGACTGCTCGCAAACAACCTGGTAAGGCTGCTGCGACAGGGTCCAAAGTAGCTGAAAAATATGCTACAGGGCGATTTGCATCTCCATGGACCTGTGTTAAAACAGACAAAGAACAAGCATCACGTTCATGACAGAACAACAGAAATGGTTTCTCATAATCAGGCATTCCTAATGCTGGAGCCCTGCACATGCATTCCTTCAGCTCTAAAAATGACTCAAGCTCTTCTTTTGTTAATGTGATTGTGTATGGTTCATCCTTAACTTCTTTTCCTGTTAGTTTTATTAATGGTTTTGAAATAATCGAGAAGTTGGGTATCCACTGGCGACAGTAGCCCACCATTCCCAAGAACATCCTGACATCTCTCTTTGTTGTTGGAGGATTCATTTGTAAAACAGCTGTTATTCTCTCTTTTGATATTCTTCGGGACCCCTTTTCAATCAGATGCCCCAAATACTTCACTTCTTTTTGACAGTACTGCAGCTTTTTAGGTGACACCTTATGTCAGTTTTTCCCTAAATGATTCAATAATGCAATGGTATCATATTTGCAGCTGTCTCTGGTTTTGGATGCAATCAACAAATCATCAATGTACTGTATAAGAGTCGAATTGTAAGGCAAGACGAGAGGTTCCAGATCCTTCTTCAATATCTGATTGAAGATGGATGGTGACTCAGAAACCCCCTGAGGAATTCTGCACCAACTGTATACCTTATCCAGGAATTTGAAACTGAACAAAAACTGGCTGTTTTCGTGAAGTGGTATCGAAAAAAACGCTTGTGATAGGTCTACTACGGTAAACCATTCAGCATCACAAGGAACCTGGAACATTATTACCGCTGGGTTGGGAACCACAGGGCAGCATTTTATCACAATTTCATTTATTTTTCTCAAATCCTGCACAATTCGAACTTTCCCACAGGGTTTTCTCAAACCCATAATAGGAGAGTTACATGGACTGCTCAGGACCTCTTTCAGAACTCCCTGTCTGAGAAAATCCGCAATTATCTGTGTCACTTCAATAAGGACATCCTGAGTCATGTGATATTGTGGTACTTGTGGGGACACTGCATTCTGCTTTATCTGCACTTTGACTGGACCTACTCCCTTGATTAATCCAACTTCCTTTCCAGTCAAATCCCATACTTTCTCTGTTACCGATCCTTGCAGGTCAGCAGGTAGATCGATCAGGGTAAACACTGGGAATAAAGTAATTAGAGGGTAATCTTCATTCATCTCTCCTCCTTCTTCTATGAGTTGACCCTCATCTGCCTCATCATCACTGTTTGTCTGAACCTCTATTCCACCATTGGAACAGGTAATTGAACATTTGGTTTTGCACAATAAGTCTCTTCCTAATAAGGATACTGGACTTGAATCACATACAACAAATCTATGCAGGCCCTGGAAATTTCAGATTTCAACCTGCACTGGGTCAGTGATTGGATTAGTCAGGTACTGATTAGCCACACCAACCACTCGTATGGTGCGCCCCGAGAGAGGTAATCTTGGTACCTCTGCACTGCGAACCGTAGAGCGTGTAGCTCCCGTATCAACTAAAAATGAGACCTTATAGCCCATTACTTTTCCCTCCACATATGGGCCTCTCTGGTCTACCTCTAGGGATGCTGCGAGTCTGCACTCTTCACTGTCTGAACTGTCATCTGACCAATCCTCATTCATATCATTTTCACCTTGTAATGGGAATTGTTGTACAGTGTTGTTTTGATTTGTTACCTGACCTGTGACCTGCTGAGGAAGCGTCACCTGTTGCTGTCCCATCGGAGCTAGGGGTAACTGCATTTGCTGTCTAGGCACCATAGGGATCTTCTGTTGTATTGGTTGTACTGGCACTGTTTGGAAACGCGGCATCTGCATTTGCTGCATGGGTTGCACCCCTGACATTTGCACCAAATTATTTTGATAGTTCTGATTCTGGTGTCTCATTCTTGGACCTCGTGAATTTTGTAGTGTACCGGCATTAATACTCTGCTGAACCGTACCATCCTGCATTATATTCGGATAATCCCGTTTCCAATGTCCCACGCCCCCGCACGCATGACATGGTGACATCTTTTTCACTCCTTGACCATCATTTTGATTTACAACATTATTCATGTCCGAACCACGGTTCACAAACCCTCGACCTCTACCTCTCGGCTGTGCCTGAAACACACCATTCAATTGTGGTTGTTGCTGTATCATTTACTGAACACCATTTCCCTGTATTCCAGCCTGTGCAGCCCTTATCTGCATCACCATCACTTTCTCCTTCAACTTTTTCTGCTTCAACTCAATTTCGTCACTACAGTATTTCGCATACTGTAATACTTCATCAATCGGTTTAGCTTGCCAACAAATCAGATGATTTTTAATCATTTGGCTGACCTCCGGTCTCAGCCCTTCGACTAATCTGAACACAAGATGGTTCATGTCCTTCGGTTCAATTGTTTCAGTACCACTGTAATGTTTGAATGCTTTCAACAACCTTTCATAATACGCATGTATTTACTCTTTAACCTCTTGAGGGGTCCGGTCGATTTTCTGCCAATCGGTCACCTTCGGCGACACCTTTTGTTTCAAAAACTCAATTACTTTATGATAATATTTCATCACCTCTTCAGAAGGTGCTCCAGTCACTTTATCCCTTGCCGGTTCCTTTGTGGGCCAATCTACCCCTCTCTTGCACTCAAGCCACAAGTCTGGCGGAACAATAATCTCAAACAATGTATTTAAATCTTCCCAGAGACATTTTGCAAGCTTCACGAATCTATCTGTCTGTTGATACCACTCGATCGGTTTTTCCCTTAACCTAGGATAGTCATTCGTAAAAGACAAAGGGGCTCATTCTGAGCCCGGCGGGCGGCGGGAGCCGGCCGCCTGGAGGGAGCCGCCAAATGACCGCACCGCGGTCAAAAGACTGCGGTGGCCATTCAGACATTTCCTCTGGGCCGGCGGGCGCTCTCCAAAAGAGCGCCCGCCGGCCCAGAGGAAATGCCCCTGCAACGAGGACGCCGGCTCAGAATTGAGCCGGCGTAGTTGCAGGGGTGCGACGGGTGCAGTTTGCACCCGTCGCTTATTTCAGTGTCTGCATTGCAGACACTGAAATACACAGTGGGGCCCTCTTACGGGGGCCCCTGCAGTGCCCATGCCACTGGCATGGGCACTGCAGGGGCCCCCAGGGGCCCCTGCGGCACCCCCTACCGCCATCCTGTTCCTGGCGGGCGAACCGCCAGGAACAGGATGGCGGTAGGGGGTGTCAGAATCCCCCATGGCGGCGCAGCAAGCTGGGCCGCCATGGGGGATTCCAAGGGCAGCGGAAAACCGGCGGGAGACCGCCGGTTTTCCTTGTCTGACCGCGGCCGAACCGCCGCGGTCAGAATGCCCTGCGGGGCACCGCCGGTCTGTTGGCGGTGCTCCCGCCGACCCTGGCGGTCTGAGACCGCCGGGGTCAGAATGAACCCCAAAATGTCTCCCCTGGACCAAGGCACATGCACCAAAACACCACCAGCTGTTTCTCTCATAGGTAGGATTTTTACCGTATCTAAATTAGGTGTGACTGTTGTTTCATTAGATCTCAAACTATCTCTTTTCCCCTTATCTCTTTTCTTCATCCATCGGCCTTCCCATTTCTCTAGTGCTCCCCAAATTTGTGCGCTTTGCAGCAACTCTTTCAAATCTGTCTTCATGCCTGCGGATCTCATGTGTTCGAAATCTTTTGTGTCAAAATCTAACCTATAACTTCGTTTCAAATGTTTCGTGTTTCCAATGTCGATATTGTATTTGTCTGCCAAATTCGTTAATTTCTGGTGTACTTTGCCTACCTCTTTGGTAATTTTAGGGCATAAGTATCTTAATTCTGCCTCAGTGTAAGAATCCAACCTATTTACTCCCATTGTTCCATCCACCAATTCAGCAGCTTCTGCTCCTAGTCGTACTAGATTTAGGTATTCATCTTGTTTTTCTTTTTCAGGTTCGATTGTAATAGTTGTAGTCTTTTGTGATATGCAAGTTTTCTCTAACCACTCATTTAACTGTTGTACTGTAAAACCCTGCAGTGAAATATTCCCTGCATGTATCATTGGGGTGTATGAGGTATTTGTACTCATAGTTTGGGGAGTCAGGACTCCCAACCCTGCTTGTCGCATTGCCTCAAGAGGTTCCCCTATTGGACTGAGGTCCATTAAGGGTCTTGATTGTTCGCAAACCTGTCTTCCCTGGGCCATTATTTGTGGAGTTCTAATAGGCCCTCCTCTTGTCGTTTCATGAGTCATAACCCCCTGTTCGCATGTCCCTGTTTTCTCCTGTGCATATAATGGTACTGGGGGACCAACAGTAATAGGTAGTGATATAGCGGCAGGTGTCTGGCCTGATCCCAAGCTTCTTGGAGCGGCGACACCATAGGTCTGCTCTAATAATCCAGGTGCAGGTTCTCTCAAAGGACCCGTTACTGGGTTATACCCAGGTATCAGTTGTGGCGGTTGTGACACTAACTGTGGAGTTGACTCGATCTGTATTAACCTTGGCTTTGTATATATCGGGTCTGGCGGCACCACCAAGTTTGTAGTAGTCTCGAGTACTGGAACATCGGGATAAATTATTTTTATCTGTGGTGGAGGCTGTAACTGTATCGGCGAGTCTGGTGCAGTGGGTACACTGACACCATTCTGTATCAAAGCTGTATCGCTAGTCTGCACTGTATCAGTAACACCCTTCTCCTTCGTCTGGTTCCCAGGATCCAAGCTAGTACTTGGAGCACTGTCGTTCACCGCGTATGGTGGCGGACGATCATGTAACAATCTATCCATAAACGCCTCATCATCTGAATCATCCTCCTCTTCCCAGGATCTTTTATTCTCTTTGTGTTTGCCTAATTCTTTGTCAGTTTTGCAGGAAGCTTTCTTTCCCTGTGTCTCCTCTCCCTGGGTTATTGCCGGAAACAGCTTCAACCCATCCACTATTCCTCGTCTCCACATTTTGTTCTCATTATCCCACCTGGCCTCTGCATAGGATTTTTCTGCCCTTGTCAATCTTCTGTGAAATCTTTCTTGTCTATGTTTAAGAGCCATCAGGTCCCAAATTGCCAAAGCCTCATATTGTGCTGGTCGAGGAGGTGGTTTCTGCGTACTTAACATCCACCTCAGATTTTCTAACACCTTTTGATTGAACGTTCCATGTTCCGGAAACGCTAGACACCCCTCTTTCTCAGTTAATTTGCGCCATTGTTTTATCCATAAACATGGTGCAACACCCTTTTCTTCCATAACCGTGTAAGCTGGTGTACCCTCAGGTGGTGTAGGTTCCCCATCAGTTGCAACAATATACACATCTCCTTTCAAAGCGCTTTTAAATGCCTTAACAAAATTCATTTTATTTGATATTTAATCAGAAAACGGCTTTGTTCCCAGGACACTCTTCACCTACCCTTTACTCAACCTATTGCCTCTCACGAACGGCAGCCAATCCGTGCGAGACCCCTCTCAGCATCTGACCTATCTCAGCGCGGCACCACTGACGTCACACTCACACACACTGTAGCTGACAAAGTCTTGCGGCTTGTCCACACCTCGCTAATTCCTTACAACTCATACAAACTAATGCGAATTATTGCTAGCACTTAAATGACAACACAAATCTGCCGGTTTACTACAGGAAAGGTAACACATTCGCTTCAGAACTTTACAGAGATTTCACTTCAAGCCTCGGCCGCTACTCTCTCCTTCTCAGTTCCCTCATACGCAAGCAGAATTCGACCTGCAAATCCTACTCTCGACTTGTCAATGACTCCTTCTAGTGCACTTTAGAACTTGTCAAATCTCCATCGAAGGTTACACACATGCACCATAACTCGAAACTCGACTTGTCAACCACGCCCGATTGACCTACTAAACCGCACAGATTACGACATAAACCATTTTAACATCATACTCCGGAGTCTTAGACCTCAATAGGTCCGTATACAACAACTAACCACGTGGATAATTTTGAGCAACAAGCGCTGCATTCACATGAAGTACGCCGACTTCCCTACTCTCATACTGTGGAGTACGCCTACTCCTTCTAAACAACACTTAATTTGGCCTAATCACACTCAAATATTCACAATCACCTGCAAAGTGCATAAGATTTAATAAGCGCAAAAGACCCTAACCACACATACTATGGCGCCGAGAACATTCCCAACTCATTTAGGCAGACTCCGAGATCCCGGGAAAGCCCATGGCGAATCTAGCAACTCATCATCTTTCCAAATTGCATTATCACAAGAAAACAAATTAAGCAATAAAACTCCGTCCTAGGGCCCCCAAGGGCCAAACCGTCTTCTTCTACCAGAACTGTTAACTCGTCCGTCTATGTTAATCTATACACATCAGGACTCGTTTTAGGCCAATTAATCTTTGGACCCAGTGGTGAGACACCGTAGGACGAGATAACTGATCAAAACACCAATCAATATGTCAATAACATTGTCAATATTTAACACCAAAATATATCTTGTTTTAGGCATTAATAAACATTCGGCGCAACCATGACCTTTCAGTCATGAATAACCACACCTTAATGAAGTTTTATGAGTTTTATTCCCTATTGATTACAATCTAGCAGCAAAGGCATCAATCTCAAAGTCAAGAAGCATATAAGCACAATTACAAGATGACAGCCACAGTAAGCTTTCGATAGTGCAGAAATCAGAAGCATAGATAATCAGATGAGTATAACCAGATCACAATACATTGAATGTTCTAAGATACAAGTTCAGCATAGCATCATGTCAGTCACGTCAGTTTGTCAGTCAAAATGAATACCTCGTCTAACCTCTAATTAGCATTAGCATGTTGGGAGTCATGCAAAACAATTTTGAACACCAATTTGGAAACATCTAACTAAGGTCTCTAATCAAAAACATACAGCAGTTGGTACCTAGAAAGAAAAGGCAAATAAAGAATTTTTCATTAGCAACATATAATTACCCTCCTCTGATTAGGTCAGCATTCAGGATTAGTCTTCGTCTTCAGGACATCAGTTAGATCGCCGTCAGTCTATCTAAGTTTAAAAGACAAAGACACTCCTCTCATAAGGAGAAAAGTGTAGGGGCAGTCTAATGGGCAAAGATGGTTTTCTCTAAGTCTCAGGTCACCAAATAGAGTGACAGAGTTTTGAGATGCAATCGATATCATTCCCTACCTAATGCGCTCTATTTCCTGTGTCATGGGTTTTTATCCCTTTTTCGTAATTCATTCCCCCAAAATTCTATTGGTCAGTCAATACACCCTACCATTGTCAACCTATCAAATTATACATTAAGTAATGCATTTTGTCATTTTGGATACTTTATTATGTTCTAATTGGTCATCATAATTGACGTATTTTGTAGGTGGCATATCCGGGGTTACTTCATCTCCTTGGCACTCGTCAGGTCAAAAGTTCTCTTCTCCTCGCTCCATCGTCCTTGGAAGTGTCCAATAATGTTTCAAAGCGCATAATTCTATATGAAAGCTACTAGCATGCGGATGGGAGAGTTGGGTGATGTTGCAAACTAATAAGGGAAAAGAACAATCGCTGGGTCATGGTCTTTTGCAAGTCAGCACACTGGAGAAACAGAAAAATATGCTTTAATATGAGAGTTACACAGCTAGTTCTCGACTCACGCTAACTTAGGATATATGGTTCCAATAAATGCAGTTTTATACGTGTTAATGTGCTCAGTTAGGCAAACTATAAACGATTATTTCTTACAGTCGACATTAGTTTATACATATGAACAATTCTCCATATTTATGAATACGCTTCAATGAATATTTTATTAATACAGCATTGTTAGACATAAGCATTTCACCTCTATAATATGTAATATTTAAACTACGCTCTCTCACACGGATGAGCCGCTATTCCAACTGCTTCTGGAGGCAAATGAGGAGACGATATTCCAGTACCCAAACCAGTAGGTGCTGATTACGAGGAAGGTTGAGCTGAGGATGATGACACTGAAGGGATGGGAAAAATAGAAAGTAGTTAAAACAAGTGGTGGGATAATACTCGCCTCCGTGTCTTTAGTAAAATTAAGACTTTCCATCATTAAAACTAGGAAAATCTACATTTTATGACAAGACCGGAGGCTCCTATTATGCTTGTTCAAAGCAAATTAATCACACTCATAGAAACAGTAGCAACAGGTTTGCAATAAAAAAACTCTAAATACATTATCATTAGATCAATCTGCAGATCCCGCCCAAAAGGCTTTGGATGCCATAGCTCCTCTGGAGGAGTGCGCTCCAAACATGGAGGTATCAATCCCTGCCAATGACATAATCCATTTAACCCAACGAGCTAGCGTGGCTGAAGATACAGGATTGTAGGGTTTTCTGAAAGAGATAAGGAGTTGGGAAACCGAGGACGTTCTTAAATCTGCAGTCTTTTGATCGTAAACTTTTAAACATTGTCAAACACTAACTTGGGATGATCTGAAAAAAAAATGGATAAAAAAATGAAAGACATTTTTTTTTGTTTGACGTATCACTGTGAACAACACTCCAGAAGGAATAAACTGTTGAGATGAAATATCTAAAGCTTTAACATCAGAAAGACGCTTAATGGAAATGAGACACAACAACATAGTTAGTTTGGCGGATAACATTTTCAACGTAAGCGAAGTATTATCAGGCCATGACAAGAGGAAATTTAAAACAACATTGACATCCCATAATTTTCTGTATTTAGGTAACGGAGGATTATAAAATTTTACTCCCTTTAAAAGTCGACAAACAAGAGGATGTTCTCCCACTGGTTTTCCATTTACATAAACATGACTGGAAGAAATAGCTGATCTATACAGATTGATAGTAAGAAATGCCTTGCCTTTACTAGCCTCTGCCGCTAGGAAATTAATTATGAAGGTCACATCTGCTGAAAGGGATCAATGTGTTTTCCCAGACACCAGCCGTGCCATAAAGACCAAGCTGATTTGTAAGCTTTTCTGGTCCCTGGGGCCCAGGATTGTCTGATATATTCTGAAGCTTCCGATGAAATGCAAGGGAAAGGTTGGGAATTCCTGAAATTTTCCATGCCGAAAGAGAAAGAAGATTGTCTAAAATGAGGTTGTGAGGATGATGTAAAGGATCCAACAGAAGGCCCGGAAAAGAAGGAAGAAGGAAAGGGAAATTTATTGATAGTTCCAAGAGAGTTGGGAACCAAATCTGGGATTGTCAAAATGGAGCTATGAGTACTAGAGTGGCCTGCTGTCGGCTTGCTTGTGCTAATACCCTGCTGATCATGAGGAAAGAGGGAAAACCATAATTCAGGGACTTTGACCAATCCTGTAGAAATTCATCTGATGCTAAGGCCAACGGATCCGATCGCCAGCTGTAGAATTGAGGAAGTTGAGAATTGAGGCATGATGCGAACAAGTTGATTAAGAAAGGGCCTCATTTGTTCTGAACTGATTGAAAACTTGAGGGGTGAAGTTTCCAGTCGCTTGAATCTTGAATATGGCGAGAATGCGAATCTGCTATGCAGTTGAAAGTTCCTGGAAGATATTCTGCATGAACCGAAATTTGGTTTAAGAGGCAAAATTCCCAAAAGCCCTTTGCGAGTTCTGCTAAGAGTTTGGATTGTGTGCCTCGGAGATGATGTATGTAACAGGACCGCTGAGATATTGCCCATCCTGAGAAGGATGGCACAACAAACCTTGTTCTTTGCGAGGCTTCTGATTGGCAAGCATCTCTAAACAAATGATATGCAATCTGGACTCCTCTAAAGACCATGTACCTCCAGCTGATATTGGACCACGTCGGGCCCCCCAGCCTGTTCGGCTTGCATCTGATTCTAATAGAAGATCTGGGGCTGATGCAAAGATAGTTCTTCCGTTCCAGGCATCTAAATGGTCTATCCACCATTGGAGTTCTGTTCGAGAATCGAGATCGAGAGGGATAGAATCTGCATAAGAAAGACCTTTTCTTAGTTGTTGAATCTTTAACCTCTGAAGAGCACGATAATGCAGAGGACCTGGAAATATCGCCTGAATGGAAGAGGACAGGAGACCGACTATCCGGGCAAGCGATCTTAGAGAAATCAAAGAGCCGCTTAAGACTTGGAGAATCTCTGATTTTATAGATTTTATCTTCGCCGAAGGGAGAAGAAGAATGGCAGAGACTGAATTTATTTGGAAACCTAAGAATTCTATGAGTTGAGTAGGAAGGAGAAATGATTTTTCTTTGTTGATGATGAAACCTAGGTCTGATAGCAGAGAACATGCTAGGTTCAAGTGAGACATGAGAGACTGAGCTGATTGGCTTATTACGAGAATATCATCTAGGTAAATAATAAGTCTTCCGCCCTGAGCTCTGAGGAAAGCTACAACCAGTTTCATGAGCTTGGTGAAACACCATGGAGCTGGTGAGAGACCGAAAGGTAGAGATGTAAAGTGAAAGTGTTAGTCGAGCCACTGAAATTGGAGAAACGTCCTGTGCTCTGGATGAATTGGAACAACAAGGTACACGTCCTGTAAATCCAACCGAACCATCCAGTCGTGTTGGAGGAGAGTATCTCTGAGGTGGAGGATCATTTCCATCTTGAAATGACAATAAACTACAAAATGATTGAAAAACTTGAGGTTGATTACTGGTCACATCCTCTTGTTCTTCTTTTGAACCAAGAAGATGGAACTGGAATAACCTGATGGATCTGGCTGGGTAAACGCTATTGCTTATTTCTGAAGGAGAGAATGAATTTCTGAAGAGATAACGTTGGACTTTTCTGTCGAAAAACGTGGAGGTGGAGGGAAGACTACTTGGACAGGAGTTGAATAAAGCTCGATCATGTACCTTGAACAGTGTTTAAAACCCAATGGTCGGAGGTAATGGACAGCCATTTTGGGAGAGAGTGACGAAAAAGGCCACCTACAGGAATATGACTAAAGGGTAGGCTTACCTGATTGATTGGAAGGTCTGGAATTCCTGTAGCCTCTGGAACGGAAGCCTCTGCCTCTTTGTGTGTAAAAATGCGGCCTAAAATCTCAGTAGGACGAATTGTAAGAGCCTCGGGAACCTTGGTTGTAGTAATCGCGGACGGCAAAGTGGTTCCCTCTGCCAGCCCTGGCAAAAACACGTTGTGTGAACATTTTCTATAATGACTGTTGAGCCTTGTCCAAAGAGGTAAAAGTGGCCACATAGTTGCCCAGTTCTTTGATAAATGTTTCACCAAGAAGTAAACCTTCTGTTCTGACATGAGGTTGAATCGTCGCCAGGTTAATTAATTTTTGGATCGAGTTTGAGCAGAAGGCCTTTTATTCTTTCATGTGACAGAGCAGAGTTAGCATTGCCAAGGAGGCAGGCAGTCCTTTGAACCCATAATGAAAGTTCATCAGGGTCAATGAAAGAGCTATCTATCCTGGCCGCCTCTGCCATATCAAAAAGTCGTGTAAGAGGACCGATGACATCTAAAGGTTTGTCCTGACAAGAGGACCATGCTTTGTCCACACCTTTTCGAGGATCTTTACCAAACTTCGTAAAGAATGTTATAAGGGGTTGATTGATAGTGGGAGTAATGGTGGTTTTATGGGAAAGAGAAGAGCGTGGGCATTCAGATTTCAACTTGGCCCTGGTCTGCTTGTCTAAAGGGCAATTTAGCTTGGCAGACACGTGGTCACGTACATGAGACGCAGGAATCCACTCAGTAGAGTTAGGATGAAGGATTAAAGATGGATCAAACATTGGCATCCCTTCACAATCCAAATGAGGCTTGGAATTGGTGAAGAAGTTATGACATCCTGGTCAGATAAATAAGAATCTGAATCCATATCAGGCATATCATCATCGGTATCAGGAATTGAAGCAATGACTATAGGGGCCATAAGGTGTTTAGACTTGGATTTACTCTTTAAAGACGATTTTAAATTATCCTGATTCTTGTTCTCCTTTGAAGGAGCCTTGTGAGGAGCCGCTTCCTCTGCCATATAGCAGGGAACGTCACTGACCTTGAGCGCCAATTTTTGTAAATTGTTTGATTGTACATTTGAAGAAAGGCACTGTCTGCATTCCCCCGTAGACTGGGCCGAAGTCGTCTTATTAATCATTCTTAAAACTGAGAATTCCAAGTTTTTTGATAATTTCTGAATAGAACTGTTGACTGCCTGTTGAACAGAATTCTGAATGAAGACATTAATGTCTTGTTTAATTGCAGTGACCTCATCAGGGTCCACCTGTGAGGGAGAGCTGCTAGACTCCATGGTCTGTAAAAAAATGTATACAAATGTCTTCAGCAAGGTCTGAGGGGAAAAACCAGTAACCACACGGTTAAAAAATGAAGAGGAAGAAAAACTCTGACTATGGGCGGGGCCGAAATCTGAGGAGAAAAACCGGACCGCTGTACTGAGAGAAAGTCGAGTGGAGTGAGGCAGGGAGCCCGAACTGAAGCGTAAGCAGAAATATGGAGAAAAAGGAGCCGACTGAAACAATGTCAGCGCTCCTCTAGTGTAGGAGGAATATGGTGCCCGCAACTTGAGGAACGGTTGAAACCGTTCCGAAAAGAACGCGCACGAGGAGAGAAACCGTTTGAAGTGCGTGTGGCAACCTGCCGACTGAAGCGGAAGTATCGCAATGCGAACAAGAAGCATGCAACAAGCGGTAAATGCACAAAATATATGTAAGTACAATCAGTAGAGACTACATAAATATAAACATTAATATGAAGGAGAGAAATAAGGGTACTTAACTTGGCTGCGAGCAGCAAGAAAAGAGGGGTGTTCGCAGTCAAGTGACGTAATAATGTTATACATATGCCCTGATTGGTTGGCATGTTTGAACTACCTTTTGTTTCCCATTGGCTCTTTTTCTTTGCCTTTTG
The DNA here is from genome assembly GCF_031143425.1 of Pleurodeles waltl. NCBI lineage: Eukaryota > Metazoa > Chordata > Amphibia > Caudata > Salamandridae > Pleurodeles > Pleurodeles waltl. Next base: position 777,099,714 of record NC_090438.1, on the reverse strand, counting down.
AGATTTGTATTCCTTTTGTTTTTCCTTGCTGTTATTTAATAAAGCAAGAAAAGAAATAAGGCACAATAAGAGCCTCCGGGCTTGTCATAAAATCCATGTTAACAAGGGCGTACTGCCCCAGTCCTGTACTTTTGTTTTCAAATTATTGTTTTCATGCGCCGATTCATTTGGATCAACTGACCTGAAAGAAACCTTTTCTAGCATTTGGAGAAAGTTTCCATTCTATTAAGGACTCAGAGGTGAGCATTCAGCATAACTTTCTTTACTTTATTAAATGGCCATTTTAAAGAGCACCATTTCATTTAAACAAAAAAGCCAATAAACTAGACATCCCAGCAACCTCTAGGATCAGTAACCATTAGCAAAAGTCCTCCAATCATAAGACAGGTTCTTGAATATATCCCAGTGATGCCCCTTCCTGTTTCTCTTTTTCACGCGAGGAGGTTATCCGTAATGTCTCTCATAGTCCGTTCTTATATTAGTTACCTAAAAGTATTAAATCAAAAATATTATCCAAATCTTTCATCATAATTCTTGCTCCACTTAATACAAACCAATAAGGTTGCATGACATCGTAATTGCAAGTCCATCATAATGGAAACATAGCATTCTAAATGTAATCATGAACAATAAGGCATCAATTTCAGTTAAAACATCAACACAGATCAGTAATAGACTTCTGTTGACTATTCCTTGATTTCCAGACCAACAGAAGGTTGTTTGAAGAAGAAATTTATTCGCAGCACAGCTGTGAGCGCGTCTGACCTTATTTGGTCTTTTATAATTTACTCATAAGGGACACGTCAGAAGTTTGATAGATCTTTTGACTGCGCTTAGAGGAATCTCACCATCCTTACTCTCATCTTTCTTCAACCAAATCTCGAAAACAACAACATATACAACAATCTATTTATCACAACCTTGAGTCAGTACATTTCATGCATCATGACTTATATGGCAATGAATAACCACACCTTTAAAAAAAGATAGAAAGTTTATTTCCCTATATTAACAATGCTAAAAACACATATATTAGTCTCAATACCAAATGGTAAACATAGATGAATAACACTGGCTGACCAAATCTTCGAAAGAATCTCAATTTAACTAAAGCATTCACAATTAAGCATTCGAGAATCACAGCACAAATCAATAGTAACAATAGCTGCGCGATAGAAATGACACACATTTGATTTCAGCAGGTGAATAAGATAAACTCTCAATTAATAACTTTCATCAGCATTAGGATTTCTCACTAACCTTCTGATTGGAATAGAATGTTTGGACTCCATATAAAAGCAATTTAGTCAAAAGTTAATTTGGAAAAAACATCTATGACTCTGTCAAAATAGCAGGTGGTACCTAGAGATTTAAAGAACGAAATCTACAACAAACAATAGCATTTGTTATACTACTCCTCAATGGTATCACCAAGCCGCGATTTTCTTTGTCAGTTGGACATCCGTCTGGTCAGCTTCAGTAACGGGCTTTGAAAAGGAATGGCTCAGACACCGTGGGCTCTAAACTATTTGCGCCACATAAATCTTGCAAGCTAAAGCATCAGCATTAGCACAGATCTACTCTCTGAGGATTATTGTAAAGGAAAGACAATCAGGAACTGTGCAGCTCCCTTGAACAGAATAAGGCAGTATGCTAACAAGAAGAATGGGAAGAATAATAGCATGGAACTCTCTCTGCAGTTAGAATTTCCTAAAACATCTTCCCACATCATCATTGGTCAGAAAATCAAACGTCTACAGTTGATCCAATGGAGACTAAAATCGAAATCTGAGATACAACTAAACCATCTTTCACACGTTGATGATTGGCTCCTCTTCTCCTGTTCCAATCGTCAGGCTCATCAGGTATCGCCTTTGTTGCAATCCGTACTCTAGTCAGTGCATCCTTTGTTCCTGGGAACATCGCTGTCTCACGCCTCAAGTTAACATTTGTATCTTTTCTAGTATAACTTTCTACAAGCAGTTCTCATGAGAAAGTTAAAGACATCTGCAATTGTTTGGTCAGCACAATGTGAACAATGAGGCATTAGTTTTCTAGTCGTACAATACAATTTGCCATCCTGTATTAAACATTTCAGTTTGATAGGAGGTTTGTAACTAGGCCCAAACCTCTCCAACTTATGGCCTAAAGTTAGTAAATCAAATACATAACATAAAACCGTTAATATGACATACTAGTAAAAATTTTTTTTACCTGTGCACAGTAACTAATAATACATTACGCAGTTACGGTGCCTACTCAAGTGTGCACATTTTCTAAGCTGTACATTATTTTCTATGTTAGCCTAATTCCATGCAAATTCTTAACCCATACAAAATGAAAAAAATAATTAGCAATTAATTTAGCTCTCAAAATTCCACCTTAGTAGACTAAGGGGGTCATTCTGACCCTGGCGGTCATTGACCGCCAGGGCCAACGACCACGGAAGCACCGCCAACAGGCTGGCGGTGCTTCCTGGCCAATTCTGACCGCGGCGGTAAAGCCGCGGTCAGAAAAGGGAAACCGGCGGTTTCCCGCCGGTTTTCCCCTGGCCAAAGGAATCCTCCATGGCGGCGCTGCCATGGGGATTCCGACCCCCTTCCCGCCAGCCTGTTCCTGGCGGTTTACACCGCCAGGAAGAGGCTGGCGGGAACGGGTGTCGTGGGGCCCCTGGGGGCCCCTGCACTGCCCATGCCACTGGCATGGGCAGTGCAGGGGCCCCCTAACAGGGCCCCATTAAGATTTTCAGTGTCTGCTTGGCAGACACTGAAAATCGCGACGGGTGCAACTGCACCCGTCGCACCCCAGCAAATCCGCCGGCTCCATTCGGAGCCGGCTTCATCTTTGCTTGGTCTTTCCCGCTGGGCGGGTGGGCGGCCTTTTGGCGGTCGCCCGCCCGCCCAGCGGGAAAGTCAGAATGACCGCCGCGGTCATTTGACCGCAGTGCGGTCTTCTGGCGGTCTCCGCCCGGCGGGCGGCGCCCGCCGCCCGCCGGGGTCGGAATGACCCCCTAAATATGTCATGACACTTTACATTATTTCATACATAATTTTTGTTCATCTAAAATTTTGTCTCACTATAACTTTTAATTCTTCTTTCCTTTTTAGAATTTTCTTTGAAATATTTCTTCCTCATGCTCCAAATATACAAATCACAATAATCAATATTGTATTGTATAGTAATAGTATTTATATAGTGCTTAATATTATCTATATTATTATCAAAACTACCTTTTCCTAGGTTGCCCAACCAATTTCCCACAGAGGAAAAAACCTTTGCCAACTTTGTTGCAAACTCCAGGCTCTTCCAATTTGATCAAATCAGAGCTACTATTAGTTAAACTGTAAATAAGGCTTCTAACTTTCTTACTATTGTCCGGAATGAAAGTGCAACAATGTTGCAATTTCACCAATTTGCAAACTCCACCCTCCTTTACTAAAAGGATGTCTAACGCAAGGGAGTTCTGAAGAGTCATAGATCTTACCACAGCCATTTCTGTATCCATTAGGATCATGGCTCCTGAAAAACTAGTCAGCATGTTATCCACAAAACCAGACAACTTTCGAATTTTCACTAAATTCAAAATGACTCCCACTGAGGGAATCATTGCTCCAAATATATCTCCAACCACACCATGATAATATTCTCTCTTAGATCTAGCATGATATACCCCTTGCAGGTTCTCAAGTTGAAAAATCTTCGGGAAAACTATCCCCATGTAACCTGTGCCATACCATCCTTTTGGGAGACGGTAATACGCATTTGGTCCACAGATGTAATATGTCCATTTAACATAAAAGTCCACTTATTCTGGAAAAGCAACACATGCTTCATTCACTCGTTCACACAAACAATGTGTCAGTTCTAGATTTAGGCCTATATACACCAAGCTTCCCCAAGTGTTGCGCATATAAAGCTAATTTCCCTTGTGTTTTGATTTCACTAAATGCATAGTCATTTCGAAATGTCCTTTTCTCTAAACCCTTTTCTAAATTCTCCTTCAGTGCCTTTCTCCTGTCACCAGTCTGATCTAAGAAGCTCTTTTCTACGGGTGTTAGTAAGCATGTAAAGTTGTTGCAGTGGGCATAAGCCGTCCCAAATGTTAATGTAGGCTTAAAGAAACCTCTCAATAATTCTATATTATTTTCTTTAGCTACTCTACTCCAATACTTAAATATAGGAACAAACAAAAATACCACATCATGATTCGAAAATAAATATTTAATATACTCCTGGTCATAGAATCTTGTTAGTAAAAGGCTGCAACTAATCCCATATGTTAGTGGCAGACTATGACAAGTAACCCCTTCCTCTACTGATGAAGGAATGTGCGTGCATACATAACACTCTCTTGCACTCATCGTCTCAACATATTCATCTAATAAGTGATAGAAGACATTAGATGAAAGATCTCCCTGTGCATTATTGGAATGTAAACATCTCTCATCCATCTTAAACTTCTCTAATTCTGTAAGTGCAGTAGTTATCTCTAAAGCAGTAGCCTTATTGGCCATAATCTTCTCAATAAGACTCACACTCACAGTCAATATCAAGCATACTATCAAGCACACAAACACTAAGCCAATACCTATGTATCCACAATACCTATTCTCCCTAATTTGCTTGTTAAGGTTACTCATGGTCTGTGAAGAATCATAAAGTAGAAAGAACCCAAAAATTATAGCTATGCAGCAAAACAAAATCTTTTTGTCACAATTGGTTTAGCAGCTTGTCAAATCTGTGTATTCAGAATGTCTCTTCCAGTTAATTTCAATTGTCTCTTTTCACTTTTCATTTGTACAGCTTTACAAAATACAGTTCATTGTCTTTTTCACGTCCCAAAATATTGACCAGGAATCTCACGATCAAAACAAAATGACAAAAATCAACTCTGCCATTTACTTGTCGTTGCATACGCCCATACCTGAATACCTTCTGCTTGCAATTCTCTTTTTTTTTCAATCTTCGATCTCCATTTAATTCTCCATCACTCAAGTCTTCCCTTCTTGTTGTCTCGATTTCTTGTTCAGTTGTTGTCACTGTAATTGCTTCTTTTCTCTTGGTTTGTGATTTCGGCCACTTATCTCCTTTCAGTGACCCTTGGTCAGTGCTCCTTTCAGCGTTGAACTTTCAACTCCTCCTAGCCCTGCAGGATTTTGACTTGATGTAACTGCAACTCTTGTCGGAGGAGTCAGATCGTTTTGACTTTGATCTGCCTCAACTTCTTCCACTTCTTCAGAGTCTGTTGTTTGCCCTTTTCTCCCTTCTAGATCATCTGATTCTGGGAGAGCTCTCCTCTGACTAGACACTACTACTGTCTCATATGAAGTCGGTTCGCTGTCATCCTCCTGTATGTCTTCCACTTCGTCTCTCACAGGAGTGCCTGAACCACCTTCGGTCTTCTCAGATGCAGTCTCTGATTCTCCCGTTTCCTTCTCCTTTTCTAGAGAGCATCCAGAAGTTGTTGGTACTCTCAACAACTCATCTTCATTATTCAGAGGACAAGGTACTTTCTGAGTATGGCCTACATGAATCCAATTCGGGACTTCTGCATAATTCAAAGCTGTAGTAGTAACCAGTACTACTTGGTACGGGTCTTTTTACCAAGGCTCCAAGCACATCTTACTCACGTGTTTTCTGATCACAACCCAATGTCCCGCTCTTAGGTTGTGGCTTTGATCGTGAGACGGTTGCAGAGTGATGGCTTCCACCTGATGAGAGAAAGAGTGAACCACATCAGCTAGACCTCTGCTGTAGTCCAACACCATATCATCTGTCTTAGTCACAAGAGCATTCGCAGGAACTGCCTGCAACCCCATTGTTCTGCCCATGAGGATTTCATGCAGCAACAGTTCAGTCTTCCTGTCTGTTGTGTTTCTCAAACTCTTCAGAACTAGCGGTAGTGAGTCTGCCCATTTCAGATTTGTGGACCGACACATCTTTGTAAGTCTTGACTTCAAGGTACCATTCATCTGCTCAGCAAGTCCTGATGCTTCAGAACGGTAGCTACAATGCAACTTCTGCTCAATGTTTAAAGCTGAACATAGCAATTTCATTACTTTGTTGTTGAAGTGGCTTCCTCTATCAATTCTAAAGAGACCGGAAACCCAAAAAGAGGTATTAGTTCCCTCAGCAGTAGTTTCCCTACTGTCAGACTATCATTTCTTCGTGTGGGGTAAGACTTAATCCAGTGTCTAAAAATGCACACAATCACCAGCACATATCTCAATCCTCCACATACAGGCATCTCAATAAAATCCATCTGCATCCTGCTAAATGGACCTCCTTCTCTTTCAATGTGGCTCAAATTGCCCACTGTGCTTTTTCCCAGGATTAACTGCTGACAGATGATGCAACGGTGGCAAACTGCTTCGACAACCTGTCTAAACTATGGATTGAACCAAAACTGTTTAAAAGTACAAATCATGGCATCTCTTCCAACATGTGCTTGTTCATGATAATATCCATCCATTTGAGTCAACAAATTATTTGGTAAAACCACAACTCCGTCTCCAGACACCCAAACATTGTCTTCTCGCTGTACACATTTCAATTTTACCAAAGTTCTTTTCTCGTCTTTATCAACATTATCCTGAAGCTCTTTAAACTTTTCCAAAGTGTCAATCACATTCAAGACAAAATATGTACATGGTTCCTCCTCCGGTAACAATTCCTATTTGTCTTTAAAAAATATACAATTCAGGGCGCAAAACCTTGAGACTTGATCTACATATCCATTTCCTATTGATACAAAATCTTGTGATTTTAGGTGTGCACTACATTTCACCACAGCAATCTTCTCAGGCTTTTGTAAAGCTTATAACAAATCATTGATTCTTTCACCATTTCTAAATGGCGAACTAGAAGAGTGCAGGAAACCTCTCTGTGACCACAGCTGGCAAAAGTCATTGACTATTCCAGATCCATACTGGCTATCAGTATAAATGGTAACTTTAAGATGTGCAGAATCATGGCATGCTCTAGTAAGAGCCACTAATTCAGCCACCTGAGCGGAATACACTCCTCGAAGCCAGGACGCTTCAAGTATACCGGAAATTGTGCACACAGAATATCCTGCCCTCAAGGTTCCCATGTTATCCCTTAAACAGGAACAATCAACAAAAATAATTTGGTAATTTTCTTCCAATCAAGTATCCTTATTGTCAGGCCTTGGTTTTGTGCACAAACCAGTTACCTCCAGACAGTCATGTTCAATTTCTTTCAATTTATCCAGGTCAGCATTTTCGTTTGGAAGCAAAAGTTGCTGGGTTAAGCACTGTACACCTTTTCAATGTTACATTCGGAGGCCCTAGGATTACAGTCTTGCATCGAGTCAGTTTGGCATTGGTTAAATGTTGGGTCTTAGCTTGAGTAAACAATACTTCAATGGAATAAGGGACCATGCCAGTTAAAGGATATCCCATCACAATACTCTCACTATGAGTGAGACTCAGTCCAACGACGGCTACTGTGCGCAAACAGCCTGGTAGTGCTGCTGCAACCGGGTCCAAAGTAGCAGAGAAATATGCTACTGGACAGTTTACACCACCATGGACTTGTGTCAAAACAGACAAAGAACATGCATCACGCTCATGACAAAACAACATGAAGGGTTTTGTGTAGTCAGGCAAGCCCAAAGCCAAAGCTCATGTGAGAGCAGTCACATGGACTGCTCCTGCAGTGGTGCCAGTGTGCCGGGCTTTGGGGACAGCCCTGGCTGGATGGCGTGGGCAGCTGCCAACCCCAGTAATGGCTGATTGCGAGGAAGCAGGACACTGATTATCCCCCAGCCTAGGCAAGGTTGCGGTGCACCAGCCAAATGAACATTGCGATTTAACTACATACAGCCTGTTGAATATTACAACATATGCACACAAGAATCACAGAAAAAAGAGGACACCTCTCCAACTGTCGATGAGCCGAACACATTTGCAGGACATTGCGCCTGTTAGGACACTGCTCTGCTTGCTGACTTTCATCCCACATCTCCCTCACAGTGGGAACATACTTGGACATGAGGAAGACAGACCGCAATCAGTCCCACCTTTCGTTTGAAGCAAGGTGCACCACGACACCCCCAGAGAATGAGGCCACGGGGAATGATATAAACTCGGAGCTTATAACCACGGCCGCAAATGACAAAGACCTCACAACAATGCAACAAAGCCTGGCTTCCAGCCATGGTGAAATAGCCACGATGAACCTGCACATTGATAATATATCGGCAAAGCTAAGTAAGCAAACTGCCTGCATCACCACAATGAAACAGTGTATCTCTGACGCTGACGACGGGTTGAAGCTAGTCTCCAGCAAATGCTTAAATATGGAAAAGGCACTGACAGTGATTCAAGCCAAAAATGAAGATCTTGAGTGCAGTCATGCCATAATAACCTGCGTATCACAGAGGTCCCAGAATCCACGAATACTGTCAGGGTCGAGCAGTATGTAGAAACAATGCTGAGATCTCTGCTTGGTACTGACAACCTCTCCAATCTACTGTTGGTGGAGCAAGCTCATCGATCTCTGATGGCATGCCAACCACCTGGCGCGCCCCCACTCCCTATTATAGTGAAAGTCCTGAATTATAGAGATCGAGATACTGTGCTTAGACTAGCCAGGGAAAAGAAAGACTTCAGCTCCCAAGGGAATAATATTACTTTTATCCTGACTTCACAGTTGGGGAACAGGTGGCACACAGGGAATACGCAGAGCTGTTAAGAGACAGCTGCAAAAAGCAGAAATTATCTATGCCATGCTATACCTAGCTATTCTCTGCATTGATCACCGCAGCCAACAGAAGATATTCACAACTCTTAAAGCAGTATCAATAAACCCCAAAACATTCTTTGAGCAGTGAGATCACATGCAAATGGACGAAGAAGAGCACTGACAGGCAGAACCTACTTGACAACCCTGCCCTCGAAAAATTGCATTCAGAGGCTGAAGCAGAGCGCTGTAAATTACAAACTTGGTGACAATATATGTACTTCAGAATTCACTTATCCTGCACTACTGAAACCACTATTACGATGGCATGTCATTTACAGTCCCTGGCTGCCTCCACACGATTGGATGTAGTGACTGGGACTCTGATGACCTTCCTTAGGAATATCCCATCTGAAGACAGGTTGGAGAAATGAATGTTGGAGTTGATCAAATGTCATATAATCCTTCTAATATGTTATTTGGAGGAAAAGTGCATGGCATTGGCTTGATTAGAATGCTGATGTGGGAGGAGGGTGGAAAGCCAAAAGGTCGCTTGTTTATCTACAGCATTGCCGTGAACTGCTTTAAATTGATTGTAGATGATACACTACGGGCTCCTAATCTCGCATATCAAGTAGTGAAAGGGTACAATTGCAGGCACACCCAAGGATAAAGCATAGCTACTGTCCTGGAATGTCAGGGGCCTAAACAATCCACAGAAAATACAAAAGTTGATAGGTTATGTAGACCACCATGAGATAAGCATCACCTTTTTTGCATGAGACTCATTTAATGCTCAGTACTGAGAATAAGATGGTACCAGATGGGCCATGCACAGATTGGTGTTTTCCTAGTTCTCATACTCGAGGGGCTTCATGATTCTTATCAAAAAGGGAATTCTCTGACACATCACAAACACATACTCTGATGATTAGATGACTGGAATCCATAGCCAGAACTAATGGTAGAACTGGATGCATGTACCACTAGGGAGAGATTCTTTATAACCATCTACCACTTCATCTTGTGAACAATTTCCAAGGTTAGTAGGATTGGCTTTTCTATTTAATGAAATGTCGGAGATCAGTATCTGTGAAGATGCCATAAAGGTGGTCAGAGGTGGGCATCCACCTCTCTTAGCATCTTTTGAAAGGAAATCTTAAGCCACATAAGGGACACTATAGGTTATCCCATCCCAGCAGATTATCACACAATTATTCTGGGTATATGCCCTACATCGTTGGAAGCAATGACACATGCAGACTCGTATCTCATATGCCATATGACTAGCACTGCCAAACAGCTTATAGCTCAAGCCTGCACGTCTTCCTCCACCACCTATGCAGCATCCTGGTTCACACAGCTTCGGCACATCATAGCAATGAAAAAGATGACACACAACTTGACTTTTACAGATAAAAAGGTCCTGTGCCTATGGGTGCCTCTTAACGATTACATGTCCTGTTTAGAATATTAATGTCTTCAGCTCTCCAGGCTTCATGCACCTCACCTGTTTGAATCATTAGAGTAGGGGGGGAATGTTCCCCTCCTCCCCTCTGAGGGCCTGCACCGAGAAGATCTCATTGTACCCTTCCCCTCCACACCTCTACTGCTACGGGTACCAGGTTGGAGACCTCTTGACCCTTCTTGGCTTTCTCTTACTCCACTTTCTCCCTACCTCCCTTTGTTATTTCATCACACTTTCCAAATAGGCATACAGAGGCACTGAAGCGAAGTACCATGTCCTTTATATAGGATTAATTTGCCTTATAATCAGAAGCAAACTGGCACACTAAAGCCCCTTTCTTTACCTCCTCGTTCAAGACTGTTTCAGGACAAGTGCACTTCTCTTTATACACTGCCACAACAGGGCTCTTTTGGAGCCGTGGTCCTACACATGCCGTACTTTTTTGCCTTGCACGCCCCTCTCGCTTATGTCCCAACGTGTATTTACTACATTGTTTTTTTAATGTATTGCCAATGCCATGTGGACACTTACTGGTGCTCCTGTTCTCTATAATGAAAAAGTGTTGTAACTGTAAAATTTCAATAAACAGATTTTGAGCAAAACAAAATAGTCAGAATGACTGTCAAACACACATTCAGTCATGTGACCTTGGCCTCCCAACTGCAACCTGTTTGGCACTTCCTGTTTGCTCATCAAACTGATGACCAATGATTGGACCAAGTAATGCATTTTCTGTATGAAACACCTTTTCTAGGCCATTCATGAACCTTGCACCAATGAACTTCAGACCTTTGAAGGCTTGGAGCTGACACTTCAGAATAACTAGTATAAACCACAAATGAATAAGTGATGTTTGTGCCTGGTCTAGGATGCAAAAAGTCTCTTCCTCTCATGGTGCACGGAGTAACCAATTGTCTAGCTACAGGAATTTTGGAAGACCTTGCAGCTGAAGATAAGCTACCACTGGTGCTACTACATTTGTGCAGATTTCAGGCTGAATGAACTACTAATCATGAACTCCTTTATCATACCACAGATATTCTCAGTGACAGCTTGCACAAAGAAGGTGTAGGTAAGCATCCATGAAGTCCACAATTATCAAGAAATGACTTAACAGGATAAATGGAATGATCATTTGAAGTGTCTCCACTTTGAACTGGATGTTCTGGACACATTCAGCTTCTTGAGACTGATTAAGAGGCAAGAGACCATGGAATGCTCTCCCTGCCATAATTTCATCTTCAGAACAGGATACATCACACCTGTTTTAACAGGGCTGTGATCCTTTTTAGAACAGCATCCTTCTTGAAACAGTGTGTGAGAATAGACATGGGAATGGTCCCTCACGGTGTCATTGGGTATGGAAGTCTATCCTATACCCCTTCTTGACTACCAACTTGTCTGTTGTTTTCTTCTGCCATTCTGAGAAGAATCAATGAATATGTCCTCCAAACCTTAACACATGGCCATCGTCTTCTGTGGCATAGTCAGAACTGCTGGTCTCTATTACTGCATGAACCATACTTCTGTCTTTAAAATGAGTGAAATTAAAATAATTACTTTGAGTTCTAATCATTACTCTACTGCCTCCTAGAAGGTTGCCTGAAGGAGAACTTTGATCTAGAAGAGCCGAAAGATTTGGATGACTGGCATCTGAAAGAGGAAGCTTATCTTCTATTTCAGATCCAAAAAGGCATCCTCAATGTTGCAGCTGCTAGGGCTGAATCAGTGGTCCAAGGTAGAGGTTCTGTCTGGCTACACAGATGGCCCACTGGTAAGGCAGATGGCCTTACAACAACAAATGAAATGCCTGATAAAAATTTGAGTAGGCATTCCATGCACTCCAGTAAATCCAAACGCTCCATGTTATCTTTAGAGGCTTTGAACATGATCTTAAACTCTGAGATTAAAGATTGTGCCATGTATTTACTATAATTAGCTGCCCACAGAGCAACTTAGGTGTAAGGAAAAACCTTTTCCAAGGATGATTTTCTTATCTGCAAGATCACTGAGAATTGTTGGCCATGGAAGACCTGCCCACAAAGCTGGCAACTACAGAGTCAAAATGCACAGTACAAGCAAAGTAGTTTCCTTTATTCAAAGGATACAATGTTTACATAAATCTAGGCAACATGAGCTTACTAGGATCTTTCCTTTTTTGTTTGATCACCTCTAGCGCAAACTGATGAATAGGCAAGCTCACAGTATACAGTCTTTGACACTATCTCAGTGACGACTCCTCTGAAGTGTCAGGTGTCTCCACTGGTGGGATCCACACACTCAAATCAGAAACAGGCAGCAAGAACAAGCATAAAGCACTCACCAAAAATATTATTTGCCTTATTTTCTGAACTAATAAATACATTCTTCGAAGTCCAGAAGTGAAAGTATGCACATGTGTCAGAAATGGGGTCTCTAGTTGGCAGTCAGTTTGCACTCTGTCCAAGCAGGGACCCTCACTCTAGTCAATGCAAGGGAGATACTCACTTAAGATAACCACTGCTCACCTCCTTGGTTGCTTGGCACAAGCATTCAGGCTTATCTCAAAGGCAGCGTGTAAAGTATTTGTACCAACACACAGAGTAATACAGTGAAAACACTACAAAATGGACACCACACCAGTTTAGAAAAATAGCCAATATTTATCTAAATCAAATAAGACTAAAACGTCAAAAATCCAACATACACAAGTAAAGTTGTGAATTTTCAAAATAATAGAATCTTACTCTATAGAAAACAATGGAAAAGCTGTTGTTACACAAAGTAGCTGGTTTGCGTCAAAAATAAAGCTGCACGGGCGAGCGTATATAGGAAAAGTCAGCGATGCGTCGATTCCTTACTCTCAAGTGAGGACGTGGTCATTTCTTCTCCGATAGGGTAGGCGATGCATTGTTTTTCTCTCCCTCAAGAGAGTGATGCTTCGATTTCCAGACGGGGCATCACGGATCCATGCAGGTTCACGTTGATTTTGACGCCCAGCAATGATGCGTGCGAAATCTGGCCGCACGGTGGTGGAAAACTGCACTGCTGGGGGGTTGTGTCGTTTTCAGTAGGCGCAAGTGGGTGTTGCATTGTTTCTCCAAGCACGGATGTAGGTGATGCATAGAATTACAGCTGTGTTGCAGGTGGTGCATCAAACTTTTTCCTGCACTGCTCCTGTGTGTGGATTTTCACCTTGGTTCTACCAGGTTCACCATTCAAGGGCCCAGGGAATGGATAGGGCACCACTTGGCAAGGGAGAAGTTTCAGCAGATAGCCCAGGTGCTGGCAGAGGAAGTCTTTGATGGCCAAGAGCTCAAAACAGGAGGCGAGCTCAGTTCAAGCCCTCTGAGACACTTCACAAACAGGAATATACACAAAGTCCAGTCTTTGTCCTCTTTCAGGTAGAAACAGCAACTGCAGGCCAACCCAGCAAAGCACAGTCATAAGCAAAGGGGTAGTTCTCCTCTTCCAGCTCTTCAGCTCTTCTCCTTGGCAGAGATTCCTCTTGGTTCCAAAAGTAATCTAAAAATCTGGGGTTTTGGGTCCCCTACTTATACCCCTTTCTGCCTTTGAAGTTTAGCAAACTTCAAAGGAAAGTCTCTGTTGTTCACAAGATCCTGCCTTGTCCAGGCCTGGCTCCAGACACACACCAGGGGGTTGGAGACTGCATTGTGTGAGGGCAGGCACTGCCCATGCAGGTTTAAGTGTCAGCTCCTCCCTCCACTCTATCCGGGATGGCCCATTAGGATATGCAAGATACAGCCCAGCTCTCTTTGTGCCACTGTCTAGTGGAGATTCACAAACACCCCAACTGATAGTCTAGACCCAGACAGAGAATACACAAGCGGGCAGAGTCATAGAATGGTTTAAGCAAGGAAATGCCCACTTTCTAAAAGTAGAATTTTCAAACGGACAGTCTAAAAACCAATTTTACCAAAATATGTATTTTTAAATTGTGAGTTCAGAGACCCCAAACTCCAAATCTCAATCTGCTCCCAAAGGGAAACTGCAGTAGTAAAGTGCCCAGGGTACCAAAACCAGCAAAAACAAAGTCCAGCACACAGTCAAAACATAGGAAGCAGAGGCAAAAAAGACAAAACAAAACATCCCTGACTACTGAGATCATTCATACGCTGTATGAAAAAATGTATTAGGGACTAAATTAAAGTTTGTTGGAGGAGATTACTCTGTCAAAAATGTGACGGATATTCTGTCTGCCGTATTACGATTTCAATAGGCTATAATGGAATCGTAATACGGCAGACAAGATGGCTGTCACATTTGTGAGGAAGGGAGTAACCCCTGCCGCCAAACTCCAAACTCTAAATCAGGCCCTTAGTGTCTGTAGTACTGACGAGAATTAATTGCCTCTCGTGTGTTTTATGCGGCATTGATTGTGAATAAATTAGCTAACCATTTGTGTATGTTTGGTCACCCTCTCCACATAAGAACTTACACAACGAGGATCCAGCACTGCCAAGTGTGACGCATCTCGCGTTGGAATAATGCATTTCTGGTCATATTCCTGCATTACCGCAATGCATAAAATTGTGCTGTAAAACCTTCTTGTTCCAGTTTCTTACTTTGCTAGGTAAGTGCCGAGTAATGTTTATCAAAGGCCACAAGGTGGTCTAGGTGTACAACGGGAGGTATAGAATTTTCTATATGTATAGTATGATATTTATATGGCTCCCTCGTCTTCATCCCTTGATTTTGCTTGCAAGAAAGTGTCATTCATAGTCGTTGAATGTCACTCATAATTACACTTAAATTATTAAAATGTCACACATAGCAATCTGAAACCTTGGCATCTATGAGGATCTGTTCCTGGTTGGTTATCTATAGCTAATGGCCTGTTTGTGAAGAAGCTCTTGGGGACACAATCAAACTGTTCCTGGGCTTGCTTAGGGGCGGTGAAGTGGAGGTGACCGGGGGAGAGGGGTCTCTGAATAATCATTGATGCAAGATAAGATCTAAATGGCCCCAAATATCTTTAGGCCCGGGACGAATGGGTTGCAACGAACAATGGGTTTCAGCTCTGGTATTACACATGGACATGTCGCCAATCCATGTCGTCACTATCGGAACTGAGCCCCTGAACCATGATGCCAACAGTAGCGCCATACGTGCAAGACGACTGGTAGTATGGCGAAATTCATCCAACGCATAGGACTGCCATTGGTGAAAACTGAAAAACTGTTATTAAGTGTTTGCATTCCCAGCTGCCAGGACTTGTGGGCACAGCCAGACAAGGTGTATAAAGTCTACACAGTGGCATCCGGGACATTCATGATCGTTTGCAGAATCATTTCTACGCATTTTACAGTAGACCTTGTGTAGGAAGAATGTTGTGGCGTTGACTGAAAAATACTTATGCCGACTGGGGGAAGGAATAATTCTAACAGTGTTCAGTTCCGTCACTGTCAATATCGCTTTCCTATGCCTGCAATGGTTTGTGTTTTTACTTTTAGCTTCTCCGGCCAAGAAATGTAGTCCGACCACCCATTAAATGTAGTCCGACCACCCATTATTGAGAATCCACAGATTGCATAATTTGGGTTAGGAGTTTTAATTCTATTGGCTCTTTTGGAAAGTCAGGCGCGGCAACCCATGCTGTATTTCAAAGCATTCTGCCACGGAGAGTGGGAGTCTAATTCATATGTCCACCTTCTGGGCCAGCCTTTCCATTGCAGGGCCATAATCCGTTCAAGTAGTTGCCTCCACTTCTGGCAGTATATTTATCCCCAAATTTCTAATGGAGAATAGAAACTCATGCCTACTGGTGGTGTTGGTTAGTGTGAATACACCAGATTTACTCCACTTGATGGCTATACCAAAAAAACAACCAGAATGGATTAGCTGACAACCTATTTGTGCCAGGTTCTTTTCTAGGTCACTGATGAACAATAACATGCAAGCATATATAGATGATAATATCAGCGCGCAAACCTGCACCAATCCTTTTACCTTGTGCATGCTGATTTTCTAGAATTGGGAGTGGAGTAATCCCGAGGAGCAAAAATGACGGCCGGGATGGACGCCTGACTGACTGCTCCGTCCAGGGCTTGCCAGAAAGTATCCTCCAGGGCTCGAGGGCGGCGGATCGCCTGGGGAGCGCCGCGGAATCTAGCGGGCGCTCCGACCCTCCCGGAATACGGGATGAGCAGCCGGGGGCTCATTACGAGCCCGGAGGTCGCTGGGCCGCGGCCCTCGGCCTGTCCGCGTGAACCGTGGGAGGCGGCCGCGGCGGCTAGGCCGGGTGCGCTGCGATCGGGAGGCACCCGACGCCAACAGCTTTTAGCCGGCGGAGCCGGACGCCCGTACGAGCCGGGAAATTGAAGCGTGGGCTTTCACCCCCGCCCTCCGAGTGGTGCCTGCCGCGCGGGCGGCAAAACAAAGGATCTGCGCCCCCCCTCCCCGCCCCAGTGGAGGCGGAGTCGCCGGGGCTCAGCTCGGGTCCCGCGGGGGCTTTTTCTGGCCCAGGGGGAGTGCGGAGACGGCAGAGAAGACGGCTCTACAGGGGAACTGAAGGCCCTTGTTGTGGATCCAGGCCCAGGAGGGCCCGAGGGGGAGACGGCGGCGCTCACCGGGGGATGCTGAGGTGAGGAGAGTGCGCATCTGGGGTTGTTAAGACCCAGATTGAGGGGAGATACTGTTGTTTGCCCCCCCCTTCCCTGGCTTCCCTGCCTGCAGAAGATGGCTCCAGCAAGCTGCAGGAAGCTGCCTGATCTGGAGTGGAGCTCCACCTCTGTACACACGGGCGGTGCCGCGTCGGCCCCAGCCTCACAGTGAGGTGCACCCTGGAAGGGGGCCGCGTTGGGGGCGGAAGATAGTCGCCTGGGCCCCCCCCCACGACTTAACCTCCCATAAAGTGGGAGTCTTGCTCTTCCGGTAGGCCGCCGGCGACCGCAAGAGACACCACCGGGACTCGCCTAGAGGCTCTCAAAAAGACCCGATCCCTACCGGTCGAATCGCCTGGCGGGGCGACCTGCGGGACAGCTGATGCCTGATGCACCCATAGCTCTGGTGGCGAGCTGAACCTTAACTAGGCACACAGCGGACTCATCCACGCGGCGGGAGCAGCAATCCAATCTGCAAGGGCCTGGCGCAGCTGACATTGTGCGCGTCCTCCCCTCCACAGGCTGCAATGGAAATACTCGGAAGACAAGAATAAGCCCACCTGGGGCTCTACTAACCAACGCCACAAAGGGGGCAGAAAAGAGCAAGCCACTTGGAGAACAGCAGTCAAGAGGCTGATCCCCCTTCGGGGAATTGGTGCTAAGCCGCACACAACAACATCCTACAAGGAAACTCCTAGATAGTCACAATGGCTGGAAGGGCCAAATCAACTAAACACCTGGACCGCAACACTACTGGCACAACGCCCAATGACCAACAGACCAACCTGTCCCTACAGTCTTTGGAGAACACTCTAGTGGCGCACTCTGCGCAGTTTGAGAAAGTGCTACAGGCAATAATGGACACTAAATCATCATTGGAAAATAGGATAGACGCCGTTTCACAAGACCTGAACCTCCTGCGAGTAGATCACCGCAATCTAGCGGAAAGAGTGAAATCGAACGAGGAAGGGCTATCCGAACTATCCCCCATGGCCCAAGATAATCGAAAACAGATCCAGCGCATGGACGCAGAGCTGAAAGTGCTCTGGAGAAGATCGGAAGAGTCAGAAAGCAGGGCGCGCCGCAATAACATTAGCTTTTTAGGGTTTCCAGAAGCTATGCGGCAACCTGACGCGGAAATTGCTTTGGAACAATGGCTCATCAAAGAGGTTCTGAACGGAGCCCCACCCAAGTTCTTCTCGGTAGAACGGGCGTACAGAGTGCCGGGCAGACCACCGGCCCCAGGCCAGTCACCTAGACCTTTGATCGCCAGATTCCTCAACTTCAGGGACCGAGACGCAATATTACAACAGTTCCGCAATAAAGGCCCTTACAAGTACGAGGACTCGACCATTAATGCCTACCCAGTCTTCACACAGGAGGTACAGAACCAACGGAACTCCTATGCAAAAATTAAACTGCGGCTACGAGAACACAATATAAAGTACGCCTTGCTATTCCCCGCGAAGCTGAGGGTGGTGGCAGAAGACTGCACCCACATATTCACCACACCAGAAGACGCCTGGACTTGGCTGCACGCCAAGAGCCTTGCCCGAACAAGAGAAGACTTGGAGGGAGACGAGGAATGGCAAACATCCACCTCAAGAAAACGGACCAAGAGGCGAACTAGAGGCCAACCAAACGACCGTCAGGCGGCAGAAGAAAGAGCAAGAATACTGAAAGAGACCCCCCTGCTAATGCAGAGTAGCTTCACCTCGGCCAGAAAACCCCCTGAGACGGGCACAGACTCGGACGCGGCAAGCTCTGTATCCACAATAACAGGCGAGCTGGGAGGGCCGAGGATCACCCCCAGATCAGCTGACGAACTCTAAACACACCCAACTGCTCTTATGGACTGGCGGCATCAGCACTGAAGGCTCTACAGTGCCGGGCGTGCCCCCCACTCCGGGGAGAAGACGAGCGCTGAGGCAAAAGCGCAACCAGCAATGAGTAACTTTGGTATGAAAGTATAACCAACCGGGAGGGGATGACCTGGGGGGGCGCAGGGACGGAGCTCAGAGCGCACACAAAACCGGGGGGTGCCCAATGATACTAGCAGACTTAGGGGGTGATTCTCACCCTGGCGGGCGGCGGAGGCCACCCGCCAGAGTTCCCCCTCCAAAATAGCGCTCCGCGGTCGTGAGACCGCTGAGGGTATTCTGGCTTTTGCACTGGGCTGGCGGGCGGCCGCCAAAAGGCCGCCCGCCAGCCCAGTGCAAAAGAGCCTTCCCACGAGGACGCCGGCTCAGAATTGAGCCGGCGGAGTGGGAAGGTGCGACGGGTGCAGTGGCACCCGTCGCGGATTTCAGTGTCTGCAAAGCAGACACTGAAATACAAAGTGGGGCCCTCTTACGGGGCCCCCCAGGGGCCCCACGACAACCCATACCGCCATCCTGTTCCTGGCAGGAGAACGGCCAGGAACAGGATGGCGGTATGGGCTGTCAGAATCCCCATGGCGGCGCAGCGAGCTGCGCCGCCATGGAGGATTCTAAAGGGCAGCGGAAAACCGGCGGGAGACCGCCGGTTTTCCGCATCTGACCGCGGCAAAACCGCCGCGGTCAGAATGCCCTGCGGGGCACCGCCAGCCTGTTGGCGGTGCTCCCGCCAACCCTGGCCCCGGCGGTCCATGACCGCCGGGGTCAGAATGACCCCCTTAGCCTGCGGTAAGATGTGAGCCCCGCAAAAGAGCCACATCTGGCATATATGAACACTCCTCCATAGAAATCCAATCGGATACGGGTTGTATATCACATTTATAGGTTTAGAAGTTGTGCACAAATAGTTAGCGGGTTGGGGATTCATTTGGGGAGGTTGGGTTCAGTAGTTTAGTATATACTGTACACACACACCGGATTCACTTAAAACACAGAGGAAAACGCTGCGCATGACCCCTCTAATAAAATACAGTGCTAAAGGGGCATTGATAAAGAGGGCTAGGCACAGAGACCACATCCTAAGCACAGCATGCCACCCCAGACACCCAAATGGCGCCACACAGGGGTAACAATATAAACCAGTTTGTTATGGTAACATGGAATGTGAGAGGACTGGGTACACGGACCAAACGATCCAGAGTATATGCACGCCTTAGGCGATTGGGAGCACACATTGCCATACTGCAAGAGACGCACATACTAGAGCCGGACTTGCGGGTGCTACGCGCGAGATGGGGGGGTCAGCTACATACGATAGGTACCACGTATTTGGCTTTTGCAAGGGGGGTGCTGATCTGGATCGCACCTGGGGTCCCATACCACGTATCGGCTCACAAGATAGACCAAGGCGGGAGATACGTGGTAGTGGAGGGCCAATTAGATGGCAGACAGCTAGCGGTGGTTGGGTTACATGCTCCAAACACCGGAATTGTAGGATTCTTGGGCTCTCTCACACCGACACTATTGACTAATCCAATGGCTCCCGCCCTTTGGGGAGGGGACTTTAACAGCACCCCGAATGCATCATTAGATAGATCCCACGCTCTGGCGAGCTCCACGATACATAGGAAATCCCCAGGTCCGTTGCAGGTATGGGCGGGTACTATGGGATTATATGACTTATGGCGCCTGAGACACCCGCAACAGCGGGAATACTCATTCTACTCCGTCCCACACAAAACCCACACTAGAATAGACATAATATGGGGCACTCAGGATTTAGGAGCATTGCTTATGGAGTCAGAATACCTAGCAAAAACCCTGTCAGATCATGCACAACTGAGAATAATACTGAACTGTGGCAAGGCACGGCAGGCGATTCCCACCTGGCAATTTCAAGTAGCAGCCCTGAAGGACCAAGCATTTGCTGAAATGCTGAAATCCACATTAAGCCAATACTGGGATGCAAATGTCATGACGGCAACGTCACGCGCAATAGAGTGGGATGCACATAAGGTAGTGGTCCGCGGTTTTTGCATATCGTCTACGTGGGGAGTAAGACATACACTACAGATGGAAATTGGCAAACTAGAAAAAGAGCTAAGAGTGGCAGAAATAGCAGTAGCACGTGGTGAGATCCCTTACACAGTCCTAAAAGCAAGGCGCACAAAATATAATGAGGCCGACAGCAAACTCAGTTGTCACGACTATAACTATCACCTAATGCGTCTACAAACAGAAGGGGACAGGTCAAGCAGAATGCTGGCGTGGCTACTACGCGAGGATAGACAGCAACCCCCAATCGGGGCCATTCGAACCGACACACGATATGGCCACTACACAAGCTGAGATAAATGAAAGGTTCAGAGAATACTACTCACAGCTATACACCAAACGCACCTCGTGCACCCCCTCGCAACTCGAATCCTTTCTGTCGGGCTCTGCCCTACCACAGCTAACACAAACCGACAGGGAATTGTTAGAAGCCCCCTTGACACTGGGAGAAATAGAATCAGCCTTAGCGCAGATGCCCAGGAATAAAGCACCTGGTGCGGATGGCCTCCCACTGGAATACTACACGGCTTACTCGTCCTCCCTAAAACCCCATCTGCTGAAGGTGTTTGAGGAAGCGTGGGCAATCGAGAACCTCCCCTCATCACAGAGAGAAGCCTTGATAGTGGTGACCCCCAAACAAGGGCGCGACCCCACAGAAGTTAAATCCTACAGACCACTATCGCTCCTAAATTTAGACTGTAAAATATTAGGCACAATTCTGGCAAATAGGCTAGCCCCTATCATGCACACTATAATACACGACGACCAAAATGGCTTTATACCAAAGCGTAACACCTTCTTAAATATCCGTAGATTATTGTGCATAATGGGTGTTACCCCCCCAGACGCACACGAAGAAATGGTGCTCTCGCTGGATATTGAAAAGGCGTTCGATACGCTCGAGTGGGACTACCTGCTGACCACAATGGGCCGCATGGGAATCGGGCCCAATTACATACGCTGGGTTCGGACATTATACTCGGACCCTCAAGCCAGGGTGAAGGCGGGCGGGGTGATTTCCGACAGTTTTTCGATTACAAGAGGCACAAGACATGGTTGTCCAATATCCCCACTGTTATTTTCAATTGCAATGGAGCCACTTGCGGCTAGGGTACGTTCCATGGCACACAGCTGGGGGATAGTTAGAAATGGGGTCCACCATACAATCTTGTTATATGCAGATGATGCATTAATATATGTTCGGAAAGGGCAGGATGCTGTCCCCTCAGTAATATCACTGCTAGCCAAGTTCGGAGATCTGTCGGGCTTAGTGGTGAACTGGGAAAAGTCATGTGCGTTCCCACTTGCAAAGTGGCCGCCCGAGAGACAAGGGGCTCCCCTACTCGGGCGCTTAAAATGGTGCCCTACAACGTTTAAATATCTAGGGATTAATATATACCATGACACAGTAGATCTCAGAGACGCCAACCTGGGCAGGGCGCTGGCCGCTATAAAAGACTCATTGCAATTTTGGAACAAACTGCCGCTCTCCCCACCAGGGAAGGTGGCGATCGCAAACATGCTGATTCTGCCCAGACTATTATACTATTTCGCAGCTCTACCGATCATTATTCCCAAAAGCTTCTTTGGAAATTTGAACTCAGTCCTGCGGCGGCTCATTTGGGGTGGGGGCAGAGCTCGGGTGGCCCTTCACATGTTCAGCGTCCGGTGGAAGTGGGGGGCCTTGGGGCCCCCAACTTTGAACGCTACTACGCAGCCGCACAGCTGCAGTGGGTTCAGAATTGGATACACAGACCAGCAATGGCAGAGGCAACGTGGATGTGGACTTGGCTGAAAGGCGTCCCCTTGTTACAATGGTTGGCGTCCAAACACCCCAAGTCAAGAAACGCCAGCCCACTGATGGAGGCTGCGCACGCCTGTTGGGTCAAATATGTGCAGGGAGGGGGTTTCGTACTCCCCTATTCTCCATACATCCCACTGGACCACCTTCCGGAGTGGTCGGGAGCGTGCGCGCAAGTAACGGCAGTGTGGACAGAGGCGGGGGTGCAGACAGTGGGCGACTGTTTTGAAGACGGAAGGCTCATGACGTTCGAGGCAATACAGGATCTCACCAAGATAAATCCTGGCCAATTCCTGACATATCATGCCATAAGCCATGCAATAAAAAAAACATGGGGGCAGGGCAACAGTGAACCAGAATCCTCTCCTACAATCCACCATATTCTACAATATGACGCCCAAATAAAAGTAATATCTAGCCTATATAAAATCCTGAATAAACCTCCCGAGCCGCATGCGGAGAAAGCAAGGGAGAGATGGAATTCCGTCCTCCCTGACCAGATCACACAGGCTGAGTGGCAGAACGCCCTACACCATGCCCGTGGAGTGTCAAGGAATCCCAGATTTAGATACACCCAGTTCAATTACACACACCAAACATATCTGTCCCCATCCAGGATAAAGCGCATGTTCCCGGACTCAGACCCGTCCTGCCCTAGATGTAAAGCGCTGCTAGCTCACTTCTATCACATGGTCTGGGAGTGCCCTAACATACAAAAAGCATGGTCGGAGGTAGTCCAGGAGATCTCAGAATTAACAGGGCTAATTCTGTCAACAGAACCCAAATCCTGTTTACTGGGGCTTAGGACGAGATCCAAAAAACAAAGACACCTGCATAAATTTATAGATTTAGCCTGCTTAATGTACAAAAGATTAATAGCTATGCATTGGAAAGCCCCCACGGCACCCGTTCGGAAAACTTGGAGCATATTAACACTACGTTGGGCCCGCACGGAACATCAAGTATTGAAAAAGATGGCGCGAGAGGGACAACAGCATACAGGAAGTGCCGTATGGGAGACACTAGTAGCTAAACTCGAGGCCAAAAACGATGATAAACCCCCATGAGCCGGGAATGCAATGATAGATTAGACAGCATGTCTACATTTACACACTTTCCGCTAATTGCACAATCCACGCGTGGCGTATACGAAGCCGCAACGGCTTGCATACCCCTCCCCCTAACAAACTAGTTGCCCATTGGCCCGTAAACACGCCAATAAACAAAGCATAATGGGCTAACACCCACTCTCCGCACTCTCTGGAAGCGACAGGCCCTATTCCGAGCCATTACCGCACGTCTGGCGATACAGTTCCAGCAACAAAAAGCCCATACTAGCCACATATGGGGTCTACCCATCAGCTAATTAGCACTCGCTTAAGGTCTTCGCTAAACGCAGTTAGGAATGATGTTGAAGGTTTAACAGTGGTCCGTGACGTGTGTGGTGTGAGGGGGGTAGGGTTAACACATGTTTTCTTTTAAGCAGATATATTGTAATCCTGTGGTTGATGATGTTACGACTTGTAATGTATATCTGAAATATAAAACCAATAAAATATATCTAAAAAAAAAAAAAGGGAGTGGAGTAATCCCTATAAGGACTTTGGTGCTCCCCAATGTAGCCGTCTCTTCTGTAATAGAAATTCGGTAGTGCCTTTTCTCTTAATCACATTGGAGTTAAAGATTAACTTTGAAAATGCTCAAACTACAGAGGCAAAACCACAAAGGCACAGTTTACAGTTAGTCAAATCGAAATTCAATAAAACTTAGTCAAAGTGCAAAAGCCAAAATACAGAGAACTCAGGAAAGTTCAGAGATAAAACTGACAGAGATCCGACTTCTAAAATTGGGGATTCACCCTTACATTGTAAAATTACCAGCTTTTGTAGGATTTTAAATTGAAGGTTCATACATTCATTAAGTTAGTACATGGTTCTCAGGTTCATGACAAATATAAATCAAGCAAAGAGAAACATTTGCAACAGAATACATTTGAGGATGTTATCACTATTATGCCACCTGGGATTTTGTGTTCACAGCGTCAGGTACATGGAGACACAACTGATACACAGTATGGTATTCAGTCTGGGACAGTGAAGCTCGTCCTTGAGAAAATTACACTTTGTTCACTACACTCAGCAAAGTCTTCAGCTTACTCCTTGGAGCCTAGTAATTCTTTGTTCTTTTAAACCAGAAACAGGAGGAAACAAAACAGAGAATGCGCAGAGAAATGAGTACAAGAAACATCATAAGCAAGACAAATTGGTCCTTAGAATCTTTCTTTTTCATTTAATTGTGTTCTTCTTCACAACATACAAAAAGACGCAGCCAACGCATTTCGCCTTATCACAGGCTTCCTCAGGGCTGCAAACATGCAAGGAACACAGATGTAAATATATGTTCACATTTGTTTAAAAACACAGAACTGTCAAAGTGCATATTGTGACCCTACCTATAGTGTAAAAACGCACACTATATAAAATACTTTCATACAAAAAACAATGGGAGAGGGGAATACAAAAAGGGAGAAAAAACAAATACCTCATAAAGCACAATATCACAAAAACAAACCAACTTCTAATCCATCAGACACCAATCCGTTGGCTCAGAGTTTTGCACAACACACCTGTATTATTTTTAGGTACAATCATAAAATACAAAAAATGCTAAAAAGCAGAAGAAAATAACATACTGTCAACAAAAGTGGATATGTATGAAAAGAAAATAAAGCAGGAGAGTACAAGACAAAGGTAATAAAACATAATGAATAAAAGGATAAGTTCAGGAAGGCCATAGCACTAAAAACTAAGGCCCATATTTATACTCTGTTGGCACCGGATTTGCGTCATTTTTTTCACGCAAATTCAGCACAAACTTAACTCATCTAGACCCGTCCAGCAGCAAAGTTATGGAGTTTGAGCCATTTTTTAACGTGAAAACCTACCTTGCGTTAATGACATGCAAGGTAGGCGTTCCCGTGCAAAAAATGTCTCTAAGGCATGTGCGCCTTATTTATTCTCCTGTGTCATTTTGACGCACAGGAGAAGGCGGGCCTTAAAAAATGGCACCCAGCCAGATTTGTGCAATTTTTTTATGCCTTGGTCAGGGCAGGTGTTAAGGGACCTGTGGGCTCATTTCCATGGTCCACAGGTGCCCTTCCCTGCCCCCAAGGACACCCCCTGCCACCCTCGCCCACCCCTGGAGCACACCTACGGTAAGTAGAGGTAAGTCGAGGTAAGTAATTTTTTTTTTTTTTAAGGTGGCATAGGGGGCCTAACTTGTGCCACTGTGCCTAATGGCCATGCCCAGGGGACAGAAGTCCCCTGAGCATGGCCATTGGGCAGGGGGGCATGACTCCTGTCTTTGCTAAGACAGGAGTCATTTCCATGGGGGTTGTACGTCAAAAAATGACGCTAATCAGGTAGAGTCATTTTTTTTAACTCTAACCTGACTTGCACCATTCTTTGACACACAACCCCCAGTCTTCCCTACGCCTCCGCTGCCCGGTTAGAGTCATTTATTTTGACGCTAACCAGGCCGTAGCGCCTGCTACCGTCATTCCTTAAATATGACGCCCGGTTGGCGCGTTGGAATGGCGGTAGCCAGCGTTAAACATTTTGACGCAATCCTGCGCTGCGCAGGTTTGCGTCAAAAAGTATAAATATGGGCCTAAAATTTCAAAACACCCAAAGAGGCACTAGAACAATGTGAGAATAAGCCTACACAGTTGTGCACAGTATACCCTAACATCTCAATAGACTTAAGAATAAGAGAGTCTACAATAAAAAAGAAGAATGAGTAAGAACCTCACAAGTGTTTTTTAATGTGTTCAAGAGACTTCCCAAAATTGAGTAAGGAGGCATAAATACACCAATATACGTAACAGTGTTGTAATGGACAACCGATCATACGGAGTACACTATGATGTGTTAGAAATTGGGTCTTTGGTTGGCAGTCCAAGCAGGGACCCTCTCTCTGGTCAGGGAAAGTCACACACAATCCAAATTATCCCATGCCCACCCTCTGGTAGCTTGGCACTAAGCAGTCAGGCTTGATTTAGAAGACAATGGGCCTGATTACAACTTTGGAGGAGGTGTTAATCCGTCCCAAATGTGACGGATATACCACCAGCCATATTACGAGTTCCATAGGATATAATGGACTCGTAATACGGCTGGTGGCATATCCGTCACTTTACCGTCACTTTTGGGACGGATTAACACCTCCTCCAAAGTTGTAATCAGGCCCGATGTGTAGAGTATTTGAGCAATAAATCATGCAATAACACAGTATAAATACCACAAATATACACCACACAGTTTTAGAAAAATATAGAATATTTATTTGAGTAGATTAAGGTCAAAACGACCAAGATTGGATAAATACAAGTTGAAATATCACTTTTGTAATGATAAATAGAGTCTTTAGTTCTGAAAAACAACAATGGTCTCTGGCACAAAGTACCTGGTTTGCATCTAAATTATCCACACGGATCCGCAGAGGAGGAGATGTGTGGAAAACAGGGAGATTTGCGTCGGTTTTCTCTGGGCACACACAGACGATGCTTTGATGCTTTTTCACGCAGCAAGGGCTTTGCGTCGTCTTCCGGCACGTAGGCTTGGATCCTCTTTGGGTTGCGGGGTGTTTGGACGCCCCGGGGACAATGCAGAGAAATCCTGGGCGTGCAGCACGATGTCACAGGAGCTGCTTCGATCTGGTGGGCAATGTGGGGAAATTTCTGTCGCAAGGCAGGCGCTGCCTTGATTCCTCTTGCAGGAAGTCGGGCTGCGTCGTTCCGTACAGGCCATGCGTCGATTCGGTGGGCAGTGCGTGGAAGTTCCGGTCGCAGCGCTGGCAGTGTGTCGATCTCCACTCGGAGACCCAGGCTGCGTCATTCTGGTTCATTGATGCGATGATTTTCTCATGTCAGGACAGGCTGTGCGTCAGTTCCGGCAGGATGTGCGTTGATTTTCGCCGTACAAGGAGTTCTTTGCAGAGATGAAGTCTTTTTGGCCCTGAGACTTCAGGAAACAGGAGGCAATCTCAATTCAAGCCCTTGGTGAGCACTTGCCAGCAGAGCGAGAGGGCAGCAAGGCAGCAGAGCAACAGCAAGGTAGCAGTCCTTTACAGAAAAGCAGTCAGGTGAGTCCTTTCGGCAGCCAGGCACCTTCTCTCAGCAGGTTGCAGGTTCTGTTTCAGAGATTCTTTCCCAGGGGTATCTTGACAAGAAGTGTCTGAGTTGGCAGGGTCAGGGATCCAGTTTATATACCCAAACCTGCCTTTGAAGTGGGGGAGACTTGAAAGAGTGGTTTAGAAGTGCACAAGGTCCATTTTCACTTCCATCCTGTCTGCCAGGGTCCCAGTAGGGGGTTGTGGCAGTCCACTGTGTGAGGGCAGGCCACTGTCCTTTGACATGTAAGTGTCAGGCCCTCCACCCTCCCAGCCCAGGAAGACCCATTCAGTATGCAGATGTGTGCAGGTGTGACTGCGCATCCTGTGTTTGGGGCTGCCTGAGTGAAATGCACAAGGGAGCTGTAAACTAACCCAGCCAGACGTGGATTGGAAGGCACAGAAGGATTTAAGTGCAGAGAAATGCTCACTTTCTAAAAGTGGCATTTAAAAAATAGTAATATTAAATCCAACTTCACCAGTCAGCAGGATTTTGTATTACCATTCTGGCCATACTAAATATGACCTTGTTACTCCTTTCAGAACAGACTCTACCATTAAACAATATATGAGGGTAGCCCTAATGTTAGCCTATGAAAGGAGCAGGCATGACAGCAGCGTAAAACAAATTTAGGAGTTTTACACTACCAGGACATTTAAACTACACAGGTATATGTCCTGCCTTTTATCTACATAGCACCCTGCCCTATGTGTTACCTCGGGCCTACCTTAGGGGTGACATATGTAGAAAAATGCTTAAGGCTGGGAAAGTACTTTTAAATGCCAAGTCGAAGGTGCAGTGAAACTGCACACACAGGCCTTGCAGTGGCAGGCCTGAGGAATGGTTAAGGGGCTACTTATGTGGGTGGCACAACCAGTGCTGCAGGCACACTAGTAGTATTTAATCTATAGGCCCTGGGCACACGTAGTGCACTTTAATGGGGACCTACAAGTAAATTAAATAAGCCAATTGGGTATAAGCAAATGTCACCATGTTTTAAGGGAGAGAGCATATGCACTTTAGCACTGGTTAGCAATGGTAAAGTGTGCAGAGTCCTAAAACCAGCAAAAACAGTGTCAAAACGGGGAGGAAGGCAGGCAAAATGTTAGGGGTGACCACCCTAAGGCTGTCAGGTCTAACATGACGTAAGACAGAATCTCTGTGAATTATATGAAAAAGTACACAAACAAGTTTAGAATCAATTATTACAAAATATAACACAAATAATGTTAAATCTGAGTGATAAAAGAGCAAATCAAAACAACAGAATCACAAGTGCCAGACAGACTGGAAACTGCCACCAAAGGTGATCCCAAAGAGTTAATTTGACACAAAGAGCCTTTGGAATCACATCATTGGCCTATGGTAGGGCCAGTGTCATTCGTTCAGAGTCCTGTCATCCCTCCATGGTGGAGTTTGCAAGTACTCCGTCAAGCTGAGAGATTCCCACCCACCCTATTTAGATGTATGGTGGCTGAACCTCTGTCCGCATTGACTGAGTGTTTTCCGTTGCGCGACGTGGCGGACTCCTATGCTGGCTAACATTACTCCGTTGCTATCAGTTTGGCAGGTTTCTGCCAAGCATATTTAGATTTCACAGTTGTGCAGGGGTTGTATTCTAGTAGCAGATTCCTGATGTGGGAGTCCGTCAAGAGGTTTGTTTAACATTGTACTATGGCTGTGGCCTGTGGATGAAGGAGAAGGTCTTGCAGATCCTATATCTTGAAGGCTTGACAGGAATCCCTGGTGGAGTGGAGACTGGTAAGTTATACTTTTGAAGGTGTCACTAAACAAATGTCATTTTTGATTTTAAGTTAGCTGTTGTTAATGTGTTTTGCAACTTTGTAAAACATATCAATCCAAATTCAAAATGTAAAATTTATTTTTACTACTAGTCAATATGTGTTGTCAATATGTGTGTTTTTATTTCTGGATTATTTGTTGTATTTGCCTTGTTTGTTTGTCTGTTTGAATGCATTTTGTTGTAGTTAACAGGTTCTAAATCCTTTCAATTTCACATGCAGTTATGCTGCCTGGAAGGGTTTTCTTCACCTAATAACATATTTTACATATGTTTTTCATATTGTAAATGTCTGGTCATCCTCAATGCATATATTTTACTAGGTTTGCTCAACATAAAGTTTTGCAAGTGTTGTTAATGTTTATTTCAAATGACTATAACTACCATGATGCTGCTTTTTTATATCTGGAAAATAATATTGCAATGTGATGTTGGTCATTCTCTCTTTTCTTTCATAAATGCATATATGTTAAAATGTTATGTATTTATCAATCTCCTTTTCTTGCTGTGTATTAAAGTGTGATTTATCCCATTCTGTATGTTGTCACTTTCATGTTATTTCATTGAATTGATGCAATTGGTCTCACAAATCAAAAGTATTTTGTATACGTAATGTTGCATGCTGAATATAGGTTGTAGTGATAATAAATTTACCTTGCAATGTTTATATGATGACTAATGCCAATATTCCTTCTAAGTTGTATAATAGTCTGAAGTTTACCATACTAAGCTTTGGAATAGCTTAGTTCTCATTTCTCCACTCTACTGTTTTGAATGTGTGATATATTTAATGTACACTTTCTAAGTAATCTTTTTAATCTCAGGACATCTCTTTACCTACTATTTTAAGTTTGCAAGTGTGTAATTTAAACTGTTTGTGTAATTTATCATAAAACCACTGAAAGGTCTAATCATAGTTTTATCTTTTAGCTTTTAGGTTGCTTCATTTGAGGCTTCATACTGATCTGATGTACAATCCAGACTTTTAACATTTGTTTTTTTGTAATACATATTACATCCAACACCCAGAGTATGTGGAGAGCCATCTGCCACTGTGGATACCTTCTCTCACACCCGGAGCAAGCCTTCAGTGAGGGCTCCACTCCTGCAAGTCCGGATGATGAGGAGCTGCCTGGTCCATCTCGTCTGCCTGGGCAGACAGCTCCGATGAGTCTCACTCTGCCCACACCAACACCTCCAATTCCAGTGTTACCACACCTCATCCTTGGGATACTTCAGGGTACCTCCACTGCTTGTGTTCAAAGGAACATCACCCCAGCCATGTGCCCCCAAGGCCTGGCTGCTTTTGATCCAATACCACCACCACCTCCAGTTCAACCAGGATGCAGTGCGAAGGGGCACACCGGGTTATGGGCACAGAGTAGTGGGGTTTCGTGGGAGGGAATCTTTGGGCCAGCAAAGTCAGGCCACTTGGTTCACTGTCATTCAGGCCATCATTGACCACGTCTTGCGACCCCTACATCACTCCCAAGATATGATGGGCCAGATCCTTACAGAGCTCAGGAACAGAAAGCAGTTGCAGATGGAGCACGATGTAGAAATGCAGACTCTAAGCTCAAGTTTAAGCTCCCTGTCTGTGGTGCTGTATGATATTTTTCACCATATTTGTAGGACTTTTCCAACAACGTCTATCCCTTTTTGTGGTCCTACAACATCTGGGCCAACTACATCTGCCTCAGCCACAGAAAGGGGGGTCCTGCCACAAGAGGAAACACCTGCACCCACCTCAGTCCCTGCAACTGTGGATCCACCAGCCCCCCTCAGGATGGGAAGTTCATACAGACCACCAGGAGAGGATGGCAAGGCCTCCACCACCACCTGCAAGAGACGCGGAACCCAAATTCCGTCAGTGTGTGACTACCATTCTCTCTATGGACTAATTTATGGACACATTTAAATTTTTGATGTCAGTTGTAGTTTGTGCGTTAGATTTAAAACAATTTTGGCTCTGCAATAATAGTTTAATTCACCATGACTGACTTTTTAATTATTTTATTTGAATTTTTATTTTCATCCTGTTTAACTTTATTTGGGTCTGTGAAATAAATTCTCAACCAACAAAGCCAAAGACTGGTATTGTATTTCTTTTATGTATTAGTTCATCTATTTGTTTATTTTCTTACCTTGCACCATACATTTTTACATGGAAATTATTAAAATGATTGCTATTCAAAAAAGAAATCCATGTAGGTAATGGTTATTACATTTTTATAAAAGACAAAAAAAATATATAGTCACAAAAGATGGGAGGACCTACAACACTGGACCAAGAAGTAAGCAGACGCCCAGCTCGGCCAGTCCTCCCAACACGAGAAGTGTGTGCGCCGCACCTTGATCCCCCTAATGGCCCACATACTTGGGGTGGCCTATCCCCAGCTGGATGGGCAATTGAGAGCTCTACAGCAGCAGCAAGGGGGTAAGCAAAGTTTTAAGTTCTTCTTGTTAAAAAAATAGTTTTTGTTACAGCAACAAATTATGGCATCATCATAAAGGCTGACATACGCCCAACGCACAAGAAGAGTTCTGGAAGGTGTAGGTTTTGCACAAGTGTATGATGATGTGTTTTTTATGTTTTTTGATGCTCATGATACCACTATATTTCTGATCACTATCAAAGGACTGTTTTGATTGGACACATGCCTGCCTAAGTAACAAGAGGTACATGAGTTTGTTTGGTATTATAAGGGGCAGTTGTACCAAACAGGCCACAAGTTATGATTCCCTCTGGTGCGATGTCCCATCACAATTGCGAAGGAGGTTACGTTGGCCCAATTACGGGTGACATAGCATAAAAAGGACTTATGATACAGTGAATGTTCAAAACATCACATGAGTGAGTTGGTATGATGGGCAAACAATAGTGAGCATGTGAGCCAAAATGACTAGAAACATGGGGAAAATTATCAACATGGTTTAGTAAAAACATTAAAAATATGTTTTCACATAAACATTAAAGTCAATTTATGTTACAAGTTACAGGTTGGAAGTTGCCTTACTCCTTCACAAATCTGCATGTAAGCAAGTCAGTTTTTTCAAACGTGGTTTTGATAGTCACACATTTTTTAATAAAATAGACAGGAATGTGTACACATTGGTGACAGAGTAACACATAATCAAGAACAACATTTTCATGTCCTTTGTTGTGTCCAGATCATGAATCAATAATGAACAAAAAGAGATTAGTTAAAGGGACTTTTGCAGATGGACAATGCACAATCTACAAAGGATTTTTTGTTGCTTGATATAGATTTTTGTGACATGAGTTCACTATTCAAAACAACCAATCTGAACCATTCAGATGGCTTAAACAATTCCTCAAACATGATCAAGAGAAATGATAAAAAAAATGTAATGGGAGTAGTGATGGGAAATTACAAAACTGTGAGCAAATGGGCCCTGAAGATGTTCCCTACACAAAGTACACCTAAGTTTCAAAGCCTTAAAAGAAGTGAAATTTGAAAATTAGGAAATGTTTTGTGAAAAAACATCATGATCAGTTGTATTTACACACATACATTAAAAAATGTGCATGTGTCTTTTCAGTATCTTCAGGAGCAGGCGAAGAGGACACTGGCCATGAAGGCAGGGAAGCAGCTAGCCACTGTGTGTCAGGTGAGACGTTAGACACCGATGAACACATTGGCATGGAGGATGAGGGGACTAGAACAGAGGCCACCAGCTCGTCATCGTCTTCTGGGGCCTCTAGAAGCTGCCAGTCCCTAATGGTGGCAGACCCTACAACACCTGAAGCCATCCTCATCCTTGTCCTCCACTTTGAAAATCCGACGAGGCCCTTTACTTGCCGCTCTGACTACCCTCACGTTCGGAAGACCTGTGAACACAGAAAAGGAAGGGTTAAACCAGGAGGTTTTCACCAACATTAGGAAAGCGCTACTGTGTTTTGAAACAGGGAGAATGAACCACACCAGGGAAAAACAAATTGGAGGACCCCATAGGAGAAATAAAGGACACTGTTGTCTGACAGAAGGGTGGGAAGAATGAGAGTCTGAAAGTAGGAGGAAGCCGTCGTCTTGAACATCTAGAACCTTTGAACGTCGCTGATGCCATTGAAGACTCTGCAGACCCAGAGGGAGTGACCGAGCTATGGAGTGAGGAGTGGTGGATGCCCCCGGAGGAAGCTGAGGAGCTGTGCAACTCACAAAAGTTGCGGCGTAGCAGATAAGTAACAAGGGGAGGAGGTGTGCTGTGTAGGAAAGGGAACAGCACAAGTCAGAGAGTTCTTTTTTGTTGTTGTGGTTGGACAAGCGGTGGGACTGTATGGGACCATTATGAAAAGCTCTGCATATTGGGCATACTGTTAGTTTCACGTATGCCTACTTTATTAAGATCCCCCCCATATATAGGGCATTTTTTTTCTTCCCTGTTGAACCTGGGCTGCTGGCGAAAAGTTTTATGTTAACAAACCAGCCCAAAAGAGTGTTAAACCGAACATCACTCTGAGAACTAATTCAGATAACTCAAGTGAGGCTTAACCTGATGGTAAACCCCTGCATGTCATAAAATACTAATCACCTGATATACTCTCCTTTAGCCTGTGAGGAATCCTCCACATCTGGCTACAGAAAAGGTATCATTTGAGTGCATGTTCCCCTTGTTTTAGGAATGCGAAACCAGTCACAGAGAGAAAGGCACACATGAAGATGGTGAAAGTCAACCATACTTATTTATTTTTTCCGAGAATCCGGGCCGGCATAAACACCTAAAAAAACATCTGGAGAAAGGTGGTAGAGGAAACATTAATCATTAGACTTTCTCTACAACCTATGATGGCAGACAATGGATGTACCTCAACATCACTTTATCTTTAACCATCTGTAAATACCAATAAAAGCAAAATTGAGAAGAAAATGCAGCCTCCTCATCCATATAGATAGCCCTCCCTCCTGCAGCCACCCAGGGACCCAGCTCCACCCTCCCTCTTGCCTTCCCCCGGTTGGCCAAACCCACCTCCCTAAAAGGGGTGGGGTCTCCTTTGCCGCAGGCACCTTCCCCTCCTTCTGTCCCCCGGCTGCACTCAGTGAAGAGGCTATTGACCTCTGTAGGCCAGACTGCGATTGTGAATGGCATCCAGGGCCTTAGTTGCCAAATGCAACAAATTGTTGCATTTCTCTGACGCCATTCACGGTTCAATGTCTGGAATGCAGAGATCGCTTGCAAAAATAGCCTCCAGACTGACCACAGCATCCCAACCAGCCCAACCTTCTGCCCCAACTCTGGTCTGTTCCATATCCCAAATCCCAACTCCCACCCGTATCCCAATCACACTCACTTCTTTGCAGGCACCACTCCAATAGACACCCACCCAATAAACACACAAAGAAAACCCCATACTGCATACACACACTACTGACACTACACCCACAAGCACCACAACCACCATACCCAAGAGCATCACAACCACCGCCACAACCCACCATCCCCACAACCATCAGCACACCCACAACCACCAGCACACCCACAACGACCACCACGCCCACAAGCACCACAACTACAACATCCACCACAATAGCACTCTTATCCAAACAAACTCACTCCTACAAATGCACACCTACACACAAATCAACACCCATCAAAAGCAAAAGCACACACTCCCCTGAGCACCAAACACCTGCTAAACCACATACATCCAAACATACACCAGACACACATGCAGATGCAAAAGCTACAGACACATACACCACAACCACATCAACAGCACACTCATCCAAACACACATGCTCACACAAAAGCACACGCACAACAACACTAACTAAACCCAAACACATACACTCACCTGAACACCAAACACCTGCAAAGAAACACAAACTCAAACACCACATACACCAGACCCACATGCACCTGCAAAATAGATAGACACACACTCCAGCTCCCTCTACCTCTCAAATCCAAACCCAATCCTCTCCTATCCCTCTTACCCATACTTATACTCCTCCAACCAAATTAATGTTTTACCTGTCCCTAACCCTTGTGAAACCCGCACCCACCACTCCCAAAAAGGATCCATGAGGTGCCTGCTCGGTGCCCGCTAGATGCCCCTTCCTGGTGAGGTTACCACTTGACAGTGTATTTCGGAGGGCAGTTCTGAGTCAAAAACTCACAAGTTGATGCTGTGCAGCATGTTTGTTTACATTTATTATTTCATGGTTAATAAAGATTTTAAGAGGTATCTAATTTCTTAATAAAATGATTTTCTTTTCACAAAGTTTGTCCTGACATTATTATCTCTTTAGAAGTCATTGATTAGTAACAATGTTAAATATGAAAATGTGAGATATGAGATACATAAACTTACTTACCTTTATGACAGTAAACACAAAAGCTTTTTTAAATAACATTTGTAGAGTGTATACATTAGTGATAAACATGTATAACAGACATGGTAATTTTGGTGCACGTATTCATCATTATAATGGGCACTTACACCAGTATTAAACATGTTTACATTTGTTACATGTTAATACAGGTGTGTTTATTTTAAATTGATCAGTAATAAAAATAAACACATATGCATTACACATTTAAAAAATGTAGAGTTAATTAAAATGTAATGATATTCAGAAATGCATTATATTATTTATCATATTTTTTAAGTTTTGAACTGACATTCATTTTATATTTATTGTACACAAACATTTTGGCTTGTCTAGTGCACTTTCTACATTTATTCAAATTCAGATTATTCAAATAATGTGTAATGCATATGTGTATGATTTGATAGTTTTAGAAAATGATTAAACACATCTGTATGGACACATTTTGTATTTCGGATTGATGCCACTTTTTGTGTAGGCGTCCATTAGCATGAAGGCAGCTTGCAACAAATTTGTAAATGAAATTATATTATACAGGTATGTTTCTTTACATTTCTAATACAACCACCTTACACACATTAGCATTGCACGTTGGTAGAATATGGCATGTAAGTGTGAATTAAAAATGCATGAGCCCAGAGCTAATGTAAATAGAACTTTCAAAAGGTAACAGGTAAAAAACCTTTGATGATTCAGGCAATGACAGGGTTGATTTGCTTTGTGGTCAAGTAGTAGCAGCTAGGAAAGGACTTGGACGATCGGATTCATGACGGAAAGGGCAGTGACCAAAAGTGGAAAAGGTAAGTTTTGAGCTTTTATCCCTTCCAATCAGTCACTCAGGTGTGGAGGTTTAACTGTCACAGTTACATCATCAGGAAGGCACACCGTGATTGGCCCGTCAGTAACACTAGCTGGACCCCCTTCGACAGATGCTTTCTCCTATGCTGATGTCAATGTGAGAGGAAAATTCTGATAGAGACGGCTGCACTTCAACTAACTTTCGTTCACCGCTCCACCAGCACCTACACAGGAGGGACCAAATCCGCCAAGATGTAAATCAGGCCCCAAGTCTAAAACAGCAAAGTGCTGTAGAGTCTGGGTTCCAGAAGCACAGGCTCTCCGATCCATGTGTGCCCGTTAACCAATATAGTATGCACCAATGCACATCATGTGTCACATAAGCTCAGTGGTCTGTCACCCGCTCTATTAGAACTAGTCAGTCTGGGACACAATGTCATGTCATATGACGTAAACAGCAAGTCTGTACAGGTTTGCACACCATCTGGAAAACAGGGTTAGCACTTCTCACTGGTATGTCACCACGAGGTGAGTAACAGTCTCTTTGAGGGATAGCCAGATATTGTCCTGCAGGTGTAATGTGTAAGGCCACTTGCTGTGTCCTCCCAACCTTATGAGTACACTGTAGTAGGTAAGGTTCGCACCCCTTATCTCATGGCTTGCGCGCCGTCTAGCATGCAATAAAGTACTCTTAAAGAAATTAGCATATAATGCCATAATACACATGTAAGGCCATGTAAGGCATTTTTTTGCACCAGAGTATAGAAGAGTTTGACTTGACTTGAGGCATTTGTGCCAGACCGGCGCTTAGCGTTTGCAAGGAATGCAAAATCATCACAATTTTTGTCTAGTTGATCATAGGACAGTTGTCATTAGATTCAGGCTCTTTTGCTTGAATCAGTCAAATTCCTTAATTTGCCACAAAAGTCACTTTGCATCTCCTTTAGTCTAATATCCATTCTCTTTCTCTTTCTTCCACTTGTTTCGGACACCTTCTTCATCATATAATTCAATCCTTTATTTGATTACTTTTTTCCTCAGCATTTTAAAAAAGAAACACACATGTTGCACCTATTAACATGACCAAAAGAGGGGTCGAAAGCAGTGCTAGTATTCCTCCATCTGTGCTTCCTAATCATTCACCTATCTTTGCAAATCCCTTCCCTGTAGAATCAAATACAGACCCTGTTCCTTCCCAAGCACCTGTTTCTTCCAATTCACTTAGTTTATGCATGGTGGTACTGATGCTGGAAATATAGCTGTTAATCTGGTTATCTACTTTTGGGATGTAAGCTCAGCACACTTTAGTACGTATTACCTAGCAGACTCCACCTTCCTTTGCAAGAAGCATATCGAAAGCAAGCCTATTTTGAATTATCATGGCTCTCATTGCAAGCAGCACCTTGCTAATGAATGGTAATGCACTTGCTGTGTTTGCTGCTAATCTATCTATTAATGTTGATAGCTTTCTAATTTTACATCATTCAGTGCAACTCCCTCTGAAGGAATGATTATGCCAAAAATATCACTTAGGATCAGCCCAAAATATTGTTTCCTCTTTCTTAAGTACTGGTCGATCTTTCCATCTATGTGGTTAGTGTGATATATTTTGGAAAAACAAAATCTACAAAACACTTGCCTACCCAATTGTGCATCCATTGAAAGTAAGCGGACTTGCCACACATTTAATATATTCCTGTAGTACTAATGTTGATCTCAGCAAATACTCTACCTTTTGCTGAATAACTATGAACACACTTTCTCCAGTCTACATTTTTGACAGTCTTATTCCGATCTTGCCTTTGCACTATGCATAAAGTTCCCTTCTTGATCAGTTCTAAACCCAATTTAGGTGTAGATTCTTTCCTTGATTTTTCTCTTATTTCAAGCTTAACTTTCCTATTCACCTCTCATTTAACTTCTCTATAAAGACTCTTTCATTTTGACTAACCTTACAAGTAAGTTCATGCTGATTAGAGTTAGTGAGGTTTGCATTTGTGAGCAGTGTGAAAAATGTCATCAGATACTTAGGTTTTGTCCATTTGTTTATAGGCTTTTGAGAATTGATGAGCACGGTTAGTTCCCATGAATACAGAATTGAATGAATTGACACAGGTACATTCTCCATGGGACTCTTATAATATAAATCAAAAAAACATATGTGAGCTTGGATGTAGAATAATTTCAGAAACATGCTGTAGGAAAATGCATACAAAAGGAGGAGATGGAAGTAGGAAGAACTTTCTGTGGCTAAAGCTGGAAGATATAAGCATAGAAAGCAGTCTTCAATTTTCATTACCTTTACAAATTCAGCCAATATTTCAAAGTAGACATTATTACTGTAAATGCTCTCAGATGGGATAACATGGGAAATCCTACCTACATGATTTTCTTTGTTAACAGTTATTGTTCTGGTTATGTTAATCAGGTGTGGTGATGCATTTCCATCCAGAAGATAGGAATCTAACATTTACCTAACTACAAAACAGCTATGGCAGCCACCAAAGCTACTAGGGCAATTTAGCGGGTTTTTGAGTTACATCTTAATCTTGCCCCAGGCCAAGGAAAGGTATTTCTTCATGTTACTTGCAATGTACAAGTCCTTTATTGCTACCTTATTGTCTCTATACTGTCTCAAACTCTACAGTGGCAATCCGGTACTAATCTTGCTAATTTGCTCTTTGTCTTTTAACAGAAATGTCTGAGTCTTGAATACCTACTTTGACCCTCTTACTCAATTCATGGAAGTTCATCAGTGTCAGTCAAGCATTCATCTAATTTGTTATCTTTCTCCACAAAGTAAGTCCAATCAGGACCTGTGTATTTCCAATTGAGTTTCCTCTCTCTCTTTGGTCTTTTGTTCCCTGTCTGATCTAAGTTGTTGTCACTGATTTCCCTTAGTCTTTGGTTCTCTTGATCTTCCGGCTCTTCTTTGATGGTCTCTGGTTCTGTTTGGACAGCACCCTTTTATTTCTGTTTTCAGTTTTGGGCAATTTTTCTTCATGATGCTCTCTCCTTTGTATGGTGCTAAATATTTCAAGCTAATGAGATGCTAGTTCATTGTCAGATGTCGGAGCTTCTTTTGAGGTCTCGCCACCTCCAGTCTCTGCTGGGGAATTCTCTTTGTCCTATTCTGGTTCAACCTTCCAGGAGTTTCTGGATTCTTGACACATTTGGAGTCTCAATCTAGGGTCCTGGCTGTCACTCATTGCTGAGGACTCTGCTTCTTCACAATGTTCTTGATTTGATTATAACTCTGGTGTGGAGGCCCGAGGATTCTTAGGTTGGTCCTCTTCTTCACCTTCTGATGCTTCAAACTTCAAATCGAGGTAGACTTGAGGAATCAGTGGATGTTGGCTCCCCCTCTTCCTCTTCTCATCTTGCTCTCTTTGTATGTGAAGCGTGTATCCAGTTAGGGAAGTCTGCCAATTTTACACTGGTCTTAGTTAACAAGATGACCTGATGTGGCCCTCCTCCTAGTTCTTCTCGGCATGACTTGCAAATGTGTCATCTTACGTGAACTTAGGGTGCAGGTCATGGCAGGGATCAGACTTCACAACTGGTGTTGCAATGTCAGGCTAGTAAAAGATTGAATGCACTATGTCAGCCAACCCTGTATAATACGTAATACGTAAGAACTAGGTCATCTGTGATACTCACAAGTGCAGCTGCTGGAACAGAGAAAATTTCTATTGTTCTTCCCATCAATACTTTGTGTGGAAAGAGTCTGGATCTCCTGCATGAAGTGCTTAGAATGCTCATGAGTACCAAAGGGAATGAATCTGGCCAAATTAAAGATGTAGACGCCCATGCCTTGGCTAGTTTTGCTTTGATTATTCAATTTACCTTCTCTACAATGCTGGAGGTTTCTGGTCTGCAGCTGCAATAGGATCCCTGGTCAGTCCCTAATGAAATACATAGTAGCTGCATCACCTCATTCTTGAAGTGAGTCCTTTGGTCTGACTCAAGATGAACCGGCATCCCGAATTAGGGGATCAATTTCCACACAGTAGCTTGGCAACTGTCAGACTATCACATCTCTTGGTGAGAAAGGTCTCAACCCAGCAGGAAAACAAGCATACATCGATTTTATGCCTCAGTTGATTACATCGGCATTTCTAGAAAATCAGTTTGGAGACAGTTAAAAGGACCACTGCACTTACCTATGTGACTCATTGTACAACCACTCTTTTACTGACATTCTGTCTTTAGTATGTAATGCACTACTGACACAGATTCGCGGCTATGACTCAAAAATGAGGGTTGTACCAATACTACTTGAAAGTCTGGATCTCGACATGGGTCAACCATGCATATGTCTTACCATGGTAGGCAACATGGAATCTGTCAGAATTAGTTTTCCTCCCCCTGACACCCAGATATCACTGGCATCCTTCACACAACCCGCCTTTTCCCATTTAGCCTTTTTAATTTCAAGGGCTTCATGTTGCAGTTCTCTCAGCTCATGAAAAGTCTGCACTGTGTTCAATGCCATCTCTCCCTCCAAACTGCATGGTTCATAAAGTGAAATGTGATGGGCTTAAGGAAACTGTATTGAGCAACTCTGTCCGTGTATCGATTGCCTCTTGTGACAAAGTCATTGCCACTCATGTGTGCAGCACACTATATGATAGATATCTCCCTTGGAAATCAGAGTTCGTTCAACAAATTTGTGACATACAACCTGTTATGGGTAGGAGAACCGGACAATGACAGAAACCCTCTCTGTGACCAAAGTTGTCCAAAATCGTGCATCACACAGAACCTATACTGGCTGTCAGTGTAAATGGTGACTCTCAATCCATCAGAGGTGCAACAAGCTCTGGTAAGGGCAATTAGTTGCCTTACTTGTGCTGGGGTTACATGGCATAGGTAGATTGCTTCCACAACTCCATTCAGGGTACAGCTGGAATAAGCTGCTCTTATAATGCCCCACCTGTCTCTCAAGCAAGAGCGATCAACAAATAAAGTACGGTCAGATTTGGCCAGGGGCACATCCAATATGTCTAGTCGTGGTTTGGGTCACAATTTGGTTACATTGATTCAGCAGAGGTCAGATTCATATCCACTATCTTCAACTGGTGTGGGCAAAAGAGTAGTAGGGCAGAGGGTCTTACATCTCCACATTGACACATTTTCTGCAGCTAGGATGATTCTTTCATAGCGGGTTAGTAGGCTATTGATCAGATGATGTGTACATGTGCTGGTCATGGGAACCCATGACAATCAGAGGGTGACCCATTAGAATACCTTCGGTCTCCTGGATACTCAGGCTAACCGCTCCAACCACTTTGAGACAACCAGGTTGTGCTGCAGCTACTGAGACAAGGGTAGCTGAAAGGTAGGCAATAGGGCGTTTGCCCTCGCCATGGGTCTGTGTCAACACAGCTAATGCACTTCCATTGCATTCATGACAGAACAGCACAAATTCTTTGTTGTAGTCTGGCATTCCAAGAGAGTGTGCTCTACACACCAGACTTTTAAGCTCTTGGATGGCTTCCATGTTCTTGTCATCCTTTGGTACCAGGTCATTGGCATCAGTTTGTGTGAGCCGCTATAGGGGGCCTCACCACAGGTGGGAAATTGGGAATCCACTGCCGTCAGTTTCCAACCATTCCCAAAAACATTCTCACCTCTCTCTGTGTGGTTGGCACTTCATTTTCAGAACAGTTTCAATGCCCTCATGAGACATTTTCCTTGCTCCTTTTCAATCTGATGTCCCAGGTATCTTGTATTATAATTTCTCTGGGAAGACCTTCTGCCCATTTTCAGCAAGGTGGTTGAGGAGGGCAAAGTGGTGTTGTCTGAACGCTTCTTTTGGTATTGACGCCACAAGCAACTCGTCAATGTACTGGACTAGAGTGGACATATAAGGCATCTAGATTTTTCTTCAGGATCTGATTGAAGTATAAGGGGCTTTCTGTATACATCTGAGGAGCGCAACACCAAATGAGAGTTTTCTTTTGGAAACTCAAAGTGAAGCGGTATTGACTCTGTTTGTGCAATGGGATTCAAAAGGATGCCTAACCTAAGCCAATGACCATTGTGAGAAATTGGGTTGTTGGCTGAGGGGTGGGGAGTGAAATCCTACATAAGCCACAGCTACAATCCTTGTCAGGGTGAACCACAAACAACACTAAATTACCCTGTGTATAACCTACTGGTAGCTTGGCACAAAAAAAGTCAGGCTTACCTAAGAGGCAATTCATAAAGTATTTATGCAGCATTGAAATAGTAATAAAGAGAAAACATAAAACAATAACAATCCCACACCAATTTAGAACACAAAATACAATTTTAATAAATTATTTGAGGCCAAAACTACAAAACATCCAACCAGTAGTACTGAAGATATGCAATTTTAAATATTTAGATAAAGTTAGCGCCAAAAGATGCAAAGTGTCAACTATAGCTGCCAAGTTTTCTATTTGCTTATGTGCGACATATCTATGGTTTCAATGCACTTACGAGTGGCGTTCAACTATCTATGATATTGATATTGCTGCGCCGGGTTTTAGAGAAGAAACTGTGCTTTCCCATATGTCAATGAAAAGATAAAAAGCAGATTCGATTGTAATTTTAAAAAGTCAGTGCTGGACTCACTTGCATGTCCTGACTGTGTGTCCAGAATGGCACCCACACTAGATTGTCTGCCACAAGGTGAGTAAGGCAGCTGAGGACCCTGTGCGTGTTATCTGGCACAGCTGATCATTCAAATGTGAAAACACAACTATCAAACACAGCTTCCAAAAAGATGCATGCGGCATTTGGCAAATATATCTGATGAGCATGCCAGATATGAATGCACATGGAATGTTAATGTATTATAAAATACACATGAACACGTGTTTTTGAGACGATTGAAGGTTGGTGTTAATATGAATTATACTTGCCTTATAAGCAAGTAGCACTGTGAGGCACTAGACAGGACTGCACAGGATGATGACATTAATTTAAAGGGAGTGTGTTGTGCCTATCAGCTGCAGTGCCTGGTCGGGTATTCCTGGCTTCGGTGATGCTAGGGCATGATAATAATGGCATACAGCTTGACTCCGAGGGCCGCTCCCAGTCTCTCATTACTTACTTTACTCTAGTTGGATCCACCAGATTCCGCAATGGACTGTAATTAAAGACAGCTGTGGCAAATGAGAAATGTGTTATCCCTGCAGCCGACTTGGGTCACAACATAAAAGGTTTCTCTTTGTGTCAACTGGGCTCTCCCTTTTTAGGTCGAGCGCGCAAGCGCTTTAACCTGTTATCAGTGTTACCAGATTTTAAAAGCCTTCTATAGCCCAAAGCTGTTGAACGACCAGCCCAAAGTAAGCTCAAATGAACCGGTCCCAGCCCAAAAAGTAGCCCAAACTTTTAACACTGAACTAATGCAATCGTAGTCTGAAGCAAACATTTTAAAGCATAAATCAAATTTCTATTGTAAGCAAATATGTGAAACTCACAGTGCCTAGATTATTCATTCCATTACACACTAAAAATGGAAATAAACATGGAAAAATGGTCACTCACTTCTTATGATGAGCAGCAAATTGAAACAAGTAGTAAATCTGGACTTGGTGAGAGACGTAAATCTTTGATTATGTGCACAGCAGTCCTTCTTTGACAAACCTTTTGACATTGAAGCCTGTAGCAGCTACTTCATTTTCTTTTGTTTGGAGACAGAAAGATGAACATCGCTTTGATCAAGTTCACAGCAGTCCTTTTGACACCAGTTTTGGCAGTGGAGCCCTTTGTAGCAGGCAGATCATTTTCCTTTGGTTGCAGACAGAAAGCAAGGGCAGTAGCCACTTCCTAGGCCGCAAGATGCTTGTTTCAGAGTGCGAGGCATGCACCGGTAAGTAAACATGGCTGGTAAAGTAAAACTGTGAATGGTTCATTCAATCACATACGGTTTGATCCTTTCTAAGATTCACAGCTTTTGGCTGAACATCACTTTCATCAACTTCACAGCAGTCCTTTTGACACCAGTTTTGGCATTGGAGCCCTTTGTAGCAGGCAGATCCTTTTCCTTCGCTTGCAGACAGAAAGAAAGGGCAGTAGCCACTTCCTAGGCAGCAAGATGCTTGTTTCAGAGTGCGAGGCATGCACTGGTAAGTAAACATGGCTGGTAAAGTGAAACTGCGAATGGTTCATTCAATCACAAACGGTTTGATCCTTTCTAAGATTCACAGCTTTTGGCTGAACATCGCTTTCATCAACTTCACAGCAGTCCTTTTGACACCAGTTTTGGTATTGGAGCC
Organism: Pleurodeles waltl; assembly: GCF_031143425.1. NCBI lineage: Eukaryota > Metazoa > Chordata > Amphibia > Caudata > Salamandridae > Pleurodeles > Pleurodeles waltl. Next base: position 777,054,834 of record NC_090438.1, on the reverse strand, counting down.
CTTTGTAGCAGGCAGATCATTATCCTTTGCCTGCAAACAGAAAGCAAGGGCAGTAGCCACTGCCTAGGCCACAAGATGCTTGTTTCAGAGTGCGAGGCATGCACCGGTAAGTAAACATGGCTGGTAAAGTGAAACTGCAAATGGTTCATTCAATCACATACAGTTTGATCCTTTCTAGGATTCACAGCTTTTGGCTGAACATCGCTTTCATCAACTTCACAGCAGTCCTTTTGACACCAGTTTTGGCATTTGAGCCCTTTGTAGCAGGCAGATCATTTTCCTTCGCTTGCAAACAGAAAGCAAGGGCTGTAGCCACTTCCTAGGCCGCAAGATGCTTGTTTCAGAGTGCGAGGCATGCACCGGTAAGTAAACATGGCTGGTAAAGTGAAACTGCGAATGGTTCATTCAATCACATACGGTTTGATCCTTTCTAGGATTCACAGCTTTTGGTTGAACATCGCTTTCATCAACTTCACAGCAGTCCTTTTGACACCAGTTTTGGCATTGGAGCCCTTTGTAGCAGACAGGTCATTTTCCTTTGCCTGCAGACAGAAAGCAAGGGCAGTAGCCACTTCCTAGGCCGAATGATTCTTGTTTCAGAGTGTGAGGCATGCACCAGTAAGTAAACATGGCTGGTAAAGTGAAACTGCGAATGGTTCATTCAATCACCTACTCTGTTAGCTGCAGGTTGTTTCAAATAATTGGAATGGGCATGCAATTTTTTATGGCAGTACTTGAATGCAGCCTTGGTACCAGCTCATTTTACAGGGCATTCAGTCCTTTTAATTCAGAAACCACTACTACTCCTTTTATTATATTGAGCCCACTTGCCCATTTTGCAATAATTAACCTGCAACTGTTTGGCAGCTGGGTTAACCTGCTCAATGAATAACTGTCTTGTTGAGACGACCGGGGACTACCTGAAACTGCAAGAGAAAGTGGCCATCTCTACATCTGTACTGGCATAACAGTGGTAGTCCTAGAGCTAATACATGGCAATTGCACTGTCTTCATCGAAGTAAGGAAAGATAGGTTTTCCTGCTCTTGATACGTTTCGTAGAGCATTCTTGATGCATACCAGTGGTACACATAGGACACCACAGAAAAGTGTAACTTTTAAGACATCACATATTGCTTGAAAAACATACTTGGCTGGTGGTAAAGGGAAACTACAAATGGTTCATTGAATCAGGTTCTGATGCAATTCTGATTTCTCTCCTTTTCTAGCCATTTGATATCGTTTGAAGTGGCAGCAAAAAGGATCACAGACTCACTAGGTGCATTAGAATGTGAATGCTGGTGTGTTTGACAATTGTAAATCTCAATCACGAAGGTTGCAAGGAGATGTGGCTGTAAAAGGGTCCATGCGAATAGTTATTCTCTTTCACCTTTAGACAGGAAGCAAGTCCAACATCCATATTAAGACATGTACTTTTAAGTAGACAAAGCTGGTAACGGGAAACTGCGAATGACTCTTGGCATCACTCAAGGGTTGCAAAAACGTTAAGTGCCAGATTTGCTCAATTTTCTGTACAGGGCGGCTTTAATCCCATAAAGCTAAGGTAGCCGCTTACAACTGTGTGATGGTTTTGACTATAGTACTTTAGGCACAAGAGCATGGATTTTCTCCCCCCCCTACTTCCACAGAGCCACCGATCAATAAAGAGATATCTAGCTGTTCCCAAATCTTGTTGCAGCCTTTCTTCAAAATAGGGGTGCCAAGCTCTACATCTCTTACTGGCATAACTGTGGTGATCCTAGAGTTAATACATGACAGTGGCAGAGGATCCATTAAAGTGAGCTCCTGGAAACAATGGGTGCCTGCAGCATCAGTGTAGTTATACACTTCCATTCATAAATTTACCAGGTCTGATGTCTTAGCAAATGAGCCTACATTTTTTTGGGACTTCAACCGTAGATCATCTCTACATCTGTACTGGCATAACTGTGGTAGTCCTAGAGCTAATACATGGCAATGGCATGGTCTTCATCGAAGTAAGGAAAAATAGGTTTGTCTGCTCATGATAAATTTTATTGGGCATTCTTGATGCTTACGAGTGCTAGACCTAGGAAACCATACAAAAGTGTAATTTTAAGATATATAACGACACATTTCTGGAGCATCTTTCCTGCAGGATATTGTGCTAAAGTGCAATTTTAAGGCATCATTGTTCTATTAAACGCTCTACACAATCTGCCATCACTAGTCCTGCGTTTCGCAAGGGCAAAATTAATGTCAGGGACAGGCCTCCATCCAATGTGAGGTACAAATACCTGTAGTAGGCCCGGCGTTTCGGTGAGTGGAAAAACCAGTTGTAAGTTTCTCTGATCATCAATCCTATATTACTTGGAATGCTCTGTATTGCTTTCTTAGCAATGATCTTAAAGAACTGGTAAATGCAGTACACAAGTTGCAAGGAAGGTTGTTTATCTTTCAACAAGGTGAATGCTGAGTGATGCTTTCCGCACATGACACTTGCCCCATCTATGCCTATTACATTTCCAATCTACAAGCTACAAGCAAGTTCTTTACTTCAATGTCCGTAGCTTAAAGTAGGAGAAACAGGAGTATGGTGCTCTTCTGGGCTTGGCGCCACCAGCAGGATTGCCATGCAGTGCTCTGGGATTGACAGGAGCAAGAGCAGGTCTGAGAAAGTGTTCTTCTGGTCCTATCACTAGAGGGCTGGCAGGCATGGCTCCTTCTGCAGCTGACAGCGGTGAGGGCAGGTCTGAGAGAGTATTCTTCTGGTCCTGTCACTAGAGGGTGGGCAGGCAGGGCTCCTTCTGCAGCTGACAGTGGCAAGAGCAGGTCTGAGAAAGTGTTCTTCTGGTCCTGTCACTAGAGGGCTGGCTGGCACGGCTCCTTCTGCAGCTGACAGTGGTCGAGGGCAGGTCTGAGAAAGTGTTCTTCTGGTCCTGTCACTAGAGGGCTGGCAGGCATAGCTCCGTCTGCAGCCAACAGTGGCAAAAGCAGGTCCGAGCTGCATGCAATCCTTGGGGAGGGCTGAATTTTGCGACTTTAATCATACATACTGCTGTTAAATTTTGCAAGCAATTGTGGGGGTGGCACAAACGAATAGGACTCAATTCCAATATGTTTCAGTCCAAACTTTATGTAGAGAATATTTGGTAGTAGTTTTAGGCCCATTCTATTTCGCCTATCATTTTTCAGCAGCGTCATTTGGGAAAATACCCTTTCAACATGAGCATTGGATATCGGGAGTGTCAACATTTTTATAGCACCCATTGCAAGCTCATGAAAGCAATGTTTGCCAGCAGCATCAGTGTAGTTATACACTTCCATCCAGAAGGATTCCATGTTCGAAGTCTCAGGAAATGAACATGAGGATATCATTCTCCACTGAGACTCTAGTACTTCCAATGGGTATGTGAAAAAGGTATGTGGTAAGTCAGTTACAGGAGGTTTGCAATCTGCAGGCACTTTTTGGGGACTCAAAACTTCTAACTTTTTAAGCATGCTTAGTGACTCTGGAAGGCGAAATTGATATTCACATGGCAATACTTTCAAGAACTCTAGGCACCTTTTCACAATGCCATCCTTTGAAACAGAGGTAAGTTTACTTTCTTCCAGCTTCTTACGGAAAGCAAGTCCAAGATCCACATCCTCTTGAGAAAGATAAATGGCAGAACTTTGTACATCTAGGCTCTGCAACTGTTCTTGATGATTACTGGTAAAAACACTTGGTTTAAGTATCCTTTTCAGTGTGGACACATACAGAGTATATAGGTCGCGAAAGATGTGAAGTGCATCTCCACATTCTAGCTGAAAGATTTTATTAAAAACTTTTATGTCTTGAAGAATAGGCTTTAAGAAAGTAAGGTAAAGTAGGTTGGTCTCATCGTGATACATTTCTTGGAGCATCCTTGCTGCATATCACTGTTCTACAGAGGATGCTGTGCTAAAGTGTAAGCTTAAGGCATCATATTGTTCTAATAAACGCTCTACACAGTCTGCCATCACTAGCCACTGTGTTTCACAAGGTGAAATTAATTTGAGGGGCATGCCTCCGCCCAATGTCAGATACAATTCCCTGTAGTCGGTCTGGCGTTTTGGGGAGTGGGAAAACCAGTTGTATGTTTCTCTGATCATGAATTCTACATTGCTTGGAATGCTCCTTATTGCTTTCTTTGCAATGATGTCCAGGGAGTGACAAATGCAGCGCACAAGTTGCAAGGAAGGTTGCTTATCTCGCAACAAGGTGAATGCTGAGTGATGCTTTCTGCACAAGACGCTTGCTCCATCTGTGCCTATGCCTTTTAAATTTTCAGTCTCAAGGTTACAACTTTCAAGCAAGCTTAGCACTGCATTTGCTATATCTTCGGCACAGGCCTGATTTAATTTTAGCATTCCGAGGAAGGTGCTTACTAATTTTGTATGCTTTATGCTGAAATACTTCACACAAATGCAAAGCAGTTTTTTACTTCAATGTCTGTTGATTCATCAATTAATAAGGAGTAAGGTGATGTTCCGATATCTTTCAGCATTTCGTCTTTGAAGTATGGGCCCAATAAAGAAGTAATTAGTGCTGTACATTTGGCACGGTGCATTCGGAAGGCAGGGAATTCATTCTTCAAAATGTCACCATATCCATCTACATTATTTATGGATGTGCAACAAGCAGTTTGTATGGCAAACCTAATTTGTCTTCTTTTCTGGTCATTAGATATTGAATGAATGGGTTGTACAAAGGATGCCATGGAAGCACTTGCTGCATTAGAGCGAGAGTGGTGTTTTGTGGTTGCTGCATGTTGCTTCAAATCATTATAATGGGCAGGCAGGTCTATATGGCAATACTTGCAGGCCACTTTGGAATTATCCGATTTGGCAGGGGCAATCCATCTTTTTAATTCAGGATCCAACGCCCACTCTTTTCTGTATACTTGTTTATATTGTGCCCACTTGCCCATGGTGCAACAATTAACCTGCCAGGTCAGCTGGGAGCTGATCAATGATGAACTATGTCAAGATGAGAGCCCAGGGGACTACCTGAAACTGCAAAAGAAATTGCAATCATTGTCCCTAGTTCACTGATAATCATGTGCAAAGCAATAAATAAAACACTATCTAGAATTGCCAATGGTTATTGAGCATACCTCTACTTTAAGTGTCCAAGGATGTCACATACTTATTTTGGGATACAACACCAGTGAATTCAATGGAGATACAAAGTGGTGTTGACTCTGCGCTGGGCAAGTGATTTGTTTCAGGGCAGACAATTGACTCTTTAGATTTGTCATGTTTTGAAATGGAGAATGAGCCAAAGGATGGCAACTCCCTCGTATTCAAGGTTAAGTAAGAGGTATGCTCTAGCTTTCAAACTGGTTTTTATAATAAAGCAACAACTCACCGATAACAGCAAAAGGTAATACATCTTCATGGACTACCCCTCATACTTACTCAACTTTTCATGCCGAACTCAAGTTTGTGGAAAGCAGACCCAATCCTGTTTTCCCTTTGCATTTTACAGTTCAAGTCCTGTTAATTCCAATATAATGTGAGCCCCAACATGCAAAGATAACATTTGCTACGTTAGCTCCGACATTAACCTATGATAATCAATACCCCCCCAAATGGATTCAAAGCACAACCTTTGTTCTTTTCACTGCTTTTCAGTTGCACACGGTAGATAAAGGTGAAATGCAAGTAGCCATCTAGCATTCCCAGTGTGTATCTGCAGTCTGCTCTACTACTGTTCTACTTTCTGGACTTTTCATTAAATGGGCAGAAGACCAACATTTCACTCATTTCCTGCCTCCTTCAGACGTACTCAGGCACTACCCCTACAATTGTTTTAGCGGGCTACCTCTACCCTGGACAGTGGAGGTCAACAGGGCCCTGCAGAAAAATGCATCCTTGTGTGAGGTGAAAAAAGCTGTTTGTGTGAGGCGATAGACACCCTTCTGCAAATTGCTACCAGAGGCCAGAACAGTGACCCAAACTCCGTGAACTTGAACTAAAAATAATGGTATAGGCTAGTGTTTTGTGTCAAATGCAAGCAATGGCTACGCTGAGCAGAGCATGACTACAAGTGATGTCAATAATTTAGGCACTAAGATCACGAACAGAACAATGCAGTGAGGCTGAGCACTGAGCATGTACCCTCATTTCGCTTAGCTCAGCCAATGAGACCACATTTGTGCTTGCACTGCCTGCAACTGGAGTGAAATAAATGAATAAATCGGCAGAGCACACAGCTCAAAATGCATTAAAAAAAGTATGGGAACAGTGATGCTGCATGCAATGGGGCGGGGTTAAACGTGTGGCTATAAAAAAAACAAAATATTCTCTTTCAGGTAGCCACATACATAACTCATGCCTTAAAATAAAAAATAAAGTTAAGTTAATTACTGTATATTATGAAACCTCTACTAGTTAATGCACTGAAAGGTCTGTGTATAACCAAAAAGCCACAGAATGAAATCTTCACTGCTGCAATGGAGAATTGTGTGCTGTGCAAATGTAAGTCATTAGGTTAAACTTGCATTACGGGTAGTAGAAAATAGACTGCTACCAAACATGCAAAAAGGTTTCAGATAAAATGGTTTAAGTAATACCCAAACTGAATGATTTATTTTTATTTAACTGCCCTGCAAAGCACGCACTGCACAGCTGGTAACCCCCTTGCATTACGAGTTGAAAACAATAACTCTTTGTCATCACCAACCTTCATGTGATTCCATCCAGTGCTTAATTTGCGCTTGTTGTTTCTGGTACAGAGCACCGGCACTTATTTTTGAAGGACGGCACTCTTTTTTTCCTGCCTCAAGCATTTACTGCGCGCAAAAGACACATATGGGAAAGACGGAGGAATGCAAAAATGAAAAAGAGCGTCAGAAAGGGAGAGAGCAGAAGATGCAGGATTGAGGTGAAATGGCTTAAAATGGACTAAAAAGGCCCAACATGGCTTCAGGATTACGCTGCCCTAGTATTCCGTGTTTGCACATTTAATTGCAGCAGCCGCGTGTTTAAGAGGAGAGCTTTGGACACCGGCACGTTTTTATTTACAAATTAAGCACTGGCTATGCCACTCATTTTTATTCAATCCTGCCATGCTTTAGATGCTATGCACTCTCAATCCATAATTAGCCCCTGAATATTCAAAATAAGGAATACATCTACTCACAACAAGTCACAAAGGCAGAAATTGAAGGACACTTACCTTGTCTTCCGCAGCTGTGCACCAACCGGCCGCACGTCAGTGTAGGTATGGGTCGTAGGTAGCACCTACACAACAGGAAGGGGTTAGGGGGGTGTCTCCCCTCTCCTGGGCCCCAATCTCGCACTCTGGAGCTGCCTTTAATTCGGGGTCCACTCCAAGAGCACAACAGGAGAGACTTTTCCGGGGGGGGGCACCACCACACCTGTGCAGGCTGAGGTTCGCAGCGGGGCCCAAGAGAAGAGCCACACAGACACCACCACGTGCTCAGCAGCCAGTGAGTAACAGACAGTGCACAGTGCGCTGCACACTCGCTGACGGCTGACTGACTGTGACGCTATCGCACGCACGCACGCAGGCATTTTAAATAATGCTGCGGGGCTGGCCAATAATTTTTGGCTGGGACGTCAATTGGTAGCGCTTTCGCACGCTACTAGATTGACGGCCCAATCCCACCATCATAATGATTGCACTCAGTTTGTGCCACTCTGTGTGGCTCATAGGCTCTGTGTGTGCGCCGTGCCGCGCAGTGGCAGACTAGAGGCAGCAGCCCGCGCTGCCACACAGGCAGGCAGGCTCAGCCTCAGTGATGATGTCACTGGGGTGGGGCGGGCGCCGGGCGGGCCTGGGGCAGTGCATGTCCACTGCTGCTGTGGCTGCGGCGCCGCCCCGCAAACATTTTTCCGCACATGGGCTAATAATAGCCCAACAATTAGCCTCCCGCAATTGGTTTTTTTTCCCTGCACAAATGGGAAAAATATCGCCCATTTGTGCTGGAAATCCCCCAATCTGGCAACACTGCCTGTTATAGGTATTGTGAGCTTTTAACCAATCCCACCTCCCCACCTCTCGCCCATCACTTTCACTCGTTGGTGGGCTTGCCTTTCAAAAATCCTTCATCATCATTGGTATATGCTTTACGTTTGTCCCTCCTTGGGGCGGTTTTGTTACCGCCTTGCAGATTGCCCCAGTTACATGGATAATTGAACGATTGCCCATACGTTTGACTGCGAGCTAATGAATTTTTTCTTTTTGTGTCTCTCCTGCACGTTCATGCTCATGGCGACCACGGCACTTTGAATATGCTCGCTAATGTCAACTAATGTTTTACACTTCAATTTATGTGGCAAGAAAAGTCCAGCTAGGAATTTACAATGCTAATAGCTCTAACTCAAGCAAATGCGAGACCCATTGCATTGCAAATGCTTGTTTTCAATCTGGCTTCTTAGTCAAGTTTTACTTAGATTTGCACATATGCAATTTGGTCCGGGAGCCGCATTTGTACTTCTTGTCCATAGACCTGTAGGAGAGGAGTCGCCGTGCATAAGAATTCGAATAGAGAGGGTTTCAACAGCTCGTCCGAGAGAGCACCTGTGTTTGGTGTTAAACTTCCCACTCTTAAATACTCTGGGAATTGGGCAGTTATAGGGGCCTGAGAACAGGAGGCAGGGAAATATAATAATGTTCAAAGATGCCTCAGTCATGTAAGTCAAGATATCTGTATTTCAAAATCTTTGCAGTACACAGTATTCTTTTGAAATAATCATGAATTACATACATATTAGTGAAGGATGTGGGTTTTATCGCCTATGGTCCATAAACAGAAAAACTTTGTAATGTGAAAAATGGCCCCATGCTATAATATTAAGCAGCTTTTTAAAGATTTTTTCATACTATGCTACTAACCTTTCTTAGCGCTGCAGATTAAAGGCTACAGACAGAGGGGGTCATTCTGACCTTGGCGGACGGCAGAGGCCGTCCGCGGAGGTACCGCCGTCAGAACACCGCACCGCGGTCGAAAGACCGCGGCGGTGATTCTGACATTTGCCCTGGGCTGGCGGGCGGCCGCCAAAAGACCGCCCGCCAGCCCAGGGCAAACCAACCTTCCCACTAGGATGCCGGCTCAGAATTGAGCCGGCGGAGTGGGAAGGTGCGACGGGTGCAGTTGCACCCGTCGCGTATTTCAGTGTCTGCTGGGCAGACACTGAAATACTTTTTGGGGCCCTCTTATGGGGGGCCCTGCCGTGCCCATGCAATTGGCATGGGCACGGCAGGGGCCCCCAGGGGCCCCGCGGCACCCCCTACCGCCATCCTGTTCATGGCGGGAGAGCCGCCATGAACAGGATGGCGGTAGGGGGTGGCAGAATCCCCATGGCGGCGGAGCGCGCTCCGCCGCCATGGAGGATTCAGACGGGCAGCGGAAAGTCGGCGGTACACCGCCGACTTTCCGTTTCTGGCCGCGGCTGAACCGCCGCGGTCAGAATGCCCAGCGGTGCACCGCCAGCCTGTTGGCGGTGCTACCGCCGACCTCCGCCATGGCGGTAATTACCGCCATGGTCAGAATGACCCCCAGAGTGTTATGGAACTCTAGTGGGTGTCTTCTCAAAATGGGAGTCCACAACTCACTTTTCCCATTGCAAGGTAATTACTTTTACATTTATTATGGTGCAACAAACGTTTTACTTACAGGCACATGGCCGACATGAGCAGCTGATGATAAAGGGGGTCATTCTGACCCTGGCGGCCAGTGGCCGCCAGGGCCACCGACCACGGGAGCACCGCCAACAGGCTGGCGGTGCTCCCACGAGCATTCTGACCGTGGCGGTTCAGCCGCGGTCAGAAGCGGAAAGTCAGCGGTGTACCGCCGACTTTCCGCTGCTCGGGGGAATCCTCCATGGCTGCGGAGCGCGCTCCGCAGCAATGGGGATTATGACACCCCCTACCGCCATCCTGTTCCTGGCGGGTCTCCCGCCAGGAACAGGATGGCGGTAGGGTGTGCCGCGGGGCCCCTGGGGGCCGCTGCAGTGCCCATGCCCAAGGCATGGGCACTGCAGGGGCCCCCGTAAGAGGGCCCCGCAAAGTATTTCGGTGTCTGCCATGCAGACACTGAAATACGCGACGGGTGCAACTGCACCCGTCGCACCCCTGCAACTACGCCGGCTCAATTCTGAGCCGGCGTCCTCGTTGCAGGGGCATTTCCTCTGGGCCGGCGGGCGCTCTTTTGGAGAGCGCCCGCCGGCCCAGAGGAAATGTTAGAATGGCCGCCGCGGTCTTGTGACCGCGGTGCGGTCATTTGGCGGCGGAACCTTGGCGGACGGCCTCCGCCGTCCGCCAAGGTTAGAATCAGGCCCAAAGTGTCTCTCAAATGTCATACCAAAGGTAGTGAAATGTCAAACATAATTACACTGAAAAGATTGAAATTGTAAGGGTGCGCTGCACGCCAATGATAAACCAGCCAGTCTGGCACAACTGTGTCAGAAACGCAGCCGCCATCTGCCTCAACTTTATTAAACTCCTCCACTGACACCGGGCCCGGCACCAGGATACTTGCGTGTGTTAACGTCATTGTCACGTGACAAGTGACATACTAGATTCTATGTCAGGACCAGAGGCTCAGATTATCAGTTGCGGCTCGGTGGGTGGTGAAGGGGCGGGGTAGCGTGCTGCGTGGAAGGATAACAAAATAAAATAAAAAAGTTTTTTTAAATAAACTTACCTGACTCCTGAGTCCCCTCCACAACGCTGGTCTTCAGGCTGCATTGCAAGTACAGGCTCCCAAGCCTGCCATCCGGCCAATCCTAACTCTGCTCTCATGCTGCTGGCAGCATGAAAGCAGCACTAGGATTGGCTGGAGCACCCTCACTTGGCGTTCCTAAGCAGACTGGAAGCCTGTGCGTGCTCTCTCCAACCCGGCAACACAAGGTCAGCTTGGAGAGAGCTCAGTGTGCATGTGTGTTTGGCCATCCTGAGACAGCCGGCCAAACACATGTGCACGACTCTCCCTCCTTACTCATCATCCCCATGGCAACATTGTTTACTATTGTTTATTTATAAAAGTTTGCAACTGCTGTTGCTGGCGGGGGCGATGTGGAGCAGAGGAGCTGCTGCTGCAGATTATGCTTTCTCTTCTTTGTATACATTTTTACAGCAGTCAATAAAAACATTTTAAACACATAAACTACATTTCCCAATAACCTATAACATAACCTATAACATGACATCACCACCAATCACGTCCAAGATGCTCCTAAAAATACAGCAAGCACCATCTTGACTGCCTGTTTCTTTGCTGCTCAGCAGTCAGTATAAGTGCATTATCTTCAAACGTTCTTGTATCATTTCTGTACATTGATGGTAGCTTTTATATTGTGTTGACCCTTTCATTTCCTCACTTCTTCCGAGAGAGGCAGCGCTTTAACCCATGTTATTGACCCCTTTCACTTCCTTACCTTTTCCGTTTTGGGTTCGAGTTTTCTATTTACTTAATCCCAGTTTGACTGAGAGGCAGCACTTCAACCCCTCATATCTTCAGGTCAGATACGTCCCTAGTTAGGCTCAACATGCTTTGGAGCTGGAGGCCTGTGCACGTAGCCCAATTGGGTGTAGCACATGCAGTCCTCTTTCAGTTTTCATTGCCAGCTCATCGGAACTGTGCTCGGCGCCGTGCTAGGTTTGAATCTTATGGTGAGACACCTCACTTCAGGCTGCAAGAATTGAGCTTGCAGAGGCGACGTTTTGAGCGGTGGACTCGCTCTTGTAGTGATTGGCTTCCCATTACACCCTCATCTGCACAGTTGGCTGGAACAGCAAAAAAGTTTTCTACAGGTTTGTATGCACTGTTTGGAGTAGCTCCCCTCTTGATTTGCCCTATGGGTAGACTTGGTGCGCCAACAGTGACTTTCTGTCAACAATGGCTGAGTGGCAACCTTTTGAGGTGTTGGAGTATGAGCCCTATAACCACCTAGAGGATCAAAACCATGGCTTTGAGGATGATATAGTTTAGGCCCTTGAAGCTTCAGTTCAGCAACCTGTAAATAAAGCCCTGGCAGCAGCACTGAAGCCGATTATGGCTGAATTGGTACTCTATGCCAAACACTACAGGCTTATTAAAACCTCGTGTACCAGGCCCTCATCGGAGTGCCCTGAGAAGCCATGCAAAGCCAAAGACAAGTCGAATGAATGGCCTCATGGGGAGGTGCTGTCGAAACTGTTGCAGAGCCTCCGGTGATCAATAGTATTGCGCTGCCACTTCAAAACCCATGACTCTATCCAGAACCCCACTACAATTACGAACTCTGACACAGAGTTGGGGCAATCTTCCATATCTGAGAGAGACTATGCAGACAATAGCAAGAGAAACTGAGTTTTGTCTCCTCATCGGCCTGTCACTCCTAATCTCCTCTCAGAGAATCCTGTTTTTTTTTTCATTCCTGAGGATATAATTTATCCAGGTCATCATACTGGGCTCCTGCTAGGGAGTTTGCTGAATGCCTCCATGCTAGGCTACGAAAGAACTTTTGATAAAGAAGTTACAGGGTCCAGATTTACAGGACAAGGTGGTGAATATACCAGAAATTCACCTGACATTCTCACTTTCCTAAAAAGTATTCAAAGAACCTTAAAAAAGGGGATCAATAGAGCTTAGTAAGCATGCCAAAATAAACTGCTAAAATCCTGGAAATGGCATTGGAGGCGAAGGAGACCGGTACTTCGATCAACCCTGAGATTCCATCCAAATGTTCTCAAGAGCGATTTGCCTCTTAAGCAACGCCACTTGTGCCATCTTGGCTGAACAGAGGAATTTGGTGCTCATGAGGATCAACTCAAAATTAGTTGAGCTTCCCTCGGCTGATGCAGGTACTTCGCAGAGGGCTTGTTATTTGAAAACACATTTTTGAAAGATATGGAGAAATACATAAATACATTTATAGCCTTAGATAAGGCCCAACCATCACTCAAAAAAGTGTTCCAGGCCAACCTTTTTGGAAGGTCTGGATGAGTTTGTGGGCGAACACTTGGTCATCAGCAATACGAAGGCACCCAAAGAGGATTTTCAGTATGCAGACATGGTGGATGACAAGATTCCTCCAGAGAGGGAACCTTATTGTGCTGCAGAGCTTGTTACCAAAGGGGCAGATTTGGTAGAGGCAGCTTCTGGAACAGCGCCCAATCCGCCTCTGTTTCAGGTAAGGCTCAATGAAATGTCGCAGGTCAGTCTGGGGGCCCAGAGTTGCACAGTTAATTTACAATTGAAGACTATTGACACAAGATGCTTGGGTTTTAGAGACAGTCCAGGGTTTCAAGTTAGTTTCATCAGTCTCCTCTTCAGGTCTAAGTCCCAGTTTAATTGTCTTTTTGGCACCAAGACACAGCATTTAAAGATTCAGAGATAGAGGGATTGCTACTAAACCAAGCCCTTGAGTGCAGCGAGGCCAATTCCAATGGTTTCTGCAGCGACATATTCTTGGTGCAGAAGGGAGACATTCTTTGAGAGACATTCTGCAAGAAGCCACCTGGATGGTTCACCGGATCTAAAATATGCCTCTCTCACCATCCCATTTTTGCTTCGCATGGGCGCTTTCTTCAATTCAGGTAAATAGGCCTATGATACAAATACTTGGTTCTGCCTTTCGGTCTTTCCTCCTCTCCTTGATGCTTTACCAAGGTCCTGAAACCAGTAATAGCACATTTAAGAGAGGAGGAGGTGTGCATGATCGTCTGACTAGACAACATGCTAATAATGGCCCAGACTTAAAAGATGTTGCTCCTTCATCTTCAAATGACGAAGCAGCTCATGCAAGATCTGGGGTTTGTGATAAACCAGAAAAATCTCTTCTTTGCCTGACCAAGACAATAGAGTTGCTGGGTTTCCTGATAGACTCAGAGAAATCTCAACTATTACTCCCCAAACACAAAAGGAGGGTCAAAAGGAAGGAACTGAGATTGGTCTTATCCAAGCAGACAGTTTTATTGAGGTCGATTACGAGGTTGGTGGGTCTGCTAGCGTGCTGCATTCAGGCTGTGTTTCCAGGTCCTCTACATTACAGGGACTTGCAGAGACTCAAGATTCAGCTTCTGCAAAAGGGTTTGGCTTATACAGACCATGTTGCACTGCCATACAATTCAAAGTGGAACTGGGACACATGGAGGCTTGGAATGGCAAGGTCATCTTTGGTTCCCGGCAGAAGTGGAAATAGAGCCAGATGCCAGCTATTGGGGCTGTGGTGCATGTTGTCACAATGTCTCTTCAGGCAGCAGATGATCAATTGCCTAGAGTTATTAGCTGGCTCTTTTGCCATTCAGACTTTCACTCCCAAGAATACATCTTGTTGCATTCTGCTGAAGATGGATAACATCTCAGTATGTGTGACAAAAACAGGTTGGGGAGTACCAAGTTAAGGTTACTAGCGGAGATAGTCAAGAACCTCTGGCACTTCTGCCTGAGCCACAACTACTAGGGCAATCAAATGTGATTGCTGACTGGAATTCAAGATGCCTAACAGGCCCCAGCAAATGGCAGTTGCATCCTCAGATTTTTAATCTGATTTAGGACTTGTGTGGTCTGTGCAAGATAGACCTCTTTGCATTCATGGTTGAATCAGCAGTTTGAGGATTTCTTCAGATGGTGACCAAATCTACTGGCGAGGGTGAAGGATACCTTCTCACAGAACTGGCCAAAGGGTCTTCACTATGCTTTTCGTCCCTTTGCACTGATATTGAGGGTGATGGCACAGGTGAAGAGCCAGGTAGTGGAATTAGTTCTGATCACTCCCATCTGGAAGGCCCAACCTTGGTTTTCTGTCCTTCTAGAAATAACATGAGATTTCCTGTTGATTCTTACATGTTTCCCAGAGATGCTCTGGGCCCTATGGGGGAGTTACACCCTATGGTTAGGTTGGGGCAGCTGTGTCTGATGGCCTGGAGGGTTTCCAGCAACAGTGGCGTTTGCAAGGAATTTTGAACTGAGCTGCAAAGTTCATTAAGCGGGCATGGGCACTGTCTACATACAAACAATTCTCTTCAGCTTAGAAATGCAGGGTGGGTTGGTGCTTGGAACAGCACTTGGATCCCATGAAGACAGAGATAACGGATATTGTAAATTTCTTGTCCCAAAAAGCTCAGGAGGAGCTATCTTACAGGTCAGTAAATAATTTCTGTCAGGTGATTTCAGTGGGTCATGTACAAGTTGGCAATGTTTGGACAGGGATGCATCCTTTGATCTGAAAGCTAATGAAGGGTATTAGAATAAGTAACCCCCAAAGTCTGGGTACTCTTCTTTCTGGAATGTAAACATATTTTTGCACTTGCGCAAGAGTTGGTCTCACAACAAGCAGTTATCCAGGAAGCAGTTACCAGCCAAATTGGCTATGTTGCTCTGTTAAATTTTCTGTAAGAAAACTTCAGATGTAAAAGCTCTAGATCTTGCAGGTAGAGTATTTACTCTGTAAAGAATTTTATTTTCCATTACTCAAAGGACTAAGGCCCTCATTACGACCCAGGCGGTCGGCGGTAATTTGGGGAAAGCTACTGCCAACAGGCTGGCAGTACCTTTTCCCAAATTATGACATTGGCGGTTTGGCTCAAGCCAAATCGCTGATGTATCACTCTGTCCGCCAGGGCGGTAACAGCCACCGGGCTAGAGACTTCAGTCTCCAGCCAGGCGGCCGTTACTGTCCCACCCATGGGATAATGACCCCACCTACCGCAATGGTTTTCATGGCAATTTTACCACCGCGAAAACCATGGCGGAAAGCACTATCAGTGCCAGGGAATTCCTTCCCTGGCACTGATAGGGGTCTCCCCGCCTCCTTCAACCACCCCAGAGTCCTCCCCCACATCCCCTCCTGCCCCTGCACATTTCCACACACGCACACACATGCACACACACATACCCACATCCACCCACACATGCACACATACATACCCACACACCGCAACACACACCAACATACTTTGCCGCACACATGTAATCACAACACACAACATACACGTACACTCACATGCAGGCATTCATGCACTCATTCA
The DNA here is from genome assembly GCF_031143425.1 of Pleurodeles waltl. Taxonomy (NCBI): domain Eukaryota; kingdom Metazoa; phylum Chordata; class Amphibia; order Caudata; family Salamandridae; genus Pleurodeles; species Pleurodeles waltl. Next base: position 777,038,851 of record NC_090438.1, on the reverse strand, counting down.
ACGCAGTCATAAACAGACACCCCTCCACACACACACCCCACACACGCACACAACACCCCCCTCTCCTGTTGGAGAAACCGACTTACCTGCTTGCAGGGGGTCCTCTGGCTGGAGATGGGTCGCGGCACTGCTGTCAGCAGCAGCGTCCGCCAGCAAAACACCGCCAGGCCATAACATTGCTGATGATACGGTCGGTGGTGTTTTGCTGGCGGACGCTGCTGCTGACAGCAGCCCCACCTTACCGCCGTCCGCTGCCATGACCGTCGGCAGTATTCCACCTGCCTTCTGGCAGAATTCCGTCGAGGGTCATAATGCGGGTGGGCGGCTGGTAGCCACGGCGATGGTATGTTGTCGCCGTGGCGGTAGGCCGCAGTTACCGCTAAGACGTTTACTAAGAATATTGATTATCCAGCTTTTTCCTTTAATGACAAGTTGTGCGAGGTAACATGATAGAAGATGTATGAAGAATGTATCAGGTTATTAAGGGTTGATCCAAATCGACAAATGTTGATATCTTTGCAGAAGCCCTTTAGAATGGTTTCTATAGCTACCATTGCTTGGTGGCTAAGGGAGTTTCATGGTGGAGATTGACTGGCAGTGATATTTAGACCTTTGGCGCTAATCCTTTGAGAAGAGTGATGGCTTTTAAGGCATTGTGTCGGGGTCCACTTTGCAAGACATTACGAGGACGGCTGATTGGTTATCAGATTCAAACTTTAAACTTTTTTACTATAAACCTATAGTACAGGTTGCTTCTGTGGTTGTCAATTAGCTTTGACCTAGCATATTCAAAGCCTCCAGTCCTGACATAGAAAGAAAAATGTCCCAGCATCCACGCCAAGACTTTTCAATCCTATTAAGGACACAGAGGTGAGGATAATCCCCCTCTTGGAATACAATGTAAGATTGATCTGTCATATTGCTCTGAAATGTACATTTTGTTAAGAAATTCGATTTTACTGTAGACCCATGCATATGTTTTATTTGGCACTAGAGATTTTACAATGTACCTGTGGTTGTAGGTACAGACCAGAAGCAACAGTGAAGGCTTTCATGTTACAAGCTTCAGATAGTTTGCAATAAATGCCTTATGTTAGCGGTTAAGTCTACTTTTAGAATGGGTTGGTGACCAGATAAGGACTTTGGATCTGATCAAGAAGTAAATTAGTCAGTTCTGGGTATTTTGTTATGAACTGACTTTTGCAAAGAGAGAGGCAGTCAAAATGATACCTGATGTATTTGTAGGAGCATCTCGGATATGACTGGTGGTGATGTCATATGAGTTATTGGGAAATGTAGTTTATATTATTAAAATGTTTTATTGGCCACTCTAAAAATGCAGTAAAGGAGGATGAAACATATTCCTTGTCTCCGTGTCCTGAATAGAATTGAAAATTATTGGTATGAATGCCAGGAAATTTTTCATTCCTCACCAACTTTCTTTTGGTTGCAAATATAATGACTGAAGAACACAACAACAATAAAAACAAGACTTTTAATTCAAAACCTGCAGCCAGCTATCATTATGCTCACATAGGCCCTCATTACAACCCTGGCAGTCGGTGATATAGTGGCGGTAATACCACCAACAGGCCAGTGGTAATAAATATGAAATTATGACCACAGCGGAAACAGTTCAGACAGACAGCCACTTCAACACACCCACCGCCAGGGCAAAATCAACAGGCACCACGGCGGTAAGCGCCTACAGCCAAGTGGAAGACAATGTTCTGCCCACTGTATAATGACACACCAATCCGCCACCTTTTCCGGGGCAGTACCAACGACATCAAAAGCCTGGCGGAAACACTGCACAGAAGGGGAACGACTCACCTCTGGAGACTCAAGGAGGAACCAAGCCCGAGTTGCATGTGTTCCCCATGCTCTTCTACGTTCTGCTCCACTACGAACACCAGCACCGGCGAAGATGGCCACTGTGAGTACTGCCGCCTAGCACACGGGGGGGAGGAAAAAGAGAGTGACACACACACACAACACGCAAGACCCCTACGCCCAACAACAGACACACAAGCAGATGCAGTAACATTACATATTCACTCCGTACCCCTCAGGAATAATACAAGGACAACTAAAATAGAGTAAAAAGAGTGTAATAAGATAAATGTAGTAGGAATACGTGCATCCAAATCAAAAAGTATATACATATTCACAAATCAAGGGACACTGCCCAGTCCTCAATGTTCGTGGGCCACAGGGCCACATCACAAAGTCCAAGGCCCCACCTCACTCCTGCAACAACACGGAGAGAACACTGCAGGGGCATCAGGTCGAAAATAGCCAGGCACCTCAGGGGGGCAGGGAATGGGGGGGCACCTCAGGCGGAAGATGGTACAACGCCACTGGTCCTGGAGGGAGCAACATGCCCATCACTCTGTCCTGGGGAGTGCAAGGCCACAGTCTCTCTCAATGGGTGACTTGGCCACTGGCATTGGAGGGGGCAACATGCCCTATGCTCTGTCCTGGGGAGTGCAAGGCCACAGTCTCTCAAGTGGGTGACTTGCCCACATGCTCTGGAGGGGGCAACATGCCCCGGGCTTGGTCCTGGGGAGTGCAAAGCCACAGTCTTTCAAGTGAGTGACTTGCCACTGGCAATGGAGGGGGCAACATGCCCTGTGCTTGGTCCTGTTGAGTGCAAGGCCACAGTCTCTCAAGTGGGTGACTTGCCCACATGCTCTGGAGGGGGCAACATGCTGTGTGCTTGGTCCGGGGGAGTGCAAGGCCACAGTCTCTCAAGTGGGTGACTTACCCACTGGCAATGGAGGGGGCAACATGCCCTGTGCTTGGTCCTGGGGAGTGCAAGGCCACAGTCTCTCAAGTAGGTGACTTGCCCACTGGTTCTGGAGGGGGCATTGTGCCCAGTGAGCTTCATCCTGGGGAAGATGGGGTGAGTGGATGGCTTCTCCACTGGTTCTGGAGGGGGCATGGTGCCCTGTGATGCAGATCTTGGGGAGTGCAAGGTCACAGTCTCTCACCTGTGTGTCATACCCACAGGATTTGCAGGGGCCAGGCCACACAACAGCCCATGGACGCAGGACTACACACTGTCCGCCGGCAGTGAAGGCTGCTCAGTGGTGGTGCTGCTGGTGGAGCTTGCAGTGGTGGGGGGAGGCTCCAGCCCATCCCCTGCAGCCTCGGACGGCTGCCCACTGGGGCTGCTGCTGCTGGTGGCTGTGCTAACAGTGGTGGAGGGAGGCTCCAGCTGGGGCTGCCTCCTTGCCCTTCCTTCCTACAGTTGGGACTTGCCCTTTCCCTTCCTTCCTGCAGCTGGGGCTGACGCCTTGCCCTTTCATCCTGCAGCTGGGGCTGACTCCTTGCCCTTCCTTGACGCACTTAGGGCAAGCACCCTTTCCGTCTGGCTGGCTGGTGGCCGTGATCCTTTCCCACCTGGAGTAGCTGGGGACACTACTGTGCCCGTGGACTGGGTGGCTGAGGTGCTTGCCCCGGTTTTGACCACCCTGGCCTGACATGAGGGACGGGGAGGGCTAGGGAAGAGGTCAATGTTGGCGAGGAAAAGCTTCTTAGGGAAATTGTGGCGGGAAGAGGGAGATGGCTTGGGAGTGGAGGAAGAGGGAGTGGTGGTAGGAGGTGTCAGTCTGCTGTGTTTGGGTGCAGGTGCATGGGCTGGATGCTGTTGTGACGTGGATGGCTGTTGGGTGTCTGAGTGCTTGCTTTTGTGTACTTTGGGAGGAGGGGGCACAGACACAGTGGGAGAGGACACAGGGGATGTGTGCATGGATGTGGGGGTGGTGACCACCAGTGAGGGTTGTGTACTGATAGGTGTGCTGGTGATGGTGGTAATGGATGAGGATGTGGTGCATGGAGTTGTGAATGTAGACGCAACTGGGAGGGAGGTGGAGGGGGAGGAGGAGGGGGACACAGTGGAAATTGTGGATGTTGGTATGTCTGATTCTGGATGTTGTTTGTGTGAGTGCCTGTGGGATGAAGTGTGGTGCTTGTGTTTGCTATGTCCACTCTTGTGTGTTGTCCTGGGTGCCTGTTCGTCTGCCTGTGTGCTTGGGATAGGTTGGAGTTGAGTGGAATGGGATTGGGTGGAGGGAGTTGTAGAGGGGAGGGTGGAAACAGGGACAATGGCTGCCATCAGAGAGGAGGCCAGAGCCTGGATTGATCTCTGTTGGGCCGCCAAGCCAGTGTGAATGCCCTCCAGAAATGCATTGGACCGTTGCATTTGGGCTGTCAGCCCCTGGATGGCATTCACAATGGTTGACTGCTCAACAGAGATGGATCGCAGGAGGTCAATAGCCTCCTCACTCAGGGCAGCAGGGCTAACTGGGGCAGGGCCTGAGGGGCCCGGGCGAAGGAGATACCCACCCTTCTGGGTGAGCTGGCACGGGAAGTTCGCTGAGGGGCTGCTGGGAGGGCGGTGTGGTACGGTGGTGGCAGCTGTACCTGTAGCTGGGGTGGTCACAGAAGTGTCCGCCACCACCAGGGAGCGTCCATTGGAGGAGGAATCTGTGTCCGAACTGTCCCCTCCAGTCTCCGCCTCGGTGCTCCCCTCGCCCTCCGTCCCACCGGTGCCCACACCGTCAGTGGATTCGCCCTTCTAGGTCCTATGATCTGCAGCTCCCTCCGTCACCGGTGCCTCTGCTCCTCCGCCAGATGATGCTAATGCACCCATGGACAGGGTAACAAAACAAAAAAGGGGGGAAGAGACAAAGGATACACTTGGTCAATGGCGGCACCAACACCACCGTTGGCGTTCCGAACACACTCACACTCGGGGAACAGCCCTATGCATTAGGCAATGCACTACCAGTCACAATGCTAGCCACCAGCCCATGGATAGGGACATCTAACGCAAATTGCAGCATACCTGAGACCCACAAACCCCTGCCCAGTAGTGGGTGCATACTAGCTTGGTTGGAGGACTTTCACATCAGAATCCTGCACAACATGGGAACTACTCTGCAATGCCAGGCCTGGCCTAGGGGCACCCACAGGGCCCACACCCCCCACCCAGATATCACCCCACCAGGCGTAAGTTGAAAATTAAGGCACTGTACGTACCCCCTTGTGGCTGCTGTGATGCCCCCAAGCGCTCCTCTAGCTCTGGATAGGCCACCGCCAGTATGCAGGCCATCAGGGGGGTCAAGGTTCATCTGGCACCCCTTCCTCATTGGGAGGCCATCCCCAGCTGGGCCTCCACCGTCTTCCATGCCCAGCTTCTCAGGTCCTCCCACCGTTTCCAACAGTGGGTGCTCTGCCTGCTGTAGACCCCCAGGGTCCGCACGTCCTTGGCGATGGCACGCCATATACCTTTCTTTTGATGGGCGCGGACCTGCAGGGAAATAGGCACAGGGAAAGGTATTAGTCTGACGGTCCTGCCTGTTACACTCCTGGCCCACCATGCCCCTTCCCATCCTCATTAGCACAGACATGGCCCACCATACATGCTCTATGCTGCCCAGGGCCCATCTACCAACCCCCTACATGAGGCCTTCACACACAGCACTCCATGCATTCACACCCCATGCATCGTACTCACGGTGTACTCACCTGTTGGTCTGGAGGCCCATACAGCAGTTGGTACTGGTGTAGGACCCCATCCACCAGTCGCTCCAACGCTGCCGAGGTGAAGGCAGGGGCCCTTTTCCCAGTAACATGAGCCATGGACGGTCCCAGCCACAAGTTACAGCAGCACTTGCAGTGTAGGTCCTCTCCTGTTGAAGATCAGGTAGCAAGTGAGTGCACAGATAGAAAATTGCGGTCACGTCCGCAGCGGTGCATACGGTCACCACCAGTGTACATTACAATTGGCCACTGTACCCCATAGGGTCCAGTGATAACCAATGAGGAGTTGCACTGCTGTTGTCGATTGCCTACCGTAACGGGGCACAACATCAGTAGAATTACCTAATTTCCACGTGTCCCTCCATACAGGTCAGGCGGACGCCATTGCATGGTGGTGCAGGCCATGGATCCTAACTGCATCACAGTACACAAATGCAGTATTTTGGACATTCACAACAAAATAATGTTACAATCACAATATGCATTAAACTGTAGTGGCTGGAATGTAGAGATAATGACTAGCTGCTCACTCTTTTGCCCCATAGATTGCAACCGCTGCTGATGAATAGGATATGGAGACATCCCCCTGTGTACAGACCCCTGGTAGACTTGGCAACAAAGGAGGACAGGCACATTATCCTCACCTATAAACTTGACAGGGCCACAATCACAGAGCTGTGTGCCCAATTAGAGCCTGACCTAATATCTGCTATCTGTCACCCCACCGGGATCCCCCCTCTTGCGCAAGTCCTATTAGTGCTCCATTTCCTGGCAAGTGGCTCTTTCCAATCGACAGCCAATGTTCACAATAGTGCTGACCAGAGTGTTGTCTGCCCTGATTAAACACATGTGCAGCTACATCGTTTTCCTCTAGGTGGAGGATTTGGCCACAGTGAAAGCTGACTTCTATGCAATGGGACATATCCCCAACATCATTGGGGCAATCAGTGGAACACATGTTGCATTTGTATCCCCCCCCAACGAAAGGAACAGGGGTTCAGAAATCGAAAGAGTTTTCACTCCATGAATGTCCAGATGGTGTGCCTGGCGGACCAGTATAACTCCCATGTCAATGCAAAATATCCTGGGTCTGTGTATGATGCCTTTATCCTGAGGAATAGCAGCATCCCAAATGTGATGGCCCAACTCCAGAGGCACAGGGTGTGGCTAATAGGTGAGCCCTGGTTCTCACCCAGTGGATGTTGGTGTATGGGTATGGTATGGGCCCTAAGTGTGAGTGTGTGGCAAACAGTTGTCCCTCGATAATTGCAGGTGACTAGTTACCCCAACCTCTCATGGCTACTGACCCCTGTGAGGTATGCCAGGACAAGGGCAAAGGAACTTTACAATGAACAAGAAGGATTCTAGAGAGGACCTTCGGCCTCCTGAAGGCCAGGTTTCGTTGCCTCCATCTAACAGGTGGATCCTTGTGCTACTCACCCAAGAAGGTCTGCCAGATCATCGTAGCATGCTGTATGTTGCACAGCCTTGCCTTGCGTCACCAGGTGCCTTTTCTGCAAGAGGAGGAGGCTGGAGATGGCCGTGTGGCAGCAGTGGATCCTGTGGACAGTGAAGATGAGGCAGAGGATGATAATGAGGACAACAGAAGTGCAATTATTTGTCAATACTGCCAATGAGACACAGGTAAGAGAGTGTTAATACACATATAATCAATAGTTTGATGTGTGACATTGTCTCTGGCAGGCTGTGTATTCCTACTTCTATGCCCACTCACTGTACCCTTTGGCATCTCTTTTTGCAGATGTTGGTGCCCCACTATTGCTCCTGGTGTGGTCAGTGCAGCCAACTACAGGTATTTCCAATGTAAACATTACTGTACAGTTGAATTCAATGTTTGAACCTGGTTAAAAGAATACATTTTGAAAACATTTGACCTACACCATAATTGTATTTTATCAAAGTGTGTTTATTGCAGTGATCTGAAGAAGAGGGGGTAGTGCAACGGGCTGGGTTGATGATGGAGGAAAGTCCAGGGTAGAGTCCAGTCTATTTGTAGCACAAGTGCATTGTCCAATGGGGCATCGGAAGGGGAGCAATGGCAGTTCAAGGTGGACAGGGTGACAGAGTGGGACACAAGGGTGACAATCAGGAGAGTCTTATTTCCTGGCATGGGTCTTGGCAATGGTCTCTGGCTTCTGCCTGGATTGCAGGGAACGTTTGCGGGGTGGTTCTCCTTCTGCAGGGGGAGGTGTGCTGGTGGCCTGTTGATGCTGTGGCGGGGCCTCCTGTCCACTAGCGGAGGTGGAGGGCTGTTCAGCGGTTTTGCTAGTGTCAGGGGCCCGGTGGTGTGCCACTGCCTCCCTCATACTGTTGGCCATGTCTGCCAGCACCCCTGCAATGGGGACCAGGGTGGTGTTGATGGCCTTCAAGTCCTCCCTGATCCCCAGGTACTGTCCCTCCTGCAGCTGCTTGTTCTCCTGCAACTCGTCCAGAATCTGGCCCAGCGTATCCTGGGAATGTTGGTATGCTCCCAGGATCGCAGTGAGTGCCTCCTGGAGGGTCAGTTCCCTGGGCCTGTCTTCCCCCTGGCGCACAGCAGTCCTCCCAGCTTCCCTGTTGTCCTGTGCCTCTGTCCCCTAAACCGTGTGCCCACTGCCACTAACCCCAGGTCCCTGATTGTCCTGTGTTAGTGGGGTGGCCTGGGGTCCCTGTAGTGGTGGACACACTGCTGATTGACGTGTCATGGGGACAGAGGTATGGGCCCGCTGGGTGGGTGCTGTGGTGGTGTTTTCTGAGGGGGGAGGCTCTGTGGTGGTGTGAGAGTGTGCCTGGGTAACCGACTGTCCGGAGGTCCCAGATGGGCCAGGTTGGTCATCCGGATCAAGCCGACCAGAGCTGCTGTCATCACTGTGGGGGGACTGGATGTTCCTGGCACCTCTTCGCCGGTGACATTGGCTGGGTTACCTGTGGAGATGTAAATGCAGTGTTATTGTTTCTGTGTGTGACATATTGTGCATGGGTGTGGTGCCCTCTTTGGTTGGATTTGCCCTTGCAGCTTTTCATTGTGTGAGTTGTTATTTGGTGGGCTAGGTGATTCTCTCTAGTGTGCATGCTGTGGTGATAGGTGTCCATGCATTGGTGTTGCATGCAGGGCTTGGCATTGAGGTGAGTGGGTTGTGATGGAGTGTGTGGGAGGTGGTGGAGTGATGGGAGTGTGGGTGAGTGTGAGGGTGGGGTATGTGATGGCATGCAGGTAGGGGGGTGATAGTAATAGAGAGCTGACTTACCAGAGTCCAGTCCTCTTGCTACTCCTGCCAGGCCCTCAGGATGCATGATTGCCAAAACTTGCTCCTCCCATGTTGTTATTTGTTGGGGAGGAGGTGGGGGTCCACCGCCAGTCCTCTGTACAGCTAGTTGGTGTCTTGCTGCAATGGAACATACCTTCCTCTGTAGGTCGTTCCACCTCTTCCTGATGCCCTTGTTCTGGGGTGCTGTCCCACAGCATTGACCCTGTCCACGATCCTCCGCCATAGCGCCATCTTCCTAGCAATGGATATCTGCTGCAACTGTGATCCAAATAGCTGTGGCTCTACGCGGATGATTTCCTCCACCATGATCCTTAGCTCCTCCTCAGAGAACCTGGGGTGTCATTGTGGTGCCATGAGTGTGGTGTGAGTGGTGTGGGTGAGGGTGTGTGGGGTGATGTGTTGGGGTGTGTGTTGTGAGGTGCGTGGGTGGTGTATAGGTGATGGTGGTATGTGGCTATGGTTGTGTGGGTGCTCTTGCTGTCTCTCTCTCTGTTGGCTATGGTTAGTAGTTGTAAAGGCTTTGTGGGTAATGTGGGTGGGTGTTTTATAGTGGTGTGGGTGTGGTGTGTGTATAGGTGTCAGGTGTGTGTTATTTTAATTGACCAATGTGGTGTTGTTTTGTATGTGTGTGTATATTTTGAGTGCTGAGGTATGTACCGCCAATGGTTTACCGCCATTGAATGTCCGCCGCGGTGATTCGGGGGTCATAATGTTGTGGGCATTGTTCTGTTGTCATAACGGTGTGGGTTTGGATATTGCCAGTTTATCATTGACCTTTGGGCTGGCGAAATTGTGTGTGTGGCTGTATAGTGACGGATTGGTATGTGTGTGTCATAATATGGTTGGTGGATATCTGCAGCGACGGCGGTATGTTGGCTGCAGTCGGCATGGCAGTAAGTGGAATTTACTGCCAACGTCATAATGAGGGCCATAGTCTTGAAATCAGGCTGGTCGCTGAATGTGAGGCTAAAGTTGGTATGAGTAGCCCCTGGCTCGAGCCGTCTCATCTGGCTTTTGGTGTCGACTGTAGCAGGGATGCTGTCTCCCCTCATCCCAGTGAGCTCTTCTGCGACTGCAGCCCGAGTCTCTCCACTTCCTCCCATAGGTCGAACTCACCATCACTCAAGGCCACTGGGTCATCTTCTCCGGCAGCTGTTTGAGTGTTGTTGTGCCATTTTGTAAATTCAGACACATTCCTTTTGGCATATTCACTGCCAGCCTCTGCAGTAACCATGGTGCCTCACCAAATGACCACAACCATCAGCTGCTTCTAAAAGGGGGGGGGGGAATTTGCCCTCACTTTGTCGATTCTTGATGAGGACGTGGTCCCCAACGTTGAGGCCTGAGTCTCAGGCTTGGCTTGTCAAGCCTGACTGGCTCTGGCATTGTTGCGTTGTCACCTCTGTTAGCTAGCATGCACGTCTAGGGATGGAGGTGTCCACAAGATAGCATGAGGAATAGTGTCCTGCATAGCCCACCCAAATAGGACGTCAGCCAGTGCTTGCTAGGTCGTGCAGTGGGAAGTTCGCTAGGAGGTCCCCAGAAACCCAGTAATGACTACCTCAATGCTCAAATCCAATTCTTATTAGCTTGTTGAGGGTCCTCATCAGTCTTTCTACCTCACCATTGGCCTGGGACCATCGAGGTGTGATCTTTCTGTTGAAGTCACTCTCCTGGAATGGTGGGACGTAGTCTGATTTCGGGGTTTGAGGAAAACTGAACATGGCAAATACTTGGTCCAGTTTCCTCTGGGCTTTCACGGCTTCCACAGTGGACATTTAGAATAAGTCTGAACTCACTAACATGTGCCATTCATCAAGGAGGGAGTCAAAGCCGACACTTGTGTTTTGCCATAGCCTTTAACTGAGGTCTTCGGGAAGCATCCCGTACAACGAGTCCTGAACCACAAAGTCGTGGAAAACGAACACGAAACAACGCTTTAGTTTTCCACGACTTCCTTGTTCAGGGCCTTAACCACGCATGTGTGAACCACGTACATGCATGGTTAAGGCACAGAAGAAGGGAGTCGACGCGATCAAGGAGGAGGTAAGTTGGGCTGGGAATGGGGCTGTTTTTTTGGGGTTGGGGTGGGGGGCTTGGGGTGATTAAGGTCTAGGGGCGGGGGAGGGGGTCAGGGTTTAGGTTTTAGAGGTGGGGGGTTGGGGTGCTTTAGGTTTTAGGGGAGGGGGTTGGGGTTGTGGTAATTTTGGGGGTGGGGGTTGGGGTGGTTGTGGGGGTGGGGGCAGTCGCGGTAATTTTTAGGGGTGGGGAGCCATGGGGGATGCATGCTGGAACCATGCATGCTGATCACTAATGCCTTTACCAGGAATGCCTTTACAACGTTCCGACCTCGTAGTTCAGGCATGGGTGGTTGAAGCACTCGTTCCAATATTGAACCGAGGTCTTCTGCGATGATAGGAGAAGATCTGTCAGGTGCATCGTGCATTCGGCACCATAAGCACTGAGCTACATCTTCGGCTGTCAGGTCATCCATTGACAGGAATGAGACTTTTCTTCTGAGCCTGGCCTTGGTTTTGCTCACTCCTTGATGCGCGGCATGTGCCAGGCGTATGGTGCATTTCTGGAAGCTGCAAGGAATTATAATCCAGGGCCCTCGTTAGAGGACACCCTTTTTGCCGACACTGAGCTCCGCTCTTACTTGCCCCAAGACTGACAGTGGAGGTATCACAGTTTCCTGTACCACATAGGAAGTCCATCCATTTGTTGAACCTTCCCACGGGTACATGTTTCAGGAAGTCTGGGGTCCGTTTTGGTAGCGTCCACAGTTTCCGAGAGCCCCAGTGACTTAGGGCAGCTTACAAAAGCCACCTATGCTATCTAGTCATCTGCACTGGCAAAGTTGTTGTGTGTGCCACACTCCCCTCTCTGAGGGTGCATGGGCAAGTTGTCCGCAAAGCTTTTTCACCCTGGTTTGAACCTCACTTGTAGCTGGTAATTCTGAAGTTGCAGGGGCCATTTTTCTATTTTCGAGATACAGATAAAAGTGGGTACATGCCCATTAAGTGGCCAGGGCTTCTTTTTCAATGTGGGTATATCTACTGTCAGTCGCAGTGAGCCCTCGGCTCACAAAAGCAGTTGGTTTCCATGTCTCAGGTTCCATGAAGACAGCAACGATCCCGATGTGACCTTTTTCCATGATCAACTCTGTTTCTCTCCCTGGGTCAAAGTTGGCCATAGTGGTATTGTGTGGTAGGGTCTCTTTTATCTGATGGAGCACGACCTACTCTGTATTTCTCCTCATCCAGGTACTTGACAGCTTTGTATGCTCACGTAGCGGCCCAGTCATTGCAGCGAGGTAGGTAGCAACCCCAAGAACCTTCTGACTTCTGATTGTGCCTGCAGGGGCTTGGAGTCTTTAAGGTCAGCCACCTTGTTTGGGTTGATTATAATCCCCTCACGTGAAAAGATGTACCCAAAGAATTCCACCTTCTGCTTTAGGAATTGGCACTTGCTTTTGTGGAGGGCCAGCCCCATGTCACTCGTTCATTGCAGGGTGATCATGAGTTACTTCTGGTGCTCCATGATTGTTGGCATATATAAGAATATCATTGCTGACACTGAGCACTTCCTCTAGTCCTGGTGGGACTTTTTTGATCATATTTTGGAAGACCTCCACCGCTGACAAGATGCCAAACTTGAGGAGGTGGTACCAACATAGCCCTATGTGCATAAAGAAGGTTGTGATACAGTAACAGTCTTCCCTCAGCTCCAGCTGATGGCAGCTCGTATTCATGTCCAGAGTAGAGGACCAATGGGCTCTACTGAAGTCATTAATGAGGTCATCAATGGTCAGAATTATGAGGCATCCTGTTCTTATTGCCTTATTGGGCAGCTGCATATTGACAATGACCATTGGGGAGACCAGTGGGTGGCACCCATACCTTTTTCAATGATGCCCTGGGCTTCTAGTTTTTGTCTACATGGCTGGGTGGAGATGGAACAGGGTCTTACGATGTTTAAGAGCAACTGGGTAGATGGATGTGTTGATATGGAGAGGCACCGGTGGCGCCCACAGCTTGCTGAGTCTGTTGAAGAAGTGAGGGAACTTATCCAGCCTTGAGTTCGCTGTCTGGGTGTGGTAAACTGTATGAGATTTAGTTCTTCATCTGTTGCGTAGCTGAGCAGAATTTCAATGCCAGGTGCGTCAATGAAGAATTTCGCTGGGCAAGAGGCGATGCCATGCAGCGGAATGTACCTGCCAGTGGAAGAGGAGCTGTTGCTCCATTTGCAAAGGTTTTCACTTTGGTGGGGCAAAGACATGGTGTCAGCTGAAATGTGTTAAATTGCGTTTTGCTCATAACGTTCACGGAAGCCCCTTTGTCAATGAGGTATGGAACAGGCATGCCTTCTATAAGGACACAGCAGGTCAGGCAATGCTTCCATAGGTCTGTTTGCCAACCATGCAGGATATTAGGAAGATTTTGTCATTGTTGCTTTTGTCTTGGCTGTCAAACTCAGACAAGACATTCTAAACTACCATTGCCAGCTCCTGAGTCGCCAGGATGGGCCATGCCCCTTGGCGTTTGATGGACTCTTTCTTATACTTTGAGGGAGCAAGGGTCCCCAACCCTGCAGTTGCTGGCAAGTGATTGGGTCGTTGGCAGCTTGAGCATAGCTTGCAAGTTGGCAGGCATGCACTGGTTGGGCCACAGATCTTGCATGGTTTCTTCTTAGGGAGAGTACTCAGGAAGGGCTTGGTCGGTGCCCAAGGCACATTGGCCCTCATTATGACATTGGAGGTAAGTCCCGCTTACCGCCATGCCGACTGCCGCCAACATACCGCAACGGTATACCGCTACCCATATTATGACACACATAGCAATCCGTCACTGTACAGACACACACACACAAGTCCGCCAGCCCAAAGGTCATTGATAAACTGGCGGTACCAAAACCCACACCGTTACAGCAACAGAACTACGCCAACAGCATTATGACCCACGAATCACTGCGGCGGACATTCAGCCACGGTAAACCATTGGCGCTACATACCGCTGCGCTCCAAATGCACATACTCAAACAAAACAACACTACATTAGACAATTCAAACCACACACACCTGACACACATACACACACCACACCCACACCACTCTAATACACACACCCACACTACCCACAACCCTTTACGACTAACACAAATTGCCACTAGAGAGAGATACAGCAAGAGCACCCACGCAACCAGAGCCACAGAACACCATCACCCATACACCATCCACGCACCTCACAGCACACACCCCAACACATCACCCCACACACCCTCACACACACCACTCACACCACACCCATTGCACCATAAAGACACACCAGGTTCTCCGAGGAGGAGGTAAGGGTCATGGTGGAGGAAATCATCCGGGTAGAGCCACAGCTATTTGGATCACAGGTGCAGCAGACATCCATTGCAAGGAAGATGGAGCTATGGCGGAGAATCGTGGACAGGGTCAACGCCGTGGGACAGCACCCCAGAACAAGGGATGACATCAGGAAGAGGTGGAACGACCTACGGAGGAAGATGTGTTCCATGGTTGCAAGACACCAGATAGCTGTACAGAGGACTGGCGGTGGGCCCCTACCTCCTCCCCCACAACTAACAACATGGGAGGAGCAAGTCTTGGCAATACTGCATCCTGCGGGCCTGGCAGGAATAGCAGGAGGACTAGACTCTGGTAAGTCAAATCTCTATTACTATCACCCCCCCTACCAGCATGCCATCACATACCCCCACCCTCACCCTCACTCCCATCACTCCACCACCTCCCACAATCCCCACTATCACAACCCACCCAACCCAGTACCCAGCACTGCATGCAACAACAATGCATGGACACCACTCACAGCCCTGCATGGACACCCATCACCACAGCATGCACACTAGAGAGAATCACCTAGCCCACAAAATAACTACTCACACAAGGCAAAGCACACAGGGCACTCACAACCACAGAGGCAACACATCCATGCACAAGATGTCACACGCAGAAACAATAACACTGCATTCACATCCCCACAGGTCCCACACTCAACGTCACCAGAGAGTAGGTTCCAGCAACAACCAGTCCCCCCCAGAAGAGGCCCACAGTGATGACAGCAGCTCCAGTCACCTGGATCTGGATGACCAACCTGGCCCTTCAGGGACCTCCAGACGGTCGGTTACCCAGGCACAGTCCTATACCACCACAGAGCCTCCCCCCTCAGGAAATACCACCACAGCACCCACCCAGCGGGCCCATACCTCTGTCCCCAGGACACGTTAATTAGCAGTGTGTCCACCACTACAGGGACCCCAGGACACCCCACAAACACAGGACTATAAGGAACATGGGGTCAGTGGCAGTGGGCACACGGTTCAGGGGACAGAGGCACAGGACAACAGGGAAGCTGGGAGGACTGCTGTGCGACAGTGGGAGGACAGGCCCAGGGAACCGACTCTCCAAGAGGCATTCACCAACATCCTGGGAGCATACCACCAATCCCAGGAGACGATGGGCCAGATACTGGCCAAGTTGCAGGAGACCCAGTGGCTGCTGGAGGGACAGTACCTGGGGATCAGGGAGGACCTGAGGGACATCCACACCACCCTGGCCACCATTGCAGGGGTGCTGGCAGACATGGCCAACACCATGAGGGAGGCAGTGGCACACCACCGGGCCCCTGACACTAGCCACACCGATGAACAGCCCTCCACCTCCGCTGCCACTAGTGGACAGGAGGCCCCGCCACAGGAACAACAGGCCACCAGAACCCCTCTCCCTGCAGAAGGAGAACCACCACGTAAACGGTCCCTGCAGTCCAGGCAGAAGCCAGAGAACATTGCCAAGACCCCCGCCAGGAAATAAGACTCTACTGAATGTCTCCCTTGTGTCCCCCTCTGTTACCCCGTCCACCTTGAACTGTCATAGCCCCCCTTTCTATGCCTCATTGGACAATGCACCTGTGATACAAATAGACTGGGCTCTATCCTGGACTATCCTCCACCATTACCCAAGCACATTGCACATCCCCATTTACTTCTCAGCACTTAAATAAACACCATTTGAAGAAATACAAGTATGTAGTATGTCAAATGATTTAAGTATGTATTCATTTAACAATCTGTAGGCATCGCAATTAGACTGTACAGTAATGTATACATAGGTATGGCCTGTAGGGCACAGATATCTGTGAATAGACATGTCAAAGGGTACAGTAAGTGGCCATAGTAGGGGGAACAGCAGCCTGCCAGAGAAAATTTACAACACAAAACTGCAATGGAAGGTGAAGTTACAGTGCCTTACCTGTGTGTCACTGGAAGTACTGTCGAATGATTGCTGTTCTGTTGTCCACATCCTTATCCTCTGCCTCCTCTTCGTCACTGTCCACAGGCTCCACCGCTGCCACACGCCCATCTCCAGCCTCATCCTCCTGCAGAAAAGGCACCTGGCGACGTAA
Source organism: Pleurodeles waltl (assembly GCF_031143425.1). Classification (NCBI taxonomy): domain Eukaryota; kingdom Metazoa; phylum Chordata; class Amphibia; order Caudata; family Salamandridae; genus Pleurodeles; species Pleurodeles waltl. Next base: position 777,022,584 of record NC_090438.1, on the reverse strand, counting down.
GGCAAGGTTGTACAATATGCAACATGCCACGATGATCTGGCACACCTTCTTGGGTGAGTAGCACCTGTTAGATGGAGGCACTGAAACCTGGCCTCCAGGAGGCCAAAGGTTCACTCTATAATTCTTCTTGTTCACCCATTTGCCTCAATGTAACTTTCCTCTGCCCTTGTCCTGGGATTCCTCACAGTGGTCAGTAGCCATGAGAGGTTGGGGTAACCAGAGTCACCTGCAAATATCGAGGGATACCTGTTAGCCACACACTAACCCTCAGGGCCAACCACACACCCATATACCAACATAAACTGGGTGGGGACCATGAGCTCACCTATTAGCCACACCCGGTGCCTCTGGAGTTGAGCCATCACATATGGGATGCTGCTATTCCTCAGGATAAAGGCATCATGCACAGACCCAGGATAATTTGCATTCACATGGGAGATGTACTGGTCCACCAGGCACACTATCAGCACATTTATAGAGTGAAAGCTCTTTAGATTTCTGAACACCTGTTCATTTCTCCGGGGGGAACAAAGGCAATATGTGTACCATCTATTGCCCCAATAATGTTGGGGATATGTCCCATTGCATAGAAATCAGCTTTCACTGTGGCCAAATCCTCCGCCCTGGGGGAAAACGATGTTGCTGCACATGTGTTTCATCAGGGCACAGAACACTCTGGTCAGCACGTTTGAGAACATTGGCTGTGACATTCCTGCTGCCAAGGTCACTATCACTTGGAAGGAGCCAGTTGCCAAGAAATGGAGCACAGATAGGACTTGCACAAGACAGGGGATCCCAGTCGGCTGACGGATAGCTGAGATCAGGTTTTGCTCCCATTGGACACACAGCTCTTGGATTGTGGCCCTGTCAAGTCCGTAGGTGAGGAAAATGTGCCTGTCCTCCATTGTTGCCAAGTCCACCAGGAGTTTGTACACGGGGGAAGTCTCCATCTCCTATTCATCCTCAGTGGTTGTAATCTAGGGGGAAAAACGATAAGCAGCTGGTTAGTTTCCCACATTTCCTAAATGTACAATGCATTACATGTAGTGACAGAAACAGTATGTTGATGTTTAGCCCCAAAATGTGCCTATGTCTGCTGTGACGCAGTTAGGTGCCATGGCCTGCCCCCCCCCCCTAAATGGCGGACGCCCGTCCTCTGTGGATGGACAGGTGGAAATTAGGTAATGCCGCTGACGTTGTGCGCCGTTGCGGGAGGCGGTCGAGTACCGCTGTGCAACTCCTCATTGGTTAACATTGGGCCCTATGGGTTACAGTAGCCAATGGTGATGTACGCCGGCGGTGACGGTACGCACCGCCATGGATGTGACCGCCATTTTCTATCTGTTCACTCACTTGCTACCTGACCTTCAACAGGAGAGGACCTACACTGCTGCTGTGACCTGTGTCTGGAACCGACCATGTTTCGAGTCACTGGAGAAAGGGCCCCTGCCTTCACCGCTGCGGAGTTGGAGAGACTAGTGGATGGGGTCCTACCCCAGTACCGAATGCTGTATGGGCCTCCAGACCAACAGGTGAGTACACTGTGAGCACAATACATGGGGCATGAATGCATGGAGTGCTGTGTGTGAAGGCCTCGTGTAAGGGGGGTGGTTGAGGGGTCCTGGGCGGCGTGCTGCATGTATGATCGGCAATGCGTAAGGGGATGGGAGGGATATGGTGGGCCATGAGTGTAACAGCCCGGACAGTACGACTGATACCTTTTTCTATTTTTATTTTTTTGCAGGTCAGCGCCCATCAGAAAAAGGGTATATGGCGTGCCATCGCCAAGGACGTGCGGGCCCTGGGTGTCTACGGCAGGCAGAGCACACACTGTCCCAAACGGTGGGAGGACCTGAGACGCTGGGCAAGGATGACGGCGGAGGCCCAGCTTGGGATGGCCTCCCAACGAGGAAGGGGTGCCTGTCGAACCCTGACCCCCTTGAGGTTCTGCATACTGGCGGTGGCCTATCCAGAGCTGGATGAGCACTTGAGGGCATCACAGCAGCCACAAGGGGGTGAGTACAGTTCCCAATATAGTACTTGCGCATGGTGGGGTGGTCTCTAGGTGGGGAATGTGCGCCTGTTGGTGCCCCTAGGCCAGGCCCGACATTGCAGGGTAGGTTCAGTGTTGGGCAGGGGCTGATGAACTCCACACCTCCAAACAAGCTAATGGGCATCCACTACTGGGCAGGGCTCTGTGGGCCTCAGGTATGCTGCAACTGGCCTTAGGTATTACTGTCCATGGCCTGGTGACTAGCAATGTGACTGGTAGTGCATCGCCTAGTGCGTGGGGCTGTCCCCTGTGTGTTGTGTACGCCAACGGTGGTGTTGTTGCTGCCATTGACCAAGTGTATCCTCTGCCTCTTCCCCCCCTTTTTGTTTTGTTACCCTGTCCTTCTGTGCATTAGCATCATCTGGCAGAGGAACAGAGGCACCGGCGAAGGAGGGAGCTGCATCCCACAGGGCCCAGGAGGCACTCACACAAACTCCATCCAGAAGCAGACATACCAACATCCACTGCCTCCAGTGTGTCCCCCTCCTCTTCGTCGTCAACCTCCCTCCCAGTACCGTCTACACTCACACCTGCATGCGCTACATCCACAACCACTGCCTCCATCACCATCACGCCTATCAGTACACGCCCCTCACAGGCAGCACAACCCCCACATCCATGTACACATCCCCTGTGTCCTCTCCCACTGTGTCTGTGCCCCCTCCTCCCAAAGTACACAAACGCAAGCACTCAGACACCCAACAGCCATCCACCTCACAACAGCATCCAGCCCATGCACCTGCACCCAAACACAGCAGACAGACACTCCCTCTTCCTCCACTCCCAAACCTTCACCCTCTTCCGGCCCAAGTGTCCCTAAGCAGCTTTTCCTCTCCACCCTTGACCTCTTCCCTACCCCTCCTCCCTGCCCTTCAGGTCAGGCCAGGGTGGGCAGAAGCCAGGTCAGCACCTTAGCCACCCAGTCCACGGCCACTGTAGTTTCGGCAACTACTACAGGTATGAGAGGCTCCAAGGAGAGATCCATCAGCACTGGCAGTGTGCCGGCACCAGCTGCCAAGGGGAAGGGCAAGGATGTACCTCCAGCTGCCAAGGGCAAGGAGGCATCACCACACGGCAAGGGCAAGGGGGCACCACCACACGGCAAGGGCACAGAGGCACCACCACACGGCAAGGGGGCACCACCACAAGGCAAGGGCAATGAGGCACCATCAACTGCCAAGGGCATGGGCAAAGGGCCTGCCCCTTCAGGCAGGAGGGAAAGGAGGCCTGGTGCTGTGACAGAATCAGAGACCCCAACACCAACCATGATGCTTCAGCCATCCGAGGCTGCAGGGGAAGGGCTGGAGCCTCCCCCACCACTGGCTGCACCACCATCAGCACCGCCACATGCACTCCCACCAGCACCACTGGCAGCAGCAGGAGTCCCAGTGGACAGCCGTCCGAGGCTGCAGGGGAAGGGCTGGAGCCCCCCCACCACTGGCAGCACCGCCACCTGCACCGCCATCAGCACCGCCACATGCACCAGCACCACTGGCAGCAGCAGCAGCCCCAGTGGACAGCCGTCCGAGGCTTCAGGGGAAGGGCTGGGGCCTCCCCCCTCCACTGGCAGCACCGACACCTGCATCGGCACTGCCACCACTTTGCAGCCGTCTCTGCCGGCGGCAGATGGACTCTAGTCCTGCCTCCATGGAGTGTTATGCCTCCTGCCCACTGCAAATCTTGTGGGTCTTACACCCAGGGGAGAGACTGTGACTCCCAAAGATCTGCATCACAGGGCACAAGGCCCCCTCCAGAACCAGTGGAAGAAGGCATCCACTCACCCCCTCCTTGTCAGGATGAAGCACAATGGGCACAAGGCCCCCTCCAGAACCAGTGGAAGAAGCCATCCACTCACCCCCTCCTTGCCAGGATGAAGCACACTGGGCACAAGGCCCCCTCCAGAACCAGTGGAGAAGCCACCCACTTGTGAGACTGTGGATTTGCACTCCCCAGGACCAAGCAGTGGGCAAACCACCCACTGGGGAGACTGTGGCTTTGCACTCCCAGGACCAAGCAGTGGGCAAACCACCCACTAGAGAGACTGTGGCTTTGCACTCTCCAGGACATCGCATAGGGCATGTAGCCCCCTCCAGGACCAGTGCTGTTGTACCATCTTCCGGCTGAGGTGCCCCCCCATTCCCTGTCCCCCTGAGGTGCCTGTGTATTTTCGACCTGATCCCCCAGCAGTGTTCTCTCCGTGTTGATGCAGGAGTAATATGGGGCCTTGGCCTATGTGATGTGGTCCACGGACATTATGGACTGGGCAGTGTCCCTCCATTTGTATATCTGTATATACTGTTTTGGGAAAGATCTGCAGCTCGGGCTCCATGGCATCATGGTTGTTCCCTGAGTCTCCAGAGGTGAGTCATTTAACTTCTGAGATCTGTTTCCGCTGTGCTTTTGTTGTCGTTGGTACCGCCCCCGAAAAGGTGGCAGGTAGGCCTGTTGTAATACAGTGGGCGGAACCTTGTCTTCTGCCTGGCTTTTGGCAGTTACTGCTGCGGTGCTTGTTGCTACCGCCGTGGCAGTCAGTGTGTTAAAGTGGCTGTCTGTGTTGGCGGGTTCCGCCGTGGTCATAATGTCATTTTTTTTACCACTGGCTTGTTGGCGGTATTACCGCCGGTTTATCACCGACCTCCAGGGTTGTAATGAGGGCCATAGTCTTGATCTGTGTAGGCTCAATTGGCTCTGCCCATGTGGTCATTTTGGGGAGTGCCAGTTCCATTTGTTCTGCTTGCTTGTTTGAGGGCTTATGGGTGTCGGCTGGTGTGAGAATTTCTTCAAGCTTGATCAAGGGTTGTGTGAGGATCAGTTGCTTCAGCACCCAAGACGTGTAGCCTTGTACAAGTTGCACCTACACCTCCTTCTAGGGACCATCCTCAGTACAGGTGCTAACAAGCTCCCAAAGCCTTGGAGAGAAGAACTCAATATACTCCCATTACTGCTGTCAGGCATAAATAGGCTTAAAATGCTCGAAATCAGAGTTCATTTGCAGGTTGAAGTACATGTTGAGAGCAGCAACAGTACTGTCGTACTCAGTCCCAGCTCCTGTGTCAGGGAGGTTGTAAAAAGGCAGAATATTTCCTCCCATGCTTAATGGAGTAGGAGGGAGCATTCAGTCCCCCATCTGTTTTACTCATGGCCTTGAAGTAGTTGTCGAGCCTGGTCAGCCAACCCTGCCAGCGGGGTGCCATTGTAGTGGGGTCACACAGTTCACTAAATGGTGGCAGGATATTGCTGGCTCCACCAAGTGTATGGTAAGGTCTGAGCATTGGTTGGTGATCCGGGCAATTTCCACTGGGGCTCCACCACCATGGTGCTGCCATCTGCAGCTGCTCTGCCTCATAGGAGCAAGTCACTCATTGTGCTAATCAGAACAGGTGGTTAGAAAGGGCCTGGTCAAAAGTGTGTGTCGTCATTGTAGAGTGTTTGAGCCTCCAGTGTACACACTCAGGTTACTGTGCCCACTGTGGTTGCGCCACACCTCTAGCCTGCTTTGTGGTGCCCTTTCATGGCAGATTGGTGTCACAGACTACTAGTGGGGCCACAAGACAGTGGGGTCAAGCTGTGGCATGTATCAGGATGTTGTGGCTGCACCCACCAGTGAACATGTGTATTGCCAGAGCTGTAATGCAGGTGGCAGGCTGTAGCGGGAATGGCAGCAGGTGGGAGTAAAGCCCACTCCTCGACACCAGTGTAGGGGCACGCTACGCGACGTCCATTAGTGCGCCAATGATGAGCTAGCACACCTGGCTTTTGCCATCCATGCACAGCGGCCTCCTCATCTTTATTAAACTAGTCCCTTGGTGCCACGCTTGGCCTCAGTATGCAGTATGTGTGAGTGTCATTGTCATATGATATGTTACGTACTGCAGAAAGTCACACATAAGCACAATGAAAACCTGGCAGCTACACATTTCTGCCAACTAGAGCACCTTGAACTGAATGAGGCCTCAGTAAAAACAAGTTTATATCAACCTTAAGGCTACAGGTGTGGGCTGCATAAATGGGAGTCCTCTGTTCAATGCTGATGGCATGTTATGAGAGAGAACAGCATGTAGCTACCAGTCCTCAAATCGCAGCCGTGCCATCAGCTTGACAGAGGACTGCTGCACGTATCTCTCTGAAATGTGCCTGTGCCCTTCACGCTGGCACAGCGCCCGCACCAAAATGAATAAATAAATAAAGGTATGAAATCCACATAACACTGGGATGACGGGCAACAAGCAGCCAAATACTCAGTGAATTATCAGCCTGGCTGGTGAAGAGAAAAAACACTAAAGGCACAGAATAATCACACAGATTTAATGAAAATATGAATGGGTGACTTAACTGAAGATGAAGCAGCAAAGAACGAGACAAAGAAGTAGCCCTCCCAAGTTTGCTAGGTCCATGCCAAAATAAAGGCCCCAGTCCAGTCTTCTTCGTTTGAATTCCTGCACTTGTAGGCTTGCTTATTTCATTATAAAACTACAAATCCCAGAATTCATAGAAAAAACTAGACTGTAGCAACTCATCATACAAGGACCTGCAAAACTTCTCAGCCATGAAGGTGGTCATGTGATAATCTACTGACTACTGGAATGGAAACTGAAGTCATGTGTTACATATTTCTTTATAGTCCTACTGTTGGAAAGTGTAGTTTTTCTGGTCACACTTTGGTAAGGTCTGCTGTATAAAAAGTAAAGACTAGAACATCATACTCGATTCCAGCTGCAGCCACAGATATGTAGAACACTGGTACCTTTTGCGTGATCCACAATAATACAGCCACTGTAGTAGTATCAGGCCCTGAAGGTGTATTGCTAGACCTGGCCCTATTAGCACAGTTAACCCCAATCCTTTTGCCTTCTTCCTCCTATTTTTAATGACCTGTTTTTGTTGGCTTTAGGACTCTGGCCATTTTAGCGCGGCTGACCAGTGCTATAGTGCAAGTGCTCCCTGTCTAAATTTTATTGGTGATTGGTTTATCCATGATTGGCATATTTGATTTACTAGTAAGTCCCTAGTAAAGTGCACTATGTGAGCACAGGTACTATAAATCAAATGCTACTAGTGGGCCTGCAACACTGTTTATGCCACCCACATGAGTAGCCCTGTAAACCTGTCTCAGACCTGCCACTGCAGTGGCTATGTGTGCAGTTTTAAACTGCTATTTCGACCTGGCAAGTGCCCAAACCTTCCCTTTTACTACATTCAAGTCACTCCTAAAGTAGGCCCAATACAGCCCAATGGGCAGCGTGCAGTGCATTTAAAAGGTAGGACATGTACTGGTGTGATTTACATGTCCTGATAGTGAAATACTGCTAAATTTGATTTTCAATGTTTCAAGGCCTATCTCTCTCATAAGGTAATATAGGGAATGCCTTGAAATATCTTTTAAGTGTAATGTCCCATTGGGAACAGGTAGAGATATGGAGTTTGGGGGTCTTTGAACTCACAATTTAAAATACATCTCTTAGTGAAGTTGGTTTTCGAACTGTAACTTTGAAAATGCCACTTTTAGAAAGTGGGTGTTTACTTGCTTAACCATTCTGTGCCTCTGCCTGTCTGTTGAATACACTTCTGGGTCAGATTGACAGTTGGGATATTTGTGCATTCACTCCAGACAGTCACACAAAGGGAGCTGAGGTGTGATCTGCATATCCTGAGTGCAACGTGAATCCACCGAGGGACACGCCAGGGATCGGACAGGAGGCAGTCTTCAGTGCCACTGTGCCAGTTTGCCAATCTGGGATGCCGGGTCCAGTCACCAACGCTTCAGCAATCCCTCTCCAACACTTGGGGGATCAGACAAAAGACACTCTTTGGTGCCACTACATCATTCATCAATCCAGGACGCACAGTCCAGTCTCACTCCCAGCGCTTCAGTACTCCTCAAATGAATGGTAGATCAGCCGTGCCCTGGTCATGCCCAAGCCCCTCTGCTGGACTCACCAGCTACAGAGTCAAATGGGAGGGGTGGTGGGGATCTTTGATGGCCCTGAGATCCCAAAGAACAGGGTGCAAGCCAACAAGCCCTTGGAGAGCACTTGTGGGGGCACAAAAGCAGGCAGGTAGACAGCAGGGCAGCACATCAGGCAGGTTGCAAAGCGACCGTACCTTCTACAACCCAGCAATCAGTAGACAGCAGACCAGCACAACAAAATGGGTAGTCCAAATGGTGGTTCCTTCTGGCACCACAACAGTTCCTCGTGGCAGTGTGCTGAGTGAAGGGCCAGCAGCGTCTGGTTACAAGTCCCACGCAGTATCTAAACACAAGGTGTCAAAACCCCTGTACTTATACTCAAAAATGTCTTTGGTCTAGGGGGTGAGTTATGAGAAACCCTATCAAGCTCACAACAGACCCATTCAATCCAACATTGGCTTCTGACGTCCTTAGGGGGAAAATCAGCCCTTTGTGTGAGGGCAGGATACAACCTATACAAATGTAAAGTGTGAACAATCTCTCCCCCTCCCAGCCCAGGATGACTATCAGTATGCAGGTGTAACCCCTGTCATACCAAGCCCTTCCTGTGTTGTGGCTGTCTAAAGAGTATGCACAAAGTGTAGCTGTCATTGAGGCCAGATGTGGATTGGAGACAGACCGAAAAGCACAAAGAGTTATAAGCACAGAAAAATGCAAAATTTCTAAAAGTGGCATTTTTAAAATAGTAATGTAAAATCCAACTACACCAGTAATTAGGATTTATCACCACTATTCTAAACATACCACACATGATAAAGCCATTCCTTTCTGATCATGAATTACCACTTAAAAGGGTACAAGGGAATTCCCAATGCTATCCTGTGAGAGAAGCAGGCCTCACAGTAATGAAAACACGACTTTGGGAGTTTTTCCATCACCGGGACTCTTGAAACTTAAAACGTACAAGCCCTGCCTTTTACTTACACAGCACTCTGCTCACAAGGCTACCTAGGGCCTACCTTAAGGGTGACCTATGTGTAATAAAAGGGGAGTTTAAGGTTTGGCAAGTGGGTTTAAGTGCCAAGTAAAAGTAGCAGTAAACTGAGCACACAGGCTCTGCAGTGAGACAGGTTTGAAAGGCTACTTCTGTGGACGGCACAATCTGTGCGGCAGGCCTACTAGTAGCATTTAATTTACAGGCCATGAGTATGTGGTATACCACTTTACAAGGGACTTGTAACCCTTTCAAGCTCACAACAGACCCTTTCAACCCAATCCTGGCGACTGACGTCAGTAGGGGGTATATCAGCCCTTTGTGTGAGGGCAGGATACAACCTATACAAATGTTAAGTGTGAACGACCTCTCCCCCTCCCAGCCCAGAATGGCTATCAGTATGTAGATGTATCCCCTGTCACACCAAGCCCTTCCTGTGTTGTTGCTGTCTAGAGAGTATGCACAAATTGTAGCTGTCACCAAGGCCAGACTGGATTGGAGACAGGCTGCAAAGCACAGAGTTATAAGCACAGAAAAATGCCAAATTTCTAACAGTGGTATTTTAAAAATAGTAATGTAAAATCTAACTACACCAGTAAGTAGGATTTATCACACCTATTCTAAACATACGAAACATGATAAAGCCATTCCTTTCTGATCATGAATTAAAAGGGTATAAGGGAATCCCCAATGCTAACCTGTGAGAGGAGCAGGCCTCACAGTAATGAAAAACTACTTTGGGAGTTTTTCATCACCAGGACTCTTGATATGTAAAAAGTACATGCCCTGCCTTTTCCTTACACAGCACCCTGCTCATAGGACTACCTAGGGCCTACCATAAGGATGACCTATGTGTAATAAAAGGGGAGGTTAAGGTTTGGCAAGTGGTTTTAAGTGCCAGAATTTAATTTACAGGCCGTGAGTATATGGTATACCACTTTACAAGGAACTTACAAGTAAATCAAATATGCCAAAGAGGTGTAAACCAATGATACCATGCTTAAGGGGAGCCCAAGGGGGGCATAGATGGCCTAAAATAAATGTGCCCCACAGGGGAGCGACCCTTCCCTTAGGGGTCGCTCTCCATCTGTTAAAAAAAAAAAAAATCTCTGTTGCCTACTGGTTTCTGCCCCATGGGGCCAGATCGGCCTAAATAAAGAGACTGATCTGCTCCCAAGGTGGGCAGAAATGGCCTAAAATAAATTTGCCCCCCCAGGTGAGCGACCCTTGCCTAAGGGGTTCGCTTCCCATCCGTGAAATTAGCACAAAAAAAAACCCTGGTGTCTAGTGGTTTTTGCCCCCTCTTGGGAGCAGATTGGCCTAAGAAAAATAGGCTGATCTGCCCCCGAGGTAGGCAGAAATGGCCTAAAATGGCCTAAAATAAATTTGCCCCCAAGGGGAGCGACCCTTGCCTAACGGGTCACTACCCCTCTGTGAAATTGGCACCAAAAAAAAACCTGGTGTCTAGTGTTTTTTTCCCCCATTGGGAGCAGATTGGCCTAATAGAAATAGGCCTACCTGCCCCCAAGGGGGGCAGAGATGGCCTAAAATAAATTTGCCCCCCAGGGGAGCGACCATTCCCTTAGGGGTCGCTCCCCATCTGTAAAAAAAGAAGAAAAAAAAAAAAAGAAGAATTCTCTGGTGCCTACTGGTTTCTGCCCCCCATGTGGGCAGATCAGCCTAATTAAAATAAACCGATCTGCCCCCAAGGTGGGCAGAAATGGCCTAAAATAAATTTGCCCCCCCAACTGAGCGGCCCTTGCCTAAGGGGTCGCTCCCCTTCCATGAAAATGGCTCAAAAAAAATCCCCCTGGTGTCTAGTGTTTTTTTGCCCCCCTTGGGCGCAGATTGGCCTAAGAAAAATAGGCGGATCTGCCCCCGATGTGGGCAGAAATGGCCTAGGGGGTTGCTCCCCTTGTGTAAAATTGACCTGGAAAAAAAATCCCTGGTGTCTAGTGATTTCTGCTCCCCTTGGGGGCAGATTGGCCTGATAAAAATAGGCCGATCTGCCCCCAAGGGGTGCAGAAATGACCTAAAAACAATTTGCCCCCCAAGGTAGCGACCCTTGCTCCTCATGTGTAAAAAATAATTAAAAAAGGATCCCTAGTGTCTAGTGGCTTCTGCCCTCCCTGGGGGCAGAAAAGGCCTAATTAAAATAGGCCGATATACAACCTTGGGGCAGAAAAGGCTTTATAAAAAATGCCCCCTCCTGGGGAGCGACCCTTGCTCAAGGGGTCTCTCCCCTCATGCCAATTTAAAAAATAAACAAACATCCCTGGTGTCTAGTGGGCATTTCTGTAGCCTGATCACTTCACGATTGGGCTGCAAAAATGCTCAGAAAGACATCAAAGGAAAGGAAAGGCCTTTCCTTTCCTTTGATGCCTCTCTGCCCGCCCCCTGATCGGAAGAGAAATGCAAGCATTTCTCTTCCGATCACGCTGGAAGCTGAGCTTCCAGTGAGATGGGGACGGCCTCTGGTGAGGTCATCAGACTCCACTGAGGAGGGGGGGCAAGGTGGAAGGGGAAGCGATTCTCCTTCCATCCCTGCCCAGGGGAGAGAGGTGGGAGGCCCACAGGGGGAGCGCTAGAGCTCCCCCATGGGTCGGGTGCAGGACGTAACGGTTACGTCCTCAGCACCCAAGCGGTGCTGCGGATGACATAACAGTTACATCCATGGCACCCAAGTGGTTAATGACATTATGGTCATAGACGTCACCTGTTCCTTGGCACCCCATATCTTGCCATCTACTGTGTGAGTGCCCTGATTTTGCAGGGTCGAAGTCAGGATTACGTACAAACGGTGTGACAGGAGAGGAACCTGCAGCCATTCCCTTCCTGATGGCCACATTAACCCAGGCTGCCAATGTCGTTCTGGTGACTGTTGAGGTGTACAAGCCCTGTGCTCTATGGTTTTTAGGTAGCCATGGGATCTTCCAAATATGTATACCTGCTAGCATGTGATGGAGGAACCACTAGTATTTTTCGGACTCTGAAATATTCCAATCTGTGTGGCAAGGTAATATATTTGGTTATGTTTGGGACTCCCAGATGTTCTGTCTCTGGATGTCTGCTTTGTAATCCTCATTTCCTCCCACCCCCTAAGAAAGTCTTTATTGCCTTTTGCCTTTTTTGTAAGGTTCCTTGTGGGTTTTGGGGCAGAAGCATTTTCATTAATGGAACATATTTTGGGCAGGATGGCCATTTTGATCTGGGCTAATCTGACTATCCACGCCAAGTCTCTTGTCTGCCAGCTCTGCACGTCTTTCAGCACTGCCTGCAGCTGCTGTCCGCTATACACCTGCAATACTTTGTCTAGGGATCCATTCGCTTAATGCCCAGATAGTGGATCTTGTCCCTAGGCCATTGTAGTGGGAATCGAGCTTGTATTGACTTTTGTTGGTCCGTGGGATGTTATTATTAAGCATTTGGGTCTCTTAGGTATTTATTTTAAAACCTGATATGAGGCCAAAGCGGTCCAACTCTTCCAGGACTGCCAGGATAGAAAGGGTTGGTTGACTAGGGTCAACAGGATGTAATCTGCATATAGGTGTATTTTTTGGGTGTTGTGTCCTATTTCACCCCTTAATGTTGGTGTTTTGTTTCACCATGTGTGCCACTGGTATCATATAAAGAGCAAAGAGTACTGGTGACAGGGGGCACCAAGTCTCGTACCTCTCCAAACCTGGGTGGGCCTAGAAGATGAACACAGTTTAGAGTCTTGCCTGAGCTTTGCGATGACAGTTATAGATGTTTCATTCATGCAGCCAGCCAGAACTCCTGTATTTGTAAAGGTCTGAGGCCAAAATCTGACAAACATTTTATAAAATATGGTGCAAACCCATCAGGCCATACAGGTGAGACAACCTCTTCTCGTGTAATCGGTTTCTCTGGGCTTTCTATTTGCATGTTGTTGAAGTTATGTATTCTCAATAGTTTGGGATTATCTTTAATCTCCACAGTGTGTAACTAGTTATTGAACTCCCTGAATGTTTGTATTAATTCTGTATTGTTCATACCCACCTACTCACTGTGTGTTGCAATGGCCCATACCCTATAATTGACATTTTTTTACTTTATTTTTACAGGACAACAATCTGCCGGCTCTATTACTTTCCCTATAGTACTTCTGCTGACTGTGGAGCAGGGCATATTGTGCCTTGTTGTCGTCCAGCAGTTTAAGTTGGCCTTGAACTGTACTGACCAAACACCATGTTCTCTGTGCCTTTGTTCTATCATGTGCCCTCTCCAGTTTCCGCAACTGATCCTAAAATCTTGAGCATTTCTTTCTTTTTTCTTTATTAATTTTGGAGGCTATGGTTTACAGGGTCCTTCTTACCATTACATTCAGAGCATCCCATGGAGTTTTTATGCTTGTGTTTCCCCTATCGTTTTCTTGGAGATATTAGGTACTTGCATTCTCTTTTTTAGTTCTCTTATGTATGTACCTGAGGAGGTTATCACAAAGCCTCCACCCATTTGTTTTGCTCTGCCATGCATGCATGTGGATGGTGATAATCAAAGGGGCATGATCAGATATGGCTAAGACTCCTATTTCTGAGTTAAAGATCTTGTCTACCATCTTGGTTATCCCCGGTAAGTGGTCTATTCTGGCTTACCTTTGATGGAAAGCTGATAAATATGTGTAGTTTTTTTGTGTCTGGATGTTACAATAGCCAAATTCCATTAGGCCCACCTCCTCCACATCTTTTCTCCTCTACAAGCATGGCCCCAATTGTCCATTCTCTAGCCTAATCCCCCCATGCTATCATCTATCATGATGCTGACGTCTCCCCAGTGAGGATTATCGTATCAGTGGATTGTAATATTTTGTGTACATTTCTCTGTAGGAATTTCTCCTGGCCTTCGTTTGGAGCATAAAGTGAGGCCACTGTAAATGCTACTGAAATTCTGAGTGCCAGCAGACTCTCCCTCCTCTACCAGCATCCCAATGACCTCTCCCCTAAATAGCCTTAGAGTTAACAACCCGTGCCGTAAGCATTGACTGGACCCGCAATTGTTTGGTAGGGGCTTTTAGGCCACAGATATTTAGACTTACTATTTTGAACATTCCCGCTGATGATCAAACATTACCTTGCTTTTGTAAGGCTTGGAGTATGGAGGGCTCAGTATTCACAGTTTAGATCTGTTATGAGCCTTTGCTGTCCGTTGCGTCTGTTTTGGTACCTTGATCTTTTCCTCCCTAGACAAAATCCTCACCTCAACAACATCTAATAAATAAAACAAATAAATATGTTTTCTCCTCCTCTCCACCTCCTGGAAAGTATCAGGTGCTGGAGTCGCCTCCCCATCATCTGGTCCTCCCCATCTAATCTATCTAGGTTGCCTAATTAATCCCTCACCCCACTCCACAACTGTCATCCCTTCATATCACATTTAACTTTACCCCTCATTTAGGGCCAGATGTATCATCACGGCCCTTTGCGATTCGGAAATAGCGATTTTTAAGAAATCGCTATTTCCGACTCGCAAAGTGCCATGTATCACATTTGCGATTCGGTAATAGCGATTTCTTAAGAATCGCAAATGCTATTACCGAATCGCAAATTGCGATACCGGCCCCATTCGCAGCTATGGTATCTACAAATTTTTTGCATTTCCAAAATTGCGATTTCTGAACCAGAAATCGCAATTTTGGAAATGCAAAACCCCAGGGTGCTGGTGGCCTAAGGCACCCTCTGCTGCACCCCAAAAGTTTTTGGGGGACATGTAAAGTGTACACATGCCAAAAGGGCATGTGTGCTTCACATGTACAATTTAAAAATGCATTTTTACATTTTGCACCAGGTTTCTTTTCATGGTATTTTGCATGTGCAAAATGCCATTCTGCGAAAAATCGCAATTTGCGATTTTTTGCTGCATCTCCTTGCAATGTGGATTTTGCCAATCGCAAATTGCGACTCGCAAAACCAGGTCGCAACGCAAAACATCGCAATTTTTGCGATTTCTTATTTTTGGTCTGCGAATGCCTTTCATGCATCGCAGACCACTTTTTTGCAATTGCAAACTGACGATTTTTGCGATTTGCACCGTTTGCGAGTGCAAAAAAGTTTCATACATCTGGCCCTTTGTGCTTAAATCATTACCAGTCATTTGCTATGACCACCATTGCTCAGGTTACTTCTCAATTTATTTTTCTCCGGCTTACTTCAGCATTTCGATCAACGCCTGTACGTCTTGGGACATAGCATCAACTGAGGGTTGTGAGCCTTATTTCTTCCCTGTTACTTTTCTCCAAAACCCATATCAATGGGATTTTCAGTTCATCCTATGAGGGGGATTGGTTTGCACCTTTGAGCCAAACCCATCCTTCAAGGCCTAGGACCTGAGAAGCCTCTCTGAGGGATGTAATTTGGCATAGACTGCCTTCCCATTGGAATATTAGGCAGAAAGTCGTCCCCCGTCTGTATTTACTTCTGTTCTTTTCAGAAATCCTGTTAATGGGCAAAATGATCTGTGCTTTTGCAGTGTAAAGGTTGAAATGTCCTGCTAAATCCAGACCTTGTTGACCTTGTTGACCTTGAACGTTGCTGTGTTCTGTGATATTGGCACTGTAATGATTTCTTCTTTTTATTTAAAGTAGTGCACGCAAGGCAGTATGTCCAGTGGGAAGATGGTAGGTCTTTCTGCACCCTTCCTCACTTGGTGCATTCTATCAAGCAGGATGCCATCTTTAGGCTCAATAAGGTATGTTGAAACATAAAATTTGATGTCAATTTTACTGGCACCTTTAAGTATCTCTCAGATTCCAATATTCTGTGTTTTTGAGTTGTTGTCTGGGTCTTGGAGGTGACTTTGAAGGTCCAGATTCTGATCTCTCTTTGCTAGCACCCCCTGCAGCAACATTTCCACCTACTCTTCTTATGTGTCACCTGGGTCTTCAAGCCATGAGACCCTGCTATCAAAATCAGTCATGGCCTTGTTTCATATCATGAAGTTCCTTGGCAGCCTCATTCTTCAACGAGGCCACGTCAACATTCGAATTGCGGAACAGTTTTTCCATAAATGATTGAGTTATGGGGAACTAAGTTTCTGAAAGCAGCATGTCACTGGCGTTTGATTTGTTAGAACCCTCCATTCTTTTTTTTTGCTGACTTTACTTGCATTTCTTCCAGACAGCCTGTCGTTTTGCCTCGATTCGTGGCCATTTCTTTCATCATCTGGTAGTAGGGCTGACATAAGTGACTGCCTGCAAAAGTACGGAGAATGTCCTCGGGCCAACAGAGGAGCCCCCCTCTGCCCCACCGTCAGTTACTTTGCTGAATTCTCCTCTAGTCTTCTACCCGGTGACTTATAGTTAAACACATGGAGTTTCATAAAGACTAGTTGTTGTCTGCTGTCAGGATGAGTCCCTGTACTGCTAAAGTTTGATGTACTTCATGCTCCTGCAATTAGAATATAGTTTGCAGTGTCTCACAGTGTGGGGCCCCTGGCCAATCCCATATGCCTGGCTCAGCCAAATGGGCCCTTATGAGTCGCTTAGGAGGTGACGTTGTTCAATTTCTCATCAGCGTGCGGCACCTCTTTTCTTAGCCAGGAGCCCAATTGGCGGTGTGCCAATGTACTAGAAATGGGGATCGAGCAGCCACGCAGCACGGACTGATTTGGGATAGTGTTATTGTGTGTTGGTATGCATCAGCCTTTTCCCAAAACAAGGTCTGCTTCTACTTACCGCCTCTGAAGACCCCATGCCCACTGCCAGGTGCCTTAAGCTGCATGCCTGTTCCTCCAGGTGGCTTGGGATATTACATATATGTGAGGGAGTCAGTGCTCTCTCTTGGTCCCGAGATGCTGCCCCTTTGGGTCTCTTCAAGCTGGTGGATAGTGATGCATACCTCCAAGTGGTCATCCCATGTGCCACTGCTCCACTCTTCTTGGGCCGCCTCACCAGGCAGCACCATGTTTAGCTTCCTCAGGATTCGCACCTACTTAAGGTTCTCAAGCACTGTTTCTCTAACTCACTCCTATTTTGGGAGAAGGCTGCCCCACTGAGCTTCCACCCTTGAGGGCTGGTGCCCTAGGCCTCCTAAGATGTCTATATGTGCATGTCACTAGACCCTTCACTTGGCATTTGCCATGTTTGGAGCTGCCATGCACTGGCTGGTATACAAGCAGGATTACCTGTGGCTCTGCTTCACTTTCTGTGTTGTAAAGGGGGTATGTTGCTTGGTGGGGTCGTGGTGCTCCCTCAAGCTTTCTCAAGTATTTTTTGGGGTTCGGGGTGCTGCTCAGGTGCAGAGAGCGAAGGATGTATCACACACCAAAATCTTAACTCCACTCCACCTTAACAGTCATTTACAAATGATTTAGCAAGCTCTCCAATACCTTTTCAGTGATTTCTTCATGTGTATACTGTTTTAGGATTATATTTCAAAAGTGAAAAAATACCAGATTTCCCTACTTTTTCCACGTTTATATCACTGGCATGGATATTATAATACAGGGTAGGCTGGTAAAATATTAGCAAGGTGGCAGTTTTATGCAAGTTGTACCACACATAGGAGCTAGGTAGTGTACAACATCCCTACTCAAAGTAGAACAAGGAAAGTACTAACAAAAATACAATAAACTAGTCTGAGGAAAATGAGTCCCTTTCGATTTTCTAAACCAGAACATATCTGGCGGATATCGCAGGCTGTCATTCAGCAACTGATTTGTGGTAGTGGTGTAATGCTAAGCTCACCTGTTTTGGTTGACTGTTCTCAAACAGTTCTTGAAGGATCAAAGCCAGCATGTATTGGGAAGTCCTCTTTTGCTTGTGATTAGGTTGACGATCGCACTGGGAACTGCTTTCAGAAAAGTACAAGCGGTGTCAGGCAGACAAATGGGAGTGGCCTTCCTTTAATGTTTTGGAAAAGTATGAGAGCGCAAACTTTGACCAAGAAGTTAAATGTCTATAAGCAGTGTTCGATCTTGTGAATAAAGCAAAGCACAGAGCTAATGCCAGGCAGGTTAACCTTTTTTATGCTGATGTGTTGTTGGAAGGTCAACTGCGTGTCTGTGTAGAACTGAAGGGATTTGGTTAATATGGTGATAGGGAGAGAAGACAAAAAGATTAACGACCAGGTTGTAAATCAACAAGAGAATATCTTGCTGCATCGCATTACTGCAGCCATGCTTTAGAATGAGGTCATAGAAACCGCAGAGTGTGGTCAGTTTTTTCCCCGACCCAGTCATATGGGAGCTCCTTTGAGCAGGTCATGCTAGGATCACGACCCCGCAGTAAGTTTACCAGTAGTACGTTTACCAGTAACCCATAGGTTACTGTTATACATGGTTTGATAGTAGTTCAGGTTTAGTTTTGGCTGGCAGCTACTTCAACTCACCTAGGCAGGAGAGCAGAGCCAAACTTGGAGTAAGGCCCAAAGCTTTGGCAATCCTGGGCATGCACATTGAGGTTGTCATGGATGATGAAGTGTTCAGTACATTTCCTCACAGGCTTTGTTGCTCTCGCAGGCCTCACAATGTAGGTGTCGTCGTGGTCTTACTCAAATCTCTTTGCACAGTTTTATGCCAACTACTAGCTGCTGGTTTGCAGTCTTACTTTTATGGACAGTTCTTGCTCTGCAGGGGCATCTTCTTGCACCTTCTGCTCACGACAGTACGGTTCCTCTCTTAAGGACAGGGTTACACAGCATTTCCAGCAGCGTTCGGGGTTCTCCAGGGCAGTTCCTGATTTGATAAGGAGGCTGGAAGTCCAATACCCCGGGCCTGGGGCTCAGAAGATGAGTGTCAACTCCGTAGTGTAGAGTATCTTGCCACTGGTCTACATAATATTTATCCCTGACTGGCAGACAGAAACGTGAATCCCACAGTCTTGCTCCAAGTTTGCTAACATCTGGTTTCAGGGGTGTTTGATTCTGTTCACAGAGGTTGCCCAGCCACATCTTTGATCTTCAAATTTGGCAGGAAGGGGTAGAGGTGGGTGTTTTGTCAGCGGCTTTAAGACAATGGTACAACATGATATGTGCCTTCCTTACCTAGCTACTACACCAATTTGCAACATGCCTCTGGGGAAGATTGACATAGGAAGGGCACTATGGATGTCCCTGCAATTCAGAAGAGCATCTGTCTCCCTCCCTATTATCTGATGTCCGTGCCTCTTTAAGGACCTAAGGAATGCTCTAGGGTCTTCTTCCAAATCACATATTTGTCTAGTAGGCTCTCTCCAGCCCGCCTCTTGTAAGCCATTCATAACAGGAGACCAAAATGCATGTCTGTGTTTGTTCAGTCAAGCACAGCATACAGGCTCCACACATACCTAGCATCATACCTATAGAGCAAACATATCTGTGCCATCCATGTTCCACATGGATAAAGAAAAACACCCATTTAAAAGAAACTAACAGGTTTTATAGCTAGTAGGCAAATCTCTATGGAAAGAAAAAAAAGTATAATCCCTGCCCCTTCAATTATAATCTTTTGGGGCCACCACTGCCAGTTTGCTTTAGTCAAGTGAGACGACAAGAGTCACTCTCAGAAAAGGCAGAGTGCACTTGGTGTGCAACTCCAGACCACGGAGCTCCCCCCCCCCAGGTCTACATCCATTTGTTACAGGCCGGCAGCATACAGGCATGATTGTCTTGTGCACTTAAGTGACAGATCAAATATCAACAGGGGATCGTTTTAAAGGGAAAAATGGGAAAGGTGTACCCTCCACCAAGCCATGCAAAGGACATTACCCTCCTAAAAACAGGAATGAGTCAAGTAGTTAAGTACACAGCCGACATACTAGATTGATCAAGAGTCAGGCATGATTTAGTTGCTGGATATCTTTGATCAACAACATTCTGAGTAGAGTATTGTTGACATATTGCTGTTATTTCTTTTATTTCTTGGCTAGCAAGCAGTGCCACTGAAGATTCATGCTTGTGGAGCACCACAAGTGAAGAAGAGAGTCTGGTATCAGATCTGCACTAATATAAATTGCAGTCCATTAAATGTGCCAAATTAATTAGATGTAGAAGCTGAAGTCTAAGCCGCCAATGAGGGCTAAGGTAAGGGCCCAATCATCTATCTAAAAATACTGCTGAGGTTGAATATGAAGGTGTCCCACTTGTCGGCAATGGGGAGGCTGCCCTGATAGGATGATTTTATAGTGCAGTGATACCAGAATCC
Source organism: Pleurodeles waltl (assembly GCF_031143425.1). Lineage (NCBI taxonomy): Eukaryota > Metazoa > Chordata > Amphibia > Caudata > Salamandridae > Pleurodeles > Pleurodeles waltl. The sequence continues at coordinate 777,002,493 of NC_090438.1, read as the reverse complement.
TTATTGATAAGTCTGGAGTGGGGTTGGAGCTGTATTGATACTTCTCTTTCTAGCATTTTGCCCAGGAAAGATGGGTGATCTGTTCGGCTGTAGTTACAGTGTTAATGTGAGTAAGGCCAGAACAGGGCCTATCGTGAGAGAAGGAACATTTGCCATTAGCGAGGACAGGATGGATGGTTTACAAGATGGTCGAAAAGCTTCAGGATAGGCGTCTGAATTGAGGGATTTGTTTCCACCAGAGAAAGCTGGAACCGTTGCTTCCACAGGCAGTTCCAGTCTCTGCTGCACAGGTCGGCAAATCTCTCCTCATGCATCCTTGCTGCAGAGAGTGTGCCTGCTCCTCCTGTGAGCACAGTATTTCTTCTTTCATGTTTGCTGGGCGGCAGAAGCGAGCTGACGTTTGCCTCACTCCTGTACAGCTACAATGAATAAGTTTGTGGTGCCATGCTTTCTGCTCGCACCAGATGGAGCCTGCTTTAGTAATTTATTTAGAGCAGTGCGCTTCAAAAATGCACAACCAGCTACACACCACGCCCTTACCACTCTCCTGCTGAATATATTCACTACAGTTTGTGAGAAGCTGAGATTTGTCACAATCCCTTTGACTTCAGTAATGTACGTTTGATGTCAGCACCCACACTCTAGAAAATTGTTCTAGCAACACTAGTGCAGAGGTGCTGAACTACATTCCTAAGTCCAGTTTTAAAACAAACCCTCGCAAGTATTCTGAAGCAAGAGTCTGGGTGAACTTTTTATGTATTGTCTTGCTATTTTTTATTTTTTATTTCACAAAGGCAGTTCAGAGTATGTGCTCAATATACGTGATCATAAACAACCATCCCTCTTGTGTATAACTTTCACATATAAGTTGAGAACTATAGATGTGGCCTGATGACTAGAGTTTCTGACTTTGGCTCACGAGAACCAGGTTTGAGTCCTGGTGTTGGCTCTGGGCAAATCACTTAGGGGGTTATTACAACTTTGGAGGAGGTGTTAATCCGTCCCAAATGTGACGGATATACCACCAGCCGTATTACGAGTTCCATAGGATATAATGGACTCGTAATACGGCTGGTGGTATATCCGTCACTTTACCATCACTTTTGGGACGGATTAACACCTCCTCCAAAGTTGTAATAACCCCCTTAATCCCTTGTGCTTAAAATATACGGCAGGGTTTGTTTTATATATATATATATATTAGTTCAAAATACACCACTGGTCCTCATTTTAACACAAACATGGATATGAGGCCTTACCCCATAATTTGCTGCAGAAGTGGCATTTCAGATTTGCTGCAATAACCCGTATAAACACCAACAATCTATGGGGGTTATTCTAACTTTGGAGGAGTGTTAATCCGTCCCAAAAGTGACGGTAAAGTGACGGATATACCACCAGCCGTATTACGAGTTCCATAGGATATAATGGACTCGTAATACGGCTGGTGGTAAATCCGTCACTTTTCCGTCACTTTTGGGACGGATTAACACCTCCTCCAAAGTTAGAATAACCCCCTATGTGATTTCAGAGAATGCTACCGACAAGGAGCCCTACTCAAACGTGTTCCAGCTCCAGTGCAGTTCACCATCGGCTACTTTTATGGGCAGATCAATATCTTGGCGACAATCCAAAACATCAAGGGGCGTGGTCAAGGTTGTGACATTTACAAACAATTGCTGTTAGAGAGGAATGCAAAAATTGTAGAGTATGGTTTTTTGGTGACACACAGCATTTTCAAAGCATGTCTACTATTAAAAAAGCACATCTGCCTCATGTTCATTTAAGCTAGGAGGGTTGTTAGATTTGTCATTCTACAAATTGGGTTGTGGCTTTAAACGCTTTGGGAAGCACTGCTCTATGTTGTCTTCTTCTGGTGTTTTGGTGGCTGAGGCCAGACAGTTTATGTTTTGTTAAACCAAGATGGCAGGCATTATATCACTGGGAATTACCAACCTAGTGTGGTACATCTGAACACTCTTATACATAATTTCTAGTTCTAATTAAAGTTAAGTTAGTTGGTACTGGAAGTGGATGCATTGCAACACACTCAAAATCTAATTTGTATTTTTCAAATTTGTCACTTTTATCACCCTCCCCCCACTTGGGTTTCCAGCTATTATAGCTGCAGTAGACCTACAGGAGTCGAGAATTCCAGCATTCTTCACTGCCTCTTTTGTCTACACAGGTTTGGGGGAGTTTGGCGCCTTGATCATTTATCAACATCGTTCTTTGTCTTCAATGAAGAGTGCCAAGTATGCCTAGGTGCTTTTTTCTGCCATGAACGTTTTTCTCTTTTGGATCAATATTGCGAGGCACTTTAGTGTACTTGGGCTGTGCAGGGTGGCACTGTAGCTACCTGAAAGGATTGATGCATCTTCATGCAAACCAGAAAGAAGCAATTACTTCATACATATCTTGACAGAGATGAGCATACCTTTGGATGCAGTAACTATTAAAATGGCCTTAAACTGAAAAGGCTGCCTAGAAATTTGAGGGTTAAAGAAACTCCTTTTAAGACAATTTAGGAGTATTAGGTTTGCCAACTGCACTATCAATGACATCAATTTACGTAGCATTAAAATATCTTGACATGAAGTACTGATTAATGACTGAAAATAGGAGGAAGTTCAAATAGTGGTGATGCAATTTGGAGAGGGTGTTACCCTCATTATTAGCTTTCACTGTGATGTTTAGGTAGATATTGGCCTTAGGAATGTGCAGCTTGTGTTCATCTTCGGATGTTTTTAGGGCATCAAGGTCTGAGTGAATGTAGGAAGCGGGGTTCTGGTTGCAGTACCCCCAGCCCCACTTTTTGCCTGGTTATTGATGCAACTTTGACTGAAGTGCACTGGGTTGCTGCTATTCAGGTCCCCAGTGGCAGTGTTACTTCCCCAAAGCAAGACACCTGGTCACTTGTTCCCCAAGTGTCCAGGCTCTGTAGCGCCTTTGTAAGTCCCTAGAAAGTGCTACCTCTAGTAGCTAGGGCCTAGGTAGTGCAGAGGGTCCCTAAGAGTTACAACGCAACTCGTGCCACTCTGAGGGACCCAGAACCAAACCTATGCAGATTGCCATTGTAGGCTGCATGACAAGGTGTTCACTAAACGCTAAAACATGACCTAGCACACAGACTGCGGGACATATTACCTAAACACTACATGTAATATTTGTAAGTCACTCCTACAGCAGGCCTTACAGCTGTAAGGCAGGGTGCATTATGTTACCTGTGTGGGCTTATCTGCAAGAGCAGATATGCCCCTGCTATGTCTTTGTTGATTCTTAGACATAGGAAGTGAACAGGGAAGCCATTTTAGGTACATTGACCATGTGCTGGACACTGGTCAATACTAATTCCCCAGGTACATGATGGCTTCGCTGAATTTAGGTATGTTTGGTATCAAACATCTTGTATCAATAAACCCTCACTGATTCCAGTGATGGATGTATTAATACATGCACCCAGAGGGCACCTTAAAGGTGCCCCCTGAAAACCTACCAACTGCTGGTGAGCTCACTGACTACTTCCAGCCAGTCTACCACCAACAGATGAGAATCTGACCCCCAAGTGTGAGAGACTTTGTTCTCTGGAGGTCAGGATCAAAGCCTGCTCAGGCAGGGGGTTACACACCCCTCCCCACAGGATGACCTCCATTCCAAGGCAGGAGACTTCAAAGAAGCCCACTTTTGTAATATAGATCTGGCCTTCCTCAAAGGGAGATGCTGACCCTCTCTGCCCCAGGGCCCATCTAGCACCTCGACAGGTGGGAAAATTAGCTACACAGGAGGTGTGTTGCCTTTCCAGGCTGGACACACCCCTAGGATGGCCAGCCTGAAATGCATACAGTCTTAGAAATTCTGTGATCTTGTGTGTGGTGGAACTGGGAATTCTATGACAGGGTGATGCTCACTCCCGAAAGGAAGTGGTCATCTAGGGAGTGTAGTGACCCCAAGGGTAGGTAGCCCATTACTCCTCTTAACATCCCCTAAATCGAACATTTAAGGGGACCCTATATACCAGGTCCTCAGATCTTCACTGGACACAAAGGGAGGAGTAGACAAAGATGACTGATGACCCAAGACCCAAGAAGCACGACTGACTTGGCGCCAACCCTTCCAGTCTGCCTGCTGCACCTGACCCTTGTGGAGCAACTGACCTGACCTGCCGCTGTGAGACCACATGATACCAGGAGAACTGCCAGTGCTTTGCAAAAATCTCCCTTGGAGCAGAAGAGCTGCATCCCTGCTTCTGCTGGCAACCGAAGAAGAAGTGAGAGGACCCCGAACCGCCAAAACCCAACACTGGAAAGCAGCACTGTACCCATGCCGCCTAGCCCAAGCTGAAGTGGGCCAATGGTGCCAGCGTGGTCCACTGTGGGCTCACCAAGACCGCCTCCAGTCTCTTCTGCAGGCCCCCTCTAACCGTGAGTATCCTGTGCACCAGAACCTGGTGCCAAAATACACCATGGCACTCAAGCCCCACAGTCTGAGGAGAAGTAGGCCAATGGTGTCCCTACGGCTCAAGGATCTCAAGCGTTGAGCCCCATGCGTGTTCCCCCAGAGTGGCCCCCCAGCCCCTGCTTGCAGCCTCTTTCTGACCGGACCGATCCCCATTGAAGTGAATTGGACACCCAACACCGTAACACACCTCTGCGCCCGGATGCCCAGAGCCCCCGAGGTGAACTATTGGTGTGGCCTTGGACTTTGCCCAATAATCACCTCGAGTCCAGAAGAACAGTGCCGTAAGTCGTTGCTAAGTGCCCGTATGGCGGGTCTGTTTCTTTCCCATAGGTTAACATTAGGGCACTCAACGCTAAAAGCACCTCTGCACCCGGACTCCTGAGTGCCTCCCAAAGTGACCTGTTGGCGCTGCTTTGGATCCTTCCCCGTACTTACCTTAACTCCAGAAGAACAGTCTTGTAGGTTGCTGCTAAGTGCCCGAATGCAGTACATGTTTCTTTTCCCGTAGGCTAACATTAGGGCACACAATGCTGAAAAGCACCTCTGCACCCAGATGCCCTAGTGCCTCCCGAAGTGACCTATTGGTGCTGCTTTGGACCTTGCCCCATACTTACCTTAACTCCAGAAAATTGGTCATGTAAGTTGCTGCTGTGTACCTGTATGCAGTATATGTTTTCCCCCATAGGTTAACAATACCGTTCCAAAGATTTTTGAAAAATGTTAAAAATTAATAACTCGAAAAGTAGTCACCCAATTCAGATGATCTTGGCATCAACATTTATATAAAAGTACATATTTTTTTATAAATTGGTGTTGGATTTCTTTAGTGTGTGTCTCGCTTACTGCCTATGTGTGTGCAATATATACTTAGCACTACCCTCTGATATGCCTAACTGCTCGCCCACACTACCACAAAAGAGATCATTTGGGGGTGTCATTTGTGCCTATGTAATTCCTTTGGGGGTTGCTAGAACTCTACACAGTGCACCTCTTTTTGGGCCACTATATAAAGAGCCAGCTTCCTACAGTGAAAAGCGGATTTGCACAATCATTTTTTAGGCCACCTGATAATACCAGAAAAGCAATGGTCTGGGTTTGATCATTTAACATTTTAGAGGTGTTGGAGGACAGGAAATTAATTTGTTTCAAACAGACAGTCTTTCAACTGAATGAGTACGGGATAATTGTCCTGAGTTAATCTACTGGAAAATGGTTAAAGGATCTGTTTATTTTAGTTGTTTTGAGTAGTTAGATACCAAAGGATGAGGTGTGAAAGATGTGAACAAAGGGTGGGGTTTTCTACTGGACCAAACGAGAAGAGAATGGCTGGAACCTTGGCAGATTAGTAAGGGGAAATTTGTAGCAGTAAGATTTTAACTATCAATCTTGGAATAAAGGGAGGCCATGACACACATTATTTCCAGAATCTTCCAATTTACCTTGGAGCTAAACTGTACAGAGACCATGGTAAAATACCAATATTATGAAAGCTACTGTAAAGAGAGATGGTAGAGCAAGGGTAGCACTACAATTACTTAGATTTAAGAAAGCTATGGAAGGCCTATTACCCCCAGGGTATAGATGTGTGGATCGTCGCAGTGCATACAAACCTGCTGACCTCCTTTCATCAGGGAAGCAGCTATACACTTATGCAGAGTCCAAGAAAGGAAGAGGTACATAACAGGTCTTGTTTTTCACACAATAAATAAAATATTTTTCTAGAGATCAGGAAGGGATTTTGGGTGTCAACTGGATTGATCCAACAATGTGAGAGCTTAAATCAAAGCACTGAAAGACATGCACATCTGTGTGGCCCAGTGTTCCTCCTGCGTCTGGGATCCTGCAGGTAGTTCTTATCCGGATCACAGTAGCTGGACTGTTTGGGTATGAAAAATAGATGCTAAAAATGCAAAGTAAATAATAAATGATCCAGCTCAGCGTGTTGCAGGATGTGTCTTACCTGACATGCCACATGGAAAAAAAGCAACCATTCAGGTACATCTCTATGTAGATGTTCTCAAAGGTATCAGAATGCTACCTTCTTTTCACAGTCTGTTTTTGTTTGATAAAAATCAGTATAGTTTCTAAAAGATGTTTCCCTCCCATTTTGCATGTATAGCTCAAATCATATTTTATGAGATCGTATGACATAAAACCTATAGCTTTTTCCTCTGATTTGAGTAAGTAGAAATAGAATAGAACACAGCCAGTTGCTACCTCAGACAAATAATCATCATTTACAATGAAACCGAGTATTTGTCGAATAGGAGACTTTAGACTGCTGTGTTTTAGTAGTGTGAGCTCCAGCTCATATTCCAGTCTTCAAGAAGGTATTCATGCAGTTATTAGGAAAATAAATTAATCCTAAGAAAATATATATTCACAATCTCAAATTAAAATTTGATGAAATGGTTTTAAAGAATGTAAAAATTGGAAGGAGAATGGAGGGTAAATAGAACATACATATTTGAAAACAGGTGATGGCAAATACATTCTCAATGGAGGAATATTATAAAATTGTACAGAACAAGCATTTGGAATTTGTTGCTCTTGTAGTACCAGGGTTTGCCAGGATACGGTGTGTTTATGGAGAACCTGACTTGCCAGACAAAGAGAAAGACATTGGCCCTGGACCAGGTCGCCTCCTTCCCGATGACTGCTTAATATATTGAGCTCAGAGATGGTTAAGGACATGCCTGCCACAGGACCACATCAGGCCTGACCTGACAAATATGACAGGTCCTCTACAGCAGAGGAGAGACCTGCAGTAGGAGCACTACTGGGGAGTCAGAGGCTAGTTGGTTGTGGTTCAGAGCCAACACTGCTGACATTCTGCAGGCGATTCAGAACAACCAACATGAGTTAGATACATCAGCAAGGTGGGCTCTGATGTGCTATTGCAACAGGACCTGCATAATGCAGTGGACAGGGTGACTAAGGCAGTGGCCCATGTCTCAGAGCAGGAAGATATGGCTGGAGAACTATGATCTGAGATCCAAGCACTGAAATTATCTTTAAAGATCCTGCATAAGACAACAGAGAATGCAGAGAATGCGATGGTCAGGTCCTACTGCAACAATGTGTGCCGGATGAGATTCCCAGAGGGAGTGGAGGGGACATGTCGGAATACATCTCACCCGAATGGTTTTGATCCTGGATACCTGATGCAGACCTGTACCCCTCTTTTCTTGGGGAGGGAGGGCCCACTGAACTCTCACGCAGAAATCCTCACCAGGCATTCCCCTGCAGCTGATCATCGCCAGGACAGTGACCTACCACGATGGTGATGCCATTCTTCAGGTGGCACATAAATGGATGTCTATAATGCACAATGCCAGTAAGTTCCTCCCCTTTCCAGACTATACCAGGCTGGTCCAGCAGCAGTGCAAGTCCTTGAAGGGGGGCAAAACAAAAACTTAGACCTGTTTGGCTGGAGTACAGACTCCTCTACCCTGCCAGACTCAAGGTAATATAATATAGTAGTCTAAAACCTATTTTTGAGATGTCTGAGACCACCTGGGACTAGGCAGCGGAAAGACAGCACAAAACAACTGGGATGATATCAGATGGACCAACAGGAGAGCAAAAGTGTAGAGGAAGAGACAGCAGCAGTGCACACTGAACAATGGCAACAAGACAATGAAGGACACAGGTATGGACTTTGACTCGACAAAGGAACCAATCTGCACACAAGAGGACCGTCCCCACCAGGAATCATGAGGAAGACTGTCATTGATAATTTTAGATGTGCAAATTGAGGGTTTGCCCGATATTCACATCCATATCTAGTTCCCTCTCCTTTCTCCTGCCCCTTGGGCGTGGTGGGGGGTTCAGATGTGAGCACTCAAGGTGGGTTTGATGCTTAAACCTGTAAGTGAAAAGTGGTTGGGGGTCTATCACCCTGACGATGCAGGAAAGGTAATATGGACTGGGGCATGTGGGACAGAAACTATGAAGTGTAAAGTACACAATTTGTATGTTGAGGCCTATGGACAGAAAAACATAAACAATTTCATTTTGGTGTCTCCATCTTCCATATTGTGCTAGTGGATTCAAGGTTGGGATGGGACATACTGAGACAGAGAGTTTTGAAATGTGCCAACCATGCTGGCAGGCTCGTCCCTTGTCTCATACGACAAATGCTTCATGTTTACAAGTATTCAATGGGGATTACACTTAAGAGTTGGGTTTAAGGTTTTTCTTAATCTGTTTCTACATGTCCAAGATCCTTATAGTCCACTAGGTGGGCGCACCACGCAACTGCCGCTAACACAAATACAGATGGCATGGCTGATAGCTTAGGGGTACCTAATCCCTGTGGATTGTTATATGGACAATGGTCTTCTAAAGAAGATCAAAAAGGGGTAGTTCTTAAGACAGCCAAAAGATATCTGGCTTACTTCCTGTTCCTGCAAGAAACTCATTTGAAGGCAACTTAATGCCCTATTCTGACATGAAAGGGGTTTGCCACACTACTACATGTGGGTATTGTGAGGGTCTTATGGGGTGGGGGTGCATTATTATTGAAAATGTCCTTTCCAGTCATGCAACCCCATTACCAGAGATCACTGGGTTGCTATATTGAGGTAACTGGCATAGGTAGGCATATTTAGGACACAACCCTTTTCCCTTGTGTGCAGTTACCGTCCCCTCACCCACACATACACTGACAACTGGTTTTCTGGAGCACCTGGAGCAAATAGGTCAACTGATAGCACACATCCTGACTGGGAAATTAATCATTTGGGGTGACTTTAATAGAGTTCTGGACTCTAGTCTAGACAGAATGGACAATCATAGCACTATAAGATCCCACATCCCTAGCCAAATACGTGAACGCTTTGGTGCTTAGGGTACTCTAGTGCTGCTTACACCGAAAGAAGGAACACAACTTTTTCCTCCCAGCCTCACAGAACGTTTTCAAGTTTAGACCTCTTCTTTTTGCTGGTGGTCGACCCAAGTGACACCATCCAAGTTTGTATGCTGGCCGGTAGCCTTTCAGACCATTCATCAGAGGAAATTGTATTGGATGGATGTCATGACAGACATGAGAGAGGTTGGTGCCTTTGCTCATGATGGCTGTCAGACCCAGGATTTAAAGGTAACATATGATAAGACAGAGACACATACTTCACACTTAAAGATTTAGGGGACTTTTGGGTCAATCCTAGGGGAGGCCTTTCCCTGTGGCAGAGTCCTGAGCTACACAGCAGGCGCACTGCGCCGACAGGGAGAAGAAGTGGCGGCACTGGATGCTGAGTCTATTGCGTTAGCAACTCGAACTTAGAAATATTAAACATCATATCACGACTGACACAGATTTTTAATAAATGAGGCAAGAGTTGCTTAGCTTACATCCCAGATTAGTGTGTATCACAACGGCACAAAGCAAGTAAACTTTTACACCTACTTTGCCAAAGAAAAGCCACCCGACGTGCACTTGCCATATAATGCGCCACAGGGCCAAATGGTAACTGACAACTGTTGTTGTACAGGTCATTGTGGAATACTACAAGCAGCTAAACACTAGCGCCATAGATCCATGCTCAGCCGAATTAGAGAGGTTTATGTAGGATCTCCCCACAAAACATTTATGCGTGTCAAAATATGCCCTATTGGAGGCAGAAATATGGGAGGGTGAGTTGACCTTGAAATTAAAGGAGCTACAGACGAGAAGGACACCGGGCTTCATAGGATTCCAGTAGAGTTCTTTAAACGATTTGCATCCCTCATGATACCACAATTGGGGTACTTCGTAGAAGAGTTATTATAAACGTGAATGCTCCCTTGCATCTTACACATAACAGAATAATTATACACAAACGACAGCTGACATTGTGTTCTTCGTACTGCCCAATTTACTAATTAATATTGAGGCCTAAGTTATTGCCAAGGTGCTTACTACGCATCTGCTTAAGGTCATTGGCTTGCTAGTACATCCAGATCAATGAGGTTTTATGCCATGGATATCTATGCGGTACAATATCAGTCGCCTTTACAATGCTTTAACCCTGTTGCCTCATATGTAATTTCAGATAGCAGATTAATGGTAGATCTGAGAAGGCGTCTTACTCAGGAGAATGGGACTGCCTGTGAGAGCTACTTAAAAAGCTCGACTTTTGGCCAAAGTTCCTGAGCTACATTTGACTTCTCTACACTGACCTGTAGGCAAGATTCGCCTGGGTGGATTGCTATCAGAGAGCTTTTCGTGGGCAGGAGAACAATGCGGGGAGGCTCGCTCTCACCTATGCTCTTTACAATTGCGATGTAACCCCTTGTGGAGTGGATCAGAGTGGGCATCCTCCTACAGGGATTTGAGTGGGCTGCTGGGTTTAGCAGACAGAGTATCACTATATATGCATGACATATGATTGTTCCTAAGGCGGCAGCACAATCCTTGAGGCCTGTGGAGGCGGGCCACTGTGCCATACAAATACTTCAAACTTTTGGAAATATACAGGCTTGCTACTAAGCTTAGCCAAAGCTGTAGTATTCCTGGTGAACCTTGAGTGGGTCTAAACTGGGGTGGCATGGTGAGCAAAAGAAAGTTGGATTTAACCCAGATCTGTGACTGGGGGTGAGTGTTTGAAATGTTTCAACACCCCGTCCATCATCTTGTTGTGTTGCTATGTTCACACTGAGTTGCAAGGGTATGCCCAGATGTGGGTGCATTACTCACTGTGCCACTGGATTCAAGCTAGCCTGGCTGATAAGGGGTAATACCTCAAAACGTCTCCCAGGATGCTTGTTTCCGGTCCAGTGAGGACCTGGCCTGGCAGTGTGGGCTGGACTGTTCCCATGGGGAACAGGATCAAGACTGAGTTGCATATGGCTGGGTCCAAACTGGGGTGGCATGGTGAACCAAAGAATGATGGATTTAACACAGATCCGTGACTGGGTGTGAGTGTTTCAGCACTCCATCCATCATCTTGTTGTGTTGCTTTATTCCTGGTGAACCCAAAAATGATGAATTTAAAATGGGCAACCAACCTGAAAGTAGCTATAGATGGGTTCCAGTATCTTGGGAAATATGTTGTTAGGCAGCAGTTGCATGCGTGGGAGGGAAATACTGCCCCAGAGATGACTAGACTGCAACATGACCTCACCTTCTGGTCTGCTTTTCATTGATGGGCTGGGCAACTATCTTTAAGATGGTCTCACTGCCACAGTTGTTGTATCAGCTGATAAAGTACCCATACTGTGTTCTGCAAGTCTTTCTTACCCGCATCACTGCAGTAGCAGGGTCCCCTCCACATATTACTCTTCGTAAGTGCTGTAAGGCTCATTATGATGGCGGAATAGATGCTGCACATGGTGTGGCGTACTGCCCCGTGACTCATTGATTATCATGAATTACTGACTGGTGGACTTCCAGGATGATCCTCCTTTTGCCGTAGACAAGTGGGCAAGGGGAAGCATATACCCAATACAGTTCCATTATAGTATAAAAAAAATGTCCCTCTTGCCACTGTAACCGTCACCTGATGGTGGCATGAAACATTAGGAAGTATATGCTGGCACAACTGACTAATTAGAAAAGCACCATTTGGGAGGGGACTGCACTGGATGATGTAGGTATTCTCCAGGGCTTCCAAGGGTGGAACATATTTGGTATCATCAAGGCGAAGATGTCATGTCTGGCAATACTATATGCCGCTTTGAACATCTTCAAAGAATGTATGATATGTATAAGCAATGTTATAAATGTGTGCAGCCTAGGCAGGCCTTACTTCCTCGGATCAGGGATCTTGTTGACCTTCTCTATTTCAGCTTGTTGGAGGTAAAGCTCCTCATGGAAGATTTGCGAGACTATAAGCTCTCCAAACTATATCTTTCATTAACCCTTCACACTCCCGACACATTTGGTACTCTCCGAAGATCGTGGCAGTGAGACATCAGTTCTTTCTATGACGATGCATGGCATACCACCAAGACGGCACCAGTACTGAATCACTACATAGTATCGACTAATACAATTTAAAGTCCTACTACAGGGCATACATTATACGCCAACAAATATGGACATGTGGCCAGATTGACTCTCCAGAATGTGTACGATGTAGGGATCCTGTTGGGAACTTCTTATACACGTTCATGCACTGTTTCAAGATAGAAGCCTTTTGGAATCTTGTGAGGGCTAAGCTGTCACGACTTAAGTGCTTCTTACCGCTATAATCAGCCAGTCTCTGGGCACCACTTGGTTACTTGCTTGTTCTGGATTGACCAAGGTAGGGGCGACCCTTTCCAGTAGCCACGGTTCTGCTGATAATGAAACACCAAGCAGGCCGTAACTTCCAGGAGTCCCAGAGGAAAAAACCCTACGTGGGAAAAACATCAGAATCAAGGACTTCTGCAAAAAAGAAGAACAAAAGCACAAAACAGAACTGGAACAAGCTGCAGGCGGAAAAAAGAACATGAGAAATCCAAAAGCACAGGATACAGGAGTGAGGAGCACAACCACGAAGGAAGTCTTTGCAACGCAAGGAACAGAAGACCAACTGTGCTTATATACTGGCAAACAGGAAGCGACATGTAGGAAGTGACATGCAGGAAGTATTGAATACACCATCTTGGATTGGGAAAGACCACATTCCAGTGAATGGAAAAATAGCCATATTATAGAAAGGTAGTGAGCAAAGCATGCAGGGAAAGGAACACAGAGTCTTGGGAAGAAGAAACATGGCTAAGACAAGTAAAAGAAAAAAGGAAGAAAAAAGAAGAAAAGAGGAAAACAGCAAGAACAGGTAAGCAACTTAAGAGGGTAAAGAGTGAGGGCAGTGTAAACAGTGCCCAAAGGGAAAGTTTAGCCAAAAAGCGGACCGCAGCAGAAATCGCTGTCCGAGGCGTGGACCGCCGATCTGACCGCGGTCCGTAAGTGAGGCCCCGCCGGTCTTCGCGGCGTCACATAAGCTAAGAGAGAGAGGTAGTTAGCTAGCAGATAGAGGATAAACAAAAATTTATATTCTTACATATCCTGCATGACTTTGATGCAAATCAATACAAACTCATACTCCTGCACCTGGGTCTGAAATAGGCAAGCATAACATTGCACAACAATGTTGGGACCTGTGACGCCGCTCACTACTGCGGTGTCTCTCCATCAGACCGTGATCAGGCCAGCATTCCACGTTTCGGGACGCCGGCACCACTGCTGACCGTTTTTCTGTCTTAATTTTGCTGCAGTGCAGCCCAGGAGGGACATTTCGTGCTCTAGGTTGCGACGCAGCCACTGTCAGCCTCCCTGATTTTCCCCCTACATACCTCCTTGGGTTTTTCCTCTTCTTTCCTCCTTTTTCTTTTAATTCTGTCTTCGTTTCTTCTTTTTTCTTGGTCTCCATATTGTCTTCTTCCTTGGTGTTCTTCTTCCCAGCATGCCTTTTTCCTTTTCCTTTTCCTTTTCCTTTTCTATTTGGTCTTTTTTCCTATTCATTCATATATGGCCTTTCCCAATCCAAGATGGTGTTGTACTTTCTTCCTGTTGTGTCACTTCCTGTTTTCTGGTGTGTAAGCACTGCAGTTTCTTTCTTCCTTGCTTTGCAAACACTTCCGCTTTGGTGGTGATCGTCGCTCCTGTTTTCTGTTTTTTCCGTGTTCCTGCTTCTTCCTGCAAGATCATATTCTATTTTTTTTTTCTTTTTTCATTGTTTTTTTACTCTTTTTCAGGGGTTCCTGTGGTAGAGTTTTTTTTCCCAATTTTGGGGGTTTTTCATCTGGGACTCCTTCCAGAGGGTACGGTCTGCCTTGGCGTCTTTTCCACTCAGGAGCGCCGTGTTCTACTAGAAAGGGTCACCGCTATCTTGGCCAGTCCAGAACCAGTAAAAGATCAGGTTTTCCTTCAAGTTCTTCAGCCTATGGTGGTGAAAGACGTGCAGACCGTGACAGGATCTTGAGCCCGCCTCGATATATGAAATTTGGGCATGTGCCTAGACACTAGAAATACATATCGTTCGTTCAAGAGCATTTCCACAGAAACAAGAAAAAACCTCTGTGACGGCTAGATGGACTATAGGGAAATTGTGATAATACCGCATGTTCATCAAGGCACATGATATTATGGTGGGGTATGGTTGAGGAAGGGTGGGCATGAGAGCTTTGGCACAACAGAAAGAAAAGTGAGAGGTGTACTCGCCTCTGCTGCATTTATTGCAATTTTTGATTAATATAATGACATATAATGGTTACTTTGCTACAAAATCTCAATAAAAGTGTTTTCTTTAAAAACACTCTTGGACATTTTCCAATTAGTAGAGTTTTAGTAGACCTGTTACTCAGAAGCAAGTAGTGCCACCCTTAGCACTGGAATGTCTCTAGGCCTAATATTCGCACCATGAAAGCAAAACTCTGAACAGGGCAGTTCTAAAAAAATCACACTTGAGAGACTACTACTAGTACATGGCATAGAAAAGAGAAAAACACAAGATAGTCACTTATTTATCTTACCGAAGCACAAATCATTTCCACTCATTACCTACATGATGCTCTGCACTTTCAGATTTGAATCTGTTTTTCTAAGACAGGGCTCATGGAACCCTCACACTCTGCATCAACGCAAACTCAAGTCTCCAACAAACCCATTGTAAAGTTGGCCATAGTGTACTGAGCCAAAGCTAGAGACTATGCCTCTCGCATGTTTGAGGTTCCCATGTCCCTGTGGTGCCTGTCCACAGCATGAGAGCAATTCCATATAAAGTTTGCATTGTACTGTATTAACATTGTCCCTCATTTCTCATCCCTCATTCATAATATCTTCTCCATTGTCTCTCAATAATCACTCCTCACTTCTCATCCACCATACCTATTTATATTCTAAGCCATGTTCTACATGAACTTAGAGGTCTACCAAACTATAGGTGACACCAGAAAAGCAACTGAACTATCTTGACAAAGTGGACATAATTTGATGTTTTCTCTGTTTGGTGCATTGCTACCAACTGAAAAATAGCAATGTTTGAGGTCTTCACCTCCTTTATGCAAGAACAGATGGTCAAGCACAATTTCGGTGATATACAAACCCTTTGTACAGCCGCAGGAGTACTTTAATATAATTGAAGAACCAGGCAAATTGCAATAGGTAATTTGAAGCTACAGTTTGGGATGCGGGAGGAGATGTCATAGTCAAAAGCATCTCACCTCTGCAGCTGGGACTTAAGTTTTAAACGGAAGCATCAATGTTAAAGCATTAAGCAGTAGAAGTCTCAAATTATCAAGAAAATAATTCAAACAATGCAATTGCAAAATCAAATGTATTACTTACATTTCCAGCAGTTCAGACCAAAGTAAGTATAGACTGACCACCCAATAGTAACTAGAAAGTGGAACGGATGTCATCCGGGGAGAGTTGAACATAAAAGACATCCTACCTAAGTCAACACTCGTATACACTTTAAATAATGCAATAAGGTACCCGGCGCATCAAAAAAAGGCCATGCACCCTAAAGCTTCTTTGGCAACTGCCAACGTAGGGTGGTAGATGAACGACCACAAATTAAGAAAAGTGTCAAACTGTAAAACAAAACCCTGCCTGACTGGTAAAATGGTTAAAACATGGGGATACATCCCAAATCTGAAAGCAATAAAGTATATCTCTTACCATAGTCCATCTTCACCATGTCATGTTTTGACCGCTTTTTTCCCTTTTTCAGAAAACCAGGAACTCTTGGTCCCTTTTGGGATGGAAAAGTCATCTACATGGTAATGCACTTGCACTTTTGCCCTGAATGACCCAACTATACTAATGTCTGGATTTATAATGCTGATTTTTGTTGTCATAAGCCAACACGAATCATGCATGTACCCCATGACACAGGCATGTCTCACCAATTGAGGTCTTGTTGAACTGGGAGGCACTCCGAAAGTGCTACCCTCATAGTGGTGGAAGGCTACTGCCTTCACAAGGAGCTTATTAGCACAAGTGTGGTGATGGATACATAGAGTGTAGTGATCAGTAGGAGTGAACCGGTCCTCCTTAACCTGTATCACTGGAGTGAGGCTACAGACTCACTCATTTTAAAGTTACGCTATTGAGTGCTTAACTCACCCTTGGCCTACATCAGTTTGGTGTGTAGTGTTGCACAGCGCATGAGTGGTATATCTGTGCTAGGTATATAAGTTCCTGAAAAGGGTACAATACAGGAATAGCACAATATACTGCAGTGCGTGCATGCTGAATGCATGTGTGGTAAAGGCATATGCTGTATGTATTTGTGCCTAAGAATGGTACAATGCAGAAGGTATATAGTGCTGTGCAGTTGGTGCATGTTAGATGAATACACTGGGTGTTTGTGTGTCCATGAATGGTGCAGTATAGGAAGGGTACAGTGCTGTGCAGTGGGTGTATGCTTTATACATGCCCTGGGTGTATGTATGCCCATGAATGGTACAAAGCATGGGGGGACCTGGGTTCCATTTTGAGAGACCCACACCTGCATGTGAAACATGAGGAGAGGAGGTAGAGGAATCCCCTCAGGCAGATGTGTATATTGCTGCATTCCTGTAAACTGAGTGGGAACATACTGAAGAGGGAGGGCCAGGCTTCTCCTGTACAGTTCGAAGGGTGCTCCTTGATTCAGTGAGAGGTCACAAGGAAGGGGCCTGGGCACATCTCAGAAAGGAGAAGTGACTGATGAGGGAACCATGAAGAGTAGGGCTGAGGCCCTGGACTACCCTTTTGACACACAGATCAGTGTGGCTGATATCCAGGTGTGAAATCTAGTCACTCCTATGGTCTTGTGGCGCTATCAGCTTTGGAGTTGCCCCTGCTGTGACAGACTCCTTTCAAGAGGGCGGAGGAGTGTGCAACTCAAAGGAAGCAGACTCCCCCCAACATAAACTTAAAAGATTCAGACCCTAAATCACATTTGGGCCCTAATTACAACCCTGCCGGTAAATCCCACTTACCGCCATGCAGAAGACTGTCAACATACCGCTGCGGCCGCGGAATTCCGCTACAGGTATTACGACCCACAGCTCCGAATCCGCCACAATACAGATACCCACACAAGTCCGCCACGCCAAAGGTCAGCGATAAACTGGCGATAAGCAAACCGATCCCGTCACGGCAACATGAATACGCCCACACTATCACGACCCACGAATCAACGCAGCGGACTTCCAACTGCTGTAAACCATTGGTGGTACCCACCGCTGCGCTCAAAATACACACACATATACAAAACACCACCACAATGGACAATTCGAAATACACACACCTGATACACATACACACACCACACCCACACACCCAATCCAATATAAAACACACACCCACATTACCCACAAACCCTTACTACCAGAAATTTGAAAGCAGGCCAGAGAGAGACACTATCTTAAACAACACCAGCATCCACAGACACACAACACCATCACTTACACAACATCCACGCAGCTCAAACAACACACAACAACACATCCCCTCACACATCACTACACACACCATGTCACACATCACCCACACCACATCATGGCACCTCAACGACACCCCAGGTTCTCTGAGGAGGAGCTCAGGGTCATGATGGAGGAAATCGTCCGGGTAGAGCCACAGCTATTCGGATTACAGGTGCAGCAGACATCCATTGCAAGGAAGATGGAGCTATGGTGCAGAATTGTCGACAGGGTCAACGCAGTGGGACAGCATCCAAGAACTAGGGATGACATCAGGAAGAGGTGGAATGACCTACGGGGGAAGGTGCGTTCCGTGGTCTCCAGACACCAGATTGCAGTACAGAGGACTGGCGGTGGACCCCCACCTCCTCCCCCACAACTAACAACATGGGAGGAGCAAGTCTTGGCAATACTGCATCCTGAGGGCCTCGCAGGAGTAGCAGGAGGACTGGACTCTGGTAAGGCAAATCTTTACTACTTTATCCCCCACCCTACCTGCATGCCATCACATACCCCACCCTTACCCTCACACCCATCACCCCAACAACCCACAGATACCCCACCAACACAACCCACACATCCCAAAAACAAGCCCTGCATGTAACACCAATGCATGGACACCCATCACCAAAGCATGTCCAGTACAGATACCCACACATACCCTAAACAAACTATCACACAAGGACCAAGCCAAGAATGCAAGCACTGGAGTAGAAGGTCACTCACCCATTGCACACGATGGCACACACAGATGCAATAATCATGCTTTTACACCCCTACAGGACCCCTACCCAACGTCACCGGACAGGAGGTGCCAGACATATCCAGTCCCCCCACAGAAGAGACCCACAGTGATGACAGCAGCTCCGCACAACTGGATCAAGATGACCAGGCCGGCCCATCAGGGACCTCGGGACAGTTGGTTCCCCTGACACAGTCACAAGCCACCACAGAGCCTCCCCCCTCAGGAAACACCAGCACAGCAAGCACCCAGCGGGCCCATCCCTCTGTCCCCAGGACACGTCAATCAGCAGTGTGTCCACCACTACAGGGAACCCAGGCAACCCCACTAACACAGGACGATCAGGGACCTGGGGGAAGTGGCAGTGGGCACCCGGTTCAGGGGACAGAGGCACAGGACAACAGGGAAGCTGGGAGGACTGCTGTGCGACAGGGGGAGGACAGGCCCAGGGAACCCACTCTCCACGAGGCCCTCTCCAACATCATGGGAGCTTACCATCATTCCCAGGAGACGATGGCAACGGTACTGGCCAAGTTTCAGGAGACCCAGCGGCTGCAGGAGGAACACTACCTAGTGATCAGGGAGGACTTGAAGTCCAATGACAACACCCTGCTCACCATTGCAGGGGTGCTGCAAGACCTTGTCAACACCAGGAGGGACACAGTGGCACAACAAGGGGCCCCTGACACTAGCCTGGACGATGAACAGGCCTCCACCGGCACTAGTGGACAGGAGGCACCGCCATAGGAACACGACACCAGCACCCCACCCCCTGCGGATGGAGAACCACCCCGCAAACGGTCCCTGAGATCTAGGAACAAGACAGAGAACATTGCCAAGACCCGCGCCAGGAAATGAGACCCCCCTGAATGTCACCCTTCCGTCCCACTTTGTCACCCTGTCCATCCTTCAACTGCCATTGCTCCACTTCCTATGCCCCTTTGGACAATGCACCTGTGAAACAAATAGACTGGACTCTGCCATGGACATTCCTCCACCATCCCCCCAGCCCATTTTACAACCCCCATCCACTTATTAGCACAGAAATAAACACACTTCAATCACAAAACAATCTGGAGTCAGTCTGTGCTTTCACAAATGTGTAATTGCAATAACCATGGAATATAGCAATGTCAATTTACTTGTGCACATACCGATGTAACACAGCTGTAGGCCAGACACGTCAGGGTCCATACACTGAGTAAAAATGACAGACTTATGCTAGCTCCAACAATTGTATGAGATGTGGGAGGCAGTGACATCTTCTTACCTGTGTCTCACTGGAAGTATTGCATGATTATGTAGTTTCGGTTGTCGATATCCTCTTCTTCTGCCTCCTCTTCTTCACTGTCCACAGGCTCCACAGCTGCCAGAAGACCACTAGCTGGCCCATCCTCCTGCAGAAAAGGCACCTGCCGTCGCAAAGCCAGGTTGTGCAGCATACAGCAGGCCACGATGATCTGGCACACCTTCTTTGGTGAGTAGTAGAGGGAACCACCTGTCATATGGAGGCACCAGAATCTGGCCTTCAGGAGGCCGAAGGTGCGTTCGATCACCCTCCTAGTTCGCCCATGTGCCTCATTGTAGCGTTCCTCTGCCCTTGTCCTGGGATTCCTCACTGGGGTCAGTAGCTATGACAGGTTGGGGTAACCAGAGTCACCTGCAAATATCGAGGGACAACTGTTAGACACACACTAACCCTTAGGAACACCCCATACCCAGACACCTATGTCAACTGTATTGGGACCTTGGCCTCACCTATTAGCCACAGACGGTGCCTCTGGAGTTGCCCCATCACATAAGGGGTGCTGCTATTCCTCAAAATGTAAGCGTCATGCACTGAGCCAGGAAACTTGGCATTCACATGGGAGATGTACTGGTCTGCCAAATCATCGAATGGTAGCTCTTCCGGTTTCTGTACACCTGTTCACTCCTGCTTGGGGGTACTAATGCCACATGTGTCCCATCAATGGCACCAATGATGTTGAGGATATGTCCCAGGGCATTGAAGTCACCTTTCACTGTGGGCAAATCCTCCACCTGAGGGAACACGATGTAGCTGAGCATGTGTTTCAGCAGGGCAGACAACACTCTGGACAACACGTTAGAGAACATTGGCTGTGACATCCCTGTTGCAATGGCCACTGTTGTTTGAAAGGAACCACTTGCCAGGAAATGGAGTACTGACAGGACCTGCACTAGAGGGGGTATCCCTGTGGGATGGCGGATAGCTGACATCAGGTCTGGCTCCAACTGGGCACACAGTTCCTGGATTGTTGCACGATCAAGTCTGTATGTGACTATGATGTGTCTCGCTTCCATTGTTGACAGGTCCACCAGGGGTCTGTACACCGGAGGATGCCGCCATCTCATCACCTGCCCCAGCAGACGTGCCCTATGGAGGAGAACAGCGAGTAGAGAGTCAGCCAACACTGAGGTATCACAAAATGTCATTTGCAGAAATGTATTAATCCGCAATGTGCCTGTAACTGTGTGTATTCCAGGCCTAGATAGGTGTGACGCAGTTATTATTAATGCCATGTGGCCCCCTGAAATGGCGGCTGCCTGACCTGTAAGGTGGACTAAGGGGATATGAGGTAAGTGCGCTGGTGTTCTACACCGTCGCTTTGGGCGGTCGAAGACTGCGGCGCAATTCAGCATTGGTTAACATTGGGCCCTATGGGTCCGAGGAGCCAATGACGATGTACGCCGGCAGTGATGGTACGCACCGCCGCGGACGTGACTGCCATTTTCTGTCTGTTCACTCACTTGATACCTGACCTTCAACAGGAGAGGACCTACACTGCAAGTGCTGCTGTGACCTGTGTCTGGAAGTGACCATGGCTCATGTGTCTGGGGAAAGGGCCTCTGCCTTCACTTCAGAGGAGTTGGAGAAACTAGTGGATGGGGTCCTCCCCCAGTACACGCAACTGTACGGTCCTCCAGACAAACAGGTGAGTACACTGTAAGCATGCTGAATGGGCAATGCCTGCTTTGAGTGGTGTGGCTGGAAGATACATGGGGGGGGGGCTGAGGCCTACATGTGCGGATGGTGAGTGTATGTCCGTCATGGCATGGGTGGGAACTGGTGGGCAATGAGTATGATGGTCCGGACGGGTGAGTAATGTCCTTTCCCCCTGTACCATTCCTCTAGGTCAGCGCCCACCAGAAGAAGGCTATTTGGCGTGCCATCGCCAAGGACGTCCGGACCCTGGGGGTCTACCACAGAGGGAGCACCCACTGCCGTAAAAGATGGGAGGACCTGCGCCGCTGGAGCAAGAAGATGGCTGAGGCCCAGCTGGGGATGGCCTCCCAACGTGGGAGGGGTGCCCGTCGCACCATGACCCCCCTGATGTTCCGGATCCTGGCGGTGGCCTATCCGGAGTTGAATGAGCGCTTGAGGGCATCACAGCGGCCACAAGGGGGTGAGTACACTCTCATTCAGCTGACTCTGCACGCATTACGAGGTGTCTGGGCGGGGGAGGTGGGCAGTGGGTTCCCATAGGCCAGGGCGATCTTGGTAAGCAAGGTCCCTTGTGAGGCAGGCTATGTGGCACCCCAACCCCACTAGTGGTAAGAGCCATCTACACCTAGTCAGGCTCCTGTGACTTCCAGGTGTGCAGCAATTGGGCTTAGGCCTCGTACCCCATGGGCATGTGAAAAATCTAGGAACTATAAGTGCGTGGCGTATTGCAGAGGGCTGCTCACTGTCTGTTGTGTCCGCCAACGGTAGTGGTGTTGCATACACTGAACATGTCTTTCTTCTGTCTTCCCCCCCCTTTTTGTGGTCTCCCTGTTCTTGTATGCAATAGCATCATCAGGCGGAGGAGCATTGGCACCGGAGCAGGAGGGAGCTGCATCCCACTTGGCCCTGGAGGGTGAAGCTACGGAGTCTGAAGCCACCAGTGGGACGGAGGGCGAGGGAAGCTCCACGGTGGAGACAGGAGCATAGACCAGCGACAGTGACTCCTCCTCTGATGGGAGCTCCCTTGCGGTGGTGGGCCCCTCTGTGCCCACCGCATCAACAGGTACAGCCGCCACCCACCCTACCAGCACCGCCCTCCCAGCAGCCCCTCAGCGTGTTTCCCGTGCCCGCTCACCCAGGAGGGTGGGTATCTCCTTCGCCCCAGGCACCTCAGGCGCTGCCCCAGTCAGCCCTGCTGCCCTCAGTGAGGAGGCTATTGACCTCCTGAGATCCCTCACTGTTGGGCAATCTACCATTCTGAATGCCATCCAGGGTGTTGAGAGGCATTTGCAACAAACAATGCATACCTAGAGGGCATTAATTCTGGCCAGGGAGCCAAACAGAGAGCATTTCAGGCTCTGGCCTCAGCACTGATGACAGCCATTGTCCCTGTGTCCAGCCTCCCCCCTCCAACCTTCTCCACCCAGATCCAACCCCCTGTACCTCAGCCTATCCCAAGCACACCATCAGACCAGCATGCACACACATCAACACACAAGAGTGGCTCAGGCAAACATAAGCACCACACATCCCACAGGCACTCACACAAGCAACATACCCATGCACACATACCAACATCCACTTCCTCCACTGTGTCCCCCTTCTCCATGTCTCCCTCCTCCCTCCCAGTCTCGTCTCCACTCACACCTGCATGCACTACATCCTCAGCCACTACCTCCATCACCAGCACGCCCATCACCACACACCGCTCACGTGCAATCACCACACCCACTACCATTGACACATCCCCAATGTCCTCTCCCAGTGTGTCTGTGAGCCCTCCTCCCACCCAACAGCCATCCACCTCACAACAGCCTCCAGCCCATGCCCATGCACCTTCACCCAAATTCAGCAGACGTTCACCTCCTACAACCACTACCTCTTCCTCCACTCCCAAACCCCCTCCATCTACCCGTCCCAGTGTGTCTAAAAACGTTTCCTGGCTAACATTGGCCTCTTCCCTACACCTCGCCCCCCGTCCTTCCCCTAGGGCCAGGCTTTCCAGGTCCCAGCCCAGCACCTCAGCCACCACATCCGCAGGCAGAGTGGTGCCAGCAACTGCGGGGTCATGGAGTGCGCCAACGATCAGGGCTGCCAGTGTGCCACGTAGCGAGTGCAAGGACATTCCCCCACCTGCCAAGGTGAAAAAGGTGCCCACATCCCGGAGGGAGAAGCCGAAACCACCAGCCACCAAGGAGTCAGCGAAAACGAAAGGGGATAGTGGCAAGACAACTGCGCCACCATCAAAGGTGGGGAAGGGCCAAAAACAGAAGGGCAGGTCAGGAGAAGGCATGGTGGCACAGACTGAGGAACCAGTGTCACACCTTCTGTCCACGTCCACGCCAACCTGTACGGTGGCGAATATCGCCACCTGCACCGCCACCTGCACCGCCACCTGCACTGCCTCTGGCACGTCTACAGCCGCTGCAACAGTCCCCAGCCTCTTCCCCGGTGGGTAGCCGTCCGAGGCTGCAGGAGACATCTTGCTTTCTCCCTCAGCACGTGCTGACACATGCCCCGCCGCCACAGACCCCGCCGCCAGCACTGCCACCACAGACCCCGCCGCCAGCACCGCCACCACAGACCCCGCCGCCACCACAGACACCGACGCAAGCACTGCCACGACAGACACCGCCCCAAGTACCGCCAGCGGCCCCGCAACATCCTCGGACAGTGGCACCACCGCTGACATGCCTACCATCCCCAGTGGTCAGTCGTCCGAGGCTGGTGGTGAGTTCCAGTACCCTGGGCAGCTTCCATGAAGCATTACTGTCATCACTGTTGGCACCTGTGTGGTATTTCCATCTGCAGTTTATGTAGCCCATCCATCTCTTTTCATGGAATGCTTCTGGAGACATGGAATGTGAGGATGGAGATTCTAGTGGGTGGTTGGTTAAGGCTGGGCAGAGGAGGAAAAGGATGTGAGGAGAGCTGTGGGCTGATTATCTGTGGATGGGATATTTATCCAGGATTTAATAAAAGACAACAGAGCACATCGACTATGGATATCTTTATTACACTGGCGACGAGGATGGGATGCGCTCAATAGAATATCTCAACACAGCAGTTGGATCGTTGGACGTTCATTTGACAGTTGGATCCTATCTTACTATTTTCAGAAATTACTGTTGGTGAGTTTTTCCAGTTTCTTTTTTTGAGTTTTTTTTTTTCCTTATCTTTTGGGTCTGTCTTTATATTGAAGAGTGAATATATTGAAGAAAAGAGGAGGAGAAAAAAAAAAAAGAGAGGACTTTTCAGGACTATGAGATGGAAAAGAGGAAAAGTTTTACCCTCATGGTGTTATAAAAGTTGGATCCATTACGTGTTTTTAATCAAGGAAGAGACTTTTCTGTGATTTTGGCAAGCGCTTCTATGTTTTGTTTATGTTTGAAATACGGGGTGCTTACCGCGAGCGCAGTCACGCTCCATCACACTTCTTTGAGGAGCGCCGCGTGTCTGTTTAGTCGCGCGGTCTGTTTCGAAGAACAGACTGGAGACCGCGTGCTTCCCATTAGTTGTTAACGCGAGCGCCGCGTGTTTGTTTAGTCGCGCGGTCTGTTTCGAAGAACAGACTGGAGACCGCGCGCTTCCCATTAGTTGTTAACGCGTGTCGCAGTTATTTACCGGGAGCGCGTTAACTTCAAAATAATGGATACTGAGCATTTAAAGTACTCTACGAAATGAAAAAGGCAGGAAAATAACTCACCTGCCTCTACAGTGTTATTGTGACTCAGCCCACAGCTTGAAGTTTTCTTCACACGTTTCAAGGTGAACTGCCTGTAGAAAATGGTCTTCATGTTTGAACTTTTCTAATGACTTCGATATTTCGATATTTCGAAACATTCTATAGTAATTCCATAGTAATTCAAAGGAAGTACATAAGGGGATTACTATAACATTATATATTTAAGGAAGAACATTGGTTTTATTTTATTTCAATTCTTATTTTATCTTTCTTCTCTACAAAACAACTATAATGCAAAATATACCTCCAACTCCGTTTTTTTTTACTGTACCTGGCGAAGCGCCTATTATATGGTCGAAATGGAAAAAGTCATTTTTGCACTATACAAGAGTATGTGGTTCATCGCTATCAAATGAAAGAAAAGTTTCTCTTCTCATGCATTGTTTGGGATGTGAAGGACTGGAGATTTTTTAAACTTTGCCTGAGCCGGAGGATGAAGGAACGGATTTAAATGAATTTGAACTCTGTATAAAGAAACTAGATTTACACTATCTTCCTAAGATTAGCACGATTCTGGAGCGATATCACTTTGGTATGCGCGAACAAGCTCCAAATGAATCTATAGAGGAGTACATTACTGCCTTAAGGAAATTGGCGGCTACATGCAAATTTGGATTAACGCTTGAAGAACGTATAAGAGATCAATTTATGCTCAAGTGCTCAAGTGACAAGATCAGGCAAGAGCTTTGGAGTAAGGACGATCCGTCTCTACAAGAAGTTGTGACAATTGCCAAAAGTGTGGAACATACCTTAGCATGTGTGGGGGAATTAGAAAAAAACAGATTTCCTCCAGTGAATAAGGTATTTCCTAAAAACGAGCAACAGGAAAATCACGCATTGGTTGCCAAGGGAGGAAAGGATGACACAAAACTAACACAAATTCAGAGACCTAAATTCAAAGATACCAAGTGCTTTCGGTGTGGAAATTTAGGACATTTCGCATCTTTTAAAAAGTGTCCTGCTAATAATGCTATCTGCAAAGTATGTGGAAAACGTGGGCACTTTGCCAAATGCTGTAGGTCACAGAAAGATTCTGCAGTGAAAATGATACAGGATTGCATATTGATGGTTGATGAGCAAGGGAAGAAGAAGAATTATCCGAGAGACACTGTAACAATGTGTGGTATTAAGTGTGAAGTTCTCTTTGATTCTGGAGCATGGTTAACGTTGATGTCAAATGAAATATTTGATAAATATTTGAGTAACAATGTAAAATTGGAAGATCCTGATGTAGTCCCAGGGGGCTATGGAGGTCAAACCATAGAGCTAAGGGGATACTTTGAATCCGAAATTATCTTCAAGTCGAGTTCCATTTATGCCAAGATCTATGTTCCAGTAAAAGGGGACAGCGTCTTAAGCTGGCCCCATCAAAGAGAACTCAAGGTCATCTTAGATCCTAATAATACCACACCTGTTTTACTCAAAAAAGACTTTCTTAAGAGTATTAATGATGTGTATGAAATATCTACAGATGTTAATAAGGAAAGTGTACCAAACTTTGTGCATGAATTCAAGGATGTGTTTAGTGACACTCTAGGGTGTCTCACCAAATATGTACATCACATCAAACTTAAGGAAGGTGCAATTCCAGTGGCTTGTAAGGTGCGACCAATACCGATATCTGTGAGGGATGATGTGGAGAAAGAGTTGAATAGTCTATGTCAGAGTGGGATCATTGAACCTGTGGAGGCTTCAGAATGGGTTTCTCCCATTGTGGTTGCACGTAAGCCCTCTGGGGATATCAGACTGTGTGTCGACTTAAGGAATCTTAATAAGGCTGTTGTGAGTGATTTATTTCCACTTCCAAATATCACGGAAATGGTTACTCTTTTGCATGGTGCTAAGTATTTTAGTACATTAGACTTAGCCTCAGCCTATCATCAGGTGAAGCTTCATGTAGATTCAAGGGATCTCACTACGTTTATCACTCCTTTTGGAACGTTTAGATATATAAGGATGCCGTTTGGGCTGGTATCAGCCTCATCGGTGTTTCAAAGGTTAATGCATGATCTATTTAGTTCAGAGAAAGGTGTGAAATATTTTCAAGATGACATTCTGGTGTATGGGCGAACTAGAGAAGAACATGAAGAAAGGGTTAGGAGAGTGTTAAGTATTCTAAAAAGTCATGGACTCACGTTAAAGCTTAGTAAATGTCGTTTTGGTAAGGAGGAAATAGAGTATTTGGGACATAGAATTACTTCTACTGGTCTATACCCGAAACAAGACTTAATAGAAAGTATTTTAAGACTACACTCGCCAAAGAACAAAGAGGAATTGCAGGCTTTCTTTGGTATGGTTCAGTTTCATGGAAAGTTTCTACCTAACTTAGCTATGAAAACAGAAAATATGCGGAGATTACTGAAAAAAGGTATTGAATATGTATGGAATGATTTGTGTGAAAATGAGTTTGTGGTTGTGAAAAAGCAATTGACTAATGTGGGTTGTTTGAAATCGTTCAATCCCAATGAGTTGAGTATGATCATGACTGATGCTAGCACAAGAGGTTTAGGGGGTGTTCTCTTACAGAAAGGAGAAGGACAAGATTGGAAACCGGTTGTGTATTGTTCGCGAACTTTAAAAGGGTCTGAGGTGAATTATTCTACAATTGAGAGAGAAGCGTTAGGTGTTTTTTGGACTGTAAACAAATTCAAAAAATGTGTATGGGGAAGACTCTTCCATGTTTATACTGACCACAAACCTTTGATTGAAGTTTTCATGAAAAAGGGTCTTGACCAAATTTCTTCCAGGATAAGTAGGTGGCTGGTTAATCTTCAAGATTTCAATTTTCAAATGTTTTATGTTCCGGGAGCTTATAATAATACAGCTGACTGTTTGTCCAGACTTGCATCGGTTTCAGAAGAAAATTTGTGTGATAGCCAGGAAAACAATTTCAGTGTGTGTAGTGTTACGGAAGGAATTATTGGCCATGATGACTGGGTTCGTGCAGTTGCAAATGATTCAGTTTTGCAAAAAGTATGTGATTTCCTTAAGGACAAATGGGACTTTGATGATTTAAGGAGTTCTAATATTTTAAAAACATTCTGGAAGATAAGGGATGAGTTGTCAGTTTCAGATGATCTATTGTTTCGTGGTGGGAGATTAGTGGTACCGAGTACATTAGTTGAGAAGATCATTCAACTTGGTCATAGTGGTCATCAGGGCATAAGTAAAACCAAAGCTAGGATTCGTATGAACTATTGGTGGCCTGGGATGGATTTATGTATTGAAAGAGTAATTAGAGACTGCTCTGACTGTTGTAATAGCGATAAAATCTACAAAACGAGAGTACCTTCGATGGGTGTTAGGAGTTTGTCGAACAGGCCATGGGATGTTGTGGCTATAGATATTGTTGGACCTATCAATGGTAAAGGTGGAAGCAGTTATATTTTGGTTTTAATTGATCAATTTTCCAGGTGGGTGGAAATTGGTATAGTTAGTAGTGTTGAAACCAAGAGAATAATCAATCTTCTGGAAGAGGTTTTTGCTCGAGAGGGTTTTCCCAATGCCATCCTGATTGATAATGGTCCACAATTTGTGTCCAAGGAAATGGAATGTTATCTGAAGAGATTGGGAATTAAGCACAAGTTGTGCTCATTGTATCATCCTGAAGGGAATGGTATTGTTGAAAGGTTTAATAGGTGTGTGAAGGAGTGTGTGCAGTTGGAAGTAGCTGCAGGGAGATGTTGGAAGGAAGGGCTGAGAAAATTCTTAATAGCTTATCGTTTTACCCCACATGTTACGACAGGATCTGTTCCCTTTGAATTATTCAGGGGAAGGAAACCCAATACTATGCTTGTTCCTGGTTGGGTTACTGGGGGTAAGGATAAAGCTGTTTCTTGGTCTCATGGAGAATATGATAGGAAGTGTGAGAAAAAGTCAGTGGAGAAAAGGAAGGAGTACTTTGACGGAACAAAACGTGTTTGTGATGTGAAAGTGAATGTGGGTGATGAAGTTTTGGTTAAGAGACCTGTTTTGGGTAATGGTGAAAGCAAATTTTGGGGTCCGTTTAGTGTAATGAAATTGTTCAAAAATGCTGTAAAAGTCAATGATGTCCGTATATGGAATCTCAATCGTATTGTGATCTCGAAGAGGAAAAGTATTTGATTTTTCAATGTGTTCTTACTGTATCTTGTTTTATAGTTTGTAATCATATTGTAGAGGATAGTTTATTCTTGTGTTCAATGTTTATAGTTTATGATATTAATTTCCTGTTTTTTTTTTGTTTTCTTTGGGGGGAAGGTGTGTGGTATTTCCATCTGCAGTTTATGTAGCCCATCCATCTTTTTTCATGGAATGCTTCTGGAGACATGGAATGTGAGGATGGAGATTCTAGTGGGTGGTTGTTTAAGGCTGGGCAGAGGAGGAAAAGGATGTGAGGAGAGCTGTGGGCTGATTATCTGTGGATGGGATATTTATCCAGGATTTAATAAAAGACAACAGAGCACATCGACTATGGATATCTTTATTACAACCTGCAGGTGGAATGCGAAGCCGCAGCACTGTGGGGTATGTCGCTGCCTCCATGGCGTATCATGCTACCTGTACCTCGCCAATGTTGTGCCACGCACACCCAGGTGAGTGTATTGTACTGGCCACACTGCATGTGGAGCACTCTGGGCACCAGGCCCCCTCCAGAACCAGTGGAGAATCACATCCACTACCTCAGTTCTTGGCAGGATGAAGCACTCTGGGCACCAGGCCCCCTCCAGAACCAGTGGAGAATCATATAGACTACCTCAGTCCTTGGCAGGATGAAGCACTCTGGGCACCAGGCCCCCTCCAGAACCAGTGGAGAATCACATCCACTTGAGAGACTGTGGCTTTGCACTCCCCAGGATTAAGCAGTGGGCAAACCACCCACTGGAGAGACTTGAGAGACTGTGGCTTTGCACTCCCCAGGATAAAGCAGTGGGCAAACCACCCACTGGAGAGACTTGAGAGACTGTGGCTTTGCACTCCCCAGGATTAAGCAGTGGGCAAACCACCCGCTGGAGAGACTTGAGAGACTGTGGCTTTGCACTCCCCAGGATTAAGCAGTGGGCAAACCACCCGCTGGAGAGACTTGAGAGACTGTGGCTTTGCACTCCCCAGGATAAAGCAGTGGGCAAACAACCCACTGGAGAGACTTGAGAGACTGTGGCTTTGCACTCCCCAGGATAAAGCAGCGGGCAAACAACCCACTGGAGAGACTTGAGAGACTGTGGCTTTGCACTCCCCAGGATAAAGCAGTGGGCATGGAGCCCCCTCGTGCAGCAGTGGCGTTGTGCGTTCATCTGGCTCAGGTGTCCCCCCTCCTCCGAGGTGCCTGTTTCATTTTGATCTGATGCCCCTGCAGTGTTCTCTCTGTTTCCAGTCAGGTATCTAGTGTGGGCTCCGCCCATGCATTTTGGGCCCAGTGGTCCACGGACAATGATCGGTGCACTATCCGGATTTGTGTAGTTGGTGTACATAATTGTATTTACTGGATTTTTAACTTTGATAATGAGATTTCACATGATTACATTTGTTCAAATCAATTCCTTTTGTCCTTGTGTTCTTGGGTGGGGGGGTGCATGTGTACTGTTACTGCATGTATTTGTGTGTATGGTGTTGTGGGTGGGGGGGGGTGGGGGTGTTGCATGTTGTGTGTGTGTGTCACTCTCTTTTCCCTCCCCCTCCCCTGTGTTGTAGATGCAGTACTCACCGTGGTCGTCACCGCCGTCTTTGGTGCTCCTGATAGAAGAGAAGGAAGACCAGCATCGGCAGTATCTGCAATTCGGGCTCCATGGCGTCCTGGTTCCTCGTGGGGTGTGGAGAGGTGAGTGCTTTCCCTTCTGTGTACTGTTTCCGCCGTGTTTTTGTTTGCGTTGGTTCCGCCCCAGAAAAGGTGGCGGATAGGCATCTTGTGATAGGGTGGGCGGTACATTGTCTGTTGGCGGTTACCGCCACGGTGTTTGTTTCTACTGCCGTGGTGTTCTGACTGTTAAAGTGGCTGTCTGTGTTGGCAGTTTCCGCCATGGTCATGATTCCATTTTTTTTTTCGCCGGCCTGTTTGCGGTATTACCGCTGTTTTAACACCAACCGCCAGGTGAGTGTATTGTACTGGCCACACTGCACGTGGAGCACTCTGGGCACCAGGCCCCCTCCAGAACCAGTGGAGAATCACATCCACTACCTCAGCCCTTGGCAGGATGAAGCACTCTGGGCACCAGGCCCCCTCCAGAACCAGTGGAGAATCATATAGACTACCTCAGTCCTTGGCAGGATGAAGCACTCTGGGCACCAGGCCCCCTCCAGAACCAGTGGAGAATCACATCCACTTGAGAGACTGTGGCTTTGCACTCCCCAGGATTAAGCAGTGGGCAAACCACCCACTGGAGAGACTTGAGAGACTGTGGCTTTGCACTCCCCAGGATAAAGCAGTGGGCAAACCACCCACTGGAGAGACTTGAGAGACTGTGGCTTTGCACTCCCCAGGATTAAGCAGTGGGCAAACCACCCGCTGGAGAGACTTGAGAGACTGTGGCTTTGCACTCCCCAGGATTAAGCAGTGGGCAAACCACCCGCTGGAGAGACTTGAGAGACTGTGGCTTTGCACTCCCCAGGATAAAGCAGTGGGCAAACAACCCACTGGAGAGACTTGAGAGACTGTGGCTTTGCACTCCCCAGGATAAAGCAGCGAGCAAACAACCCACTGGAGAGACTTGAGAGACTGTGGCTTTGCACTCCCCAGGATAAAGCAGTGGGCATGGAGCCCCCTCGTGCAGCAGTGGCGTTGTGCGTTCATCTGGCTCAGGTGTCCCCCCACCCCCTCCTCCGAGGTGCCTGTTTCATTTCGATCTGATGCCCCTGCAGTGTTCTCTCTGTTTCCAGTCAGGTATCTAGTGTGGGCTCCGCCCATGCATTTTGGGCCCAGTGGTCCACGGACAATGATCGGTGCACTATCCGGATTTGTGTAGTTGGTGTACATAATTGTATTTACTGGATTTTGAACTTTGATAATGAGATTTCACATTATTACATTTGTTCAAATCAATTCCTTTTGTCCTTGTGTTCTTGGGTGGGGGGGTGCATGTGTACTGTTACTGCATGTATTTGTGTGTATGGTGTTGTGGGTGGGGGGGGTGGGGGTGTTGCATGTTGTGTGTGTGTGTCACTCTCTTTTCCCTCCCCCTCCCCTGTGTTGTAAATGCAGTACTCACCGTGGTCGTCACCGCCGTCTTTGGTGCTCCTGATAGAAGAGAAGGAAGACCAGCATCGGCAGTATCTGCAATTCGGGCTCCATGGCGTCCTGGTTCCTCGTGGGGTGTGGAGAAGTGAGTGCTTTCCCTTCTGTGTACTGTTTCCGCCGTGTTTTTGTTTGCGTTGGTTCCGCCCCAGAAAAGGTGGCGGATAGGCATCTTGTGATAGGGTGGGCGGTACATTGTCTGTTGGCGGTTACCGCCACAGTGTTTGTTTCTACTGCCGTGGCGTTCTGACTGTTAAAGTGGCTGTCTGTGTTGGCAGTTTCCGCCATGGTCATGATTCCATTTTTTTTTTCGCTGGCCTGTTTGCGGTATTACCGCTGTTTTAACACCAACCGCCAGGGTTGTAATGAGGGCCTAGGTGTATGGAAATGGACTATAAAAAAGAGCATTTGAGGCCCCAAAAATTGTCATCTGCCAATTAGCCAGGCAGGCTGTGAGAAGTGGGGAAGCCCTGTAAGACGACTGCCTGTGGCCAGGACTGAGGGCCAAGGCCTGCTAGTCTCCCTGCTGGGTGAGGGGATGTCACTTAGGGAGATCATAGATTACCTGCCCTGGAGCCTGTAGCACCAGGCCGTGTCTGCTTGCCAAGACCTGTATGTCCTGTGAAGAAGAGGAGAACGTTTGAGTGAAGACCTGCGGGGAGCCCTGTTGAGTGGTCTACCTTTGCCATGTGTGAGGAGACGGCTGCTGCACCAAACCGGTCACTACCTGTGTGCCATGCGAAGTCTGCAACCCTCGTATGCCAGAGCAGGGCAGCAGTGAACTGAGCTGCATGAATCACTGTGCCGATTTAGCCAGAGCCAGTGCACAGTGAGGAGCAGCAACCTTGTATGCAAAGAGGGGCTATCATCTGAACAGGTCCGTGCAGTGAGGAGTGGTAAGCCGTGACCCTGCATGCCAGAAGGGGCTGTTGCATGAAGACTACTGTGCTGTGAGAGCCGTAACCCTTCAGCCAAGGTGAGCTGCCACCCCGTATGCCAGGAGGGGGCACCACTGATTACGGTGCTGAGTACGCCAGAGCCTGTGCAAAAAGACGATGTAAAGACCACGAATGCCAGAGGGGATCATCAGGCGTAACAAGACATGTGGCTTAATATAGAACCCTGCTAGTGAAGTGAGGCTGCTGTGGGAGCACCTCGGCACCATCACCAAGGTAAGGGACCCACTTCAGAATCGCTGCACCACTCACTCCATGATCCGTGGGGCAGTTCAGACACTTAGCCTGCAAGAAGGTGTGTTCAAAAACCTCTGGTTGCCTCTGTGGCATGACTGCATGTGAGGAACTCTGAGCCTGCTCGAGTGCAGCCCGCTGATGCAGCGTGCAACAAACTATCCTGATTTAGCTGCTGCCTCTCCAAGCACCTACGGACCAAGCACGTTCAGGAATTCTGGATGCTTCAAGCCTGAAAGTGCAGGTAAAACTGATTTTAGACCAGTCGGCCCCAGGTTAACTCGCTTGCTTGTTAGAACTGTGGCACTAGAACACTGTTGCCTTTAAAGTAGAGTCAAAGTGGGCTCTTTAGAGTTGGATTACTAGTGGGGCTTACCTTGGATGTTGCATATAGGGAATGGGGAATAACCACTATTGCTAAAAGCGAGGAGAGAGTAGGACCAGGAGAACCACCTCAAGAAACAATAGAACCCCCGGGGGCGTGGCCTGGCCTGCCAGCAAGATGGCCGTCACGTCGTGAGGCTCTGCTGGGCTTAGGGCCTATCTACTACATTTCTCCTGTCTGAGCGGCTATATTTAGAATTTTACGGCTCAGGTGTTTTCGTGAGCTCGACGTGCTTCTGCCGAGCCTCGGGGTCGAGATTCCTGGCTGGACTACGGCCCGCGGCACGTGTTGGTGCGTCCCCTGGGCCTCCTCCTTTACTACGGGGTGCGCTGCGGATGCAGCGAAGTTCCTCTATGCAAACTGGAGCCGGGGGGGAGCGGTGGGCTCCCACGTTGTGACAGCGGATACGAGCGGAGGAGGGGTGCTCGGACCGGCCCCTTCTGAGTCCCGCTCTCGCCTGGGGGACACTATAGCAGCTGCTGGGGCCCCTGGCTGCGACCCCCAACTTGGACGGACGGCACTGGCGGCTCACCGGCTGTGTGAGGAGGTGAGGGGCTGCCGGTGCTGATTGTTCCTCCTGTGCGTGGCCGGCAGTGTGTGTTTTTGCTCGGGGTGCCCTCAGGCTGCTCCCGGGGACGGACCCCCTCGCCGGTCGGTTCGGCTCGGGGGACGGCTGTTGCGTTCCCGGGGCAAAGGGATTGTCTGTGGCTTCTGGATTACCCTGTGTGTTGCGACTCAGGGGCGGGCCCCGTGGCTTGGACGTGCGGTGGCTGCGGTGAAGGTGGCTCATCGGCTAGTGGATTCAGAGTGCCCCGGTGGGCTCCTGGAGGGGAGTGCGGCTGTGGATCTACCTGTGATTGTCTGCGACCTGGGGCCCTAACCGGCTCGGAGAGGACGGGTGTGGCGGTCTGGGCGGGGCCGGGGCGCTGCTACTCACCTGGCGGGGCTTTACCTTGTGGTCCCCCCGGTCGCTGATCACTGCTATCGCTGCGGGCCTTGGATTCCGGCGTGTGTTTCGGAGCTGGTGGATCAACGGATGGATAAACGGGAGCAATATTTGCGCATGGAGCATGTGCTGGAGGTCATACGCAATAAAAATGAGGATTTGGAGGCGCGGTCCAGGCGCAATAACATTAGAATTATTGGGCTCCTGGAGTCCACGGACATAGGCAGGATGGAGGATTTTGTAGAGCACATGTTGTCTGAGCTCTTCCCTGGTGAGTGATCCTGGCTGCTGGTAGTGGAGCGGGCTCACAGGTCCTTGGGCCCTCGTCCTCCGCCTGGTACTCCGCCACGCCACATCGTTGTTCGGCTGTTGAATTATCAAGACAGGGATGTTGTTCTCCGGCTGGCCAGGGAGCGGCGCCCGGTGGTCTACAAGAACACTGAATTGCATTTTTTTCCGGACTACACCCCCGGTGTGCAGGCTGCCCGCAGGACCTTTCTGCCGATCAAACGGGCACTCAGTCAGACGGATGCCCGATTCTCACTCATCTACCCTGCGAAATTGAGAGTTCACCATGGTGGCAAGCTGCATTTCTTTACGGACCCGAATCTGGCGGCTAAATTTGTTAAGGCGATTCCCAAGAGCTCTGTCGCTGCAGTCTCGGGTGCCTCTGGCGCTGAACGGGCGGACTTGAGTGACACTGACTGACCCGGTGGAGAAGTTGATGGTTTTGGGATGCTTTCACTTTGCAGATACGATGCACCATTACTGTGTTATATGTTTTATTGGCTGCTCTAAAGTTAAGTTGACATGAGGCCCTCTGCCCTTCCCTCCCCTATTCCATTGGGGATGGTGGGATGGACGGCTTGGCACTCGCCCCTTGGATGTGTCCTAATCTCATGTTGTAAAGGGGTGGGCCTTCGTGGCTAGGGTGGGGGGGGTTCCTTGCTTTGACCCGTTTGGGGGGTCTGCGTGGGTGAGGGGTGGTTTTGTTCATGTTCTTACTCTTTCTTCTTTCTCTGTTTCTTTTCTTTTCTCTCCTTGACCTGGATTCTGGCGGTGGGCTTGGCGGAGTGGTGGGTGCATGCGGTGCTTTGGACTGGATGCATCGATGGCGCTGGGGACAATGACACTAGTCTGCTGTCTTACCTGGAATGTGCGTGGCTTGAATGACGGGCGAAAGGTGCGGCTCATGTCTGCTTATCAGGAGATTGATATTTGCATGCTGCAGGAGACGCACTTGGTGGCTGCTACGCTCCATAGGTTGAGGGCGGGCTGGATTGGAGAATCTTACGGGGCGGTGTTCTCGAGCTATGCGAGGGGTGTGGCGATTTTGTTGCGGAAGGGGCTGAATTGCCGCACTCAGAAAACGATCATAGATCCGAAATGCAGATACGTATTATTGAGTGGGACACTGCTAGATAGACCTTGTAGACTGGTCTCAGTGTATGGTCCCAGTACTGATGACCCTGAATTCTTCTGTGAAGTGTGGCTTCTGGTTGAGTCTCTGGGTTGTGGCACTGTGATACGGAGTGGGGATTTTAATGTGGTTCTGGATTCAGTTGCGGATCGTGAGAGTCTGGCCAGGATGCAGCACGTTGCCGCTGCCAAGGCTCTATCGTCTGTGATGGCTGATGGCACCCTGGTAGACTTATGGAGGTTTAAGCATGGGGTTGCGAGAGAGGGCACCTGTGTTAATTATGTACACAATAGTTGGTCCCGTATTGACCGTTGGCTGGGTACAAGGGACGTTGAACTCTGGACCCAGTCTGTGGATCACATGGCTCATACGTTGTCTGATCACTCGCCGGTTAAATTGGTGTTGGCGCTACCTGGGGGCCGGGATGTGCACACATGTGGCGCCTGCCACACAGGGTGCTTCGAGACGGGGCGTTTCGCGAGGAGGTGCGCAAGGCCATCTCTCATTATTTCGCTGAAAATTGTGGGTCGGTGAGCTCGGCTGGAACGTTGTGTGAGGGGTTTAAGGTGGTTATTCGCGGGGTGTGCCTCTCGAAACAGCATGGTGTCTTACAGATGCTGCAGCGGGAGTTGGCTGATCTGGAGGTGCAGATTGCAGCTTTGGAGAGGCGTCTGGTGTCGGATTGGTCTGGCGCTGCGTTAGCTGCTCTTCGGAGTGCTGTGTCTCAATATGAAGAGGCCTCCCAGCAAAAGATTTGCTTCCTGGGGAAGTTTGCCAGAGCAAGATGCTATAGGGAGGGTGAGAGGGCCAGGCGCACACTGGCCAACCTGCTGCGGAAGCCTTGGGCTAGTAATTATATTACCAAAATTGATAACTTGGAGGGTGAACGTGTGATGGGGACTGAGGGCGTCATGCAGGTGTTTACTAAATTCTTTGCAGATTTGTACGCTGAACCTTCTGGGCTGGATGACAAGGCGGCGCAAGCTTACTTTTCTGAGGTAAGCTTACTTTGGTTTGATGAGGCTCACCGCTCTTATTTCGATGCCCCCTTTTCGGAGGAGGAGGTAAAGTCTGCGATCTGCAGTCTACCTGGGGATAAATCCCTTGGCTTGGACGGATTGACCCCTGCGTTTTACAAAGAATACTCTGATCTCCTTGCCCCTCAGCTTTTGGAGGTTTACGCAGAGGCTATGGAGACTGGCGTTCTTCCTCCCTCCCTTCGCGAGGCCTTGATTGTCACAATTCTTAAGTCTGGTAAGGACCCCTATTGCTGTAATTCGTATCGTCCACTATCAATGATTAATATAGACAATAAGAGCTTGGCTAAGATGATAGCTGCGCATTTGCAGCCATTGTTGCCGAAGCTGGTGCTTCCGGATCAGTCGCGATTTGTGCTGGGTCGGTCTACGTCGCATAATCTGCATACATACTTTGCGGTCGGGGGCTCGGTCATTGCTGAGGATGACGCAGTTGCGGTGTTTCTTGATGCCTCTAAGGCTTTCGACTCTTTAGCATGGAAGTATATGTTTGCGCTGCTTGTTAGAGTGGGTCTGAGCGCGCGATTTGTACAATTGATCTGATTGTTGTACTTGGAGCCTACAGCTCAGTTGCGACTGAATGGTAGTGTCTTCGATCCCTTTAGGGTGGCTCGTGGGACGCGTCAGGGATGCACTTTATCTCCGTTGCTTTTTGCAGTTGCGATGGAGCCACTGGTGGCGTGTCTGAGACAACCCCACAATCCTAGAGGGCTGCCGTTTCGGCAGCGACCCATACTGATTTCTATGTATGCAGATGACATTGCGCTGTATTTACGCGAATCACGACAGAATCTTGATGTTCTGCTTGATGAGATTGTGCATTTTGGCGCCTTTTCGGGCATAGTGATTAACTGGTCCAAGTCAGTTGTGCTGCCTCTCTCTGAGGTGTTGGCAAGTTTTTCCTCCCGATATCCTATTGGGTGGGCGGATGGTCCCGTTCGCTACTTGGGGGTATGGCTGAGTCGCGATGTGGAGGCACTCTGGTCGGCCAATTATGGCAGGGCCATCTCGTGGCTGGAAGATAAAGTCGAGGTGTGGCGCTTGTTGCCGTTGTCCCTTATTGGGCGCATTGCTATTGCTAAGATGGTAGTGCTGCCTAAATTCTTGTACCTGTTTGTGAATATCCCTCTTATTCTAACCGCAAGTTTTTTGCGATGCTTATGCTCAGCTTTGATACGGTTGGTTTGGGCGGGTGGACAGCCTAGAATTGCCTGGGAGAAACTGACCCTTTGAGCTGGGTGGTCTTGCCACGCCTGACCTGGAACTCTACTATCATTGCGCGCAGGCCCATTTTGCTTATTATTGTTTGCGCCCAGTTCGCTACCTGCTGCATTTGGCCCCTGAAAGTGACGAGGTGTGGCCGGACGGTCCGGTGTGCTTTCTTAGGAATCCCTCTCGGCCCCGGCCACGGGTGTAGATACTGTGGCTTGTACTGCTACAGCTTGGTCAACTCTTCTGCGCTGTGATGACGCGCGTGAACCTTTCGCTCCCTCGTTGCCTATGTTGGCTGTCGCAAATGAGAGGATGTATCGCAGTGCTGGGCTGCGTGACTTTTTGCGGGACTCTAATTTGACTGATCTGGGTGACTGGTTTTTGGAGGGGTGGTTGATCTTCCCGGAGGCCGCGCTTGGAGAGGAGCGTGATTGCTCACTGCACCGGCTGTATGTATTGCGGATCTGCGCGATGCTTAGAGCGCGCTTCTCTGGTCTCCCGGCGACTCCGTCGATATGTCAGGTTCTGGAGGTGGTCTCCTCGTGGGCTCATTATCAAGCTTTATAACTGTTTGAAGGGTCAGCGGGGTGGTGCTGCTGAGTCCGCCAAAGCTAAATTGGAGGCGGATATTGGTGAGACCATCTCTGAGGAGGCGTGGAGGAAATGCTGCACGTATATGAGAGCGCTGTCCCCTAATTATAGGCTGAGGCTTATCCATTTCAAATTTCTGCATCGGTTGTTTTATACCCCACGAGGATTGCACGCCATGGGTTTGCGCGCGGATTCCTGCTTCGAGAGGTGTCGAACCCCCGATGCTGATTTTTTGCATCTTGCGTGGTACTGTGGGGAAGTTCATATGTATTGGGTGGAGGTAATGCATACGATTGAGGAGATGACCGGCCTGACTTTACCCTTCTCCCCTAAGCTGGCGCTCCTTGGACTGGTTGATGTAGTTCTGTCGGCTAATAGCAGGCTTGTGGGTCTATTGTTGTTGCTGGCCAAGTGCAGGGTGGCGATGTGCTGGGGACGTGGTAGGTCCCTTCGCGGTTCGGAGTAGTTGCGTGATGCCTCCTTTTGTCAG
The DNA here is from genome assembly GCF_031143425.1 of Pleurodeles waltl. Taxonomy (NCBI): domain Eukaryota; kingdom Metazoa; phylum Chordata; class Amphibia; order Caudata; family Salamandridae; genus Pleurodeles; species Pleurodeles waltl. The sequence continues at coordinate 776,962,725 of NC_090438.1, read as the reverse complement.
GAGTAATTAATGATTTTCTGGGAACTGCTCCCCGAGGGTTCTCAGCCTCGGGACATCTGAGCTCCACTGCGCTCCTTCTTGGACTCTTCTCAGTGTGGCTGATGTTGCGATTTATATTAGTCGCGCACTCGGCAGCTTCGCTTTTAGTTCCCCCTTTTTTTGCGTCATGATTGCTCTGCGTTACTGGAAGTCTGCGCTTCCCCCCTGCTCTTTCTCTCTGCCCATCGTTCTTTCTTGTTTTGTTTGATGTGAATGGCCTTTTTGCCCTTTGATTGTGAATAACTCACGAGATGGTCTTCAGCCTCTTGCTTGTGTATGGTATACGATTCTAGTGCTGACGTTATATAATGATGAGCATTACTTGTGATGGACTATTCCATTCTGTGAACCTGATGGGTTGATGCATTGGCACTAGGGTTTGTACATTGTATAAGACCAGCATTGCATTATTTTGTAATTCTGTCTGCTGGGCTCTCTTTGTTGTTTGTGTTTATGTTTCTGAATAAACCAATAAATAAATACATTTAAAAAAAAGAAACAATAGAACCCCGACCTCAGGGGACTGTGTAGTTGTTCGTGAATGACGTATTTTTCCTTTGTACTGGTAGCAGTCGAAATACAATATATCTCTTTTTTCACAAAAGTGAGTATTTGGTTGGCCAATGATTTATTGCTGCTGCTGTGCACATTTTTAGTTGTGAGCCTGTATTCATCCCATTGTATATACCTCTCATTTGAGGGAGACATAGACTGATCAACCACGTTACTACTGAGAGCCAAATGCAGAAGGGGTTGCTCAGGATTCACAGTTGGTTGGGTACCGAGACATCAGGAGTAAAAAGCCTCAACCCCCACGGTTGGACCCAGTAGCACCTGCGTGCCCCATGGCCCCTGAAAGGGGTTCTGACAATCTCTTGATTTCTCCCTAATTACTCAACTACTGATTTGTGATACTAGTGAGTAACACTCAAGAACATGATAATTCACACACTTGTTGCTGTTCACTTCTGAGTAAATATTTTGATCTTTTGTACTTCTATACCCTATAGATGCATTTTGACACATCCCTACAGTACTCAATCATTTGAAACTCTTTCGCCATCGGGGATACATCTTTTTGAGTACCACAGTCCTACTAAATTTCTAATGTTAAACCTGCCTCTGGTACATTCTTATTTCACTGGTTATTAGTTCTGTCTTCTCTAACATAGCTTATAGCCAAAGGGTTTTGTCCTGATGAGACCCAAGAAGTTTACAAATTTACACATGCCAAAGTGTTGCCAATTCTACACACTAAAACTGACTTGAGAACTTTTTATGTATTTGGCAATATTGATCTTGGTTGGCTCACCTGAATTATTAAAAGTCTAATTTGTTTATACAGCATCTTATGTAACTATCACAGGTTCACTGGGGCAGTTTGTAGTACACACTTTAAATTGTGTTACTGCCTAATTTTAAGGGATTGAGCAGTAAAATTCGTTTACCATATAGTGATATGATGGGAACGATTATTCCTTAAATACTACTAACTCAGATTCCTTTGAAGTTTATGTTTCAACCTGATTTTGCTTATACAAACTTGACTTGATCAAGGCAATATTTAATACTCATTAGTGCCCACTGATTTCAGTATTAACTTGAGCAAAATAGTGACATGACCTATGCGTTTTCTGCTTATGTACCATCACTACATTTTGTTTATTTTTATATTCATACGGCACATTTTTCTCCATAAACACATGCTGCATTTAGAACTGATTGCACATGAACAACATGTAATGTTTGCTTTATTATAGTCAGGGACACTGGAATTATGCAATTGTGCGGCTGTGGCATTTTTTGTACAAGTATAGATTTGCCACGTTTGCCACATAATCAGCGGTTCAAACATTACTTATAATTCAGTGATACGTGTTGTTGAGCAGTGGAAGGCTTTTTGCAAAACTTTTTTGGTCACGTTCATGTTGCTTACTTCTATATTTCTGTGTTAAACTGGTACTAATGGGGTGCAACCAATTCCCAGTAAGTGTTAACAAATATAACAATGACAAACAAATGTAGTAATACTACTGTAAAATATGCTGCTTTACGCCACATAATTTGCCTTTGCATCCACATAATTTACTCAACCCTGCCACATAATTTGGCCCGTTCCTGTTGCATAATTCTAGTGGCCCTGATTATAGTTTGACAGTACATCAATTATCCATGTATTAACATCATAATGAGTGATCGAATTTAGTGAAGTGCAACAGAAGTCATATACTAATTCTCGCATTTCACATCATTCAACACAATGTCCATAATGATCAGAAAATTGTATTTAAGCCTGGGTAGATATTTATTAGGTAGAGAGGAACCTTCAGGTTCCTGGGAGATTGATGTGTGTGGGCTGAGATACAAGCATCTCTAGTGAAGGCCACTGGCTACTCTGAGTCAATGTTGTGAACCCCTAAGCCTGTCCGCCTTTGGTCCGTGGTCAGGATGTAGATATCTTTTGCAGAAAACTTGTTAAGGTGTCATTTTTATTTAGATACTGATTTGTTATAACATCAGGTGACACAAGTCTTGTACAAATTCCTCAATATCTTCATCTCAAGGTTTAACAGTAGATATGGAAACTGAAACTGAAGTCAGAGTTGCTGTATTTTCATACGACTGGTTAATACCAGCTGCATCTCACATTTTGGAAAATCCCCACTTGATTTTGCACTGCAAGCTAAATGTCAGTGGTCAATATCCAATATAAACCCCTGGTCTTGACCACTGAAGTGAAGACGGCTTGGCACTGGAACATCCACTCTTATGCCAAGAGATGATCCAGTGAGGGGAGAAGCTGAGCCCAGCTATAGTGTGTTTTTCTTCTAAAGGCACACTCCCTTTTTGGCTGAAGTCCAATAAACAAGGTTGATCTGTTGTGAACAGTTTCAAGTACTCATGGCCCCGAGAAACTCTGGAGGCAAGTTAACTAATTCATGCTCTCAAAGCAGTGCACAGAAGTAGCGTTAAGGTGGTAGGATGCTAGAGACAGTGTAAAACATGTTAGACCAGTTCATTTTATTCTTGCTGTTAGCAACATGCACAAGTGCTATTTTAAGTCAATTCTGTGTGGTTAATATTGATGTAATAAGTAAAAGAATAAGGCTGTTGAATTAAATACTTTAAAATATACAGTGTCATTCTTAGTGCTGCGCTTGAGTGTGTTATTCTAAGAAACAAATTGGGTTGGAATTACCACAGTGGCCGTGCACCTTTTATGGGGCTGTTAGTAACCTAAAAACACCACCCTCATCTTAATGCTATGTGGGGTCTGTGGGGCTGTAATTCCAATGGACGTCCTTCCTCAGTGATGGTGCACTGCCCCTGTCAGTTAGGAACTCAACCCCTGCAGACTTGAGGTCTAGAACCCAGGACTCGTAGGATGAGGAGGTTCTTATCAATTCAGAAAACCATAACCAAGAGAGATCAACCTTCTGCAAGTGCCGTCTGTTGTTCAGGTAAGGTACGTGTGCTGAAGGCTACCTCAGAACGTCACTTTTAGCGCTAAGAAAGCTTAACTAGAGGCTAGAATGGAGCGGCTTGTGCCAAAAAAAGATTCCATATTTCTATGCAATGACTTACCATCATAATGTGGCATTTCTTTTTAATATTTTCCCTATTAATTGCTTCCATTGGCAATTTTGTGTTTATTTTTTTAGATACATCTATACATATTATCTGCACTAGATTAGGACTTTTGTTAAAGTTTAAAGTCTTTAAAATATACAGTGTGGATTTTTTTGTGTGTGTCCACCCGTGCTGACAGAAAGTTTCCTTAAACTGGGCCGTATCTTACAAATGTGCAAAAACATATCAAAACCATTGAAGAAATTCCTCTCCAATTACTACAATCAGATCAAAGGAGTAGGAATTGGGAGCTCGCGTTTTGCTATGAACTTAACTTAAGAACATCCTCACATATATCATTCTATTTTTTTAACACAAACTTTATTGCATTTTAATTAACTCTGCACATACAGATACATATCATACTTAGTAATGCAAGCAATAATAATAGACGTGTTGTTGCATAATTCGAGCTTTGGCTCATATAAAATTGTCCAGTGCCTCATTGCAGCGGCAGAAAATACAAATGCACATAAAACTTTAATTCTGATAACATTACCCTCCCTCCCCCCCAACAATTCCCTGACTTGTGTGTGAATCATTAGGGGTGGCAAGAAGAATTTGTTCCCATAATGACCATGACAACAGAGGGGGATCCTGGGCAGTTATTCTGATTAATCTAACCCTATGTTAATTCCTGGCCACAGAACAGCTGGTAAATGCTACTTAGAAATTGGGTGTTCCTATAGGCTCATTATCTGTTAGGAAGAGTATTCTAGGAACTATAAAGAGACATTGGTATGGTGGGGGTCAGTTGTTAATGGAATATCTCTACAATGGTCCATCCAGCACTGTCCACCTCACTGTCTGGAGCACGTACGCTTTTTTAGGATATTGTCCCATTCCATCGCTATTGGCCGTTTGCAGAGCCCTTTACATTTTTCTCGACGAAGTGCAACCCCTTCTGCTAGCCCCCATTGTGCCACCTCTCGCCTACAGCTGAGAATTGAAGGGGGAGACTTCCAGTGGTGCGTTAGTAAGCATTTGGCCAATAAAAAAGACAGGTCCACAAAGCGGGAGGACACCGCAGAGGATCTGGATCTTCAGTATGAGCCTAATATACATTGTTCCAGTGTGTGCCAGTGATAATTTCCAGTCAGACTTAACAATGTTGTCCCCACTTCGGTCCAATAATGCGCCACCAACGGGCAGGACTATAACATGAGGATCAGGTCTGCATTCTGTGTATGACATCTAGGACAGGACCCTGAGGCTGAAGGGAGCATCAGGTTTATGCGGTGGGGCGTGAGGCAGGCCCTGTGGAATATGGAAAAGTGTATAAATTTGAAACGTGTGTTACGTGAAATGTGTTTCGGGTGTTGTATGAGGAAGGACCATCCTTTGACGGTTATTGCCCTGTTTATGTTGAGCTCCCATTTACGTCTTAGTGAGTCTAAAGGAATCTCAAGGTGTGTTCGGAGTCCATTATTCAACCATCTGACCAGGTGTCTCCTGTGTTGCATAGTATGAAGCGCCTGTAGTAATTCATGTGTTTCAGGTGCGTTACTATCTGGAGCCCAATAGTGACGCACTTTTGTGATTATGCTGGCATTTGTGAAAAATAGGGTATCTGGTAATCCGTGTGTCTGTGTAAACTTGAGGTGGGGCATTAATATGCCATCCGTGAATATGGAACCTACAGTCATCTCCATCCCCTGATGTCAGGGGCATAACATTCCAGTTGTGAGCATCCCCGAGGAGGTGGGGAGGCCACACAACAGCATGTTAGGGTATATGGTGTAGGTGAGTGCATGTATTTTATGGCCAGCTTCCAATACGAAAGGGCAATTCTTAGTAGTAGGGGGCCACTGGTATGTGGAGCAGGACATGGGCAGATCATTTTATGCAAACTTCCTCTTTCGAGCATATAAGGAGTATGCTAATTTCTTCTAGGTTATACCCTGCCAGCCAATATGCCAACTATTGTAACTGACCCGCTATGCAATATGATTTCAGATCGGGGCCCCCATCCGACTCCTGTCTGGTGTTAGTTGTAATTTTGTTAGGCTCATCCTGCAAGGACCTGAGCCACATCACAGGTCCACTAACAAAGTGTTTAGTGCTGTGAATATGCACCAAGGTATCAGTATGGATACGTTTACAAAGTAGTATAGTAACTGTGGAAGGAGAACCATTTTGGACAAATCAAGACGCACTGCTACTGTCAAGGGCAGGGTCGTCCAGAAATTCACTTGAGACCGCAGTGATGTGATTGCTTGGCCTAAGTTGCCTTTTAAGAGGTCTGGTGGGTCACGGTACACCTGCATTCCCAGATAACAGAACGTTTGTGAAGCTAGTTGGATCTGCAGCAGTCCAGATATGATCTGTGGGGCATTATATAATCCACTAAAAGAAAATGCATACGATTTGCTTACGTTTATTCCTAAACCTGACAGGTCACCAAAATCAGACATTATACATGCCGTTTCTCGAAGATGATGCCTCAGGGCCCTGAAATAGAGGACCATGTCTTCGGTGTAGAGTGATATCGCATGAATCGATCGGTCCACATATATTCTCCAGCCACCGGCCTTTTGATGAAAATACCGGGAAAAGGGTTCCACTGCTGGGCCAAACAGTAGTGGGGAAAGGGGGGATTCTTGTCTGGTGCCTCGTGATATCTGATACTGAGCTGAAATGTGAGATCCAGTTTTGGCTTTTGCTGTGGGGCTCGAATAAGTAGTCGCACCCAGTGAATATAGGTTGGGGGAATAACGTAAGCAGAAAGAGATGAGAGCATGAAGTCCCAGCTGAGGGAGTCGAAGGCTTGTGTAATATGTAGGGAGAGACAGCCAGCATATGGGTGACGCTTATGGGCTGCGTCCATGACATGAAACAGTCTACGTATGTTTAATTAGGTGCAGCGCTGGGGTACAAAGCCACATTGACCGATCTGTAATAAATGTGGAGGCAGTGGGAGTAGTCGGTGAGCAAGTACTTTATTAAGGATCTTTTATTCTGTGTTCAAAAGGGAATGGTGTCTGTAGGAAGACATCTCAGCAGCATGTCTTCTAGGTATGAGAAAGGACATTACTAGGGCCTTCTCGGTCGAAGGGGGGAGCATACCCTTTTCTAGCAAAATATTGTATAATTTAACAAGATGGGGAGTTAGATGTGTGGCAAAGGTTGAATAAAATTCTGTTGGTAACCCATCAGTGCCAGGTGTTTTGTTACGGGCTAATTCTTTGATGACCGCTTATTTCTGTTGCAGTAATGGGAGCTTCTATGGTTGTGCATTCGGGAACCTCCACTTGGAGGAGTGCTATCCAGGTGAAATAGGAGGTTATGGTTGCTGGTTCGACCATGCAGCTTTCTGTAATACTCACAAAATGCATTCTTAGTTTCCAATAGAGTGTGAACCGGACCATGGATTGGTGTGTTAATAAAAAGAATCGGGGTAGGTGACAGCACTGGTTTAATCAGGTGTGCAAGGAGGGCGATGGATCTATCTGCTTCCATATGCGCTTCTGGAGGTATGCCATATAGTCAATGAGTTTGAGGCATTCCAACAGTTCAGCATATGTCACTCTGGCCTCTTGGAGTCTAGAGGTGTCTTCCTGGTTATGTGTAGCCAGTCGTTCTAGGGGGCCTAGACTATTCTTCACCTGGGTTCATGTATGATCTCTCCCCCTGACACCCACCAACGTCTTTATAGCGATACCTCTGATAACCACCTTAAATGCCTCCCATTCAATTAGTGCAGAAGAGGCCGTACTGGCATTTTTGGCAAAATATGTAGTAATTGTCGTTGCTAGCGTGCCATGGAGCACATCTTCTAGCAACAACGGTCGTAGACGCCATGTGAGGATCGGCGTTGGGACTTGTCCCCATGCCAGTGTTATTTCTAATGGGTTATTATCAGACAATTTCTTGCCCAAATATGTGGTGTGGGTGACATGGGGGGTGCAGAGTCGAATTGCAGAGGAACCGATCAAGGTGGGAATGCTGTGCATGTAGGTAAGAGTAGAATGAGTATTCTCACATTTGAATATTGTGGTTGCGCCATACGTCCACAAGGTCCCAGTCCTCTGCCTATTGTCGCAGAGCTTTGGATTGTTTGGTCAGGCCAACACTTGGCAAATGGGGGTGGGAACAGTCTAATAAGGTGTCTATCACTGCATTGCAGTCCCCACAGAGTATCTATGGGAGATGTGCCCAGTCTGCTAATGCCCTTAGAGAAATGAGATAGAAACATATCCTGCTCTGAATTCGGGGCATAGATACATCCCAGAACGACCGATACGCCATCCAAGCTGCTTTGCAGCAGGACATATCAACCTTGTGTGTCTATTTTGGATTCTTGATATAAGAAGGGGACTCACACAATCCTCACCCATATTGCAGCCCCTATGGCATATGGTGAATAGGTAATGTGGAACAATTGGCCCCTCCACTTGCTTTGTAGTTTTTGTGCTTCTACTACTTTACATGGGTCTTTTGAAGGTAAGTAATGTGTACCTTCCTTCTATGTAATTGTGCCAGCACTCGGTGTCGATTATGCAGTGAGCCTAGGACATGAACATTCCAAGTGAGTAGTTTATAAGTATTAGGAACTGTGGTCATAGCTGTAAGGGGAATGGTGAGTGTGTCCAACCCTCTGTTGATAGCGGTGCCACTCGGTGTTTGTGTCATCAGTGTCAGGTTGAAACTGTAAGTGTAACTTTCCCAATGCATAGTCCAGAGAGCAAAATTTGGTTGATCAAACTAACATAACAAACATAATATATAATACAAAGCATATCATATGCATTCGCTTCAGGGGGCGTAACATACGAATTGGGCTGTTTAGGACACCACGTAAAAGACACATTTTAGGAACCAAACATTTGTCCGGACCCGGACCCTTTTACCCAATACAGCACTATAGATGCACTGTATATATAGGAAAACATTATATACTGTGGACCCCCAATTAATATAATTGAGATAATAGTTTGTGACTATAATGGTATTACTCATTTAGGAGGCTCAGTTTGGAGAGATCGATACGATGAGAGCAGTAAAGTATACATAACATTACAGTTGAGGGATCACGTTGGGCCAACTATAGCAGTGTGACAGAACTGGCCAGTCGTTGAGTAGATTTATAGTCATGTACCCTCATAGATCATTGGCCGTTTGTAGTGTTATTGTCGGAAAAGTGCCATACTTCTGTCTGTATCTGAGTCTGAGGCACTACTGCCTGATGTACTAAGGCTGGGGCGGTGTGTCTGGGTCTGTAGGGCCGCCGCCAAAAGTAGGGCCTCTTTTTGGCTTTCCATTGCTTGTCGCATGGATGGTGCAGACCATGCTTGAGTCTCTAGTTCTTCTGCGATGCCGAGGGCAGCGGCTGCCATTGGTCTTGTCCCTGCAAGTCTGGTATGTTGTGGTCCAGCCATGTTTGAGCAGCTTCTGGAGTGTCAAAAAAGTGGGAGAATTGTTTATGGATTACTTTAACTTTTGCTGGGAACATCAGTGCAGAAGAGTGTTGGCATTGTACCACCAAAGTGTAGTCTGAGAACAGAAAAAATCCTATATTTTCTACAGTGGGCGGCGCTCGCTCTCTGGCTGCCTGAAGTAATTGATCCCAATCTCTATCATTTAGGATCATTGCCACAATGGGTCTCGGGGGTGTTCCGGGTATGGGTTTCCTCGTCAGTACATGGTGTGCCCTCTCCACTGCAAAATGGACGGGGAGCCTCATGGGAGACACCATCGTGCGCAGCCAAAATTCTATGTATTCTGTTGGATGGGCACCTACTGTGCCTTCTGGCTTTACTACAATTTCGATTATTGCGACGTGCCCTTGCCTCTGCATCCTCGGCGCACTCCTGTAGCTGTTCCATCTGTCTGCGCAATTGTGTTACAAGAGATATTTGTTCTGCTAGATCAGGCACTATTGACGTTAGCGTTTTTTAGGTTGTGTGGACCCTGTCTACTAACTTGCAATGTTCATCTTTCATGATGCCTATGTCTGTGGATAGGGTACAGAGTTGCAGTTCCATAGCAGCTCTACGTTCTCGAATCTCCTTTAGAACTAGATCCAATTTATCTACTGCGGGTGCTTGTTCAGTGGGTGGCACAAAGTCTGTAGGCATTATTGTGGAGGAACAATCCGAGGAGGGAGTATGGGATGAAACCCTTTATCTTGGCCTGGTGGTTTTAGTTTAGTGTGTCCCATAGTGGCCGCGCGTCATTGTAACGCCCCAAAACCAAGTCCTTGGGGTGGTTGTGGGTCTCAATGGTGGCACCTGCCACTGTCACTTAGTGCAACTAGCAGCGCAAGAGGGAAGAGACAGAGACAAGGGGTTATGTGTCCAGGTATGGGTGTATAGTCTTAAAGCCTGGGTTGATTGATAAACAGTGGCTACTCTCTCCCCAACATATTGCAGGCTTTATATTGAGTTAATTCAGTGTGCAAGGTATTGTTTTGGGGGCAGCCGGACATCCGATGTGTTCTAGAGTTCATGCAGAAAAGCGCACTGGAACAATCAGCTGTGGATAAGGCTTCTAAGTAGGCCGCGGACCCAGCCTCCTTGACGTTGTGAGCTAGCAGGAGTCTCAGGGGGTGCCCAAGGATGCCACGGTTTACCCCCTGCGATGTTGCAGACCGACGGGGCTCCCAAAAGGGGGCCGCAAATGTCACCAGAGCGGGTCGCGGTCATGCACTGCATCGCTCCTGAATACCTCCCCGCCATACTGCACCCACACCTCAGGCCACAAGCTCCAGAGTTGGCAGGGCCTAGATGAATGCGTGCAGTTCCAACCGCATGGGCAGCCTCTACGCTCCTGCACCCACCTCGCAACCAGAAATTTCAGCTTTCATCCTCAATGAAGGGGTGATTGCACGGGGGGCGGAGGTTTGGGTGCCCATTCGGCTCTATCCGGATCCCCCGTGTCCGCTGAGGTCCTGTGTCTGTGAGGGTTTATGCTCATGGCGTAGATCTTCCTCAGCTCGCTGCTCCCCCACGGCCCAGCCTGTGCGCTGTGCCATCGCAGACCACTCCACTCGTCCGGACCCCTGGCGCACTGGCCCAGAGCAGGGCCCCACCGGGCAAGAGTTGGAGCCCTGCTGTTGCAGGTCACTGTGACGGCAACTGGGAATGCAGATTGTGGTGGATGTTGCCGTGTATTTGATGTTTTAGGGCCAGGGAGCTGGCGGCTCAGTTGTCCACCATCTTTGGCCTGTGGTCACACCCCCCACATATATTATTCTACTAATCCATTTTTACCACACCTTATAATGCAGAGATGTTACGTTTATGATGTCTTTCTGAGCTGGTCAGAGAGTGAAAAGGATCTCATACTATTCAAAGAACGGCTGACCCAATGTAATTGTGACATACAGTTTGCTATGTCCAATAATAAGCAATCAGTCCCTTCTCTTGACTTCACAATCAAAATGATAGGCTGACAAACTTTGTACATTTCTCAAGAAACCTACCAAATACAACTTTGTACTCATATATATTAGTCAATACCCACCCAGTGTAAGACATCACCTTCTGTGTGGTCCATTTTTTTAACTTCAGAAAAACTGCAAACAAAAGAGCCGCCTCTATGGATTAGATGTTTTCATTACACATCAACTCAAGAGACGTTATTTTAAAAAACACTCCTTAACCCTTTCTATGCATCGGACAGCCGGGGATGCCCACTGTGTCCAACGACACAGTGGGCATATGCATTGGATGGCTCCTGGCCATCAAGGCACTCACCCTCAAGGGAAGTGCTGGCACTCCCCCTGTGGGTCGCTCATCCAATCCCCCAAAAGGGATGGCCCTGGAAGCACTTCCACTGCCTACCCCATCCCCTTTCCCCCATGGCATGTAATGACATCAGCGTGCACCGGGCGCCGACTTCATTAGAAGTTGGTGCGGACGTGTGGGAAACCATTTGCTTCCAGCGTGTTTGAGAAGAAAAGTGAGTTTTTCCTCAGGGAGGGTGGTTTTCTAAAACAAAGAGGCAGTGAAAGAAAGAAAAGGGTTTTCCTTTCCCCAATGTCTGTTTACAGTGCATTCTTGCTGTGCGGTTGCTGTGATCACACATGCAACCACCTGGCCACCAGAAATGTGTTTGTTTGTTTGGCGGCAATATCTTTTATATTGGGGAGCAGCCCCTTTAGCAAGGGTCGCTCTCCCTTATGGGGGCATCATTTATTGCCATTTCGGCCTTATTATGTAGGCCCATCTGCCCACAAGGGGGGCAGAAACCACTAGATACAGTGGGCATATGCATCGGATGGCTCCTGGCCATCCAGGCACTCACCCAGAAGGGAAGTGCTGGCGCTCCCCCTGTGGGTCGCTCATTTAATCCCCCAAAAGGGATGGCCCCGGAAGCACTTCCACTGCCTACCCCATCCCCTTTTCCCCACGGCATGTAATGACATCAACGTGCACCGGGCGCCGACTTCATTAGAAGTTGCTGGGGACGTGTGGGAAACCATGTGCTTCCAGCATGTTGGAGAAGAAAAGTGAGTTTTTCCTCAGGGAGGGTGGTTTTCTAAAACAAAGAGGCATTGAAGGAAAGAAAAGGGTTTTCCTTTCCCCAATGTCTCTTTACAGTGCATTCTTGCTGTGCGGTTGCTATGATCACACATGCAACCACCTGGCCACCAGGAATGTGTTTGTTTGGGGGCGATATATTTTATATTGGGGAGCGGCCCCTTTGGCAAGGGTCGCTCTCCCTTATGGGGGCATCATTTTTTGCCATTTCGGCCTTATTATTTAGGCCCATCTGCCCACAAGGGGGGCAAAAACCACTAGACACAAGGGATTTCTTATTGTTGCCAATATTTGTGTGTTGGGGAGCAGCCCCTTGGGCAAGGGGCACTCCCTTTTAGAGGGATAATATTTTGGATGTTTCTGCCCCCTTTGGGGGCAGATCAGCCATATTATTTAGGCTCATCTGCCCCCAGGGGGGCAGAAGCCACTAGACACCAGGGATTTCTTCTTGATGGCAATATTTGTGTTTGGGTAGAGGCCCCTTGGGTAAGGGTAGCTCCCCTTTAGGGGGATAATATTTTGGCCATTTCTATCAGCCGTATTAATTAGGCCCATCTGCCCCCAAAGGGGGCAGAAGCCACTAGACACTAGGGATTTTTTTTTTTTGGCAATATTTGGGTTTGGAGAGCGTCCCCTTGGGCAAGGATCGCTCCTATTCAGGGGGATAATATTTTGGTCATTTTTGCCCCCCTTAGTCCATCTACCCCCAAGCCACTAGGCACCAGAGATTTTAGTTTTTTGTAATGTTGCTTTTTGTTGTGGGGAGCAGCCTCTTGGTTAAGGGTCCCTCCTCTTTTGGGGGTGATTGTTGTGGCAATTTCTGCCACCCTTGTGGGCAGACTGACCATATATTTAGGCCCTTCTGCCCCCAGGGAAAGTTTCTGTGCGTGTGAACTGGAGTTCGACTGCATGTACTGGTGTTTGGCTGGCTGTGTGGACTGGCGCATTATTTGTATTTGTGATTGTAATGCTTTATTTCCCCTTTTTATTCTAGTGCAAAGATATTGGTTCCTTTGCTGTGACTCCTGCTTCTGGTTTTTGCTTCAGCACTGGTAGATCAGAAGTTTGCATAGTTGCATGTGTAAGGTAAGAAAATCTTTTTGTACTATTTACTCCAAATGAGTATCATTGCCATGCATGAATGAGTTTTTTTGTAAACGGTGTAATAATAGCAGCATATTTAGTTCTGTGTTTCTGTTTAGTGTGAAATTCGCCTTGGATTTGTGAAAGTATGTGTATTGTGTTGTCTTGTGTGTAATTTTATTTTGTTTTTCCTTTTTAATGGGAAAATCGTTGGTGCCTGCTGTGTCTGTGCTGAGTAGGTGCTGGTGAGTCTAGCTGTCTCTGGCAACTGAGTGATATCATTTTTGAGTATATAGGTCTTTGTGATGAAGCCACACTATATTTATTCCTTATTTTACACAGTGTTGGTTGTTGTTGACTTGTTTATCGTGTTACTTTTATTAGTAAGGATCATGGCTAGCTGCAGTATGTTGTTGGTATGCTTTTTGAATCTTCCTCTGACCATGATTATGAGACTAACTCTGCATCTGAGGCAGAAGAGGAAGTGTAAGATTCTGGCAGTGGAATTTTCTGTCTGAGAGATATCATCTAATGATGAAGCCCCTCTCAGTGAGGATAAAGTGCCTGTTTTAAGAGGAGGACACTGATGTGCCGATAGTGCAGCACCTAGGGTCTGAAAGGCTTCCCATTTGAAGATATGAACTCTTGGTTGCCCCAAACACGGTGCAGCCAGCGTTGCCTACCTTTACTGGTGTTGCAGGGTGTAGAGTGAATATTGAAAACTTTTTACCTATACATTTATTTCAGTTGTTTATGGCTGATGTATTTTTTGGGTGAGATTGTTAAGCAGACTAATTTTTATGCTGAACAGTATTTAAGAAACAAAAGTGCCAGAATTAAGCCCCACTCTAGAGCTACCTTGTGGACTCCCTCAAATCTGAAAGAGTTGAAGAAGTTCTTGGGTTTAACATTTTTTATGGGCTTGATAAGGAAGCCGTTGTTGTCTTCGTATTGGCCTACCAGGTTCTTGATGGCAACTGCCATATTTCCTGCAATCATGAGCCATGATCAGTATTTGCTTCTGCTTCAGATGCTGCATTTTGTTGATAGTGCATTAGCATTACCATGAGATCACCCTGATTGTGACCGTCTTTTTAATATTCGGCCTGTCCTTGATCACTTTGTATATCGATTTTCAGATATCTATGTTCCAGCGAAAGAAATAGCTTTGGACGAGTCTTTGGTCCTGTTCAAGGGTTGTTTGGTTTTTAGGTAATACATTCCTAGCATGAGGGCATGTTATGGAATTGAGATGTGAGAGGGATGGGCAGAAATATGGTCTCTGAATCTTGATTGTTTATTGAGGATTAACAATAACACAACAGGGGTGATCTGGCTCTTCCATTCACCAAGATGTATGTTCAAAAAGGGACAAAAATCAAAATTGTATAATCACAACGGTAATTGTCTATACTCTTTTGGTTTTCTCCCACTCAAAGGATGGCATAATCACTTCTTGTTTTTCTCTTCTCTTTTAGGAAAGTCTCTTATAAGGTGTCGCTGCCATTTCCCTCGGAGGAAGGAGCACAAGAAGTTGTAGCTATACAGGGTTCTTGCTTGGGGAGGCTACCATCACCATAGCACCAAAGTGATTTGTGAGGGTGAATTTCAAGCAGTGTATCCGGGTAGTGAGGGGGACTGGTGGTGAGGATGTCTAGTACGTTTAAGCTCCTCAATGCGCTGGTTGAAAGAAAGGGTCAACTCAAGGTAAGATTTACACAGTTGCAGAAAGCAGGTGACATGCTTTTCTCTGAAAGAAACAAAATGCTCAGGACATAAGGTCCTTCTTCAGAGGTCAAAAGAATAAAGGTGGGGCAGTGATAGGACGCAATACATCACAAACAAAACAAAAAAGCAAAAAAAGAAAGGAGAAAGAATCACGAAAGAAGAGAAGAAAAAACCTGTACCACTCTGTTGCATCTTCCCACTCACCGTGGTAGCCACAACTCTCCAGAGTTGTGGCGGGTTCCGGTGCTTCCGTAGGCAGCGACCACCACTCCTCAAACCAGGTGTCGGAGGCTTGTGTGTCAATTGTCTCACTCTCTTTCTCTTCTTCCTGATGGCATACTTGACAAGGAGCCTCCTCTACTCCTTTGTCGTAGTCAGCTTCGGGTTGTGTTGCGGCGTGTCTGTTCCCTTCAACTTCTCCAGCGTCTGGCTCTCTCACAGCATCTCCCAGTGATCTCTCTTCTTGTGCCTCACTTCTGCTTTGTAGGGCTTGGGCCCCGCACGTCCTGCAAGTGTAAGTCCTTTGTTGGTGCCCAGTACTTCTCTTGTCTGGGCCGCCTGTTTGTTGATGCTGCATCCGCTTTATCATTCAGCGGTGCCTCCCCCACCTCCCTTCTCAGGCTGCAAGCAGGATGAGGACTGTGAAGGGGACCCCTAGGCAAAGAGGGGTCATGGATGTATATGCTGTCTGAGAGTAGTACAGGATATGTCTATAATTTCTAGGTCTACACTGGTGGGGATTCCACTATTGACCCCCATGGTTGTCTATCTACTTTTGGAGTTAGTGAGAAAATTGTGTGGGAACTTGGTGAAGGACTTTTTAACAAAGGTCACCATTTGTACCTAGATAACCTCTACACTGGTGTGCAATTGTTCAGGGAATTGTTCAAAGTGGACATTGTTGCTTGTGGCACAGTCCACTCTAACCATAAAGGATATCCAAAGGAGCTTGTGTGCAAAAAACTTGAGAGGGAACAGTACAGTGCCTTGCATAATGATGAACTAATGGCTGTGAAATTTGCAGACAGGAAGGTTGTCTACATGCTGACTACCATCCATGATAAAAGTACTCCACCAGTGATGGTTTGGGGTCAGGTTCCTGAAGTGTGCAAACCTGTGTGCATTTTAGACTACAATAACCACATGGGTATTGCAGATCAGAGGTTGGAACCTTACACATCTATTCATGAGGCTTACGTTTGGTATAAGAAGTTGACTATTTGTCCCTTCCAGTTAGCAACCTTTAATGCTTATGTTGTGTTCAAGGATTGTTCTCCAGAGTCAAAGGTGACTTTTGTTCAGTTTCAGGATTCTGTGATATGCAGCTTTGTTGTAGTGGAACAGGCAAGTGTTCCTAGACTTGGAGTGAAGGAGGATGTGGCTAGATTGAAAGATTGCCACTTTGCTGATCACATTCTTTCCACACCCTAAAAAAGTATCCCTGTAAGCAATAGAGAGCCTGTATGCAAAGAGGCATGTGGAAGGAGAGTCGTATTCACTGCCATGATTGTCTTTCCAAACCTGGGCTTTGTGTGCCCGATTGTTTTAGAATGTACCACACGAAAAATATGTTTTGGAGCACCAGTTAGTGTTGCCTGGTCTGTATCATTTTATATTTTTGTTCAGTTTCATAGTTGGCATTAGTGTGATGTATTTAGTTTTGTGTTTGTAGTTTTGTATTTGCTTGCAGTTGGTTTGTGTTTTTTTTTTTGTGAAAATAAATGTGATAGCAGTGTGCATGGGCTGGTGCTTGGCTGGCGGTGTGTGTTGACTGAGGCTTGGCTGGCAGTGTGAGTGAGCTGG
This sequence comes from Pleurodeles waltl, assembly GCF_031143425.1. NCBI lineage: Eukaryota > Metazoa > Chordata > Amphibia > Caudata > Salamandridae > Pleurodeles > Pleurodeles waltl. The sequence goes on along the minus strand of NC_090438.1, from coordinate 776,945,959 downwards.
AACTTTGTTGGCAGTGTAAGTGAGCTAGTGCTTGACTGTTGGTGTGTGTGAGCTGGCGCTTGACCGGCAGTGTATGTAAGCTGGTGCTTGGCTGGCGGTGTGTGAGTAGTGACCTGTTGCTGGTCACTGCTAGTCAAACGCCAGTCCACAAACTCTGTCAGCCAGTGTGATTGCTTTGTCAGGCATGTGAGCCCTTGAACAACACTGTCTGTTGATGTGAGTGTTGCAATGTGCTGGGCCCATGGTGGGGATGGTCTTGTGTGTGTGTGTCATGTATGAAAGGTGTGTCAGTAGACTGTAAAGGGGTTGGTGCCTTGACACAGCTTTACAGCTCACAAGCTGTGTCATCAGTTCCGTTTTTTGACCTTTCAATTATTAACAGTGCATTCCATTTTTGTGAAATCTCTAGTTACTAAAATTTCATCTATTGAACCATCACTCACCCCTGTGCCAAATCCTACCAGTGAAGAGAGTAAGAGAAGAGAATTCGCTCACCTTCCCAAATTACTATAAGAAACAACAAGAAGCGAGCACATATCCAAGTCTCTGACTTCTGTGATGTCCCTAACACTAAAAACACGCTATATTGGTGGGTAACCACAAGACAATTTCATTGCACTTCTCTCAGTTAGGAATTCAAATCACAAAAAAATGCATCAAACCACACCCCTGACATGCTAGGTATCTTGGGTGGGACCCCAGTAATGAAGCATGCCACCAACGAGGTTGGTGGGTGAGGGGTCTTTTTAACAAAACCTAACAATGTATTTTTTCACAATTTGAGTGTCTGGGACATCACAGAAGAGACTTGGTAGCATGCTCGCTTCTAATCTAGAGAAAATCTACCAACCCTAGTTATGTTCAAAAACTAGACACCCAGGGGTAGTACAGGGTGGTGTGCCTCTTGTGGATCCCAACAAGTCTTCTTACCCACAATGCCCTGCAAACCTCACAATGTGACTAAAAACACATTCTCCTTATATTTCTGTGCCATATTCTTCCAGAAACAGAAACAATCCAGGAATTTCCTACCACCCACCGTTCCTCTTGGTCTCCCAATAAAAATGATACCTCACTTGTGAGGGTGGGCCAAGCGCCCGCGACAGGGAAGAGCTCAAAACACAACATGGACACATCAAAATTATCTATCACAAAACAACCTGTTTTTGCAAAGGGGGTGTTGTGATGATGGTACACAGGAAACTGTATATATAGTATATTAGAAGTTTAATTCATCTCAAAAGTCAAGCATGACTTCCCTCTTTGCCAGTTCCTCACAACTGTCAAAGCTTGGAACCTCCCTGCCGACCTAACAACAGTAGAACACTCAGGATCTAAGCAGTAAAACATTCAGGGTCAGAGCACCTTGCGCACTTTTTTTTTGCAATTTTGTTATTTCATGCTTATTGTTGATGCTCCTAATCCATGATGTGCTCAATACACCACTGTGCATGTCTACTACTGCTATTTCCTCTTTTCTTTCCTTTTTGTCCATTACCCGCATGCAGTATTCTGAATCTTCCACAACCTTTGTTATTTCAATGGCATCTTTCAATGTAGGGTTCTTTGCTGCCCATAACCTCTCCTGCATTATCTTACTCCTACATTGAAGAATAAGTTGATCTCTTATCATCTCATCTGCCATTTGTCCAAGTTGACATTTCACATGCTACGACCTTGCTGTTGTGCAGGAGGAACTGGCAATCCCTAGGTGCTGTCGAGCTAGAGCCCAAAATCCACAGGTAGGCACTTTGCAAAAAAACAAGTTAGATTTCACTGGAAAAATGCAATGTATCCACATTGTGTTTTGGACCGTTTCCTGTTTCGAGCCCTAGGTCTACCCACACAAGTGAGGTATCATATTTATGAGGAGATTTGGGGAAATGCAGGGTGGAAGAAAGTGTGTGGCTCCCCTCAGATTCCAGAACTTTGAATCACAGAAATAGAAGGAAAATGTGTTTTTAGACAACCTTTGAGGTTTGCAAATGATTCTGGGTGACGAACCTGGTGAGAGTCCTACAAGTCACCCCATCCTGGATTCCCCTGGGTGTCTAGTTTTCAAAAATGTACAGGTTTGCTAGGTTTCCCAGGGAGCCAGCTGAGCTACAGTCCAAAATCCACAGTTAGGCACTTTGCAAAAATGAGTTCGTTTTCAGTGGAAAAATGTGATGTGTCCAGGTTGCATTTTGGGGCATTTCCTGTTCCAGGCACTAGGCCTACCTACACAACTGAGGCACCAGGTTTTATCGAGATACTTGCGGGAACACAGAATAGCAGAACAAGTGTTATTACCAATTGTCTTCCTCTGTATTTGTGCCTTGAAAATGTAAGACGGTGTGTAAGAAAGAAGTTGTTTTGAGGAATGCCCTCAAATTCACATGCTAGTGTAGGTACCCACAAATTCAGAGATGTGCAAATAATCACTGCTTCTAAACTCTATATCTTGTGCTAATTTCGGAAATACTTAGGTTTCCTTGATACGTATTTTTCACTCTTTATATTTTACCAAATGAATTGCTGCATACCTGGTACACAATGAAAACCAATGGCAGTTCAGTTATTGGCTCAGGGTAGCTTGGGTTCTTGGAGAATCTATTAACCCTATATATCCTTGCAACTAGTAGGGTCCAGCAAATGCAACAGTTTTGAAAAATCTGACATAGTTACAAGGTACAGATGAAAACATAGACAAGAATGGCTTTTTCAACTCGATTTCAGATTTTATTTTCATTTTAACTATTACTTTCTAGAGGAAAACCTTGAAGGGTATACATAAATGACCCTTTTCTAAATTTAGACTTTTGTCTACTTTTCAGAAATGTATAGATTTCTGGGATCCACCACTGGTTCCACATCCATTTCTGTCACTAACTGGAAGGAGGTTGAAAGCACGAAAAGTAGGAAAAATGGGGTATGTCCAAGTAAAATGCCAAAACTGTGTTGAAAATGTTGGTTTTCTGATTCTAGCCTGCCTGTTCATGAAAGCTGGGAAGATGGTGAATTTAACGCTGCAAACCCTTTGTTGATGCCATTTGCAGGGAAAAAACAGTTGCTTTCTTCTGCAGCATTTTTTCCCATTTTTCCCCAAAACACACATTTTAGCTGTATTTTGACTCATTTTTCAATCCCCACCAGTGGAATCCACAAACCCTTGGTATGTTTAGAATCCCCAGGATGCCCAGAAAAAAGGACACAAATTTGATGTGGGTAGATTATGTGGACAAACGTTTATGGGGGGCCTAAGCGCGAACTACCCCAAATAGCCAAAAAAAAGGCTTAGCACAGGAGGGGGAAAAGTCTTAGCAACAAAAGGGTTAAGCAGTTGCATGAAAGAGCATGGTTGTGTCCACAATAAGCATCATTGCTAAAGATCACCTTTAGTCAAGACCCCACATATAAGTATAGGGGTGCATGCAGAAGGATTTAGCGAGACCCCGGTCTCTAACCACCCAATGGGAACTCTCAGCTATTTTAGGCCACCACAGATTTGGCTACTACAGTGCATGTCCCGTGACAACTAATGCAAGTTCCATTGAATGTGATACTATCAAAGTTACTCTGACATAAACTACAAATTGTAGTCACAAAATGTTATATATGGTCTGAAGTGCCCGTCTAAGATTTCACGCGGGCAGACAATCCAGAAAATGAATGCCCAGATTATACAACATTACAGCATAAAAACAGACTCTGATGAGGAGCACTCTCTGCATCATTGATACAGCACTAACTAGAATTTGGCCACTGCCCTGAATATAATATATGGGAAGTAATAGAATAAGTCATCCTCAATCCATAGGATGGAAACATCACACATTTGCTTACCAGACAATAATACAGATGGGTTTATCGATTACACTTTAACAGCTACGGGTTGAGTATAAAAACTGACCCCATCTAGCTACCTTATTAATATAAATATGCCCCCTCCAAATAAATCTCTCTGTTCCAAATAATTTGCCCGTAATTCAAAATTTGACAATGATAATTTCGTTGACCTACCGGGCGGGTCAATACATTCGCCATCGAGGCCATAAATGCACTCACAATATATATTTTTTCAGAACAGTAGCTGTCCAAGCACACACAGCCAAAGAAGCAGGTATTCCCCTCTCCGCCCCCCACACATTTTGTGTTCTCCGCTGTGGTATTTTTGGAATAAGGATGCCATTGTGTTTTGTCGATCGTGTAGTCCATACCTGGTGAGTCATATCCTTCATCGTTTCACACATGTATTGATTGTTTTGTATTGCCACTAGGTTTTGCTAATATTTTGTTTAATGTTGCACTTTCTAGTTGTACCATTGCTGGAATTTTCCTGGTCGCAGAAATAGCAAACTACCAGAGTCTCCCTCAGAAACATTTTTGGGCTGCATGTTTACCCTCTACTCCCCTTCCTCATCACAAGAGACTTACCTCCTCTTGGCAGATTTCACTTCGAGGCCACGGTATTGTTAGATAAAAATCTCTAATGGAGTCACACAGTATGGAATTAACTGTGTGGTGTTGTTTACCTTATAAGTCATTTTCTACCTATTCCAGGTTTACCATTCTCTACTGGACTTATCCAAGCATCCTGACTGCTTTTTTTCAGTCAACCTTATTTTTTTTCTTTTTTATCAATCGAATCTCCCAATAAGCCATTTTTTGCCAATCTATATATCCGGATTCTCCAGCATGTCGATTTCGAACTACCAGTAACTCCAGGCTGTCCTGTATCTTTCTGCCATTTGAATCCTGCAGCGTTTCAGGAAAATGTAGGATAAAGTCAGGCCTGAACGTTCGAGAGAAGCATGCAACCCACATTTATGTTAAATACACATCATCACTCTTGAAGCTTGACTTCAGAATTCTCAGGACAAAACATGCTGTTAAATGCATCTCTGAAAAACACCCGCAAAATAAAATTTTGCTTCTTTGATTTTTTTAACCTTCGGGACACAAGTCTGAGGTTTATTTCGTTACATTACAATACAGTATAATATTTGGAAAACGAGTAGACAAAAACCAAAGAAAAAATACTGATAACGCCAGTGCATTCAAATTTCTGATCTTTGGCTGTTGGTTTCTTTTTTCTCTTCTTTAATTCTGTCCTTTGTGCCCAGCCTCCTATCTCGCTTTTGCTTTCTTTCCTACATTCCTCTTCTACATCACTTATCCTTTTCTTCTTTTTCACTTTCCTTCTTTTTGCTTCTTCCTGGTTTCTCTCTCATTCCATTCTTCTTTTCTTCATTCTTTGTTGCCTTTCCTACCTCAGCTTAATTTCTTCTTTTGGTTCTTCTTTCCTGCTTTCATTATTTACTTTCCTTATCTCATTATCTTCCTTCCTTGTTCGCCTTTGTTACTTTCCCTCGTTTCTTATTTTCTTTCCTTCATACTTTTTTCCTTTTCTTGTCTTCTTTCTGTGCCTTTTCTCTATGCTTCCTTTGGGCCTTCTACCTTTAGGCCCGTTTTCCTTTCTTTCTCGTCTCGTTTCCTTTTTTTCCTTCCTTCCTTTTTCTGTTCATTCCTCATTCTCCCTTTCTCCCCTTCAGTTTCCTCTTTCTGTTGTTCCTTTATCCCACTTCCCATGCATCTTCCTTCTCATTGCTCCCTTATTTCTTTCATTGCTACCGTTCTGCCTTTTCATTTTTTTCTTTCTCTCCTTTTTATCCTCTTTCTTTAAAGCACTCAACTTCCCACCCCAACCTCTTTATTTCTTAATTTGGGCTCATCATTGCCTCACAAGCGTGCCAATAGGGATGTGGATACTTTGAGGGCTACCTCGTCTGTATGTACCTATTATTACTGGTCCTAGTTAAGGGTGCGAGGCACATGTTAAGATGTAACTTTCTCATGTAGTTGTATGTGAATTGGTACATGCTAGGGAATACTTAGGAATTTTCACCTAGGGCACCGAAAATTCTAGGACAACCCTTGCTGATAAATCTCGTTCTATGCCTACCACAAAGCCATACTAGTTTCTGAACCTTAGCCAATGAACTTTTGGGTAGTAAGCTACATTTTTCTCATACAAAGAGAGCAATATCACACTACGTATTTCGTGACCAAGGAACCCCAAACCCACGGGAGACATTCACATCAGAGGTGATTCTAAAATAAGTGTTAAGTGGAATAACAGTCGTTGAGGGCTCTCCTACAGATAAACCTGTTACGAAACTGCTCACGTGGCATTAATGCAATGGCTTTAACTGCACTAGAATGTGTGCTCAGCGTTTAAGTCACTTCACCTTTATGTACCCATGATTAATCTATGTATTATGCAGTAGCTTGAGGTGCTTTTCAATGATCAGAAGTAGCCCTGAGTATTGAAAAAACTGCACACCCCGGACACATATGCTATGTATGCAGTAGGATACTGGTTAACTGTTTCAGATAACTCGTCCTGATGACGATGACCCTCTGAAATATGTTCAATCAGGGTTGAAACATCAACGACCTGTTTCAAACTATTCAGTCTTAAAAAATATTACAATTAAGACTAAAATTTCTGCTGATGTCCATACACTTGAAGATTTTTTTTGAACCAGTTAAAACACTAATCTGAAGAGCGATGTCTGTTTGACTTCTACCTGCCCAGTGAGATTGGTCTCAGATACCATTTTATCAATGAAGAATGTATTCAAGTTTAGACCTCAAGCTCCAGAAACTTCGGGGTTGACACTTGTTGGGGCAGAAAAGTCCTCAGCATGGTAATGGACGTGCCCCCCTGCCGTGAATGCCCAACTGTACTTATGTCTGGATCCCTAATGCTGATTTCTGTTGTCACTCACAAGCATGGATCATGAGTGTGTGCCACTTTGGTTTTGTTGGACCCGGAGGGGTCCAGAAAGTGCTACCCTCACAGTGATGGAAGGCTACTACCTACACCAGGAGTTAAGCAGCACACGTGCAGTGGTGTCAGCATACAGTGTAGTGATCAGTAAGAGTGAACAGGTTGCTGGAACTGTTGTGAGGCCTACAGGCTCCCTCACTTTTAATGTTCCACTGCTCTATACATAAATCACCCCTGGCCTACATCAGATTGGTGTGAAGTGCTGCTCAGCACAGAAGTGGTGTATGTGCGCTGGGTTTATCTGTGCCTGGCAAGGTTGCAATACATGTATAATGCAGTAATAAACAATGTACATGTGCCTCTGAGTGGTTCAGTACTTGAAGGATGTAGTGCCATGCAGTACGCATCTGGCAGGTGAATGTGTGCCTGTGGATGGAAGAATATTTGAAGGGTGCAGTGTATGCAAGTTAAAATGCATGTAGAGGGTGTATGTGTGACTGTTAGTGGTACAATACATAAAGGGTACAGGGCATGCATGCTAAACGCATATGTCAGATGTAGAAGTGCCTATGAGCGGTACAATCGATAAAGAATACAGTACTGGACAATGTGTGCATGTTAAATGCAAGTGCTGGATGTATGTGTGTCTCTGAGTGGTACTATACATATAGGATACAGTACAGTGCAATGCATGTATGTTATTTAAATGCACTGGGTGTATATGTGTCGGTGAACCTACAATACATGGAGGGCTCTGGGTTCCATTTTTGGAGACCCCGGCCTGAATGGTGAAACATGAGGAGAGGAGGTAGAGAGATCACACTAGACAGATTTGTGTATTGCTGCATTCCTGTAGGCTGGGTGGAACACACTGGGGAGGGGAGTACCAGGCCTCACTTGTACACTTCAAATAGTGCTCTTTGACTTAGTGAGAGGGCACAAAGAAGGGGCCTGAGGACATCTCATGAAGGGGATGGGACTGATAAAAGAATTATAAAATGTACGGCTAGTGACCCTGGGCTGCTATTTTGATGTATGTATCACTGTCGCTGATATCCAGATATGAACTTTAGTCACCTCCATGACCTATGTAGAGGAACTATCAGCTTCGAAGACTCTCCTGCTGTGACAGACTTTTTCAAGAGGAAGAGGGAGCACAGGAGCGGGCACTTCAAAAGAAGCTGAATCCCAATATAAAAACTTCAAAGACTTAGACCCTGAATCACATTTGGTATATGGGCACGGACTGTAAAAACTGAAGTTTTTGACCCCAAAAATTGTCATCTGCCATGAAGCGAAACAGGCTGTGAGAGGAGTGGAAACTCTGTAAGACTTCTGCCTGTGATCACGATTGGAGGTCAAGGCCTGCTAGTCTCCCTGGTGGGTCAGGGGACATCACCAGGAGAATCCAAGATCACCTGCCCTGGAGCCTGGAACTCCAGAGCCTGCCAGCTTGCCAAAACCAGTGTACCCTGTGATGGAGAAGAGGGTATTGGAAGCAACAAGGACTAGTTGGGAGCCCTGTTGAGTGGACTTTCTGTGCGAGGAAACGGGTGCTGCACCAATCCGGTTGTTGCTGTTGTACAGCACAGAGAGCAGCCATGAGCATAGCAATGTCATGGTGCATTGATTGGACCGGAGCCTGTGCATGGTAGCAAGGTGGCAACTCTGCATGCCCGGAGGGTTGCTGGGTAAAGACTGCCATGTGTAAAGGGGCCATAGCACTGTGCAGTAGCTAATCAGCACCCCTGTATGCCAGGAGGGAATGCTGGGGAAAACGCTGCCTTGCAGAGAGGGGCCGTAGCCCTATGCAGTAGCAAGGCAACCGCCCCATATGCCAGGAGGTGCCGCACTGGACAGTATCATTATGTTGATCAGGCCAGAGCCCATACATTCTGAGTTGGGATGACCCTGTATACCAGACGGTGTTACCGGGAGCACCAAGGATTGTGACTTGTTCTGTACCACCAGCTAAGTGAAGACACCTTGGGAACACTAGTGCACCATTGTTATACCGTTCCTACTCGGATAATAGGACTGTGTATTTAGGACGGCAGAACATCAGACTGAGTCTGTCCACACCCTCAGTAACTGTTGGGCCAATTATTTTAAAAAAATATATTTTTTATGAGTTTTTACACCAACAAAACAAAGACAAACAATCAGGGATCATTCGATGATGTTCCATTGAACTTTGTGTCATATCAGCGAGACAGCATTTTCTCAAAACAGTTGCATTGTAAATCAACATAAGTGGGAGCAATTTTCCAAGTAGTGGGGTATCAATTTTACATAAATTGTTAACCACAGTGACTGAGTTACCTATGCAATATAACAGCATCGCCTTCCACAGCTTCCAAGCCATACAAACTAATCCAACACTCCCACATTTTGCGAAATCTATGAGGGCACCGTCTACTTCTATAAGTCACTCTTTCTGCTGCCATAAATACGTCCATGCCTTTCTGCCCTTGTCCCAGAGTAGGAACCTCAGGTGAGCCACAACGCCTAGCAAGGTCACGCTTGGCTACCACCAGACCCATGTTACACAAGAGTAGTTTAATTCTTTGCACGTCCATGTTAGTGGGTATACCCAGCAGTATACACTTGGGGTCGTTCGGGAATGCAGCCCTAGGATGGTGCCATGCTCCGAGATCACACACAGCCAGTATCTTTGTATATTTGGGCAGTTCCATATCGTGTGGATAAAATCACCTTGCTCAGACCCACAGCGTAGGCAGCATGGGGAGGCCACTTTCCCCATTCTATGCAGATGGCGCCTATTGTAGTAGATCCGGTGTAGAATTTTAAATTGTATGAGGTGTGGTCTGGCCATGATTGCCATCTCCTGGGTGGAACATCAATGCTGCCTCCCAATCTAAATTGTCGAGTGTACCAGCATCCGTTTCCCATTGAGCCCGTAGTGTTGTTAGGTTATCAGGCACATTATTATTAATCATCTTGTAAGTGTAGGATATAGCCTTCTCTGGTATTTACCCCATGAGGTGTCTACTTTCCAAGGGAGCATAATCTGGGATGTCTGGGGGGATGCGTTCAGCCCGCCAGGAATGGGAAAATTGCAAATATTTATAATATTGAATGTTATGTAATTGGAATTTGTTCTGTAGTGCGACGAACAACATGAGGTATCTCCCCTCCAGGACGACCCTGACCTTAAAGATACCCAGTTGATCCCAGGATTTAAAGCCCTTTAACTTGGCTATTTATTTCAGGGTCTTGCCTAGCCACAGGAAAGTTTCACGGTGATCTTGCGTTTCCACCCCATTTATGTGGTTGCCTTATCTCACGCCTGCAACGTCACTTGGGTGGAAGGCAGCGGTGCACCCTGTCCTACACCACCTTAAAGGTAGAGTTCATAGGATCTAAGATTTAATTGTACTTTTTCAAGGGCGTATGTGGGGTGGTTGGCATCTACAGAGTCACAGTCATTAATTGCTGTCAAATGGGAGGCCCGGTAGTATGCCCTAATGTCCGAGAGGGCAGTGCCGCCAATGTAAGCATTATGTTGAAGTTTACTAAGGGCAATTCAGGGGGGGGGCGTCCACCCATAACAGTGTCCGTAATTCACTGTCTATTTTAGTGAAAATATCATCCGGGAGTTTAAAATATGTGTGTTGTAGAGCATACAGGAATTTTGGGAGGGTGGTAATTTTGAATAGGGCAGCTCTGCCCACCAGTGTCAGGGGGAGATCCTTCCAGCGATGTACATCCGCTTGGAAGGCAGCTAAAACGGGCCTTACATTATGCTCCATACATTGTCCCGGGTCTCATGTGACATATATTCCCAAGTATTTGAATCCCACTGTGGTTATTTTGAGTGTGTGGGAAAGGGTTGTTTGATTGAAAGTTCCTCCAAGGGGGAACACCACCGACTTATCCCAGTTAATCATGTAACCGGAGTGAGCGTGGTATCAGCAGAGGAGTGAAGGACCTCTGGGAGTGAGTCCTGGGGGTGAGTGAGGTAAAGCAGGATGTCGTCGGCATATAAGGAGATTTTATCCTCTGTAATTGGAGAGCCTTGGGTGTGAAAACCTTTTATCCCAGGAAGCGCACGGATCATGCAAGCAAGGGGTTCCAGCATCAGGGCGAAATAAAGCAGCGAGAGAGGGCAACCCTTTTGGGTTCCACGCCCCATGGGAAAATCGGAAGACAGCCGTCCGTTCACCCTCAATGCAGCCACTGGGTCTCGGTATAGCAAGGACACCCAGTACCTAAATAGTGGTCCAAACCCCGTTCGTTCCACGGTCTGGATCATGAAGGGCCAATGAATGGCATTAAAGGCCTTCTCGGCATCGAGAGAGACCAATAGGAGGGTGTGCTGTCTATGGATAATTGTCATCAGCCCATTATGAAGCTTGCGCAGGTTTCCCCGGTGGAGCGTTTCGGCATGAAGCCTGATCGATTGTTGTGTACCAACAAGGTGATCACTCCGATGAGTCTGGCGGTGAAAACATTGGCCACAACTTTGGTTTCTATATTGATCATGAGGTCGGGGTTTGCCAGGCTTAAGTATGACCACAATCGTAGCCCTGTGGAGCTCTGGGGGGAGTATCCCCTCCTCCCGCAACCCAGTATAAAGCTGAAGCAAATGGGGAGCAAGTAGATCTACCTCCTTCTTAAAAAATTCAACAGGGAGGCCATTCGGTCCTGTGGTTTTTCCGGATCGGAGGTGGCTTATAGCATTTTGAACTTCGGTTAGGGTAATGTCTGCTTCCAATAAGTCACAATTTTCTGCTGAAAGGGTTGGGAGATTTATCTCTGCAAGACAGTTTTTGATTTGGATCGCATCTGATAGGAGACAAGCCTCATAGAGGGCTGCTTAGTAGGATGCAAACGCTTCTGTGATAGTTTCGTCTGTGGTGTGTATGGAGTCCTCTCCAGCCCATATTTGTCGAATCCATCTAGTCTCCAGCACTCAGTGGTTTAACCAAGCCAGCAATTTCCCCACCTTGTCCCCGGCCTCATAGAGGAGGTGTTGGGTGTCCAGCATTTGGACACGGACTCTGTCCATAGTCAGTTCCTGATATTCCTGGTGATGGGCTTCCAATTTTCAAGTCAGTATTGGGGTGGGTAAGGTAGAATGACTATTTCCTAACGTTAATAGTCTGCCCTCCTTGGCTTCCACAGCTTGAGTTTTCTTTTTAGAAGCAACAATGTTTTTAAGTATATCTCGCATCACTGCCTTATATGCTTCCCAGAGCATGGTAGGAGATGACACTGAACCCACGTTAGTAGTGAAGTACAGCTCAGTTTCAGTAAATCCTCACACATTGGTAATGGGGTTTTGGCCCTACTCTCACCCATATTGTGCCCAGGGTATCGTGGCAACTTCACGCGCTGGCACCAAAATATAATCAAGCCTGGAATAAACATTATGGGGGTCATTCCAACCCTGGCGGTCGGTGATAAAGCGGCGGCCAACCCGCCAACAGGCAGACGGTCAAAAAAATGGAATTCTGACCCTGGCGGGAACCGCCAACACAGCCCAACACTTTAACACTCCGACCGCCACGGCGGGACAAACAAACAGCGCGGTGGTCACCGCCAACAGGCAGGCGGCAGACAATGTACCGCCCACCCTATCACAACTCACCAATCCGCCACCTTTTCCGGGGCGGGAGCCCCGCCGATAAAAACACGGCGGAAACAGACTACGAACGGGAAAACGCTCACCTCTATACACTCCACGAGGAATCTGGACAGCATGGAACCCGAATTAAACATCCTACCAGCTATTGTCTACCTGCTCCTCTACCAGGAGCACGAACGCCGGCGCAGACAACAACGGTGAGTACTGCACCTATGACACAGGGGAGGGGGGAGGAGGAAAGGTTACGGGCACACACATACGCGATACACCCACCCCCCCACCCCCAAATCCCTACACACCAATGCAGAGCAACAAGTCAGAGTGACCCCCCCCAAACCCCCCAGAATAATGCAAAGATAAAATAAAATAATCATTAAAATAGAAGTATATTATAGCTCAAATGAAGTAATGTGAAATATGAAATATGAAATATATATATCAAATAAAGAACATAATAAAAAATATATACATAGGCTAAAAGTCCTGCACATTTTGGCAAAGTTCCATTGTTCGTGGGCCAATGTGCACAAACACATGGGCAAAGCCCACACACGAGACCAGATTCCATTGGAGAGAACACTGCTGGGGCATCAGATGATAAAACTACAGGCACCTCAGGGGGAAGGGAAGGGGGGGCACCTCAGCCACATGAGTCCACGACGCCAGATCCATGAGGGGCCTCCATGCCCACTGTACCATCCTGGGGAGTGCAAAGCCACAGTCTCTCAAGTCTCTACAGTGGGTGGGTTGCCCACTGGACCATCCTGGGGAGTGCAAAGCCACAGTCTCTCAAGTCTCTACAGTGGGTGGGTTGCCCACTGCTGTATCCTGGGAAGTGCAAAGCCACAGTCCATCAGGTGGATTACAGACTCCACTGGTCATGGAGGAGGCATGGTGGCCAGAGTGCTTCGTGAAGCCCTGCTCGACACAGAACCGGCCCTGCCAATGGGCCAGCGGTGCTTGAGATGAAGGGCCCAGCAGAGCAGTTCAGAGACGGCGGTGCCCAGCGGAGCGGTGCTTGACACGGCGGTGCCCAGCGGAGCGGTGCTTGAGATGAAGGGCCCAGCGGAGCGGTGCTTGAGATGAAGGGCCCAGCGGAGCGGTGCTTGAGATGAAGGGCCCAGCAGAGCAGTTCAGAGACGGCGGTGCCCAGCGGAGCGGTGCTTGACAGGAAGGGCCCAGCGGAGCGGTGCTTGACAGGAAGAGCCCAGCGGAGCGGTGCTTGACAGGAAGGGCCCAGCAGAGCAGTTCAGAGACGGCGGTGCCCAGCGGAGCGGTGCTTGACACGGCGGTGCCCAGCGGAGCAGTGCTTGAGATGAGGGGCCCAGCGGAGCGGTGCTTGACAGGAAGGGCCCAGCGGAGCGGTGCTTGACAGGAAGGGCCCAGCGGAGCGGTGCTTGAGATGAAGGGCCCAGCGGAGCGGTGCTTGACAGGAAGGGCCCAGCGGAGCGGTGCTTGAGATGAAGGGCCCAGTTCAGCGGTGCTTGAGACGGCGGTGCCCAGTTCAGCGGTGCTTGTTTGAAAGGGCCCAGTTCAGCGGCGCTTGAGACGGCGGTGCTTGAGTGAAAGGGCCCAGCTCAGCGGTGCTTGAGACGGCGGTGCCCAGTTCAGCGGTGCTTGTTTGAAAGGGCCCAGTTCAGCGGTGCTTGAGACGGCGGTGCCCAGTTCAGCGGTGCTTGTTTGAAAGGGCCCAGTTCAGCGGTGCTTGTTTGAAAGGGCCCAGTTCAGCGGTGCTTGAGACGGCGGTGCCCAGTTCAGCGGTGCTTGAGTGAAAGGGCCCAGTTCAGCGGTGCTTGTTTGAAAGGGCCCAGTTCAGCGGCGCTTGAGACGGCGGTGCCCAGTTCAGCGGTGCTTGTTTGAAAGGGCCCAGTTCAGCGGTGCTTGAGACGGCGGTGCTTGAGTGAAAGGGCCCAGTTCAGCGGTGCTTGTTTGAAAGGGCCCAGTTCAGCGGCGCTTGAGACGGCGGTGCCCAGTTCAGCGGTGCTTGTTTGAAAGGGCCCAGTTCAGCGGTGCTTCAGACGGCGGTGCTTGAGTGAAAGGGCCCAGTTCAGCGGTGCTTGAGACGGCGGTGCCCAGTTCAGCGGTGCTTGTTTGAAAGGGCCCAGTTCAGCGGCGCTTGAGACGGCGGTGCCCAGTTCAGCAGTGCTTGAGTGAAAGGGCCCAGTTCAGCGGTGTTTGAGACGGCAGTGCCCTGTTCAGCGGTGCTTGAGTGAAAGGGCCCAGTTCAGCGGTTCCGGCCCAGGCATGAGTGTCACTCGCCACCTGACATGTGGCTGGCGGGGCCTTCCTGCCCATCTGTCCGTTGGCTTGCTGGGCCCTCCTGGGCTGCCGTACCGGGCCTCTGGGTGTCCTCCTGCACACCTGGGAGGGGGCTGGTGGGGCACTCCTGGGCAGCTGGCCTGCTGCCGGACTTGTCGGGCGTGCTGCCCTTCCCACCCTTCCCTGGTCGTCTGTGGCCCTTTGACACCTTTGGCGGTGTGCCAGGTGGCACCCCACTTCCAGACGGAGCCAGGGTAGGGATGTCGGTCCCTGGTGTCCGTGGCCTCTCGTGCCGGGCACTGCTAATTTTTGGGTGCTTTTCCGGGGGTGGGCTGGCCGTGCCTTGGCTCCTACCCGGAGTAGTTGCCCTTGAGGGTGGGGGACACCAATGTCCTTGGACAACAGTCCTGATAGGTCCTGGTTTGGTGGTGGCTGAGGTGCTGATTGCAGTCTTATGAGATGGACGGGGTGGGGGAGTTGTAGGAAAGAGGTCAAGTTTTGAAAAGAAAAGCAATTTGGAAATAGAGGGACGGTTAGGTGTAGTGGGTATGGGAGTGGAGGAAGAGGATGTGGTTGTAGGAGTGTGAAGTCTGGTGTCTTTGGGTGCAGGTGCTTGGGCTGGAGGCTGACGTGAGGTGGATGGCTGTTGGGTGGGTGGCTGCTTGCGTTTGTGTGGTTTGGAAGAGGGGGTGACAGACACACTGGGAGAGGACACAGGGGACGTGTAAATGGTAGTGGGGGTGGTGACTGCACGTGTGCGGAGTGTTCTGGTGGGTGTGCTGGTGATGGACGTAGTGGATGATGATGTTGTGCATGCAAGTGTGAGTGGAGACGTCACAGGGAGGGAGGAGGGAGACGAGGAGGAGGGGGACACAGTGGAGGCAGTGGCTGTTGGCATGTCTGCATGTGGATGTTGCTTGGGTGAATGCTTGTGTGATCTGTGGTGCTTATGTCTGGATGAGCTTCCCTTGGGTGTTGAGGTGTGTGCAGGCTGGTCTGTAGGTGTGGCTGGGATAGGCAGAGGAACAGGGGAGTGGGACTGGGTTGAGGAAGTTGGAGGGGGAGGCTAGACACAGGGACAATTGTTGCCGTTAGTGCTGAGGCCAGAGCGTTGAACGATCGCTGATGGGCAGCCTGACCCAAATGAATGCCCTCCAGGTATGCATTGCTCCGATGCACCTCCCTCTCTACACCCTGGATGGCATTCAAAAGGGTAGACTGCCCAACAATGATGGTCCTCAGGAGGTCAATTACCTCCTCACTGAGGGCAGCAGGGGTGACAGGGGCAGGGCCTGAGGTGCCTGGGGCGGAGGAGATGGCCGGCTTCCTGGCCGAGCGGGCACGGGGCGAACACTGAGGGGCTGCTGGGAGGGCGGGGCTGGTGCGCTGGGTGGCGGCTGTACCTGTTGTTGCGGTGGGCACGGATGTTGCCGCCACCACAAGGGAGCTCCCTTCCAAGGACGTGTCGGTGTCGCTGACGTCTCCACGGGTCCCCGTTGTGGAGCTCCCCTCGCCCTCCGTCTCACTGGTGTACTCGGAGTCGGTTGTATGGCCCTCCGGGTCCATGTGAGATGCAGCTCCCTCGTGCGCCGATGCCACTTCTCCTCCACCTGATGATGCTAATGCACACATGAACAGGAAAACCAAGAAAAAGGGGTGGGAGAAGAAAGAAAGACATGTTGAGTGCATGCATTGGCGGCACCATTGGCGGAGAGGACAGACACAGAAGCCCCCAGCACTACGCTGCGCACTCGGGGTACACTACTCAATTATTGTGACGGACCATGGATAGCTGTACATAGCACCCTACAGAGGTGGGGGCACAGGGCCATGCCTAATGGAGGGGCCTAGCCTACAGAAAGCGCCCTGGCCTAGAGATAGCCACAGCCCTCCTCCCCCACCCAGACACCTCCACTGTGCGCTAATATAGCAGAATGTGCTGATACTCACCCCCTTGTGTCTGCTGCGATGTCCTCACGCGCCCATCCAAATCGGGGTAGGCCACCGCCAGGATCCGGGACATCAGGGGGGGTCAATTGCCGGCTGGCACCCCTCCTACGTTGGGAGGCCATCCCCAGCATAGCCTCGGCAGTCTTTCTGCTCCCGCGGCGGATGTCCTCCCACCTCTTGCGACAGTGGGTGCCCCGTCTGTTGTGGACCCCCAGGGCCCGGACGTCCTTGGCGATGGCACGCCAAATTTCGATCTTCTGATGGGCGCTGACCTATGTGACATGTACAGGGTGGGAAAAGAAATATCATCACTTTTCTGCATGGTCGATGTGAGTGGCCCCCCTCCCCAACCTTGCCATGTGGCACATGCTCTCATCTGTCGTGCGTTGCACTCCTCATTCGCTCACCTCCCCACCATCTTACATCCAGCCCACTCAACACAGGCATAGCCCATACTACTTGCTCCCTGTGTACTTACCTGTTGGTCTGGAGGACCATAGAGTAGCGCATACTGGGGGAGGACCCCATCAACAAGTTTCTCCAATTCCTCAGATGTGAAGGCAGGGGCCCTTTCCCCAGTCGCAGCAGCCATTGTATCTCCCAGACCGAGGTCACAGCAGCACTTGCAGTATAGGTCCTCTCCTGTGGATGATCAGGTCTCGAGTGATTAAGCAGTTAGAAAATGGCGGTCACGCCCGCGGCGGTGCGTACCGCGACCGCCGGCGCACATCGTCATTGGCTCCTGAAACCCATAGGGTTCAATGTTAACCAATGCGGCTTAGCACCGCGGTCTTCGACCGCCTACCGCCACGGTGTGCCACGCCAGCGCATTGACCTCACATCCCATTGTCACACTTCACAGGTCAGGCAGCCGCCATTTTAAGGGCCCACATGGCTTAATTTCTACTGCGTCACACAGGCCTAGGCCTTGCATTGCCACTCATACAAGCCATTCAATGCATAGCGAATCGTGTGGTGTGCAAGCTGTGTGAACGTACCTGTGGGTTGCTTGACTCTGTGCTCCATGTTGTCCTTCCTAGGCACCGTCTGCTGGGACTTGCGAGGAGAAGGAGGAATCCTCCTGTGTACAGACCGCTGGTGGACCTGTTGACAATGGAAGAACGACATATCATACTGACATAGAGGCTTGACAGAGCCACTATACATGAACTGTGTGCCAAGCTGGAGCCAGACCTGATGTCCCCCATCCGCCAACCCACAGGGATTCCCCCTCTGGTGCAGGTTCTGTCAGTACTCCATTTTTTGGCAAGTGGATCATTCCAAACAACAGTGGCCATATCATCAGGGATGTCTCAGCCTATGTTTTCTAAGGTTTTGTCCAGAGTGTTGTCTGCCCTGATGAAATACATGCAGAGCTACATTGTGTTCCCTGAGGTGGGCGATTTGGCTACAGTGAAGGGTGATTTCTATGCCCTTGGACATATCCCCAACATCATTGGTGCCATTGATGGGACCCATGTGGCTTTAGTCCCCCCCAGTGGAAGTGAGCAGGTGTACAGGAATAGAGAAAGTTATCATTCGATGAATGTCCAGGTGGTCTGTTTGGCAGACCAGTACATCTCCCATGTAAATGCCAAGTTCCCTGGGTCAGTGCATGACGCGTATATCATGCGAAATAGCAGCATCCCGTATGTGATGGAACAGCTACAGAGACACCGTGTGTGGCTATTGGGGGACTCTGGTTACCCGAACCTGTCGTGGCTACTGACCCCAGTGAGGAATCCCCGGACCAGGGCAGAGGAACGGTACAATGAGGCCCATCGGCGGACTAGGAGGGTGATCGAGCGGACCTTCGGGCTCCTGAAGGCCAGGTTTAGGTGCCTGCATATGACAGGTGGATCCCTAATGTACTCACCAAAGAAGGTGTGCCATATCATCGTGGCCTGCTGTATGCTTCACAATCTGGCTTTGCGACGCCAGGTGCCTTTTCTGCAGGAGGATGGTCCAGATGGTGGTGTTGTAGCAGCTGTGGAGCCTGTGGAGAGTGAAGAGGAGGAAGACGACGGGGACGACACAGACAACAGGGACACAGTGATACAACAGTATTTTCAGTAGCACACAGGTAAGACTCAACCACGCCATTTTACATTTACTTAAAGCCTCCTGCCTCTCTACTGTCGGTGTTTCCCCCCAGTTCCTGTTAACTGATTTGTGACTTTCCCTTCCCTTTTCAGAGCTGTATGCCCCACTGCGTGACTTCTGCTTTGTTTGCCCATGGACTACAGCTGTATGACAGTGGTATGTTGTCATCACAATGTAACTGAACATTTTTGCACCGTTATGTCTAATACATTTGTTAAGAATACAAGCAGACTCCAGATTTTTTAAGTGCAATAAGTGATTTAATTAAAGTGCTACATTTAGGTACATGATTGTAAAACGGTGATGGGTGGGGGTGGAGTAATGTCCATGGCAGAGTCCAGTTCTCAGTCTCACAGGTGCATTGTCCATATGCCTGTGGAAGGATGGAGCAGGGGCAGTTTAAGGTTAGACAGGGTGACAATGTGGGACAGTGGGATGACATCAGGGGGTATCGTTTGCTGGCGGGGGTCTTGGCATCCTAATCTGTCTTCTTGTGAGATCTCAGGTTCCGCTTGCGGGGTGGTTCTTCTTCTGCAGGAGGTGGGGTTCTGGTGGCCAGTGGTTGTGTGTGGGCATCCTGTCCACTAGCGCCGGCGGAGGTGGTAGGCTGTTCATGGTCTAGGCTAGTGACAGGGGCCCTTTGGGGTGCCACATGGTCCCGCAATGTGGTGACTATTTGGTTAAGGGCCACGACGATGGTCCCCATTGCGGAACTAATGTTCCTCAGTTCCTCTCTGAACCCCATGTACTGTTCCTCCTGCAGTGCCTGGATCTCCTGGAACCTGCCCAGTACCGTAGCCATTGTCTCCTGGGAGTGGTGGTATGCTCCCATGATGTTTGAGAGGGCCTCTTGGAGAGTGGGTTCCCTGGGCCTGTCCCCCCCCTGTCGCACAGCAGCCCTCCCAGTTCCCCTGTGTTCCTGGGCCTCTTTCCCCTGGACGGTATGCCCACTACCACTGCCCCCATGTCCCTGTTGTTGTTGGGGTGGTGGGTCAACCTGGGTGCCCTGTAGTGGCGGACACACCGCTGATTGACGTGTCCTGGAGACAGAGGCATGGGCCCGCTGGGTGGGAGCTGTGCTGGTGTTCCCAGAGGGGGTTAGGTCTGCTGTAGCCTGTGGCTGTCTGTGGGGAACCGACTGTCCCGAGGTCCCCGATGGGCCGGGCTGGTCATCTGAGTCCAGGGAGACAGAGCTGCTGTCATCACTGGGGGCCTCTTCTGGGGGTGGGATGGACATCTCTGGACCCTCCGTGGCGGTGTGGTGGCGTTCGGGTCCTGCAGGGGTATAAGGGTATGGTTATTGCTTCTGTGTGTGGCATTTCGTGTAATGGGTGGGTGGCCGTGTACCCAAGTGCAGGCATTCCCTTGTGGGGGCTTTTGTGAGGGTGGCTTGTGGGGGTGATGTTTGTGTGCAGTGGGCATGCTTTGGTGATGGGTGTCCATGCTTTGTGGTCGCATGCAGGGCTTGGTGTTGGGATGGGTGGGCTGTGATGGTGAGCCATTTGCAAGGAGTTGGTGTGATGGGGGTGGGGGTGAGGGTGGGGGTATGATTTGGCATGCAGGTGGGGTGGGGGGAATGAAGTAGTTAAGATTTGACTTACCAGAGTCCATTCCTCCGCCTGCTCCTGCGAGGCCCTCAGGATGCAGGATGTGCTAGACTTCCTCCTCCCATGCTGTAAATTCTGGGGGAGTAGGTGGGGGTCCGCCGCCAGTCTTCTGCACCGCAATGTTGTGCCTTGATACCATGGAACGCACCTTCCCCCGTAGGTCGTTCCAGCGCTTCCTGATGTCATCCCGATTGCGTGGATGCTGTCCCACAGCGTTGACCCTGTCGACTATCCTTTGCCATAGCTCCATCTTCCTAGCAATTGTGGTGTGCTGCACCTGTGCCCCGAAGAGCTGGGGCTCTACACAAACTATTTCCTCCACCATGACTTTGAGTTCTGCGTCAGAGAACGTGGGGTGTCTTTGGGGTGCCATGGGGTGGTGTGGATGAGGTGAGGGGTGGTGTATGTGTTGTAGAGTGTGGTGTGTGTGGTGGTGTATGGTGTTTTGTGCGTGGTAATTGTGTGGGTGATGTTGTGATTTGCCTCTGTGTGATGGTCTACTCTAAGCAGTGCTGTCTCTCTCTGTCCTTCAGTCGCTATTGTGGTCGTAAGGGTTTGTGGGTGATGTGGGTGTGTGTTTTATATTGTATTGGGTGTGTGGGAGTGTTGTTTGTATGTGTATCAGGTGTGTGTGTTTCAAATTGTCCAATGTGGTTGTGTTTTGTAAGGGTGTGTGTATTTTGACCGCGGCGGTGTGTACCGCCAATGGAATACCGCGGTTGAAAGACCGCCGCGTGGATTCGTGGGTCGTGATGGCATGGGCGTATTTCTGTTGGCGTGACGGTGGAGGTTTGGTCATCGCCAGTTTTTCGCTGACCTTTGGTGTGGCGGACTTTTGTGGATGTCGGGTTTTTGGCGGTTTACCAGTTGCGGGTCAGAATGACCGTGGCGGTTTACCGCGGCCGCGGCGGTGTTATGGCGGTCTTATGACCGGCGGTAAGCGCCTTTTCCCGCCGAGGTCAGAATGACCCCCTATGTGCTGTGAAGTAGTAAAAGTCTGTGGGGGTGGAGATGTCTCCATAGGTCCATGAGGCCCAGCATATCCACAAACTGGACTGTATTTCAAGTAGGATATTGGTAAGGTTGTTTAATGTGTATGCTTGAAGGCGGGGGGCATAAACACTAATCACGGTCACTGATGTCCTGCCCCATGTTCCCTGGACTGCTGCATATATTCCCAATGGATCTAGCCAACATTGCTGTATATAGAATGGGGGGACTTCCTAATTAATATCACCCCCCCCCCCTTGACCTATTCGTGAACCCGGCTTGTGCTAGTACAGAATATGTCCCTTTACCCACGAAAGGACAGTGTGTTCCTTTGAGCTGGGTCTCTTGTAAAAATGCCATCTCGGGTTTAAGGCGTTTAAGGTAAGCAATGACCAGTCCCCGTTTAATCTTGCTTCTCATCCCATTTACATTCTATATAAGGACTGAAAGTTGTGTTAGACCCACATCATTGAAATGTGCCATGTCCGGTCATTAATGTCTGTCTTCTACGCCCACCACTATGTGTGTAATTGAATGTCTTGACCATATTATTGCAACAAAACCAACATATTTGTGTAACTGCGACCCAGACCCCATCCGATCATCATGTAAGTCCCAAAAACATTTAAGACATACACAATGTAGGCCATACATGGGGGATCTGTCGCCCTCCCCATACCAACCACTCAAAACAAACCTCCAATTACAATAACAAAATGGAGAAGCGGGGAAGGGAAAGATTTGGGGATAAAGGGAGAGGGGTGCAGCCAGAGAGAAGAAATAGGGGGGAACAAGGGCAAAAGGTGTGGAGAGGCGGGGCGGGAGATGGGGAAAAAACTGTACTAGTAAGTCACTAGTGCACTGAAGCCAAGCAAGCGCTATTAGAGGGGTGTAGAGCCGCCAAGCCTACACCATGGTGTTGTTGTGCTGTTTGGCTATTATGTTGCCACTTTTGGGGTTTGAAGCTTTGTTTCTCCATCTCAGTCCCTTTCCAGGTGTGTGATGTCTTTAAGTAATTGGTGGATGCTCTCTGCGTCCGATGAGCACTCCCTGTCTTTCCCTTGGGCCCAATCTCTTTTCGAGGAGGAGCCATTCCGAGGTGCCGCAGCCTTTTTCCAGTCATTTTGATCTGCGTCAGAGGACCAGTGTCTACTGTTTTGTAGTCCTGTGTTCAAGTAAGGAGTTCCTTGTCTGTTGGAGACCACTCTGCGGGTTCGACACCATGATCTCCATTGACCCGTCTTGGGCCTGGTTCACGTTAGGTGAGGCATCTGGTGACCCACGTCTCCTGTGGGGTCAGGCCAGGATCAGGGGTGCTCCTCAAGCCAGTTCTAGGCTTCTTCAGGGAATTGGAAAAAGATTGAATTTCCCTGGTAGAGGACTTTGAGTTTGGCTGGAAAAAGCAGCATATATTGGAGATGCAGGGTGCGGAGCTTTGCCTTAACTGATTCAAAGGCTTGGCATTGACGTTGTACATCCAGCCAGTAATTGGGGAATATCATGATCCTAGATCCTTCATGTCGGATCTCTCTTATCTTGCGTGCTTCACTGTGGATCATATCTCAGTCCAGAAAATTAAAGAGCTTGACAATGATGGGGTGAGGGGGGCTCCAAGAGGGGGCAGACTGCGTAGGCCTCTATGTGCCCTTTCAATCACAAAACAGGAGGAGAATTGATCTTCCGGGAAAGTGGCTCTGAGCCAAGTGGAATGAAATCCTGTGACTGTGGTGCCCTCGACCCCCTCTGGGAACCCAACAAAGCAGAGGTTGCTGCGCTTTGCGTGATTTTCCACATCTTCAATCCTCCACATGACCTCAGTGTTGATTTTGTGCTGTCGCCTGCACCCAGTTTGAGGATCTGAATTGTTTCCTCCATATGAGTGAGTCTATTCTCGACCGTTGTGACTCCCTTGGATACTTTGCGAAGATCCTGTCTTAAGAAAGATACCTCAGATCACACTTCTCCTGTGGTTCCCTGTGACCACTCAGTTCCTCTTGTCAGTGGGGCCAGAGGAACCCCGCCTCCCCACTCCCCCGGCAGTCAGGCATCCCCCTCAGTAGGCATCAGGCAATACTTCTCATTGTTGTTTTAATTGCCCCAGAGGATTGCTGGGACAAAAGGCTGACACCCCTCCCGGAGCTAAGGGGGAAGGAAGTGCCACGATCAAGAAGCAGGGTGGGTCCCCTCTGCAGGGCTAAGTGTGATAACCCTGCAGCCTCTTTGTGTCTCTTAATGCACTGTCTCGGAGGGTCTGGAAGAGCCCTCTAATCCCCCCTCCAGAGGAATCCAGTCATCATCCCCTGACACTCGGACAGGGATCCTGGGAGGTTGTGGGCTGTGTGTGTAGTCGCCTTCAAGGGGCAGTACAGGGCGCTAGTGTTTTAAGGTGGGGAAGGTTCTTTAAGGTCTCCCTTCCAAGTCTTCACAAGGGTTCCCATATGAAACGCCCGTCCATGGGCACAGGGGGAAGCCAATTAAATGACCATCTCAGCCCCTATGGAGGCCCCCCAGTGCCCTCATCCTCACCGCGTCTCCGGCCGAACTCATTGAAGCTGGGCAGAGGACCACTCTGCCAAACTCAATTCTCAAGGGGGAAGCAGGAGAGCCCCCTATGTCGATGCGGGTCCACCCCCGGCTCCTCAGGGACCGCAACGCCTGCAACAGTCAAAGCTGCAAGACCCCAGGCTGATGGTCAA
The DNA here is from genome assembly GCF_031143425.1 of Pleurodeles waltl. NCBI lineage: Eukaryota > Metazoa > Chordata > Amphibia > Caudata > Salamandridae > Pleurodeles > Pleurodeles waltl. The sequence continues at coordinate 776,921,968 of NC_090438.1, read as the reverse complement.
GCCGGAGGAGCAAAGCGTCAACGACTTCACTATGTCTCCGGTGAGGATCTCCAGCCTCGGAATCAGGGGGCCAACCGCAGGGGGGCTTCCTGTGAGTCCCCGCTCTCTTGGGTAAATCAGGGAGGGAGCCCCAAAGCTGCGGCCCAGGGACCCCGGCGCTGGCAGCAGCCCACCGCACGGGGGCATGGTCGGTCAGGCAGGGACAGCCAGAGCCTCACTTTGTCTTCTTTCCAGCAGGGGTCTCTGAGCCTCAGAGCTAAGGGATCCACCGTCTGGGGGTGTCCCGCCGTCATGCCCAGCAACCGCGGTACGGCCCTCCTCAGCCCAAACACAAGGCCAGCCCAAGTGTATGCCTCTCTCCAGGCTTGCTCCTCTAACCGTTGCAGGAACCGGACACCGGCGGGGCAACTCCAGATGTCTGAGGCAGCGCTGGGGTCCCCCACCATTTGGTGACGACGATGGTCTAGTCTTCAAGTTTGGAAGGGCCGGATTCCAGGCGGATTACATTGATGAGGCCAGAGCTTGCACTCAATGCGACTATCCGGCAATGTTGCCGGCCACGCCCTGTCAGCCCAATTCTTGGCTAACTCACAGTGCTTCACCTGAACCCCCAAACCTACCGGGGTGGAAGGTGGAAATGGCAACCTGAACCTGACAAGCTGACTACCCAGGGAAGTTATGGAAACAGATCTTACCCTTTCGTGGTATTACTCGTGCATGCAAAGGCGAGACACAAAAAGATGGGAGATAAGTTTTCAGTACATTTATTGAAACAACCTGGCCTATAGAGAATGAGCTGTGATAATTAGGTAGATGAAACAAAGAAAAGTAATCAGCATTACAAACATAATAAAGGAGATAAACAATCCAACCGTGGTGAACGTGGTTTTAGAGGTTCCTACCTAACCCTAAACTACACTGAGAACATAGTGGGTGTACCCTTCTGCCTGGCCCAATCTAAGGGATTAGGCCCAACCCCATACCTGGGGACAGTGTCAGGAGTCGGCATGTGATGTAGATGGCAATCATTTCAGGAGGCTGCTAGATTAACACCAGCAAGCTGCATGTCGCACAGCATTCGCTCCAAGGTGGTCATGACTGGAATGCCCGCTGCCACTTCTGGGTCAGTGCACCGTTTGTATAACAAAGCCGTACCTTGTTGGAGGCACAGCCATGATGCAATGCTATATCTAGATGTTAGAAGCTGTCTCTTGAACAGGCAACATAAGAACTAGAATATTGTTTACAGTGTTTTTAGCCGTGAACAGAAAGTATAGATTACATGTTGTGGAAAGGCTAACCAAACAAGCAACTAGTAACACAGATTCCTTGAAAAATATCATACAAGAAATGTAAAAGTCATTGCTAAACACAGCTTAGCTCAAATGAATAAAATATGAATGGGGAATAACCAAGATCACTAACACGAGGAATGAGCAGGACAGGACATCAACATAGAAACACAGAGCCCGACCTCAAGGGGGATTGTGTAATTGTTTATGAATGTCATATTTTTCCTTGTGTGGGGATAGCGGTAGAAAGTGAAATACTTCTCTTTTTTTCATAAAAGTAAGTATTTGGCTGGACAATTATTTATTTTTGTTGCTGTGTGCATTTTGAGTTGTGAGCCCGTGTTCACTACCCTGTATCTATAATTCTAGATAGACAAGCACAGGTCGACTCCAGATTCTCACTTCAGAACCAGCCTGGTGGCTGGCCAGACAGCATTTCATCTTGCCAATGCTGTCACAGCTGAGGCAACTTTTAGGTCGAGTCTAGACAGCGCGCATGCTCAATCTTCTCGACACGCTGTATTCAGTCGGTGGGCTTTGAACACATCCGTTGCTTTCTATTGGTTGTTTCGAATGCCTTTCTAAATTCCTTAGTTTTCAATGGTTAATTGTGGCCATTTGTTCTTCCTTTCGCTGCGTAATTTCCTCCCATGGCTACTGTACCTGTTACATGTGATATTTTGCTTCTTTAAGTTAGTTACAACACACTTTTTATTTCTTTAGATTGCCTCAGCTTGTGTTTTTGGAATGTTGTGTTTGCTGACTTTCTGAAGCAGACTCCTCCCATGCCCAGTTGTGGCCGCGGCTTACTTTAATCACTTTAAAAACAACGCAGTGTGTGTGCAATATGAAGCTCTTAACAAAAGGTTGTTATTCCACCGGTTTTGTCCAGGACTGTACTATTTTACACAGTGTGCACACTGGTGTGTGTGTGTGTAAGGGCCCTGAAACTGTGCAGTGCTCTTAATAACAGTGTAGGAAAGTGCCTCTTTTGACATGGTATTGGATGTGGTTTCAAAGTTGTTAGTGCTCAGGGCCCCTGCTAACCAGGTTCCCTGGGCCAGGTCGCTTTCCCAAAACTGTTATGATGTATTGGCACAATTGGCAACATCTTTAGCTGCCACTATAGGTCCCTAGTACTGGTGCTTAGCTACCCAGGGCATAGTGTAGCAAGGGTAGGCCCCCGAGGCCAGCAGCACAGATTGTGCCACCCTCAGGGATGATGCATCCAAGTAAACCCAGCACAGCCATTGCAGGCTGAGTGTCCTGGTGCAATCCTAAAATGCAAAACTCACATGATACACAGCCTGTGTGCCCTGTCCACTACACACTGCATGCAATATAGGAAAGTCACCCCTCTGGCAGGCTTCCAGCCCTAAGGCAGGGTGCACTATACTGCATGTGTGGGCATAGATGCATGAGCAATATGCCCCTACTGTGTCCCTGTCACACCTGGGGCATAGTAAGTGATCAGAGCAGCTATTTTACATGCATATGCTAGATGCTGGTCAGTACGAGTTTCACAGCTACATGATGGCCACTCTGCACCCTGGGTTGTTTGGTATCAAAAGACTCAGAATGATAAATCCAAACTGGTACCAGTATTGGATTTCTTGCAAAATGTACCCAGGGGTCACCTTAGAGGTGCTCCCTGCAAAAGCTAACTACTCTGGCATGGTTGCTGGTTGGTCACAACCAGCCTGCCACCACCAGACAAGATTCTAGAACCCTGGGGTGAGAGCCTGTGCCATCTGGGTCCAGAGACCAAAGCCCTTCCTGGGCAGAGGTAGTACACCTCCTTCCACAGTAATGTGCACAGCCCTTCCTATGAGCTTTAAAGGGCTTACAGGTCTTGATCCTCGATCCCCAGTACTGCTGCTAGCAGCAGATGGCTGCCCCCCATTGCAAACACCTTCTTTTGGAGGGAGCAACAATGGGAAAATGAACAAAGGACAGGAGGAGTGGCCACCCCCAGCTTGCATCACCCCTTAGGTGGAAACTATCCCACTCTAAGTGATGACCGTCTGACGCATGGATGACAGGTAGATCGAAGAGACCACTACCTTACAGAGATGCATATTTTTGGCGCTAGGGGTAGCAGCATTCATGTGATTCCAAGAGGCCCATGCCTACATCTAAGAGGGTCAACACTTACAGTGGGATAGTTTCCTCTGGTTACAAGAGATAAGTACCACTGGGTTCTACATAAGAGGAGTTTTTACACCTTCTTAGTGAAGACTAGCTACATATAAGTCCTGACGAATCGCTCTTCTGATCCTTAGGGACATTTTTGACGAGAAACATGTTGACCACAATATTTGGAGTGTAGACAAGTAGTCACACCCATCACTAATAATTTTCCCTCCATCTCCGTATCAAAAGGAGTCGATACTTTTGTACTTGAGGGAAATGAGACCATTATACCTGATATGTCTCCCCCATTTCGTTTTTAGGTCGAGCATTCAAGACCTCTTGTATATACTTTAGTATATACTTCTATACTTCTTGTGGGCTCTCTGCTTTTTTACTGGCTTGTTTCAGTGTCCTTAAAAAATCATTGCTTGCTAGTGGTGAGTCCTTGCTCTGTGTCCCACCTTTTCCTCAGTTGTACACTCCCCTGGAGCATGGCCCCAGTACTTGTACCCTTCCACTTGTGCCAATGTAACATGTGCTTAGGGACTACTTATTTCAAAGGCTAATAGCATTTGACCAGAGCGCTGGATGTTTTCAGTGGCTCCAGTCTGTTTCTGTTAACAGGGCTTTAAATCATATTCTTCCCTGGTTACATGTGCTGTGCATTCAAAGACCGAGTACAAATAATAGAGGCTGTTTTATGAGAACGCCTGTTTCCGCCCCCTGCTCCCGCGGTGCAAAGCCAATCATGACCACAACTATGTTGATACTGATTTTCTTATGCGCTGTCGAGGGTAGAGAAAATCACTACTGTTACATTATTTCATGTATATTCCACCATATTTAAAATGGCCGCTGCACATCATGCGTGATGAGGTCATTGACGTAATGACAAGGACGTCTCTCTTTTCCTTTGCCATTGTTATATATTTTCTACTATTCGCTATGGCTCCAACTTTGCATATGTCCCATGCGCGCCGAAAGCCCTTGAAGGTGGACTGGACCTGGAGTACATGTTGTTATTGTCTGCTGGCTCTATACCCCACAGTGCTTAATTTGTAAATAAAAAGGTGCCGGTGCCCAAAGCCCTCCTCTTAAACATGTGGTTGCTTCAATTAAATGTGCGAACACGGAATACTGAGGCAGCGTAATCCTGAAGCCATCTCAGGCCTCTTCAATCCATATAAAGCCACTCCCTGCCCCTTCAGCCCACTCTTGCAGCTTTCTACTTTCTCCCTTTGTGACACTTTTGTTTTTCCCTTCGTCCGTCTTTCTCATATGTGTCTTTTGCTTGCAGCAAATGCTTGAGGCAAAAGAATAAGCCCCGGCCCTCAAAAATAAGTGCCAACGCTCTCTCTTTATCTTTCTCCTTCTTTTACTCGGTCAGCCCCCTCCTCTCCTTCTTTTGCAATCCCTTTTATCTCTAGCTCGTACTATTTTTCCAGCCCTTACCTTGCACTCTTGCTCACACCTCTCCTTCACTCTCTCCCTCCATTTCATCTTCTCTCTTAGCGACCCCCTTTCTATCTCCCTCCTCTCTCTGTCTGTCTATCTCTCTCCCTTTTTAACCCCTCCTTACTCTCTCTTTAGCTGCTGCAGTTTGGACAGCTTTAATTTGCAGGAAGAGTTTATGTATGCCTTCTGTGTGTTGTTTATGAACACACGAGACATGAACCTTGAACTACAAAGACACATGAAGTCAATTTCTCCGGACTGCACCTGGTCTAAGACTATAACTGAGGAAGAGCGTGCAAATACTGTTCCATAATCAGGCATTCAAAGTCTTAAATGCCATGGATGTCACTTGACACTTTGGGAACGGGCACATTAGCACATTATGCATAGATACACATCTTGAGTACAGATATATTTGACATTCATACCAGGGAGCCTTTTGCTGTTGAACACTGCTACCTTTTTATAATAATAATAACGTAATGCAATTAATCATAATAGACTATATCGTTTCAGAAACTCTAATGGTGATTATTTGTCTCCCATATTTTAATACATTGACTCATTTTATGCGTTCTGTTTCGCTTCAGAGTAGTGATCACAGTATAATAAACATTCATTTTTTTAATTCCTGTGTATGACCATTCATTTTTCTTATTCCTGTGTAATGTGCCATGCTGCTTACTGTGGCGCTTCTGATAGTGCTGTAAGCTGTTGAGGTGAGTGAGGCTTGTGATTATTTTTGTTTGGGTTCTTTTAATTTTAAAATTATTGTGAAACGCTTCCGAAACTCTTCTCACCCCAGGAAGAGGGCGGGTCTAAACTCTTGTAGTGAGAGGAATGTGGGTTTTTAAAAATAATTTCACTGGTGTCATTCCCCCGATTTTTGTGCACTTTAATGTGGAGTTGGCCGGAAGTGTTTGCTTCTGGCTATCTTATTTCAATCTGGCATATAATGTGTGTGTGTTTTTTTCAGCATCAAGTGGTGTGCTGTAAACCTTGCTTCATATTGGGGAAGGGCACAAATTAATAGGTCTTCTTTAAGGAATGGAACCACCCACCCTCTAACCACCATGCAATATTGATCAGTGCTTGTTCTTCCTAGTTGTTGTGTTGCACAGATATATTTCATGCCTGTTAGAGGATTATTGAAGACTATTCAGTGTGTGACTTTGTGCTATGGTGCAGGTTGCCTTCCTTAATGTGAATGTTGTAAAGACAAAAAAAAACCTTTTCCCTATGTGCTGCATTTTCATTGCAACTCCTGTGGAGAGAGCTACGAAAGGAGACGTTGAGTTGTGTTGTGTTTATAAAACGTATATAGCGCTTACTATTGTAGGGCCCTTAATCGCTTGCCTATATGGATAGTAAGCTACAGTTTACTTTGTGCGGTGGAAGGGTGTTAATTTTGGGATATCCGCAGTGTTAGACCTGGCAGCCTTTTGGCGTGTCTGCCCTGTCTTTTTGCCTTCTGACCTCCTGGTTTTGGACTCTGTTTTTGTTGGTTTATTGTCTCTGCACACTTTACCACTGGTAATCAGTGCTAAAGTGCAAGTGCTCCTTAGGTAAATTGTACTGTTGATTGGTTTATCCATGGTTGGCATATTTGATTTACTGATAAGTCCCTAGTAAAGTGCATCAGAGGTGCCCAGGGCCTGTTAATCAAATGCTACTCTTGGGCCTACAGCACTGATTGTGCCACCCACATTAGTAGCCCGGTAAACATGGCTTAGACCTGCCACTGCAGTGTCTGTATGTGCAGTTTTAAACTGCCAATTCAACCTGACAAGTGTACCCAGTTGCCATGCCCAAACCTTCCCTTTTGGTACATGTAAGGCACCCCTAAGATAGGCCCTAGGTAGCCCCTGGGCAGCTTGCAGTGTATTTAAAAGGTAGGACATATGCTGGTGTGTTTTACATGTCCTAACGGTGAAATACTGCCAAATTCGGTTTCACTGTTGCAAGTCCTATCTTCCTGAAAGGTTAACGTGGGGGCTGCCTTTAAATAACTTTAAAGCTCAGATTTCCTTCGAGGGCAGATAGAAATATGGAGTTTGGGGTCTCTGAACTCACAATTTAAAAAAAGATCTTTTAGTGAAGTTGTTTTTTAGATTGTGAGTTTGAAAATGCCACTTTCAGAAAGTAGGCATTTTCTTGCCTAAACCATTCTGTGACTCTGCCTGTTTATGGATTCCCCGTCTGGATCAGTTTGACAGTTGGGCTGTTCACACCTCTCCTCTAGGCAGTGACACAAAGGAAGCTGGGGAGTAGCCTGCATATCTTGATGAGCCATCTGAGCTAGAGCGGAGGGAGGAGTGGTTGCTTGCACCTGAAAGGACTATGCCTGCCTTCACACAATGCAGTCTCCAACCCCCTGGTGTGCGTCTGGGACCTGGCCTGGACAAGGAAGGATCTTGCGAACACTTGAGACTTTGCTTTGAAGTTTGCCAACTTCAAAGGCAGATCAAGATATAAGAAGAAGACCCAAAACCCCAGACTTTTAGAATCTTTCTGGAATCAAGAGGAACCTCTGCAAGGAGAAAAGCTGAAGAGCTGGAGGAGGAGTACTGTCCTTTTGCTGTGTTGCTTTGCTGGACTGGCCTGCAGTTGCTGCTTCTACCTGAAAAAAGTGCACAGGGTGAACTTTGCTGTGTGTCCTGCTTGAGAAAGTTCTCCAGAGCTTGCCTCCTGTTGGAAGTCTCAGGGACACCAAAGACTTCAGTTTCCTAGACCACAGCACTGGGAACTGTATGTTCTGTACTGTACAAGAAGAAAAAACACAGCAACGCCGGCAACGAAGCTGCTAGCCTGCACTGTGACTTGCCGATGCCGCACGGAATCGCATTGCCCCGCTTTGCACTGCGACCCTGTTCTCATTGACACCGTCCTCAGGCAACTTCACCAAGCAGCTGCTCGCACTGCGATCTGTGAGCCCCACACTCCGTCATCGCCTGCTCGCACCACAGCCTGGGCCTCCCCGACACAGCCGCCGCTGCCTGCACTATGGCCTGTGGATGCCGCTCTTGAGAAGCACGAAGCACCGTCCCGTCCCGCACCGCAGCCCCGGTCCACCAGTGCCAGCACCATTGACTCCAGTGTCGTCACTAGGCATCCCTGCCTTCCCCGTGGCCTGTGGACACCGCTTGTGAGGGTCGGGAAGCACCGTCCTATCCCGCACCGCTGGCTTGAGCCTACCGACTGCAGCGCTTCCGCAACGACGATGCCACTGCCTGCACTGTGACCTGTGGACACCGCAAGTTGCACCGCCCTGCTTCACACCGCAGCCCTGGTCTCACTGACGCCACTGGATGCAGTCACTGAGCCGCAGCCTACACCGTGACATGTGGGCACTGCACATTGCATCGTCCCGCTTCGCACCGGAGCCCTGACGCCATCAATGCCGTCGCACCTGACTTCATCAGCCCAGAATTCGATCCGCAAGGCGTGTGACTTCAAGGGCCCGATGACTCCTGCACCAACTCTGGAACCGACACAGCGACGTCAGCAACGCCATTCCCTGGAGCTCACCGCGAGGATCACGATGCCCTACAAATCCAAGTTACTGTTTGTGGGTCTTCCCGACACCGTAGCTGGCCCACGACGCCACAGCTGGCCTGAACTGTTGGTTCGGTTGCTCACGACGCCGTAACAGACCCAGGTGGAGCTATTGACTTCAAGGAACTGTATTTTTGAGTAAATCTTGCAGAATTCATATTTTTATTACTGTATGCTGGATTTTTATTGTATTTGGTCTTGTTTTAAATAGATAATTATTGCCTATTTTTCTGTCCTTTAATACCAAAGTAAACAACAAGAGGGACACATGTCTTGACATCAATCCTTCAAACTGCCATTACCTATATGGTACATGGTTGCTTGAACAAGCAAGTCTGTGAGGAAATGTATTGTGTTCAGCACGGAAGGAAGACAGGATTCCATTATGGATGTCTTCATTGCCCTTAGTCTCTGGGGAGAAGAACGCAAGGAGACCTAGGAGATAAAGGATTAACAGAAACTAATAGATATCAATCTGTGTACCCACCCAACCATCCATCCCTCCGCCCACCAACCAGAGAAGAATATTTTTGGATGCTCTGTGTAAAAAACATCATACTTGCACTGGAACTAATACTCTAAAAAAATATTAATTTAGCGCTTCATATATTGCTGTGGATTTCCAAGCACTTCAAATACAACCAGTCGTAATACTCCAAGTAAAAGATATGCAGTTTACTAGCTTATGAAGTATGAGGGGCTGAGGCACCCGTTACAGATAACAAAAAGCAAAGTTGAAGAGCATGCACCTAAGAAAACATTCTGATTGGCATTTCCCGCCTTTAAAAAATAGTCCTTTTCTTGGAATCCCTAGTGCGACAGCACACCACAACAGTGCTGACCCAACCTTGAGCATTTATTGTGGACATGGATTAATAGTGACTGCACCTTACAGCGCAGCATGGCAAGATTGCTCAGCAGAAGCATGCTTACGCTTTACTGCACCCCAGTCTGCCTGGTGTCATTTCTGTCTGAAATCTCATTCCTTGAGCAGGGGTGTAGCTGTCTCTAGGGCGGAGGGACACTATTTCCGAGGTCCAGGTACTGGAGGGACACGCTGCTCTTCAGACTGGTTCCAGTTATATGTCACCGAAACCCTTGTACTCCTGCAGGAAGCTAAAGTAAATGCCATGCTCGAACTTCTGTCAGCCTTTACAGGCCTCAACTACCAGCAACCCTGAAGTTTGATTTAGATGCTAGATCTGATTTTTTTTTTATTTTACATATTCTAATTTAAAAAAATTGAAGATCTGTTACAGAATATATTTATGCTCCAGTCACTAGTGTTTTCTCTCTCTAGACCTCCTCAAAAACACAATAGTGTAACAGCAGGTCACTCAGCATTGTGTGAACAATGTTCTCTGCCAGTCAGCAGAGTACAGTTTGTTAATAATGAATAAGAAAACCAACAGGTTTGACTTTTTAACAATTTTCTACTGTTAATGAAAATATTTTGGAATACCTAATGTTTCAAAAACAAATAAAAAAATCAGTTTCCTTTAAAACGGCAATAATTTATTAAATTGCACTGTCATAGTCAAGTACTACTAATGTACTTTATTATTATTATTATATACTATTCTATAGTATTATCAGCATCAGTGATATTATGAGTGTTACTACTGTTATTGTTGATGTTTTTGTTGTTTTATTGTAGACAACAATAATAATAGAACTATGTGATGCTCTCTCTTGCCTGTGTGCTTCTCCTTCCCTCCTCCATGATGGGCTTGTTCTGGTGTGCCACTTCCCGTGTTTCTTTTTTCCCCAAGTTCTTCTCCCACAGCTTCATGGGCAAAGTCTGTTCTTGACCCTCTAAATAAAGTGATATACAGGACTGGTTTGCTTTATCTACAATTGGAGTCATTGTGGAGCAACAATGCACTTCACTTCTTAAGTAAAGGGATGCGTCATCTAAATGATTGAATCGAGCAAACAATGTTTGTTCGAACTAGACACAGGGTTAGTTCACTTTTACTGTCTGAATAACGATCATCCGAGAATAGTCACTGACCTGTGCAGGCTCTGCTTGTGGCTGAATCACAGGTGATTTGAGGCGACTGTCCTCTGAGTTTTGCTCTGATCTAGGATGCTGAATATAAAGACTTCTATTATTCTGCATTGTTTTACCTCGAGATAGTGGGTGGTCTAAGGACGATGTCCCTTGATCGTGTATACTGCTTACAGGGTACATGTATGACTAAGAGATCTTCTTTTTAGTGTGCTAGGTAAATATTGGGTAATGTTGTTTATAAACCTTCTAAGCCAGTTGAAGTTGTCTAAAACTTGCCTTTCTTGCACGTTTTTGTTGCCTTTTACTTAGTTGTCATTTACAAAGCCAAAAGCTCTAACTCCTGCAAATGTAAGACCGATTGGTGACATGGTGCACAGAAGAATGATGGGTTTAACCCAGTTTACTAATTAGACAACAAAATTAATGGACTGAAATCCTTAACTGGCAACCTGTGAGATGAGCAATGCGTTGGTTTAATTTACAACGCGCTGAACATGAATATTGTAATGTACCTTTAAAAGTGTTACTCTAACACTATATCAGTGACAGTGCACGGCCGCAAGAGAGGTGTGTCGATGGTACAGAACAAATGAATACCCCTTTTCATAAAATACTAAATATGTCACATGCCTTCGATAGCCGCCGTCTAATACCCTGCCTGTCGACCTGTGCCCATGTCGGGATTCGGGTGTCGTTCACCGACCAGGCTGAGCTACAGAAACGTGGCCGACTTCAAGGCAACAGCCAGAGAAGATTGGCCGTTCAACTGCCAGCAATCCGTCAGTCTAGAATTGACCAGATCGTTATTTGGCCAGCTGTCGCAGGAAAACCGTGCCTGGTATCCGACAGTCACTCAAATTCACTATTCGAAATCAAACCCTGAACTACTCCTTCCCCTAAAATCATACATAAAAGTAGCAGGAGGCTGCGCGCCCGAGACAAATTGTCACCACTTGTCTCAGGTCTAAATGCCAAACTCTACCCTTAAAGCACTCCCCCAGCAGGACCTGCCTCCACAACCTGGCCAAGATCTGTCAAACGCTGATGGGCGGTGTCGGCTCAGTATTTACCAACATCATAGAGGCACGCTCTGACTCCACGGCCAATGAGCACTTCGGAATATCTGCAGAACGCTAACAACGGCCCGAAGGGGGTGGGAATGCTCCAATTCGAAGACAGTTTACGTATTACGCTCCCTCCCCGTCACAACTGCCAGAGAATGTTCAATTCTAGGGATTGGCTCGTTTGTGACCCGACCCGGAAGTACTAGGATTATTGGACTAGTGTGCTTAAAAACACCAACAACGGACAAAGAACATTGGAGTGAATTTACCGAGGGTCCGTGTAAGTAACGGACAGGTGAGGGTCCGTGTATGTAACGGACAGGTGATCACCTTAATTTGGACAGTCTAAATACTGTGGTGGTAAAGGGGCACAGAGAGCAGGTGAAAGAATAAAGGGAATCGGTCTCGGGAAACAGATGGTGATTGGTTGGGAACAACATACACAAAGGATCGAATTACCGAGATACATGACAGAAAGGATGGTAACAGATGAGTAAATCACTTGCTCTTCTTTAAAAACACTGTAGTGGAGCAAGCGCGCTTTGATAAAAGTCTACAGTGTTGGCGTTTATATAAGGATAATGTTGGTGTGTGTTATTTTGAATCAAAAATTCACTACGTCGTTTCTTAATCTGCCAAACCTGAGTCTTTCTGAGAATAAAATGGTGGTTAAACTGAAACTCAGTCAAAATGCATTGGCCTTGAGAGAACATTTAGTAACAAAGTGTTATTGTGTTTAGTGAAACGCGAGAATTGGGCACTGGACAGTTATTTGTCAGCTGCGGGCATTTAAAAATGTGAGTGTCTAGCATTTGTTTACAGTGTGAGGAGCAGGAGGTGATGGGCAGGCATACGCCTGTTAGAGTAAGAAAAGGGAAGTGTGTGATGCTGGCTGCGTTGGGCAGTGTAAGGTACTTACCCCTATATCCAGGGTGAAAAGCTAGCACCGCGACGAGTTAGCACTGGAAGGCAATGTGCGAAGCTACATTTCTAGTCAGTGTGATGATCTGGTCTTATTTGCAGTATGAGAAGCAAGCATTAGTGATAGCGAAAATAGCTGGTACTAGTCGTGTGGTAGTGTGTGAGGATAAGGCACGGTTGGCGCTGATTTGCTGTGTCTGAAGCTGGCAGAACGAATGGGAGGTATTGTTAAGCAGTGTGACTAGCTTACGGGTAGGCAAAATAAGCAGCAGGCACTGAGGTGCTGTGTGGGCCTGGAAGGACATGGCGCTGGTAGGCATTATGATGATCAGCATGGGCTGGTATGGTGAGTTTGCGACATTTGCTGACATTCAGAGGAGCAAGACTAATTAACAGTGTCGGGAGCGTACATAAATAGGGAGTCAGTGAAAAGCTCATATGGATGGGTGACACAAGCGGACAGAGTAGGGAATTGGCTCTGGTTTGCTGTGTGAGAATCAGTTCTATAAATTGGCCAGTACTAGGTATCCACATTTCTCATTTTCCTCCGTTTTAGTACGTGCACTTTTCTTTGTACAAGAGGAGTACCAGTACCCATGAAGTTGGGACAGGATCAGGTACAGGGATAGTGGAAGGGGAATTGCAGTAATGGAGCTGGCAGAGCAAAGTTTGTGTGTGCCTATCTCTGACAGCTAAATTCCAGGGGGTTAGATCCCAGCTGAGACAGCCAAATTATTCAGCAGAGACTTATTTTCCTAGTAACAGCGTGGGTCTCTGATTAGGGCATTGTAGGTTGTGAATCACTGTGATTAAAAGCACAGGACCAATCAAAGTCTACAGCTAATCACACTATATGTATGATGTAGGGTGTACTGTCTTCGATGTCATTCGATACGCAGCTGTTGCCTGGGACATAGAGGCAAGAACTGTTGACAATAAATATAGTTTTAATCATTAACGGCCAGAAGGTCAGTCAGCCCCGCTGAACTGAAGCTGATCTCAAAGTACTGCTCGCAGGCAGCTACTTATGTACTCAAAAGCTATGAAGACGTCATGCACATATCTTAAAAAAATCAATAAACAAGTCACAGAATAATACAGGTTAATAATATATTACCTTGTACACATCACACCATGTCCATCCTTGAACTCATACCTTTCTCCACGGGGTTCCCCTTATCTTGATCCTGACAAACTTTGAATCATTTGCCCTCCCTCTCCGTGTGTGTAAGTGTTTATTGCTCTGTACCCATTATTGCTTATCAGACTTTCTATACTGCTGACTAAAACTACCTGTGGCCACTTATTTTATGAACAGGGTCTCTTCCAACAATGGGAATGGAGTACGTGCTTGTGTGCTGTGATCGTATATTCTTCAGGGCTTGTTAATCATGTTTTCCTGTTTAAACTTGCTGATCTTGTGTTCTGCTTTCCTGTAAACTCTCACATACTTTGTGTCCTTGTAAAATTTAGGATTGTATTGATCTTTAATTGCATATACTTCGACAACACTTTCTGCTGATGTCTGTGGTGGTGAGATTTCCTTGTGTTTTATATTTTCCTTAACATTCCCTACTCTCCTTAATATTTGAACTATTTCCTCTGACCTAGAATCTACGCTGGTATATGTTGCCGATGGCATCTGTTACCTATGCTGGCGATTTCGCTGTGAACATCCCTCCTACCATGGCGCTTACTCCTTTGCAGCATGCTATCACTAATTGAAAAACACAATACATCAAAAGCAATACCACAATACTTGGCCAGTCAAACCAATCCTTAAACTATTCATCTGGGGCACCCCCTCCATCCACCATTTTCTTTAGCAAGTTATGCAGAGTTTGTATGACCTTCGTCAATGTTTCATTGCCTGCATCCTATCAGGGCGCACTCCCCCTCCATTGCCGTCATCAAGTCTAATACATACCTGTGCTACATTAGCATTACTGTCCTGGCACTCTGCTCCTCCTTGGTGTCATTGAACCCATCGTCTGTGGCATTGATCGCCTTCATCAGTTCCCACCTAGTTATTTGCCACCACCACACAGTTGCTTTTGCCTGAACGAATGGTATGACACTTCCGAAGAACAGCTGGGCATCACTGAACAGCCAGTGCTCTCGGAGGACATCTTCCTAGGTTATAGTACCATAATATTCTGCAGCCCTTTTCTTCCGCTGACGGTGGAGCAGGGTAGTTGGGCTGCTAATGGGATAGTCATGTAACTTGGAAAAAGTCCACTCCTGGAATCACCAGGGAGGGGTCATGCAAGGTTATCAAAGAGTAGAGCCACTCCAATCTGGAGGAAATTGTGTGTAGCCACTCTCCGTACTGCCAGTAGTAGTCCATGAGGCTGGAGTGCCCCCTCTGCAAGTCACACTATTTATTGTGGTATTGCAGTTGTTGTTTTTCACTATATTAATGGTGCCATTCCCTCTGAAACACAAAGAAGCAGATATTAATCTCTTGACTGACCGGGGGGCTTCCTGCACCATCCACCCAAGAATATCATGCAATGTTGTTGTTCCATGTACGTGCACAGTTTTTTTTATTGCATTCTGACTAATTTTAGTGCCATTCCAAAGGGATATGGTTGTACAGGTAAACTCGATCTCGGGATGCCACTGATCATGGGCATAAAATGGTCCAATGATTATGAGTCCTGGCCGGCGTGCACAGTCCGAGGGTAAGGGTTTTACTAAATATTTGCTGCACCCGGTGGGCGGGTGCACCACACGTTAAAAGCCTAAGTCTAGAACTGCTGCTATTCATTCTTTGGCCTTGTGATGACATATTTTCCTCATTTGTTTATTTTGTCCTCAATGCCCTGTCTATCTGTCAGGATATGTAATGTTTCTAGTAGGACGTCATACTTTGTGGTGTTAACCCTAAAATGTGCTACCAGGACATGCGCCGGCTGCATTCGGGCCTTAATCCTACAAAGGTATAAGTGTAATAAGCATAAGGCTGTTTCCCATAATACTTTTCTAGTTGACTGTAATCTTTTTGACCCTGTGGCGTAGGGTATCAATGACCATACAAAGCATGATTCATTGTTGCTTTCTAGTCCTATTTCTGACATGTGTTGATACCGCATATTGTCTTATAAGCTAGCATGAATACTATGAGATACATTGCTATGTGTAGCTATTTCTCTCCGCAGGTGCATGACATTTTGACAAAATCATAGGTATGAGTCATTGTAAAAGCGCAAGCTAAGCAGCAGCATAAAAAGACATAAAAGGGAAATAAAAATACATAACTATCCATTTGCGGGGCTGAGAAAGTGTCCAGGCCTCGTTAAATCATAATAATGTTACTAGATGTGCAGGTTGAGTAACTTGAATAATCTATTCGACCATAACCATAATGTACTTGACCCTTAAATGGGTCTCAATTGTGTAACCGTAGACAAATATTGTACTTTACAGAGTCACCTATTTCTTCATTCTCATTTATGAGTGTACCTTCAAATATGTGAGCTCAGCATTTCTGCTGTACAAAAAAACTTCTTTGTGTGATTAAATGGACTAAACATTTGCTCCATGTATAAAAAGAATCCAGCCCACATATAAGTGACACATGATCCATTACTTGCCTCTTAATTTACTAATCACATTTCTACCAGGGCAGGAGTGTTTTCTAGGTTTATGTTTAAAAACTAATTTTTAATAACTATGGGCCATATGTACAAACACTTTTTCCCATAGACACAGAATGGGGAAAAATCTTTGCTACATCTGGCCCTATGTATCTAAAGCAGTGGTTCCCAACCTTTTGGCTTCTGTGGACCCCCACTATTTCATTATTGGATCCCAGGGACCCCCACTGAATCATTATTGGAATTCGGGGACCCCCCACTCAGTCATTACTGAAAGCTGGGGACCTATTCTGATAATATTATTTAATTTTCTAAGCAGTCGCGGACCCCCTGAGGAGGCTTCGCGGACCCCCAGTGGTCCCCGGACTACAGGTTGGGAACCACTGATCTAAAGCATGATGTGGTCGCTCACTGTCATTTACAGAGAGAAAGTTTCCATGAAATGCCCAAAAACCTTCTTATTGACTTGCAGCTTTACTAACTATATAATGTATCAATAAACCTGTGACTATCTGGTGTTAGAAAACATTTATCCTTTGCACATCACCAAGTTAAGTGTTGTGATTTGTTTTCATCCTATTACATTTTGTTTATATCACACAGAAGTACAAACAATAGGCTTTCTCAACTACTGAAATATATTTTGAAATGTTTGTACAGTTGACCTAGCTATTTAAATGTTGTGTGTTAGGAAACAAAACTGACAAAATCCTGGAACTCTGCAGTCAGAAGGAAAATTAATTGTCAGACAAACTGACTTTTGACCTCTGTCTCTAAACACAGACCAAATGTGACAAGAATAAAATTTAAAGGCCTCCTTCACTTTCGGAACACCTGTTCATTGTCAACTCCCCAGATGGGTCGAGTAGGTCCTAAAAATAGCTCTACCTGATAAAATATGACTCCCCATAGCGAGTAGAATTTTTGAGACCTGGTGTCGCACATGTGCGTTGCAGGGAGGGTTTTTTACAATTGATGACCATTCCCCACCTATTTTCCTTTTCTGTTTGTGGAGGTGTCTGATGCAAGGCAGGGTCCAGTCGAATATCCGATAGATGGATCCATGGCTTCCCGCCGTTCACTTTTAGCACTGTGGGGTTACTCATTGTTATTGAGAAAGGGCCATCAAATTTCATGTCTGTCCATTTCCAGACAAAGTTTTTGATGTACACCTGATCTCCTATTTGCACGGCTGGGAGGTCAACCTCTGCATTGGCGCACTTCTCCTTTCGTTTGACTGCCTGTTTGGAAAAGAACTCTGCAGCCTTTCTTAGTTCAGAAAAATGTGACCCATTGTCTTTCACTTAACAGTTTGCACACTTTGCTGTCAGTATGGATTCCAAAATAAATCCAATTGAACTTGCTGCCACAGGTTCTTATTTCGTTCAAGTCACATTTGCCTTTTAGAAAGGCCCTAAAGACCTGGTTATTTACCTTATAGGCAGACCCATTAGTATTTTGTAAGTGTTTAATCTGCCATTGGCCTTTAAAGGACTTCCGTGGCAATAGCGCCTTAATGCCTTCTGTCATTTGTCACGCTTTATAAATCCTGGTCAAATAGAATGTTTTCCCCTCACTAGAATGATTTACTTCCAGGTCAGTTATCTCATCACATAATATATATCATTCATAGCACTTATTTAATAATAGCCAGTACCTTGGTCACTGTGACTTGCTTATGGGAAAACCCTATGAAAGTCACATTACCTTGTCAAATAGAATGTATCTCAATATGTGTTATTGTTACACCGAGGATAACCTTTACCCAGAGGTTCCTAATTATGCAAATAAGGTCCTGGGTAAACAAATCCAAATTAGTCACGTATTTCTTTGAAATAGAGTGGTCTCTCAAATGTGTAATTAACTATGAAGTGGGGACACTCTGCCCACAAGACAAAAGTTGAATGGATGGGATAACACAGTATTCTCTTCCCCAAGAATCTTCCACGTGCCATAACAACATCATTCACTTAGAATAGGGTCCACAAAAGGTAATATTATACACAGTGTAATAGTCATTTTGTGTATTGTTGACTCCAGCTGATTGACCTATCATAACTGTTAGTGCTTCTAGGGTTCTTTACACAGGTTATATTAGGACTGTTATTGCCAAAGAAAATTCCCATTGTCAAATGTAGTGCACACAAAACAATAACAACATAAGAGAGGGAATTCATAAACCCTTTTGGTAGTACACCACTTTGCACTGTGAAAAGGTATTTCTGTTCCTATAATAATAATATTAGCAACATTGTGCTGTTGACTCTTGTGACTGAGACATTATGTCTACTTAAATCTAATGCCTTCCTCCTTCTGGAAATGGTAAAATGAGTTCACAACTTATGTTCACACCCTGGGTCCTTTAGTTACCAATGCAGAAAGGTTAAATTTAATTTTTTGAGAGTTCACAGCAAAAACATTTTACATTTCTACACAATTAAGAAACATACTTTTGTCATTTTCAAGGAATTGTGACCTGACAAAATAAAAGCCAACCAGACTGGCCGTTCTAAATTTCTGTCTCGTAAATACCCAATTGTTCAGGAAAATAAATCTGCATGGCCTACAAATTCACACAAGTAAATAAAGTAAATAACTACAAAAGTCATGCATTATGTGATTGGCAGATAGGGCAAAATATTTCTCAAACACAACTCAGTTATATCGGCTCTATAAAACAGACATGTCAGTTGTGTTCCCTTTCCAAGTTGTAATGTATTCTGGTGGGAACAACATGATATTTAATTTAGTATTGCAGACCTGCAAATAATATGCCAGTCACTAAAGCTTACCCTGTTGATGAATTGAGAAGTATGGTCTCCGTGCACACTATTTAAACCAATTCAGTGTTTTACATGCACAAACTTGATTGCATTCATCCATAGCATCACTCTTTTCTAGCATCATCAAATGGTGTGTCCTGCATATCTACCCTTCCCTTTGTCTGTATCTCCATTTTGCGGATGCAGTCATAATTATCAATGGGTTAGTGTGCACTTTCAACATGAGGTTGTTCAAGGTAGTTCAAAATATTGCATCTACATAAAATGTGACAGCAAAATATACACTTTTTTTTTTGCAACCACATCCTGCTGCTGGATGAATACCACAAGAGCACTCCATTCGACCTCGTGAACAAAAAGATGAAGTGTCTTTAGAGTACTCTTGCAGATAAATACTGTTGTTGAACTTCAAAGCAAGAGATTCGCAGAGAACTTATCAGATGGCAAGGAAGCTGCGTTCATGGTCCACCGTTAGGTGTGTCCTTTTATGTAAGGGCCAATAATGGCTTTGCCAATAGTGGAAATTTGAACTCCAGTGGCGACAGTAGCCAGCATTCCCAAAAATGTGTGCACCAGTTTTTGTCTGTTTTAGAGATGGTACAAGTGAAATTTATTTTATGCTCTGTTTCAAGTTGTCCCTGCCCTTTCAACAAAAGGTGTCCCAACTAGAAACCTTCTTGTTGAACAAATTGTATCTTATCAGAAGACTCCTTGTGTCCCCTGACAGCCTAAGAAATTCCACAAATTTGCAGTATCTGTTTTGCACTGTTCTTTAACAGTGCTAGCCAAAACGCAAATCATTTTGTACTGCATAAATGCTGTACCGTGTTGACATGTAAGAGTATCAAAACCATTTCTTCAAATACCAAAATGTCAATATACCCCTAAGGAGCCTGCTTGAAACAATAATACTTGCGTAACTGATCTCAACTTTAGTCAAATTCAGTCCTTTTATCTGGTGTATCAGGCGAATGTGTCTGTCTGCATCTTCTGCATTTTGATTGGTTTTTTTTCTCTCTGTCACCCTGTAAACTGTTCTTGTTGTTGCAGCAACTGCACCACTTTAAATCACGAATGAGGTATTGCAGTTGAACAATGTAATGCTGCCTGTTATGTAAATTCACCTCTACCTGTGTCTCCTAACAGGGACACTGTTGCTTTTGTATCTTGTCCCCTTTGTACAAAATATCTCGCTTCTGTCAAGTCCTGTTCTCAACAGGTTGTATCATGTACCTTTCCTATCCTTTCCCTTTCATGTTTCATTACTTTCCCAAAAGTATCTCTTGGAACCGTCCAATGGCTCCCTCTTACCTAATCTTTCCATGCATGAAATACCTCCCGCTGTAATAACTTTAACCTCTTTCCTTACTTGTCACATTGTCTTTTAAATAGTCTATTCTACTTTCCTCAAATGACTCCCATTTTGGCCATTATCTGTGTGGGTCTTTGCATGTGATATAAACCCAATTGTCTAAAAACATAGTCATGTGTTAACCCTTCTTTTTGCCCATATACCACGCTGGTGTTTCAGGCTCTGGCAGTAGTAGCGTCTAGTCACATTTTTTACTTCTGTTACAACACTTAAACATATAACAAAATAGTGTACGAAAACAACCCATTGCAATGTAACAATTGTTTTATACTGCAGTTTCAAGTTTAACTAGATATAGTTTACAACCTGTACCTGCTTCCGGGGTGTTGTACTCTCTTCATCCTTTTATAGCTGGGGACCTTAATATGGAGTATTAATTCAAAGTTTTGCAATCTCTCTTCTGGGGCAAATTTGCTGGTAATGAGACAAATATCCGATGTAGGGAACTCAGTAACTCAGTCTCCCTTATGGTTATGATGTACTGTGCTATTTGTGTGTCCTCCCTATGCTTGGAGGGATCCATTCTTAAACTAATGCGCTTTTCAAGTTTTGCAACCAAGGGTCTGACAGTGCTCAGGGTAAAGTCAATTGACACTAATCATCTGATTGTCCCCTTACCAAAACATCAGACTATCACTGATGCTTCAGCCTTGGTCAGTCATCTCTTGAAGATGCCTTCCAGATATCTTAAATCTGGATACTTGAGAGTTGGGTGTCTCACCTTGATCAGAGTAAAGCTGGCTGGCACTGCTTATGTGTCTGTCTCCTCGCCAAAATGTCAGACTTAACACCGGTTGCCTGGTCCCCAATTCACTAATTCTACTCTATACTTTTGGATCTAACTAGGGTGTCTTACAAACCAGCCACTCCCTCCCGGTCCACAAACTTAGTGTCGGCCACTGTGCGCCAGTTTCTCAGTCTTAGTCACTTTCCAGGGGAATTACCCCTTCCATGCGAATACCCCTTGGTAATATATTATCAACCTATAATCTGGCTGGAACCAGGATTACCGTTATCTGGCTGGAATCAGGATTAACACATGTCATTTCCTGCATACATTATAGTATTTTGTCATTGCCAAAGAATCATGCAATTTCAAATTTTAAGGTACAGAGTCCGAGTTGTCCTCACCTGTATGACTGCAACCTTGGAACCGACCTGCCCATGTGACTAGGCAGATGTTTAGTTAAACAGGGTGTCTGCTTACCTTATGTTCGGCTCTGCTCAGTAACCTATTCAGTCAGGGCAGGCAGTTCTCCATCGACCTCAGTCATTGAAGATGAACTGGACTCCTGGCTGGCTCGCCAAATGTTGACTGGGAAATAAAGAAAGACAAGATCTATTGGCAATACAACATATGTTTAACCTTTAACTGCCGGGAGGTCAGTCAGCCCTGCAGAACTGAAGCTGATCTTAAAGTACTGCTCGCAGACAGCTCCTTTTGTACTCAAAAGCTCTGATAGCTTCATGCACATTACCTTAAAAAACCATAAACAAGACACAGAATAATACAAGGTATTGATATATTCCCACATATGCATCACACCACCTGCATCCTTGAACTTGTGTCCTTCACCTCTCAGTTCCCCTTATCTTAATCCTGGCAGAACTTAGAAACATTAGCCCTCTCTTCACGGATGTGTGTTTATTGCTCTGTTCCCATGATTGCTTATCAGACTTTCTATGCTGCTGACTAAAACTACTTTTGACCTCATATTTTCTGAACCGCATCTTTTCTATCAATGGGAATGGAGTATGTGCTTGTGCGCTGTGATCGTAAATTCGGCAAGGCTTTGTTAATCATGATTTTGTGTTTAACAAAGCTTGCTGACCTTGTGTTCTGCTTTCCTGTGAACTCTCAACTACTTTGTGTCCTTGTGAAATTTAGGCTCATATTGCTCTTTACTTACATAAAGTTCTACAATGATTTCTGCTGTTGTCTTTGGTGGTGGGATTTCCATGCATTTTATATCTTCCTTAACACAGTCTATTCTCATTCTTTGTTAGTTTATAGAGAGCATGTGTCCTCATTAATATTATGTGTATGTGTGAGTGCCAGTGCTGTGTGTGAGAATGCTTGTCTGTCTAGTTTCCACCCCTTATAAAATGATGTTAAGATCCTAGTTGTGCAGCCCTATGTCAGAATATAGAAGCACACCATTCTAGGGAACACAAACCCATTAGGGTTCTGCTGGTAGCGTATGGCCATCATTTTCAGGATCTTGCTATTGAGAGCCATTGTGTTGAGGAACAAAATAGAAAGACCAGGTGTCCTGATCTTGAATACACTGAGGAGGGAAATGTAGATAGCCAAGTAATTCGAAGAGGATTAGGGGACGAAGCAGAAGAGACAGTCCACTCCCAAGTCCAAGGCACTTTCTGACACTTGGCTTAACATCTGGACCACCACACCAGCAAGGTGTGAGACCAGAACTCATGCACCATCCTGCATGTCTCACTTCTGACCCTGCTACTGTCTGTCTTTATCTTTATTGTTTATAGCGTTTTGCCTTACATTATAAAACACCAAAAATACATTTCTAATATACAGTTAAAAATTACACGTTACAGGGCTAAAAAAATCATTAAAATGTTACTAGACCTGCAGGTCGAGCAACATAAATAATCTACTCGATCTAACTTTAATGTACTTGACCCGTAAACGGGTCTCAAATTGTGTGATCCTAGGCAAATAGTTTACAGAGTCGCCTTTTTCTTAATCCTCACATATGATTGCACCTTCAAATATGTGAGCTCAGCATTTCTGCAGTACAAAAAAAACCCTCTTTTGTTTGATTAAGTAGACTAAAGGCTGCTGCATGCATCACAAGAATCTAGCCCACATACCCACCATAACCTAGGACTTGTTTTAATTTACTAACAACGTTACCATCAGGGCAGAAGTGTTTCTCAGTTTGTCTAAACACTCAATTTTAATAAATATATTACTAAACCATGATGTGGTAACATATTGTCATCTACACACAGTAACATTCAAAGAGTTGTCCAAAAACCTGCAGCTTTACTGACAAAACTATATTGTGTATTAACAATCTGTTAAAATTGGGTTTCAGAAAACATATCCTTTGCACATCAACATATAAAGTATTCGGATTTGTTTTCATCCTATTAAAATATTTCTTCATGACACAGAAATATAAAAAAGGGATTTCACAACTACTGAAATATATTTTGAAATGTTTGCACAGTTGACTTAGTCATTTAAATGTGTGTTAGGAAAAACCTGACACCCTATATCCTTTTATTTTAAATTCTAAGCAGCAGGTCACACAGTTCGCCTTACAAAGTCCTGGAACTCTGCAGTCAGAAGGAAAATTATTTGTAAGGAAAAAATGACTTTTGACCTCTGTCTGTGAACACAGAGCAAATGTGACATAAGAACAGTATTTAAAGGCATCTTTTATTGCCTCTCCACTTTTCAACTGAACAGGACACCTGTTCAGTGTCAACTCGCCAGAAGGGACGAGTAAATAGCTCGACCTGATCAAATAAGACTCACCAATGCGAGTGGTCCAGTTGATTTTTCGAGCCCTGGTGTTAAATACTAGTCTATCCTGTAAAGAGACTTGTGTAAATCACTTGAATGAATGATAGGATTCATGCAAAAATAAAAACCCTAAAGTTTCTCGCTTGTCTGTAATAATTTCCGTTGGAACATAATGACTCAGCTTGTGAAAAAACACGTTCACTTCTGATTATATTCACAATATAACAGCATAAAATAAACAACTAGTATTCTAGTCCATTTTGTTTACGAGCACCATCCTGGTCAGCAAGCTGAGTTATTTTATTTGTTATTGGCATGTTTAAGTGGTAAAATACTAGGATTTGTGTAAAACAATAATAAGCATTTTCAGTTGTATAAAATACATTAAATAACACACATTAACGTCCGGGATGAGTGGGGCTGTGGTTGATTAGTGGCCGTAGGGGAATATCTCTGAGCCCATCTTGTGATAAGTCATGCTTCCATGATATAACTAGATACAGGCTTGTAAATAGTTGGCAGGTCTGATCTGGAACCTAGTGCTAGTGCATCTGTACAAGATGTAATTGAGAATTGTTTAAACAGTGGGATGAGGCACTTTGTGTGTAGGTGCTTAGTTTTAGTGCAAAATAGCATAAAGTAGCATTGTAGACTGCTAGACATTGTAGACTGCATTGTGCAGTCGCGCAGATCAGAGGTGGTACAGTCACTGGAGAATTTGGCAATGTATGCTTTGGTGGGTAGAGTACATAGATGGAATTTTAAATATAAAGTGTGGCAAGCATCGGGCTGATGTCATTCAGGTATTGTTCCATGCCGAGGGTGCGTGCTCTGTGTGTAGATAATTACAAGATAGAACAGAGGAACGTGCTATCCCAATGTATGTCTTAAGTTTTTATGTTTAAATACTTTGTTTACCATGGCAGCGGTGGTGCCCTTCATAGTGGCTGGATCTAACTATAGTTGGTCAAGACCAAGATTTTGGAGACAGCTTCTTACATAGCATGCCTATGGGTTATGATGAATTTTCCCAGCAGGGGACACATCAAGTTCTGATCTCAAAAAGGACTGTCCATGCCAGTTGCAGTTTAAGTTTAGCCAATACAGTATCGGAGCAAGGGCTATAAGCTCGGAGATAGGAACCATGCCTGTTACCATGGAACATGGGAATAAATGGTGTGTCAGGCCTCAAGTGTAAAAATGGTCTAAAAAATGTGTTT
The DNA here is from genome assembly GCF_031143425.1 of Pleurodeles waltl. Taxonomy (NCBI): domain Eukaryota; kingdom Metazoa; phylum Chordata; class Amphibia; order Caudata; family Salamandridae; genus Pleurodeles; species Pleurodeles waltl. Next base: position 776,897,052 of record NC_090438.1, on the reverse strand, counting down.
TTCAACGTTCGGAACTGCTTGCTGTTGCTATCCCCCCATAGCTCTGCACCGTAGTTTGTTGCGGACACCATTTTTGCTTGTATGCTCAACGAGTGGCAGTAGATTTTATTCTTAAACCTTAAAATTTGATTGGCAGGCCGCTGTAGGGAGCAGCTGCTTTGTTAACTTGTTTCTTAAGTGTTTCCTCAGGGTTAGTTCTATTGACCACAATGAAGGCAGATTTAAGATTAAAAAAAGTTTGTAGAGTGGATGCTTAATCATCTTTGTATATTTGACGTATATCATGCATAATTTCGTGGCTTGATTGATGGTACTGATGATCTTGCTGGATCCTGCCTGGGCATCTGTGAGAACTGTTTTTTTTTATCCACCCAGGCCTGCAGTCCGTGGAGAAGGACCCTTCCGTAGATTTCGCCAGTTCTGTCCAGGAGCGAAACTGGTGTGTAGTTGTATGGTAGTAGCTTGCTCCCTTTTTTGCAGAAGGGGACTATGACAGATTGCCAAGAGCGTGGGATGTTGTTTGTTCTTAGGACTGCGCTGAATATCGTGGGCAGAGCAACAGACCAAGCCTTGTGTTGTGAGTGAAACATGTTGACCGGTACACAGCCTAGACTGGGTACTTTGATGGCCTTCTGGTCCAGGATTGCTCTTTCTACCTCAGAGCACAGAACAATGGTTTGCTCCATTAGCGGGGCAGTGCTGTAATCGGGCAGCTTTGGCATGCAATGGATGCCAGCATATATGGTCTTATAGAGGTCTTCCCGGGTCTGCGCTGTTGTGTGGTATTCCTGTGAGCCTAGGCTTTCTCACAATATTTTAGTGATTTTCCTCCAGAAGGGTTAGCTGTCTTTGTTTTCTGCTGCCTTGGTTAGATCTTGCCACATTTCACCCTGGTAGGTCAGTTTCTTGCACTAAATTAGTGCTTTGTATTCTCTCCTGCAGCCCTAGAGAGGAGCTCCTGTCCCTGGGTATCATGCTGCTTATTATACGCCTACTTCAGTTTATTCTTTTCTCCTCTGCTCTCGTTGTCATACCAGCTTTTATCTGGTTTCTTGCTTTTACTCATTCGTATCCATGGTACAGACCAGTGACGTGTGAGCTCCTTTGAAAGTTTGTTATAGCTTGCTAATGTTGTCTCGTGCTTATCACTGTCTGTGGTGCAGGCTACAAAGTGTTCCAGGTAGGCTTTTAGTGAGGTCCCATTGCACAGGTGGTTCTCTGTGTTCCATACTGCTCGCCTGTTGTTCTTAGGGGTGATGCTGGCAGCAAAGCGCTTTACCATTCTCTGCTCAGCCAGGATGGTACACTTGAGCTTAAGGTTCGTGGTCACTCTCTGGTGTTTGGATCACTTCTGTGTCCAGCACCAAGTCCCAGCAATCTTTGGGGAAAAGAATATAGTCAGTAAGGCCAGATCTTCTCCTGTTCCGGAATCTGGAGACTGCGGGGCTGTTTGATACCGTTGAGCCATTCAGGAAGATTAGCTGTGTTTCATTAGGAGTCTGCTGAATAATCTCCCTTTCTTGCGCCTACTGAGAAGGGGTGAGCTACCCAGTTCTGGGGATAGGATACTCCACCTGTTCACCTCTGTACTTCTCTCTGCCTTCCATAGGTTTTCTAGGGGGTAGGTGTTGAACCCTCTCCTCGAAGCAACCTATCTCCTTTGTGCCCATGAATTCTATCCAATCAATGACCTCCAGTTTTGATTGTAGACCAGCTATGTTCCATGACAGGATGTGGATCCCTCTTACCCCACCTTGGGTACTTTCACTATCTGTTTGGATTTGCAGGGATAGCCAGGAGACAAGGCTTTCTTTCTGTTAAGATATGTGGGTGAAGATGTACCAGTCCTTAGCCATCATTTCTCAGGGCTATTAAGCGCTGTAGGCAACCTTTGCCAATTGGCTTTCTCTATTTCATAGACAGGTCTCGTGATCTGTTTAATGGCAACCGATCTGATGTTATTGGATCTTCCCTTTGTCACTGTTAAGGTTTTCACGTTGTTTATCGCGCCTGGAGGAAGTCTATAGTGGCCTTCTTGTGGGGCCCTGTGGTTTTTGTAATTTTTTTTGGTGGTCACGAACTGTGTCAACTGGTCTTTCTATTCTCCTTTGTGGGATCATGTCCAAGCCCATCACGTTAAGGCAGTCTATATAGTCGCTAATCAGTTTTGGGATAACTGGTGAATGGAACTCTACTTTGCTATAAGCACCCTTTCTCACTTCCTCAGATGTTCGAGGGTTCCGGCTGGCTGTGTTTACCAGTCTTGTGATGAAATTATGGAAAGTGTAGGAATAGCCCAGAACTCCTCCAGTAGGTGCGCACAGTTCAGTGGAGCTGGGCAGTCGAGGTCAGTGAAGGTGAATTGCATTGCTGAGTGGATAGTGCTTCCAAAATTGGGAGCATGAGATGGCTGAGATGATAGTTTGGGTCCTGCCAATGGTTGTAGGTAGGGTGGAGGGAAAACTCTTTTGCTAGGGTTTAATGGTGCTGGGCCAGAGCGAGAGTGTCTCTGTATTCGTCTACAGTTTCGCCCAGGGTTCCCCGATCCATCGCAGTTGAAGAAACTCTGGCTTGCACTGCAGTGCTACTTGTGATTTGGCCTGGTAGGACAGCTACTTTCGTTATTTCTTTTCTTCTTTAGTGCACGTCTTTGGGCTGTTTTGGTTTTCTTAGCTTACTTTTACCTCCTTACAGCCAACTTCCGGTGTGGGGTGTTCGCTGCGTCCTTCACCACCATTGGTGGCTTTGCAGTTTGAGCATACGATTTCCTAAACACTGGATACAGTTGTTTTTCCTTGATGTCATCTATTGGTTCTGCTAAGAGAATATGTAGTTGTAACTTTCCTTTTCATCCATAATTATAGTTTTTGGTTGGAATCCCTTCCTCTTTGGTTTGGGTCTACCCTGCAAACAGGCCCCTTTTTTCCCTTTTTTGTGCTCACCACTGTCGTGGTCTCAGCTGGCTTGTTGGTTGCTGCTCTGCATGTTGCAAGATCTAGTTTCTGGCTCTTGGAGCTGGTCTTCTTCGCAGCTTCCAGTGGCAGTTCAATCTACATTTGAGGGTACGTTTTGCCTTTGTTGTCCTTGTAGCTTACAGTTGTGATTCATGGTTGGGTATGCTTTGATGCTACGCCCAATTAAATGTCATGCTTTCGGATTCCTGTACTACAGGGGTCACTGCCAAGGTGCTCCTTTGGCAGTGATTGTTAGAGTCGAACTCTGCCTCCCGGATCTCCTGCTGCTGCACTGTCCCCTCAGGTTCAAGGGTTCCTTCTAGCGTTGATGGTGCCAGGACAGGGATTGTTAGTCCATTGGGTCTGGGTAGAGAGGCCAGCTCAATACTTTCACTAATACATATTTGAGTGGAGACTTCCGACATATTAGGCCTCATAGCCATGGCTTCCAATATAAGTGTGGTGAGGTCGGTGCTGTGATCGTTGTCATGGACGGTATTCTCGAGTAGTGAGAGTGCTGAGTTCAGAGCCTGCTACTGACTCTCTGTGACCCAAGGAGGGCCATTCAGTACCCTGTGTATCCACTGCTGAAGTTAGCCCACTGATCACCTACCTATGTGTGCTGGACTCAGCAGTGCCCATTCACTACCTTGCTCGTGCAGCTCCTTACTCAGTCACTGACTCTGTGTCATTGAGTAAAGCTACTCATTGCAACCCACAACTTTCAAATATCTCCAGTCACCACTGATGCACTCCTTGAAATTTGATCCCATTCAGTACCCCCACCTAGCCTTGCTTTAAGCCCCAACCAAGACCCGCCCCCAACCCCACTCCATACCCCGCCTCTAACCCCACTCCATACCTCACCTCTATCACCATGCCCATTTAATTGGGTGAATACATGCACTTTTGTTCCTCAATTAAAGCACTGGTGACAATATTTCTAATGGATAATGTGTCGAGCATGCACTGGTGGGCTGTGTGTGAGGCTGTAGTGGTTGGCAGTAAACTTACTGGGCAGTGAAAGTAGCTGGCAATGGTGGGAAACACAAGGACCTGGTTCTCATATGCAGTGTGAGAATCTCACTTTGGTGGAAAGTCTTGACAGCTGGCACTGGTAACCTGTAAAAGGAGTGGGCTCTGCTGGTTAATGTACGGAGGATGTTTTCAGTAGAGGAATAAGCTCCTCTCAGGGTCTCTCAAACATTGGCAGGCAGAATGAGTAATGTACATTATAGGAAATCTTAGATTGGTTTGCAGTGTGAGGGAGTGACAGGGGTTGCCAGTTTAAGACAGTAGAATTGATTGCCAATGTGAAGAGCTGCCATTGTTCAGTCTTTTAAGGAGCAGACACTAGAGGGCAGTATGAGGAGCCCACCTTATTGAAAAGCATGAGGAGCCGGCACTGGTAGACTGTGTGAGATCCTCATGATGGTCAGAGTGAGGAGCGCACACTGGTACACAGATCAAGGATGGTAACCAGCACTGGTGGGAAGGGTAATGTCTTGGCAGAGTGAACAGTTGCTAGTGGTTGTTGAGTGATGTATGTGAAGTGTCTTCAAGCCCAAGCAGCCTCAATGTGTCACCTGAAACTTTATATTAGGCAGCAAGACTTGTTACCATTACACCGATAATCCCTTTCGTTGTTAACAACAGACCATCATGCTATAGAAATATACAATAACCGGAAGCCATGGAAAGTCATTGGCACTGTTTTTAAATAAAATAAAAACTGAGCTGTGTAATTAACAGGCCCATACACTGTTCTTAGACAACGGTAACTTCTCTTCTAAGTTATGTTCCTGCTATATTGCAGTATACCGGTACATTATTATTCAATAAAGTAGTTTTGTCTTCTTATATAAGAGTCAGGTGGTTGGTCCAGTTTCTAAGGCAGAGGTCTTCAAACCCAGGGACAGACCTCCTGGGGGAAAGAGAGCTGAATTGATTTCACGGGGTAGAATGGGATGTGCCAGGAACTGGCAAAGAGGAGCATCATGCTGCAGACTGAACTGTATGTTTTGGTGGGAAAAAAAACAGTGGCAGCAAGACAGTTTCTAATGTGCAACCAGTATCATCTTTTGTCACTGACCGAGTAGGTGTCAATGGATGTGGTGCTCCAAATAACCCTCAAAATTCTTTTACCCCCCATTTCTGTCAAACGATCTCACGGTGCATACTTTTTCACTTTATAATGGCCACACTGGCCAGTGCACGTTGGCAGTCATGCATTTGAAATCATTTTCTAAGAGCTACCTGAACATAACTGAAATATTTGAATTGTTAAATAAGTTTAGAGCTACCAGTTTTATAGAATAATCGTAATAAAATAAGTTTGTCTTTATGCCCCCGCAGGACATTTCTTAGCATGAGATGGGGCTGCAGCAAAACGTTTGCTGACTACTGCTGTAGGGCAAGATTCCATGCTCCCAAGTCTCATTTTTTTCCCATCCCCAAAAGGTAACTGTTTGTTTATTTACTGAGAGATGGAGGCCATGTTTATCTAGTCAGTTTGACCTCTTAGATCCTCATTATGAGTGAAGTGGTGAACTCCAGTGTGTGTATTAATTCCTGCTTCCCCATATATTAACATTCCAAGTACCGTGATGCTTATTGCATCTACCGGTATTTCCCCAGGTAAATTTGGGCTTATCAAACCTGCCAAAATTGACAGGGTGCACCTGTGTAGTAAATTTGGATATATGCAGAATTTGTTGCAGTTATATTAAATAGAATCCCAACCCTGATCTTTTCAGCATTATTAAACCATACTTGCAGATTGGATAATACTTGGTGTAATCCCTGCTTAACCAGCAATTGCAAATTCCAATCCTAGAAAATAACTCATTGGTTTATGAGCTTACTTCAACTAGGAGCAGGTAACATGCAAGGCATAAATTTGAATCCTTTCAGGTTTTAATTCATAATTGTGTTTTTCTGAGGTTGATAACATGAGTACATTGTTTTAGTGCTATTTATAATCAGTTATTATGTGCAGAAAAGCAAACTAGTTTATATGGTGTGCTGTGTCCTCAAGTGTGATTACACACACACGCATGCACACATAATGCTAAATATCTTGCATGCAGTAGACTCCAATCTCTCCATAGCCTCCATGTAGGTTGCAGTTATGTGCTGCAGAGGATAAGTTGAAAGTGTGGTTGTGCCACTGAGGCACTTGTTAATATGTGACCGAAGTCCACACATGTTACCAAGATGCAGTTCAATAGATAGAAAGGTCTAGACTGAAATTCAGTCTAGACACTGCTGGGGCCAGAACCAAGTGGGTCCTTCCTCTGTACTAATATTTGTTTTATTGCCTAGGTTAGGGCTACTTCTCTTGAGATTCACCTGTTTTGTGCTAGAGTTTAAATATGCTGGGTGCCTAATAATATGGATTAGGACAGGTAAGGCCCTCTTCCAATATGGAACTTTATTGAAAAGACATATATGTATAATCACCCTATATTTAATAACATAAATGTTTACATTAGGATCTTGTAATTATTCTAGAACAGTTTGGTGCAATTTTTATTTTATTTCTTCTTTCTTCATTCCTTTGCTAGGTTGTAACATGAATGAAAATTTTCATATCTGTCATAACAGAAATTTTCAAGGCCATGGAAAAAGACACGGAGGCGAGGATCATGCTGTCTTCCTTCACTTTATTTTTCCAGCAGCCATAACTTTACCAACGTACTGCAACAGAAACCATCTTTCCCATGAACATCAGGGAAGGAAACAACCAAAAGTCCCTCTAGTCGTAGTGACAATTGTGATACATTGTCCTTTCTATCTTGCCACTCTTTCGTCAAGGAACAGCCAGCACTTCATCCTTTCGGGTTAGTCCTGTTTGGATGATTTGTTCCCTGTAATCAGAATATACAGTTACCTTATGGATTGCCTTCTTATCATCACATACTGTTTACTAAGACATTCAACAGTACTTTTGGACAAAATATCAACAGTGTCAGAACTACCATCAGTCTTCATTATGTTATGAACCTACCATTGTACGATGTCAGCACATGAAAGCAATGTAATCCTCAGGGGGTGGCGGGGTTGAATTCAGATCTCTGATTCATGGGTGGGAAAGTCCTCATCTCTGTGTCTTTAATAGAATGGAAAACTTCAGTTACAATATCTAGGACATTTCTCATTCTGTGTCAGGATCGGAGGTGAGAATTTCACTAGTTTAAAGCTTACCACCAGGAAACCGTATCCGTGGCAGGCTTCAGATAAAATCTTTTGAAGATAGAGTTGGAGAACCAATCAGCTGCATTCATTATATCCTCCAGCCTAGTGCAAAGGCCTTAGAAGTCATTGCACCCCTTGCGGAGTGTACCCAAAGATACTAATATCCTTGTCCACTCCAGTCCTTGAGTCGCACATTGGCAAGTTGGAGAAGACACCACCTTAAAAGGTTTAGTGGTGGAGATTAGTAATTTCCGCTCCCCTGAAGGTCGTAGTTCCTCTGTCATATCCTCATATACCTTGATGCATATCACTGTGCACAGTTTATGGTTATCCACAAAGGAGAGGTGTAATACTACTTGGGAATTAGCCTTTGTCTGTCTCAAGCGATATGGAAGGTAACCCTGACTGGGCTAAATCCTCTACTTGGAATGTCCAGAACCCGGACATCCAAGACATTCTACAGGAGATTAGAAAAATCAACAGAACGAGCTTACCTGGTAACTCTTTCCTCAAGAGGTATCTGTTGTTTTACAAAGAGAGGAATAAATTAAGGACTCTATTCACATCGCACAGGGAAGAGTATTGTCGTTCAGTTGGATTAAAAATTCGACTGCCCCTCTGTAATTTCCTCACAAGAGGGTGTTCGCCCACGGGGTCACCCTCAATATGATTGTGTGCTGTTGAAATGACTGCCGAGATGGCTGATCTGAAGGAATTTTCCGATCTGTAAGCTAACCCCTGCTAGGCAGTCTCCGATGAGAGGTTCAGGATATGCACAATGTCAGACACCACAAGTTCAACGTCCCTCTGCAGAGACCACTCCAGTTAGTTTGGCCAGATTGATTTGTATCATCTGATGGGAAAATCTGCCCCAGCTTTATAGAGGAGTATCTGAGCCTTTTCTATAAGTCCTGGGACTATTCATCTTGGTTTGTAATTCACTATACCACAAACAGTAGAGTGCTGTCCCCCTACGAGCTTGTTGGGGTTCCCCAATGGATCTCAGAGGAGATCCCGAAATAGGGGTAAACAGATTGTATAATCCTAGGAAAGTTCCATCAGAACTGGATATTAAACTTGAGAGCTCCTTGAGGGTGTCACTGACCAGATTCTCCTGTTATCTACTCATTTGTGCGATACACAGGTTATCATAGACAACAGGGAAAATGCATATCCTGTCTCTTTGCTCCAATACTGAAAGAAGGTGTCTAGCATGGGTGCCAGCAGATTGTGTCTACAGCTGAAAAACATGTGCACTTGATGGTCCAATCTGGAGGCGAACAAATCGGCCATGAAGGGACCCCTTCTGCGACTCAGTGCTTGGAATAGTTGAGGGTTCAGCTTTCACATGCTCATATCTTGCAGGTGTCTGGATTGCTAGTCCGCTATGTTATTGGAGGATCCAGGAAGGTACTTTGTTGTCACTGAGATCTTGTTATCAAGACAAAAGTCCCTGGCCAGATCTGAGAGGGCCTTGGATCTCATTCTGACCATTTGGTTGACTTAACGCACCACTGAGATGCTGTTCATCTCCAGCAGTAGATAGTACTCTGTTCTGTCCTTGGTCCAAAATTGAACCGCAAAAGATCCAGCCAGTAGCTCCAGACGGTATATGTGGACTCTCTGTTCCTGAAATGACCAGCCTTCTTTTGTGGCTAATTCCCCACATCGGGCACCCAGTCCTGTTCTGCTGCAGTTGGACTCGATAACCAAATATGAATTGGCCCCAAAGATGGCTCTCATCTTCTCAGACTCAATTTGAGCCAGCCACCTACCTATTTCTTCACTGGCATTTATTGAAAAAGGGACTGATTCTGAGTATGTGAGTCCTCTCCTTAGGTGGTAAGCCATCAGTCATTGCAGAGCTTGATAGTGTAACAGTCCAGATAATATGACCTGTATGGAGCAGGAGAGAAGCCCAACTAACCTTGCTATCTGTCGTGAAGTTGTCGTTTTTTAGAGAGTTTTGCGCAGTGTCCGTCCGCCAGTTTTTTCGAATGGATACTCAGGGTGGTCTCCTTTCAATCTACGATGAAGCCCAGAAACATCAGTCTCTGGGAGGGAATTAGCTGAGATTTCTTGTTGTTGATTATGAACCCTAGAGATTCCAGTAGAATAAATGCTGTTTGCAGGTGGTCTGTTAGTTTCCTTTGGCCTTGATCCATCAGGAGTATGTCATCGAGGTAGACTGAGTTGGATGCACCAGACCCTGAGGTAGTCTATTGCCATTTTAAACACCAAGGTGCTGCTGAAGACCCAAACGTGAAGGTCGTGAGCTTGAACACCTGTTGCCTCCACCTGAATTGTAGAAATCTGCAGTGTGGGTTGTATATAGGGATGGAGAGGTATGAGTTGTTGAGAGTCAACCTTACTAGCCAGTCCTGGAGATGCATTAAATACCAGAGGAAGTGAATGCCCTCCATCTCGTAGTGATGGATTACCAGCTACTCATTGAAGTCTTTCAGATTTATGACAGGGTGCAGAACACCACCTCATTTCTCCACCAGGAACAGGTTGCTGAGAAAACACACATGGTGTAGGACACTTGTGGAAATGGCACCCTTTGCAAGCAATGCTGTAACCTCCTGATCTATGAGGGAAGCATCATGCTCTGTAAGGGTGATAGGGTGAGACCGTCTGGACTGGCAGGGGGAGCCATACATTTCTGTTTGGAAGCCCTGAACTATTTGCAGGATCCATACATCGGTGCTGAATGTGCACCAGTTGTGTGAGAAGTACCCCAACCTGCCCCCTACCCTTAGGTGAAAAAAAAGAAAGGCTAATACTTACTGTCAGAGGTTCCTTGCATGTTGCTCCCTCTGAAGCGGCCTCTGGAGCCACTCATCTTTTGGAGGGGAAGAAACTCCTGGATCTGGCAGAGTTCTGCTGTTGCCCCACCTGGAACCCTAACCTCTGGAGGGGGCCTGGGAGTCAAAACAGCCAGCCAAGTGCCCCTTGCCACAGCTGGCCCGTGAAAAACTTTGGGCTAAAAATTCTTTTAATGGATGCCTGCGCCTTGTTTAGGGAAGTGAACATATCTACAAACTTTCCAATTTCCTTTATGAACAGGTTGCCAAACAGACCCCCTGGAGCCACGGCTCCTGCCTCTGAGGTGGCAAGGCCCCCCAGTTTGGGTTTACCTCCATAAGGAGGGACCTACTGCATTTAGTGGATAGCTCACAGTTTACGTTACCTAATTAGATGACGGCTATGGCCCACCCCAACAGGGTGTAGGGGGGGCACTAAGGCTCTGGATTCCTTGGCCTCCTCCGCCAAAAGATATTCATTAGGGGCCCTGTAATGTCAAGGAGCTTGTCCTGGCAGGATTGCCAGGAGCAGCCTATACCCTTTTTAGGGTTGCCAGAAAGGTGGCCATCTATGTGTCTATGCAAGTTGTAAGTGCTAACTTCACATCTAGGGATGGACGGGGTGCCCTACCCGCAGGTGGTTGGATACTTCTGTGTCTGGGTGTTTCCTCAGATGGCCTGCCACGTACTCGGCCACCTTCTCAGTCAGGAGCCATTCGGAGGAGCAGGGGTGGAGGAGGTCCTCAGGATATAGCACATGGATCTCTAACCTTTTCTATATTAAGAGCTACTGTTCAATATAAATTATCCTGAGCCACACAAATTATCAGTTACAATCGGGACCACAGGATTTAATTACTGGTAATTGCATGCAGGATTACTAGCCGTGACCACCTCAGTGCATCAGGCAAGGTCACCAGCAAGAATGTAAAAAAAAAAAAAAAAAAGCTATCAGTTTTAATTTTGAATGTCTCTTCGTGTCATATCAGTCAAATACACAATCACTGTAGAATCTAAGAAAGAACATCAGTATCAGTGGTCCCCCAATGCAAGCTAAATTACCATTTATATATCTGCCTCAAATATATTATTTCTGCAAACTCCAGTTTATCAGATAGATACATTTTACTTTTAAATACATTCTCTTTAATTTAGGAAACCTAACGGAAGAAGAGTCTCCAATAACAGGTAAATAGAGTTTTATTCTATCAAGTACAAATGCATCCAGTATTTCAGAATCCACTCTTCAAAACATATTAGCAAAAGACTGGTGAAACAAGATGACTCATACAAGCAAAGTAAATAATCCAACAGAAGCATACCTAATTCAACCAAAGAAAGACTTTATATTTGACAGGTTGAGCTACATGTAGGGGAGCTACTCACAAATACCTGGAGAGCCACCAGTAGCCCCGGAACTACTATGGGAACCCTGATCTAGCTTATCAGCTATCAGGCTGCTGACATTACTAGGGGTGGACAGGGCCGGCTTTGTGGGATTATCTGGGGAAGGGTGCCACAACCTGAAGTGATCCATCTCGCCGCTTGAGTCCTCTCATTAGTCATCCACATCAGCATGGTCCAGAGTAGGGGAGTGATTAAAGGGGTCGACGCCATACGCTCCCTGTTCTTGGCTCTCCGGAGAGGGTTGCTGCAAGGATGGGGTTCCTTGAGGGGTTGCGCTGCAGGAGAGAAAGGCCCTTTCAAAGATGTCTAAGTCTATGCCCAGTCGTGTTTGTATTTGGCTTTTGCTTTTAAAGGCAATATGCTCAGCAACCCCCGAGGTTGTTGGACTGAGGGTCTAAAAGGTGTCTTCCCTTAAGAAGAGGTGTTTGGGACAGCTTGTCATAGCTGTTGCAGTACCTTGTAAGGAGCCAGGGCATATGAAACTGCTAAGGAGCCAGGGCATATGAAACAGCTCTGTGGATCGATGCCTCCATGGCCTAGCACAGCTCATCATCGGAAGTTACATATTTTACAGCCTCCTCCTCGAGGAGTGAAGTGTCAGAGGCCTGTAGGATTTCAGTAGTTATGGACCTGGAGAACCACGTTAAATATGGTAGGGCTGCGAGGACCTGGTCGGGGCTATGCCCTGGAACACTGTAAACACACTTAGTTGGTAGCGGGTATGAGACTTCTGGGTCAGTGTCCTTTATGCAACTCTCAGCATGAGGTATACCGATAATTATATACCCCAAGGCTATCAGACTCCAGGCAGCGCAGAGAGATGTGCAGGGCTTCTTAACTGGGCTCACTTCTCCTGTGAATGCAGATGATTCCATGCTGAGCATGCCAGTCGCAGAGTAGTAGAGGAGTGCCTCTCCGTAGAGTGTGCCTGCCATGCCCTCTACAGGTCGGAAGTCCTGACCATGTCACCCAGCCCAGCAGAGCCATAAATACTGCTGATGGCTGCCAAAGGTGCAGCTAAGTGCTCCTATCGTTTCTCCAAGCTGTTGAAAGAGAATGTGATTAAAGTTACAGACAACACATTCAGAATTATATGCCAACCCCATCCCCCAAATGAGAGACCTGGAAATACTTAACTGAAGGGTTACGGAGCAGTACAGAAAAAAGGGAGAGTGGCAAGAGAGAAAGGACTATGTATCAAGAGCTCTATAAAACGTAGGAATGGCAACAAAAAACCATGAGAAGGGCCGCACACTTCTATACAGAGTAATAAATATCATGAACGGTGCTCCTAACACAGAAAACACATTTGTTGCCTACTATGTGAACTGGAAAAAGGATACCTTAGACCAGTGAATACAATCATATACAAAACAATCTGTGGAGCACTCAAAATGTAAAACTAATATTCTAGATCAACAGCAATGGATTCTTACGTATTCCATAGTTAAATCCGAATGTCCCAACTCCAGAATATGGTGGGTGTACTGACACATGAAAAGGCAAATGTGTACATCTGAAATTTAATGAATATGTACATAAATGCATGTATGTCATATGCAAAGCTAAAGAAGTAACCACACTAAAAAATTGAAGACTGAAAATCCAAACAGAAAATAATAGAAATACATCTCATAGTGACGATCTAATTGTCTAATTCTCCGGCAGACATAGAAAGGAGATATATTTTGTTGCATGGATGGCTGGACGACGTAGAGCTGTGCCTCTTTCATGTATATGCTCCCAACATAGATGATGGTGACCTCTTTGCATCCCTGGAGGATGAACTCCCACGGTATGTGATCATGCCCACTGTTTGGGGAGGAGATTTTAATTGTGTTCTCAATGGTGCATTAGATAGGCACCCGCCCAGATTGGGAACCAAGCCCAGTATGACGTCCAGGCTGGGTGAGGCTATGCTCTGGTTGTAATGTATTGACATATGGCGAGAGCTTCACCTGTTGGCTACAGAGTTCTCTTATTACTTCCCCATACACCACATACGTAGTAGACTGGATTGATCCCTTGTGAACACTGATGGTGTGTTGACCATCCAAGGGGTGCGCTACCAAGTGAGAGTCCTCTCGCATCATGCTCCTCTTTTGTTTAACTGTGGCTTGGGCAGACGGAGGTCCTGTGTATCGCTGCCGGAGTCCAGAATTTAACATAGATACACAACTGGCGATTCAGGGTTACTTTGAAAATAATTGGAACCCCACAGAGTCAAAAGGTGTAGAATGGCGCTTATATGAGAGGAATGCCTTGGAAAGATAAATGGCACTTGGAGGAAACTTGAGCAAGATTTGAGACCCGACTGACCCAACTCCATCGGCAAACAGTGGACTGGGAGGATGAGGTTGCGGAACTCACTGCAGATCATAGGTGGGTCGCCGATGTCTGGGACCGGCTGGACTGTAACACGTGCTGAGACTATTGTCAGAGAGTGCACAGAGAAGGGCATCAATTGGGCTGCTTGTTGGCATGGCATTTTAGAAGTAGGAAACACCCCCATCTGTGATCCTCGCTTAGGCCAGGACGAACGGGCAAGAGGTTGTGGGCCAGCCAGCCAGCAACCTGACTCTGAGAGAACGCTTGGCAGAAGTATACACAGCGCCTGAAGATGAGATGATGTGTTGGGTGAAATGGCGGAGTTCCTGAACAGATAGCGATCCGCCACTTGACAGCTGAGAGTAGGGAAGACCTTGAGGGTGAGATCCAGCTGGACAAACTACAAGAGGCCTTCCACGATATGGCTAGGAGTAAATGCCTGGATCCAGATGACCTCCCAGTGGAATTCTTTCAGGTATACTCAGCAGATCTCCTCCCAAGCTTCTGGATACCCTCCAGGAGGCTATCTTGATTGGAGTCCTGCATGGCGCATGCAGAAGGCATTCATAATAATGCTGCCAAAACACAGTAAAGTTCCTAGTGACCCATTATCTATGCTTAACGTAGATGTTAAGCTTCTTGTGAAGGTTCTGGCAACGCGACTGTGCCGGTTAGTCACCCATTTAGTGCTTACTGATCAGTGTGGGTTTATTCCAGGAAGGGGTACCCATATGAATCTACAGAGACTCTCACATGCCCTACACTCCACAAGCTCTGCAAAATTTGATGCTGTGGTGGTAGCATTAGATATAGAAAAAGCGTTTGATAATCTCTCCTGGATGTACCTATGGGAGGTGCTCCGGAGAATGGGGCTTGTTCCAAGATATTTGGCCTTTGTATGCCTACTATACACAGAACCCAGGGCCAGGGTTTGAACTCGACAGATCAGTAGGGATAACCAGCAGGGATGCCCACAGTTCCCGCTACTCTTTGCGCTCGCCATGGAGCCACTGGTGAATTATCTGCAAGATAAACTCTGTAACTGGAGGATTCTAGTGGGGAACATAAACCACATAGTGTCCATGTACGCAGACGAAATGCTCCTCTACGTGTCTGACCCTGAGTGATCTGTCCAGTGAGTACTGCAACTTATGTCACACTTTGGAAAAGTGTCTGGCCTTTGTGGCAACCATCAAAAAACAGTGCTGTTTCCTGTGGCATCACTAGCCCTATGTGCTGAGGCAGACCTGGGAAACGAAACACTTTCGGTATCTGGGAATTCAGGTGTCACATGTTGAACACATGCAGTACGACCTGAACATGGGGCAACTTGTGGACAGCCTTACCCGATGAGTGATGATTTGGAAATCCCTGCCACTGCCTGTTATGGGACGGGTGGCCTTTAATAAAATGGTACCTAGATGCCTGTATGTAAGGCAGAACTCAATTTGTATTTTACCGGTTACACTGTTTGGGCGGCTGGATGGACTTTTAGTCTCACTGATCTGGGTTGGCAAGCGCAGCAGGGTTAAGCTAGGGATCCTGAAATTGGACTTGGAGGATGGTGGTCTTGGCCTCCCGGACCTCTAGCTATATTATCTAGCAGGATCGCTGCAATACCCAACATTGTGGTGTGAGGATGAACCTAATTTGGAGAAGAAGCTGCTGGCTGCAGTAGCAATTTTATTATCTCCCCAGAGCTTCCTTGACCCAGGGGAGACATGGGGCATGATTTAGAGTGTCGCAGCGGGGTTACTCCGCCACGAACGTGATGGATATTTCATCCGCCTGATTACGATCTCCATAGGCCATAATGAGATCGTAATATGGCGGATGGAATATCTGTCACATTTGTGACAGACTGATCCCCCTGCTAAACGCAAACTCAGCCCTTAGTAGGATCTATTCCACGCGGTTGGCTACCTGTGTACGATGAGGTGAATTCCCTGCTGATTTTATCCACCTCACATTGAGTTGTAACGTGTTGCACTCGTACTGGATGCGGGTTATGCTTTCATGACCCGGATATCGGAAGCCCAACTTTCCCAGATGATCCAACACTGTCTCCTTGGCCTTCTTCCGCTGCCCAAGGAGAACAAAAAAATGAGTTACAGGTTAGTTCTCCTCGGTTTGGTGCTGGCCAGGCACCATATTGCCATTGATTGGGTACAGATGGCGCCCCTGTCATACGACAAATGGAGGACATATATACTGGAATGGGCAGTGATGGAGGAAGTGCGTCTCCTGAGCGTCCATACAGACGAACATGCAGAGAGGGACCTTGAAAGATGAAACGAGGAAGAAGAGGAGGACCCCTCCATGAGGGACCACATGATCATGCTTAATTCCCCCCTCACAGGTGTCATTCACTTAAACTGTATCACCTGGCAGAGTGTGGCCTCCAGTGGTTAATGGGAGTACAGGCCGTGTGAATATGGAATGTATGTCTATCTGAATGACAGTGCTAAGATCTGGCTTCTGGGTCCCCGTCGCTTTTCCCTGCTTTCCAGATCCTCCCCCACCCCTGCTTATGGCTTGCGTGATGCTTTTAAAACACGTCCCCCAGGAGGGTGGATATGGTCTTCTTTGTTTAGTGCCACTGGGGTCCCCTTTGATCCCTGCCCCCTGCCTCTCCTGCTGTAACACAAGCAGGAAAGAAATTTAAAATGTAGTACACCAAACAAACAGATAAACAGCCAAAGATTAACGATACCTCTGCAAAGATATCTTTTTTCTTTGTTGGAACAAAGGACAAACAAGCATTTGCAATACAATGGGCCTCGTATTTTCTTGAATTAGAGCTATTGGCATTGTAAATGCATAACTGGACTTTTCTTTCCACATAAATTGGTCAACCTTCCCGCCTAATTTGGTCCTCGCTGCAACATAATTCCAGTGGCCCTGCATATTAACTAAAGCACTTCCATTCACCTAATTCCTCTATTTGCAGCAAAAAATGAAAATATTGCTATTATTTATTATATTTTTTATATTGCTCCCAAGGCAGATGTAATATGATGGCACAGACTTTATTTTCACAAAAAATGACTTTTGTGGGTTGTGTGAAAAATAATTATGAAAATGTTTCTGCACATGATTCTATTTCACATCTTTTGACAAGTAACAAATCTGAACATTCATTACAAATTTAAATAAAACACACTACACAATGTAAGCCTCCTCAAAACAATGAAGTTAGCAGAGTTGAAAATGTAATCAATATAATATAGAATTTTGTATCCTTCGACTTTTATAAATAACCAAGAATTATAAATCTACAAAAAACAACTTTGAGAACACTACACTTGCATACACAATAATTGTAGCCCCTAAACTGGAATACAAGACGTGTATTGTTTTGGGACTGGGCATGAAGCAAAATACAAACGCTACATTCTTTACACCGGCTCTTCTGAAACTAAATGTTCGATGGCATCTGTCGCTGTAGATACGCATGTTTTGCAATAGCTCGCCATCTGGTGTTGGGCCGGAGTGTTACAAGTTGTTTTTCTTCGAAGAAGTCTTTCGAGTCACGGGACCGAGTGACTCCTCCTTTTGTCTCCATTGCGCATGGGCGTCGACTCCATCTTCGATTGTTTTTTTTCCGCCATCGGGTTCGGACGTGTTCCTGTCGCTCCGAGTTTCGGAACGGAAAGATAGCTAATTTCGGAAGATTTTCGTCGGTATTGTTGCGTTCGGGATCGGCATAGTTAGATTCAACACCGCATCGAAGATCGAAGAGCTCCGGTGCCCTTCGGGGTAGTTTTTCGATCCCCCGTCGGGGCCTGGTCGGCCCGACCGCGTGCTGAAAAACGCCGATGGAACGGACCCCGTTCCGTTTCTGCCCCAAATGCCACAATAAATACCCCTATACAGACCAACACTTGGTCTGTAACCTGTGCCTGTCACCTGAGCACAGTGAAGACACCTGCGAGGCCTGTCGTGCGTTCCGGTCCCGAAAAACACTCCGAGACCGTCGAGCCAGAAGACTTCAGATGGCGTCCGCGCCGACAGCCCACCGAGAGTTCGAGGAACAAGAAGAGGAAGGTACCTTCTCGATCCAAGACTCAGACTCCGAAGGATTCGACGATACACAAACCGTGAGTAAGACGTCGAAAACCACACAGAGGAAGATTTACAAGGCCCAGGGGACGCCACTGCCATCAGGCCATGGCTCCACCCATAAATTCGGTGACCGACCGTCGGCACCGAAAAAGGTCCAAACAGTGCCGAGATCGTCCGACTCCGGTCGAGACACCGGCACGCAGCCTTCTCGGGACCGAGAAAGTGCTGGAGACAAGCCTCGACACCGAGATGCCGGTGTGGACACGGCTCGACGCCGAGACAGCGGCACCGAAGAAGATCGACGCCGAGAGGTTTCGGCCCCGAAAAAGAAAAAAGTCACCTCGGAGCCGAAAAAACACGCAGACAGGGTTTCGATGCCGAAACAAACTGCAAGCGACCCAGCTTCAGGCTCTTATACAGAAGAGCACTCTCTAACCTCCCAAATGCAAAAGCATAGGTTTGAGGAAGAGCTACAATCAACTGATGTGGACCATACGCAAAAGCGTATTTTCATACAGCAGGGGACAGGAAAAATAAGCACCCTTCCCCCCATTAGAAGAAAGAGAAGGTTGGAGTTCCAAACTGAACAGACACCACAACCAAAAGTGGTGAAAAGAGTTACCCCACCACCCTCTCCTCCGCCCGTGATTAACGTCTCACCAGCACAAACTCCATCACACTCCCCAGCTCACACCACCATAAGCCAGGGTGACCAAGATCAAGATGCATGGGACCTATACGACGCCCCAGTGTCAGATAACAGTCCGGAGGCATACCCTACGAAGCCATCTCCACCAGAGGACAGCACCGCGTATTCTCAAGTGGTGGCTAGAGCAGCACAATTTCACAACGTAAGCCTCCACTCAGAACAGGTCGAGGATGATTTTTTATTCAACACACTCTCCTACACCCACAGCTCATACCAAAGCCTGCCTATGCTCCCTGGTATGCTCTGGCACGCAAAAGAAATCTTTAAGGAGCCGGTCAAAAGTAGGGCTATCACACCAAGGGTGGAAAAAAAGTATAAGGCGCCTCCTACAGACCCGGTTTTCATCACTACACAGCTGCCACCAGACTCTGTCGTTGTAGGAGCAGCTAGGAAAAGGGCCAACTCCCACACATCTGGAGATGCACCACCCCCAGATAAAGAAAGCCGCAAGTTCGATGCAGCTGGTAAGAGAGTCGCAGCACAAGCTGCAAACCAGTGGCGCATCGCGAACTCCCAGGCACTACTTGCGCGCTATGACAGAGCCCACTGGGACGAGATGCAACATCTCATTGAACATCTGCCCAAGGACTTACAAAATAGGGCAAAACAAGTGGTTGAGGAGGGACAGACCATTTCCAACAACCAGATCCGCTCCTCCATGGACGCTGCAGATACAGCTGCACGGACAATTAATACATCTGTAACTATCAGAAGGCATGCATGGCTCCGAACGTCTGGATTTAAACCAGAGATTCAACAAGCAGTTCTCAATATGCCTTTTAACGAAAAAGAACTGTTCGGTCCAGAAGTGGACACAGCGATTGAGAAACTCAAAAAAGATACGGACACTGCCAAAGCCATGGGCGCACTCTACTCCCCGCAGAGCAGAGGCAATTACAGCACATTCCGTAAAACACCCTTTCGAGGGGGGTTTCGGGGTCAGAGCACACAAGCCAGCACCTCACAAGCAACACCGTCCAGTTACCAGGGACAGTATAGAGGAGGTTTTCGGGGACAATATAGAGGAGGGCAATTCCCTAGGAATAGAGGAAGATTTCAGAGCCCCAAAACCCCTACTACTAAACAGTGACTCACATGTCACTCACCCCCTCCACACAACACCAGTGGGGGGAAGAATAAGTCATTATTACAAAGCATGGGAGGAAATCACTACAGACACTTGGGTTCTAGCAATTATCCAACATGGTTATTGCATAGAATTTCTACAATTCCCTCCAAACATACCACCAAAAGCACAAAATTTGACAACACACCATTGCAATCTCCTGGAGATAGAAGTGCAGGCACTATTGCAAAAGAATGCAATCGAATTAGTGCCAAACACACAAATAAACACAGGAGTTTACTCACTGTACTTTCTGATACCAAAGAAGGACAAAACGCTGAGACCAATCCTAGACCTCAGAGTAGTGAACACTTTCATCAAATCAGACCACTTTCACATGGTCACACTACAAGAAGTATTGCCATTGCTAAAACTACACGACTACATGGCAACTTTAGACCTCAAGGATGCTTATTTCCATATACCAATACACCCATCGCACAGGAAATACCTAAGGTTTGTATTCAATGGAATACATTACCAATTCAAGGTACTGCCTTTCGGATTAACAACCGCACCAAGAGTCTTTACCAAATGTCTAGCGGTAGTCGCTGCACACATAAGAAGGCAGCAAATACATGTGTTCCCATATCTAGACGACTGGCTAATCAAGGCCCATTCGTTAATAGAGGGCTCAAATCACACAAATCATATCATACAAACCCTCTTCAAACTAGGGTTCACCGTCAATTTCACAAAATCCAAAATTCTGCCGCGAAAGGTACAACAATACCTGGGAGCCATAATAGACACATCAAAAGGAGTAGCCACTCCAAGTCCCAAAGAATTCAAAATTTCAACACCATCATACAACGCATGTATCCAACACAAAGGATACAAGCAAAGATGGTACTACAACTCCTAGGCATGATGTCTTCATGCATAGCCATTGTCCCAAACGCAAGACTGCACATGAGGCCCTTACAACAGTGCCTAGCATCACAATGGTCACAAGCACAGGGTCACCTTCTAGATCTGGTGTTAATAGACCGCCAAACTTACCTCTCGCTTCTGTGGTGGAACAACATAAATTTAAACAAAGGGCGGCCTTTCCAAGACCCAGTGCCACAATACGTAATAACAACAGATGCTTCCATGACAGGGTGGGGAGCACACCTTGATCAACACAGCATACAAGGACAATGGAACGTACATCAAACAAAACTGCATATAAATCACCTAGAACTTCTAGCAGTTTTTCAAGCACTAAAAGCTTTCCAACCAATAATAGTTCACAAATACATTCTCGTCAAAACAGACAACATGACAACAATGTATTATCTAAACAAGCAAGGGGGGACGCACTCCACGCAGTTAAGCCTGCTAGCACAAAAGATTTGGCGTTGGGCAATTCACAACCAAATTCGCCTAATAGCACAATTTATACCAGGGATCCAAAATCAACTCGCAGACAATCTCTCTCGAGATCACCAACAGGTCCACCAATGGGAAATTCACCCCCAAATTCTGAACACTTATTTCAAACTCTGGGGAACACCTCAGATAGACTTGTTTGCGACAAAGGAGAACGCAAAATGCCAAAACTTCGCATCCAGATACCCACACAAACAGTCCCAAGGCAATGCCCTATGGATGAACTGGTCAGGGATATTTGCTTACGCTTTTCCTCCTCTCCCTCTCCCTCTCCTTCCTTACCTGGTAAACAAACTCAGTCAAAACAAACTCAAACTCATATTAATAGCACCAACTTGGGCAAGGCAACCCTGGTACACAACGCTGCTAGACCTATCAGTAGTACCCTGCATCAAATTGCCCAACAGGCCAGATCTGTTGACACAGCACAACCAAAAGATCAGACACCCAGATCCAGCATCGCTGAATCTAGCAATCTGGCTCCTGAAATCCTAGAATTCGGGCACTTACAACTTACCCAAGAATGTATGGAAGTCATAAAACAAGCCAGAAGGCCATCCACCAGGCACTGCTATGCAAGTAAATGGAAGAGGTTTGTTTGCTACTGCCATATTAATCAAATACAACCATTACACACAACTCCAGAACATGTAGTGGGTCACTTGCTTCACTTACAAAAATCTAACCTGGCTTTCTCTTCCATTAAAATACACCTTGCAGCAATATCTGCATACCTGCAGACTACCTATTCAACTTCCCTATATAAGATACCAGTCATTAAAGCATTCATGGAGGGCCTTAGGAGAATTATACCACCAAGAACACCACCTGTTCCTTCATGGAACCTAAATGTTGTCCTAACTAGACTTATGGGTCCACCTTTTGAACCCATGCACTCCTGCGAAATACAGTTCCTAACCTGGAAGGTGGCATTTCTCATCGCCATCACTTCCCTAAGAAGAGTAAGCGAGATTCAGGCGTTTACAATACAGGAACCTTTTATACAACTACACAAGAATAAGGTCGTCCTAAGGACCAATCCTAAATTTTTGCCAAAGGTTATTTCACCGTTCCATCTAAATCAAACAGTGGAACTTCCAGTGTTCTTTCCACAGCCAGATACCGTAGCTGAAAGGGCACTACATACATTAGATGTCAAAAGAGCATTGATGTATTACATTGACAGAACAAAAAACATCAGAAAGACTAAACAACTATTTATTGCATTTCAAAAACCTCATGCAGGAAACCCAATATCAAAACAAGGTATAGCCAGATGGATAGTTAAATGCATCCAAATCTGCTACCTTAAAGCTAAACGACAGCTGCCCATTACACCAAGGGCACACTCAACCAGAAAGAAAGGTGCTACCATGGCCTTTCTAGGAAACATCCCAATGCAAGAAATATGTAAGGCAGCCACATGGTCTACGCCTCACACATTCACCAAGCACTACTGTGTAGACGTGTTATCCGCACAACAAGCCACAGTAGGTCAAGCCGTATTAAGAACATTATTTCAGACTACTTCCACTCCTACAGGCTGATCCACCGCTTTTGGGGAGATAACTGCTTACTAGTCTATGCAAAACATGCGTATCTACAGCGACAGATGCCATCGAACTGAAAATGTCACTTACCCAGTGTACATCTGTTCGTGGCATCAGTCGCAGTAGATTCGCATGTGTCCACCCGCCTCCCCGGGAGCCTGTAGCAGTTTGGAAGTTACCTTCAACTATTTATATATGTATCATCTCAACCTTAAATAGGTGCATACTTAGTCACTCCATTGCATGGGCACTATTACTACAATTCAACTCCTACCTCACCCTCTGCGGGGAAAAACAATCGAAGATGGAGTCGACGCCCATGCGCAATGGAGACAAAATGAGGAGTCACTCGGTCCCGTGACTCGAAAGACTTCTTCGAAGAAAAACAACTTGTAACACTCCGGCCCAACACCAGATGGCAAGCTATTGCAAAACATGCGAATCTACTGCGACTGATGCCACGAACAGATGTACACTGGGTAAGTGACATTTTCATTACGCTTTTAAAGTATGTTATCCGTAACAAATCTCGTTACAGTACTACACAATTAAAAAAACTGGAAAATAAAGGTAACATGAACTTCCTTCAAAACACACCTGTGTTAGGAAGCGGCATCTCAGTTGTAAAAAAGCTGCGGGGGTTTTCTCGGATGAATCCAGATTTCTGCAGCGGTTAGACAAAATCCTCATGCTTTGGGAGAACTGCCCATCTTTCCGTGCAGTGCATCTTCTGTCTAATGTACAAAAGAAGGCAGATTAGAGCGCACATAGCACCAGCCCTGACAGCTGATTGGGCGGGAGGCGCGGTTCGAAGCTTTCCTGCTTGCAAAGTCTACTAAAGTTTCCTGTCTATTAGGCAGAAGTACCAGGTTTTCTTTTTCTGTACTTGGGAACTCAGCTGTGTTTGAGCTATTTAAAAAAAAACAGCACAACCAATAGAAAGCAACAGAAACCTATAGAACACAACAGGAGCTGATGGAAACATGTAGATTTATCGGTTCTAACGTACGATGTAATAAAGCAACCAAAACATCTGCCTTGGAACAGTCAGACATTTGTTTACATAGTTTTAAAAGCGGGGATGGAGCACTGATCATGTTTGAGAGAGTTCTGTGGTTCAGGAAAACAATTTCAGACTCTCCATAGAGTTTTGCAGTCAAGAAGAAATACAAGTTGCACAATCTCCACTGAATATGAGAACTAGGGAATTAGTAAATTACAGTCAAATCCTCCCACTCTGAGGGAATTTGTTGAGAATGGGGGCCAAAAGGATCGTTCAAGTTCATGCTCCATGAAACTTGACAGCACCATGGCCGCCATGGAGCGCAACTGGAAGGGGAGATACAAAAGAAAGAAATAGTGCGCCCACACTAAATTATATGGCCGATTGTGCAATAATCCATGTAACAGGGTCAGTCTTTAATGAGGTAACAAATCCGCCTCAAGGTGGGACAAACATAAAGTATTTACCAACAACATCAAGGGATTTTTGAAAGGCAGGCCCAGTAATGAATGAAAGTGATGGGCATGAGATGGACATGGTTAAAGACCACAGAATAGATAACATGTCAAAAAGCAGTGTTTGCATGCTGCTATGCTCGATCTAAAAAAAGGAGATGCAAATAGGAAAGATTGACCACTAAAAAGCAAGAATTTAAAAGGACACTGAAATAAACAAATGAAAAGCAGTGGGCGGGCTGTAAACCGACATACAAGTATATACAACAGGTCTCGAAAGCTTACCTAATAAAGTGAAGGAAGACAGCATAATCCTGCCTCCGGTCCTGACATAGAATCAGCCAACACCTGCTTTGTTGTGTTTGGGAGGTTAAACTAGGGCTTTCTCAATGCTAAGTCTGTTTTTGTAGGTTTCATTGTGTCTGGAATGAGTTCTTCTTAGAGCTCGTCAGCGTAGCCTACTCCTTAATTAGTGGTCTGGATGCGGTCTGCCTTTCTGACAGACCACATCTGGGCTGATGTTGTGGACCACTGTTCAAGGACTACGCTGCCACACTGATCTGCACCAACAGGGACTCATTACAGACCCAAAGATAGCTACACCAACAGACAGTGACACTAAGGTTTGAGAAAGCCCTAGACTCAATATGCTAGATACTGTGAAACACAGTTTGGCTGAATCATGTACTATACCGGCCTAAAGAATGCACGATCTATGGGGTCAGTGAAACAGGAGGGGATACAAGAGGGTGCTTAATGGAACACAAGCTAAAGACAGGGTAAGCAGGTGGAGGTATTAAACAAGAATGGGATGGTGGCAGTGACAAATAAGATGCACGTAAGGAGATGCATTGCAAGCATCTGCAGAATGAAATTCAGGGAGGGAGTGTAGGTAGGGGAGGGGAAAAATCTTCATCCTGACTTGCACTGTACCAGTGTTCTGTGCCCTGCCCAGAGCTCCATAATCAAAGGCCACACCCCCTCTTTAAAAGCCAATCACAAATCAGCTTCTCCTGTTTGAACCAATACTTCCGACTTGAAGTTACCATATGCAAAGACTGCCATTCCAACATCACCGGATGAGCACATTACCATCCTTTCTGCAATTCAAGTCTGTCCTTCTTTCCCAAGGCTTTTGTGGCAAATCCTCTTGCAGCCAAGGGAGCATTTCTTACCAGTGTACTCCTGTATTTTTGCTGTAGCCACTATGCTAAAATGTAAGAAAGCAGAAGAGAACAGAGATCTAAAGTTGGAGGCACTAGAGAAAGGGAAATTAAATGCCTCATTATAGAATGGATAGTATGCACTGTCAGCAGACATTAACTGTAGGTTATTGTTGGTGTAACTGTTCTGCCAGTCCAGAATTATTAAACTTAATTTCTTCAGTACTGCTACTGTAGACATCATTGTGATATGAGGCTTTTCCACCTTATGGGTAGGTAACTTTGGACATATCTCCTGCTCCTGCCACTGACAGTTCTACAATCCTGTATCATTTATGGAATTCAGGAAGCCAGGTTAAGAAAATGCAAAGCTTTTAGTGCAACTATTAGGACCATCCTGGAATTCGCTGAGGACGCCCAGCATCCATGTGTTGTTGGTTGGTTGCTGTCTACAAAGTCAGTTGCTTGATTGTAGGTGAAGCACTACCTAACGTGAAGCTTTGCACCTTAACATTTCTGCTGCCAGGACCATCCGTCTCTTTTTGCTTAGTGACGTTTTTTCATATTTTCAAAATGCTTTGTTTGAAGTCCAGTTAAAGCTGAACAACTGTGCTTATAATTACCTTTATAGACAATGGAAATTGGAGTAAATACTGGGCTCCAGTTGTTTTTTTTTTACCCTGTATAAGCAGGTTGGAATGTGTTTTAAATTATTCTACAAGCGGTGCTAATATGGCAGATAACAAAACACCCTTATTTAAGTGTAAGCACTTTAAGAGAGGAGGCATGATTAAATAAACTAGACGTCAGATTATTTAGCAGTGTTATGTTTGTGCTGGAAAATTATGTCAAATTATGTCATTCAGAAATGCCTAAAAGGAAGACAAATTCACTAGAGTGTTAAATGATACATGTCAAAATCAACATGTTAGAGGGCAGTTAACTAGCTAGCACTTCTGGATGGGAGATTCAGGTCTGCCTTCATGATTGGCAAGGAGTTGCTAAATGGAAGATGTTTAATAAATGGTTGAAGTACAGAGTATTAAATCGCTTTAATGAACAGTGTACAGATATGTTAATCATATTAACTTCATTGTAAATCACAAATTCTGTTTCATAATGTAACAATATAGTTTTTGAATGTAGACATGTTGAATGTTTAATTTTTAATAACCATCCATTCTGTGCATTTTTAAGGAGCTCTTTCAATATAAGAATTACGTAATTATGTTGTTGCTGCCCTTTTGCTGTCCTTTTCTCATGCATAGCTCCAAAAGTGCTGCATTCATTTGCACATTTCTTACCAGAGCTTAATGCTTTTTTAGGTCTGGCTTTCATCCACCTCTCTTCATCCCCCCACTGCAGCATATAGTATGCAGCAGTAGATCAGCCTACTTTAGCCACTGGCTAACTGCACTTTGCATGATTGCGTTTTGCTCTCTCGCAAGAAGCACATCCGCACACAAGCTAGCCCTCTTCCCTGTGAAATCAGGACGCTTCTGATGAACATTCCATCTTTATCAGATCCCATATCCTGAAAATGCTGTTTCAAATTCCTTTTGGAGTGTTTTGCTGCTATTTCACAGCATACCGGATCAGATTATTTCCATTTGAAATATTCTGTTTTAAGTTATCTTCTTTTCCTTTCTTCGTTTGTTTGTTTGTTTCTTTCTTTACGTCTTTCCTTTTTCTTTCCTTGTTTTGTTTCTTCTCTTTCTTTTGTTCCTTCGTTCCTTCTGTTTCTTTCCTTTTTTTGGCATCTTTCTTTCTTCCTTGCCTGCTTTCTTGCTTTCTTTCTTTCCTTCTCAAAGGCAAGAGACTTGCAGCCAATGCCAGACTGATCGATTTTGTAAGGTCTGTGTTAACCAAGACCTTTTGATGTTACTAAAATTGTGTATATGTTACTTAGAGGAGTTTCAGCCAAACATCATCCATTAGTCTGTGGTTGGTGTCGTTAACATGTTTCTTACACCCACTCCAGGATACTTAAGGGGCAAGGTATCAGCCCACTTCCACTTACGGCATGCAACCCTTTCACAAGGTACCCATCCACACACAGCGTAGGTCCCTTCAGTGTCAGGGAGAACTATGATACTATGTGGGTTTTTTTTAAGACTCAAAGCTTTTTTGCTGGTAGGAGATTTTTTTTTTTAGATTGATGAGAGGACCCTGCATATTACCAAACAATAACGTTTTACAAAAACCATGACAAAACAAAAATAGCCATAATGGCTGCCAGACCTCTTAGCATTGTCAATGCTAGTTTGAAATGTTATTGTGCAAAATGACTTTCTAGGTTTACTGAAGAAGGAGCCGGCTTTGTTTTCCAGATTACTCAGTAAAACACAATGTCAAATCCAAGGTTGAGACCAAAGAAGAAATCCTCCACTTTGGATGTTGCGCCTGATAATTTTGCTGTGAGATCATCTGGGAGACAGGTATTGTAAAACAGTCACCTTTTAAATATTTGTATACTTTAAATTTTATGTTTCAGGGACAAGAATAGAGCTGAATAAACGTCATCAGTAAGGTTTAATTTCTAGTAGAGTTGTATAATTCTAGATCAACATTGTGTAATAGTAGCACCAAAACACGCACACACATACAAATAATAGAATACAAATGAGGTAGCTTTGTAATGTGGGTCTATATTGTCATTTGGGTTCTGGTCGAGTAGTTTATAAATGTCACCTGAACCCCCAGATGGCAGGGTAGGATCATATTACCTATGTTACTGATTATGCATTTCTTGTAGTGCATGATTTATTATTTTATTTTAGTACTCTTTAGAAAGATTTTGAGCTGAATCTTTTTAGTATTCTTTGTTTGAGTGAGACTTCAGATATCTGTCAGTGTTTTGAGAAACCCATGTTTTGTGGGTATTTGCTGAGGATGATGTGCTCATATTTCAAATTAATTTTATGCAACAATGTGCATTATAAATCAGGGTTTAAATTCAAAGTGCATTGTAAGGAAATTAAAAATATGTATTCCACAATGTGCTTTTCTTTTGTGATACATTAAAACTATGGAGCGGGTTTGACAAGACTTATAAACTGAAAGAAAATAATATACAGTGAGGGGCAGTGTAACGTTTTGCTGACAGTGCTCTGGGTTCACAGTGTTTATTCTCGCAAACAAAGGAGAAATCATTGGTAGACACTTGCATGCAGGAGGATCCTGCAAGGAAGAGCTTGTCATGTGTGCTGATTAATTGGCTTAGAGCAGCACTGTCATTGTGGAAGTATTTTTTTAAATTTTTTACTAGCACTGACAGAAAGGTGAAATGCTGTGCTTAACTTTTTTATTCCCTTAGGGAAGAAACATATCCTGCAAATTAATTCAGCACCACCACCATGAATTACAGGAAATATTTTATTAAGGTCTACTTTTGTACTGTCTCCATCTATCAATACATTTATATATAGTCACTGAAAAAAGCAAAGTTTTTAAAACAAAGCAACATTATAGTTAGGTGTAATAAAAGGATCTGTTAAAAAAACATCTTAAAAATTCACTGAACAAAACATAGGTTAAAGTAATGTTTTGCAGCATAAATCTTTTCTGGATTCAAATGCTGTACATTTTTCTGCCCTCTAGTGGTTGGGTCCGGAATTCTCCACTTTTTTTGCAGTCTTCCTTCTATTTTTGTTTTTGTTGTTGTTGGGTGTCAACTGATCCCCCGTTTGGTGTTTCCTGTGACTCTGTATGCCCTCCCCCGGAAGCTCCCACTTTTAGTCTCCATCTTCATATTCATTTTTTCCACCGTTAGGCATGGATGCTTGGCTGAAGGCTCTTCAACAAGGGGAAGAGAAAAGTTCAGGAGAAGTTTGTTAGACGTTCACTGAAGAATTAGATGAAATTGAGAGAAGAACATTAAAGAAGAGAAACCAGAGAAGATTCCTAGAGTGAAGGAGAAGTTTTTCTCAACAGTTTAGAGAATGCCCAGACAGGGGGCTCCCTGTTTGGTGTAATGGAGAAGACTCTGTTCCAGTTTTGCCTGAATTGTCACCTCAGATTCAGGCAAAAAAATCAACACCTTGTCTGCAACCTCTGCCTGCTGATAAATCATCGAAGCGACGACTGCATCACCTGTGCGGGGTTCAAGTCGAAGACACTGAGGGCGAGACAGGCTCACTACACCATGCAGGGACAAAAACCAACTACATCCCTGAGAGACCTGTGTCTGTCGAGTGATGAGGAGGAGAACACAGCTTAAGGTGCTGAGGGTGAAACAACCGATGCCGAACTGAGAATCATTGAGAATTATTGAAGTCAAAGCCCAGACATCCAAAGAAGACAAGACACCACAGGTAAAAGATACACTGACACCCAAAAAAATTCACAGAGTCTCAAAAATCTGATTCAAAGGTGTTACAGGGAGCTTCGTCATCGAAACACTCGCCAAATGAACGCAGGCCCTGAGATAAAGAATGCCTTAAGTCCCTCAATAAGGTCAGCGCAGAAGGAGAGTCTTCCGAAAACACACACTCGTCAAAAGATGGACAAGGTCAAGAAGCTTTGATGTTGAAGAAAGAAAGGTCTTGGTATGAGCAAAGAAACTCGATGACCAATACGTTGTTAAAGGAATCTTTGACGTGAAGTGACATCGACCCTCAATCCAGAAGAACACTCAGCGTAGATTGAGAGAAAGAAGAGACACCTCAAGGCCAAAATGGCTACATTGAGCCAAAAGAAAAAAGACTTTGATGCATCCTTAAAGGAATATAGAATTCCTCTGAAAACTTGGACGCCAAAAGACCTGGCTAAAAAGGATGTTGAAGAAATCGAACCTCCTTTAACACCTAAACCTTTAGAGGATGAGGAAGATCTCTTCAATGAGGAGGAGGAGGAGCAGAAGAAGGATGGACTGGGAATGTTTAGGGGCTCAGAAGAGTCTGAATCCACAGAACCTCAGTGGCAAATACTGGAGACTGACTCCCTTTAAAAAGGGGTCGCCTGTTACCCGTCGAGGTCTTGGTCTTCCAGTTACATTGGGATGTACAACCAGATAAGCAGTAAGGCTGATGACTACTGTGGAGTGCTTCTGGAGGAGAAAAAGTCAGTCATGTTTTTTGCTGGGAACTCTGTTGACATCCCAAGAAAGGAAACAGTTTCTCCCAATGCTGCTTAGTGTCCTGGACCAAGTAAGGGAGGCTATTAAGCAACCCGCCACTTGTACAGCAGTAACTCCAAGGATGACATGAAGAGTACAGTTCTGGCTGACTCACCTCTATGGCACGGAAGACAGCCAACGTCCCGTCAACATCTGGGCCATCTTCTGACAACGAGAGCAAAAGGCTAGATCTCATGGGCAGGAAATTTGAACGCAGCACAGACAATCAATGATACATTGCAAATTCAGGCACCCTCCTGAACAGGCATTACCAGCACTGGGAGGAAATGGGAGAGTGTATTAAGCACCGGCCAGAGCAATACAAGGAGAGAGCTGCACACCAGGCAGGCGAGGGAATAATATTGCCAATACATGCCGGATATTGATCTAAAATAATTCTAGCAGTGAGGAGTCCAATTCCATAAAGTAGGGTTGTGGGACCATCAGTGTGAGGTTAAAATAAATTGTTCAGTAGCCATGGCAGTATCACATTTTGGCGAGGGCTATCCTGCCTTTTACATTTATGGGTAGTGCTTTGCAAAATTCAGCCCAGCTACTGAGGGAGAGCAGGGCCGACATTAGATTCCTGTCTAAGAGGCAAGGTTCTGGACGATATTTTTGGATCCCAAGTTCACTAACAGTAGTTGCTTTCCAGGAGATTCCTGAGATCTGCTCCTAAAGTGGTGCCCCCTGTGGTCTCTGTCCTGATTGAGTAGGCCATTGTCTTTGCCATTTTCAGTTTGGGCCCTGATATTCGGCTGAAGTCTTTAAGTGAGGCCATTGCAGAGTCCAGGTCCTCCCCAGTATTCCACAGGAACAATAATATACTGTTGGTATATAACAATCTGTGTATACTCTCAGCATATAACAATCTGTGTATGCTATCCAGTGCCTGTATGTATACAGTATTCTTTCTGTAGCCAGAGCAAATGCCATCAACAACTCCATACACCTCTGTCTTGTGCTGCATCCACAATAAGAGGCATAGTCTCCCATCCGTGATGTTGCTCAACATTTTGTAATGTGCATTGAGCATTGATAATGGCTGGAAGGGGGCCATCTCCATTGGGAGCTGGCTAGGATTTCCCAGAGACACTAGCAGTACCTCTTTAGTTGCTACTTTGAGACATAGTTGTGTCAGGGGAGCATCTGGTTTTGTAGGCAACATTTTACTTCTTTGTAGATCAGATGCCAACAGGTCAGCAAATATTCTGTAAAAATCCATCTGCACATTGTGTGATCCCTTTCTAACCAAATCTTCAATCACCACTTTCACTTTGGTTGCAGTTATAGGGGACTTCCGAGCCTCACAACTGTAATCAGGTAGTTGTGTGAGAGCCACCTCATTAAGATATGCCTCTGTGTTTGGTGCCTATAGCACAGTGTAAAATTTCAGGAAGGAAAGATTGATGTCAGCTTGTATATGCAAAAATCCGTTGTCCATCCCTAGCCTCTAGGAATGGTATGACGTTCAACTATGATTTGTTTTTTTCTGGCGTGCAGAGTGCCAGACATGGTTAATGAGACCAGACAGTTGCTTCTGCGCTGGCCTCTAGCAGTGCTCCCAGCTAAGAGTGGGGACTCCTAATAGTTAAATGTTGTGTGGTGCAGTGTCCCATGGTTCTTCCCTCAGTCTCTGTCCCTACTGCTTGGGTACATGCGTATGGGTGCCTGTCCTTTGGCTTGTCAGCAGGAATGCCATTCCGTCACCTGAGGGGCTAGGAGCATGGTGGGGAGACTAGTGCCCCAGGTGAAAGAATGTGAAGGAAAGAGTCTACATCCTTCCTTTTCCCCTGCTCACATTTATGCTGACCGGTTGTGCAGTACCACATGTCCAGCCGCAGGACTTCATGGCCACCATTTACCTGCGCCTTGATCTGCAATAGGTTCCAGAACTGTTTCCAGCTCTCTCCTGTATTTTCATCATCCAGAAAGTGTACCTGGCTCTGCTTGGTTCTCCAAGTAGGCACACCTTGTTAACGGTGTCAGATTGGGTTGGCGAGTATTTATAGGAGAATCGAGCAGCCCACTGGGAGTGCTGGAGCTCACAACCACCATCGTTAGCTGCATGCCTCTCCCACTCCCCCCTCCCCCAGAAAAGAAAATTACTGAATTTTGAAGTTAAAGAGTAGACATTTTGAAAAAGCACCCTTGCTTTGTTAAACAGCATTGGCAAGCCAATAGATCTCACCTGTATAAGCGCTACTGCATTTACCAGTGTGTTTTAGCTATGTTGTACATCAGGATGACTGCTGTTCAGCGTGGCTAAAAATTAGTGGCTTAAAGAAGAGAGGCATGGAGTGTCGTCGAGTGGAATGACAAAAAGTTCCATAGAGTGGAGTTGCGTAGAATTATGTACTGTGGAGTGGAGTAGAGTGGACTTGTATGGAGTGCATTTGTGTAGAGTCTTCCAGAGTATAGTGATGCAGAGTGTAGTGGCATAGAATTCAGCAGTGTACAACAATGCAGCCTCATTGAATGCAGGGGCGGTGATTAGAGGGTTGCATGGTAGAGAGCAGTGGCGTAGAGTACATTGGCACAGAGTGGAGTGGTGTAGAGTAGCATAGGGAGGAGTGGCATAGAACAGTGAAGAGTAGAGTGGTGCAGAGTTAGATTATAGTGCCCTGGAGTGCTGCAGAGTGCAGTGGCGTCGAGTGATGAAGAGTAGTGGCTTAGAGTGCAGTAGCATAGGGTGCATTGCCATAGAATGCAGTAGTGTAGAGTGTAGTGGGCATGGAGTGGCATGCAGTGAAATAGAGAGTCATAGAGAGGACTGTTGTTGAGTGCATTGAAATAGCTGGTTGCAGAGTAGAGTGGCATAGAGTGCAGCAGCATAGAATTCAGCAGTGCGCAATATAGTATTGTAAAATGCAGGGGCATAGATTAGAGCGGTGTATAGTAGAGTCCAATGGCATAGAGTGCAGTGGTGCAGAGTCAAGTGGGGCAGAGAAGAGTGGCATAGAGGTCAGTGGTGTAGAGGGTTCTGGAGTGCATTGGCATAGAGTGGTGCAGATTATAGTGGCAGAGAATGGAGTGCTGCAGAGTGCAGTGGCGTAGAGTGGTGTAAAATGCATGGGCAAAGAGTGGAGTAGTGCAGAGTTGAGTGGTGTAGAGTTCATTGGTAGAGAGTGCAGTGGCCCAGAATAGAGTGGCGTAGATTTCAGTGACAGTGTGTGCAGTGTTGCAGAGTAGAGCATGGTAGAGTGCAGTGCAGTGGAACAGAGTAAAATGTTGCAGAGTGGCCTAGAGTAGATTGTAGTTGTGCAGAGTTAAGTGGAGTGATCTAAACTGGAGTGGGGTAGAATCTAGTGGCGAAGAGTGTAGTGGTGTAGAATGGCATAGAGTAGAGAGGCATAGAGTGAAGTGGCATAGAGTGCAGCAGCATAGAGTGGACTGATGCAGAGTGGCATAGAGTGCAGTGGTGCAGAGTGCAGTGGCATGGAGTGGTGTAAAGTGGAGTGGTGCAGAGTAGAGTAGAGAGGAGTGGTGTAGTGTCGGGTGTGCATGATGTGGTAGCACCCTGCCATTCAGACAACACATTTTCAGTTAAAATGACCATTACATTTATACAGGCATACGGTTTTACTGTTAAAACTAAACAACACCCAAATTATAATGTGTGGAACTGGCATTAGCTAGTGTATTGATTTGTGATAATCATATTAAAGTATTTGATTTCAACAAGCTTCAGAAATAACAAAAACGTGCTCAATTTGTGCTTCTCTAATTCTGATACATTCTGAAATACTTGCACAGTTCATTTAAATGTTATGTGCTGGGAAAATCTCTGTTTGATGGGATATGTAGCTGTAGATACACATGCTTTGCATACGTCTGCCATCTAGTGTTGGGCTCAGAGTGTTGCAAGTTGTTTTTGTTCGAAGAATCTTTTAGAATCACAAGATCAAGTGACTCCTCCTCTCGGTGATACTGCGCATGGACATCGAGTCCTTTGTTAGATTATTTTCTCTCTGCTGTCGGGTTCGGACGTGTTTTCCTCTCGCTCCATTATTCCTCGGCTCAGTCTATTCTGAACTCTTCACTTCCGTCTTTTTTTCAACAACGGTATTGTATTTAAATCGCTTTTTCAAACCTAACGTATTCAACCAGATTTTCTTCGTCGGGGGTCGGTTTACTGCTTTTCGGGGCACCAATGCCCTTCTCGGACCTACTCCTCCATGTGGTGTTGGAATATTCAGGGCTGATGGAACGGACTCCATTTCGGTTTTGCCCTCTGTGCCATTCGAAATTCCCACACACCGACCAACAACTGGTGTGTAACTTGTATTTGTCTCCTGAAGATAAAGAGGAGACCTGCAAAGCCTTTCGGTCTTTTCGATCCAAAAAGACCCTCTGGGACCGAAGAGTGTGTCAGTTGGATAGGCGTCTAAGACACTGAATGACACTCCTGATATTTTCTGAGAAGAACATGCATGGGGATCGAACACAAGGTACTCCTCTCTATTCAAGATTCCAATTCAGACATCGAATCTGACACAGAAAGTCAGCTGCTCACCTCAGCACAATCTGTGTACATCAGCCCAGACATCCCATACAAAGACTATGAAAAAAACATACAAACTGGCTGTCGGTCCACCACTGCCTTTGAGCCATGGTAGAATTGGTAGAATCCGAAAATAACATTTGGATTCCCCACCTTCTGGCTCAGCACCAAAATTTGCCAAAACTAAGATGTCTTCGGCATCGACCTTCGGCTCAGCGGCATCCCACACAGTCTTGCGATCGAGTCGACCCTTCAATCCGAGTGTGTTGGCTCCAAGAAAGAAGCCTTCCACATCAGCTTCAGAGCCGACACCTTCCACTTGACACAAGTCCTCCACTCTGAAAACTTCGGAATTCAAGATGCTGTCTTCTAAAGACTCCACTCATTCCTAGGAGGCAGCTTTACCAGTAGAACCAATTAATGCCAAGTAATGGAAGCTTGTCAGCACCAGTTACACATACAAAAGGGAAGAGGAAAAATAATTGCTTCTCCCCCGTCCCACTCAAGAGGAGACTTACTTTGCAAGAGACCTTGGGCACTGCTCCACTTCCTAAAAAGGTCTCCAAGGACAAGGCCCCAGTTCAAACTCAGTCTTCTCCACCTCACTCTCCTGTACTTCGTCCTACTCCCCCACCACCTCCACAATCTCCTCCACCTATTATTGAGGCACAATTTTCTCTGCAAGGTTCACCACCGCCTCACGAAGATGATTTGGGCAAAATGTCACAGGATTTCAACCCATGGGATCCATATGATCCTGATTCCATAATAGCTAATGACCCTGATTTGTACCCTGCAAGCACTTCACCTCCTGAAGATGCAACATCATACCAACAGGTCATTGCACGGGCAGCTGCATACCATTACGTACACAAGTATACTGACCCTTTTGAAGAGGATTTCCTCTTTGATACACTGACTACCACCCATAAAAAAGTCAGTTCCTGCCCACATATATATTTAGACATGCCACAGATATTTTTAAAGAACGGTAGGTCGAGAGTTATTACCCCAAGAATCAATTAAAAAAATATATAAGGAAGCACCCTCAGATCCTATATTTATTAGATCACAGATACCTCCTGACTATAGTCAGCACAGCATGGGAACGTGCTAATAGCCAATCAACAGGAGATGCTCCTCCTCCTGATAAGGAGAGAAAAAGACTTGATGCAGCAGGAAAAAGCGTGGCTGCACAGGCTGCTAATCATTGGCATATTGCCAATTCACAGGCACTTCTGGCAAGATGTGATGGGGCCCACTGGGACGAGATGGAGGATCTTCCCCAGTACCTCCCAGAGGAACACTGAAAAAAGGGACAGGAAATAGTTACAGTAAGGCAAACTATTTCAAACAACTCCATTAGGTGTGCCACTGATGCAGCGGACACCAAAGCACATGGTAGGAATACCAGTGAAATTATAAGAAGGCATGCTTGGCTTAGATGCTCAGGCTTCAAGCCAGAAATTAAGCAGGCAGTTCTTAACATGCCTTTCGACAGAGAACACTTATTCGGTACAGAGGTTGACACCACCATAGAAAAACTCAAAAAGAATTCAGAAACAGCAAATGTTATGGGGGCCCTTCTCACCACAACACATAGGGGGAATTTTCGCCAGCCACAATTTAGTAGAGGTTTCAAAACGTCATCTACTGAGCCTTCCACCTCCCAAACCAAGCAAGGCACACACTTCTACAAAAGAGATTCCTTAAGAGGTTCCTACAGAGGGGCAAATAATAGAGGTAGAGATAAGGCATCCACCTCCAGAGGTTCTGCCTTAAATATACGCCAGTGACAACTTACACCAGCACACACCTCTGCAGTAGGGGGAAGATTAATGCATTTATTTTCCCAGTGGTCCAATATCACCATGGATCGATGGGTTCTATCAATTATCCAACATGGTTACTGTCTAGAACTCATTTCCACTCCACCAAATATTCCCCCTCGCACTCACAAACTTTTGCATGCCCATCCTACTCTTTTAAAAGAAGAGGTACAATCCCTTCTTCTCGAAGGGGCTATAGACCCAGTTCCCCTATCGCAGCAAAAGGGTTAGGAGTATATTCCCTATATTTCCTTATACCAAAGAAAGATGGGTCACTAAGACTAATTTTAGATCTCAGACCTTTCAATCTATGCATTCTCTCAGAGCATTTCTATTTGGTCACTCTCCAAGATGTTATTCCCCTATTACAGCAAGGCAACTTCATGAAAGCTTTAGATCTCAAAGATGCATACTTTCACATTCCCATTCATCCAACACATTGCAAATACCTTAGATTTGTCATTGCGGTAAAACACTATCAATTCAAGGTTTTACCATTTGGGGTAACAAACGCTTGCAGGGTATTCACAAAATGTCTAGCTGTAGTTGCCGCATTCCTCAGAAGACAACACATCCATGTCTTCTCCTACTTGGACGACTGGCTCATCAAAGCCAGTACCAGCCAACAGTGTCAGAGTCATACTCAGTACACAGTAGACCTCCTCCACACCTTGGGATTCACAGTCAACTGTTTCAAATCCCCTCTCCAACCATCACAGATACAGCCCTATCTGGCAGCTGTTCTCAATGCTCACTCGGTTTGGCATATCCAAGCCCAGCTCAAATTCAAGCTTTCCGAACTCTTATTTCTCAGTTACAAGAAAATCATTCTTACACAGTGAGAATAGTGATGCAGCTACTAGGGATGATGGCTTCCTGCACTGTCATTGTTCCTCCTGCCAGACTATACATGCGTCCCTTATAGCAGTCTCCATCTCGTCAGTTGTCTCAGTCGCAGAGTCATCTCCAGGATCTAGTGTTGTTGGACCGCCAGACTTGCCACTATCTTCAATGGTTGAATCCCACCAACCTTTCCAAGGGGCAGCTCTTTCAAGACCAGGTGCCTCAAGTCAGTGTGACAACCGATGCATCACATATAGGTTGGGGAGCTCACCTCAACAACCTCACAATACAAGGCGTATAGTATCCCATTCAACAAACCTCTCACATCAACTACTTGGAGTCACAAGCAGTCTTTCTAGCACTCAAAGCCTTTCTGCCTCAACTCTCCCCAAAGTGGAGCGCATGACAGTTGTGAATTATCTACAGAAACAGGAGGACACACATTGTCCCTTCTTGCTCAGACAGTTTGGAAATGGGATATTCACCATCACATTCACTTAGTGACAGAATATCTCCCAGGAATGGACAACCAGTTTGCAGACCTCATCATCAGGATGCAGCCTCAAGTCCACGAATGGAAACTTCACCTACAAGTACTTCACCAATACTTTCAGCGGTGGGTAACACCACAAATAGACCTCTTTGCCTCCGCAGAAAATTAGAAATGCCAAAACTTTGCATCCAAATACCCACACCCTCAGTCCAAGGGCAATGATCTATGCTTACGCTTTTCCACCTCTCCCACTCATTCCATCTCTAGTTCCAAAAACAAACAAACATTACTCACAATGATTCTTGTAGCGCCCACATGGGCACGGCAACCTTGGTTCACAACACTATTGGATCTGTCTGTGGTTCCTCATGAGAAACTCCCCAACAGGCCAGACCTTCTGAGTCAAAGGAAAGGTTAAATCAGACATCCAGACCCCAAAACACTCGACCTTGGGATATGGCTCCTGAAGTCATAGAGTTTGGTTATTTGAATTTCCCCTCAGAATGTATGGAAATTCTTAGAGAGGCACGTAAACCTACAATCTGACAGTGTTATGCTGCAAAATGGAAATGTTTTGTTTACTAGTGTCTACCTAAACACACTGACCCACTCAAAGCCTCAATTCAAGACATTGTTTGTTATCAGCTACATTTACAAAGATCTATCTTAGCATACTCATCTATTAGACTTCATTTAGCAGCTATAGCTGCTTATCTCCAAATAGACAACATATTTCTTTATTCAGAATGTCAGTAATCAAAGCCTTTATGGAAGGCCTCAAAAGAGTCTCCACCCAGGGTTCCTCCAGACCCATTATGGAACTTTAATGTTGTCCTTACTACACTTATGGGCCCACCTTTTGAGCCTAAGCATTCCTGTTCTTTTCAATTTCTTTCATGGAAAGTTACCTTTTTAGTGGCTATCACTTCCCTAAGACGTGTAAGTGAAATGCAAGCTCTAACTTTAGAAAAACCTTTCTTCCAGTTACACAAGGATAGGGTAGTTCTTAGGACAAATCTTACATTTCTTCCAAAAGTAGTTTTACCATTTCACATTAATCAATCAATTGAGTTACCTGTTTGTTTTTCCCCACAGCCAGGCTCCGTCGCTGAAAGAGCTCTCCACACATTAGATATTAAAAGGGTTCTCATGTATTACATTGATAGGACTAAAAGCTTTGGGAAATCTAAACAGCTTTTTGTAGCATTTTCCATGCCTCATAAAGTCCATCCCATTCCAAAAACTGGTATAGCCAGATGGATAGTCAAGTGTAAACAAACTTGCTATCTTAAAGCCAAAAGACAATTACCTATTACTCCCAGAGCATGTTCTATCAGAAAAAAAGCGTGCTTCTATGGCTTCTTTAGGAAACATTCCAATAGCCGACATTTGTAAAGCTGATACTTGGTCTACACCTCATACGTTTACTAAGCACTATTGTGTAGATGTTTTAGTGCGCCAACAGGCTAATGATGGCCAAGCTGTGCTCAGGACACTTTTTCAAGCTACTCCAACTCCTAGAGGCTAGCCACCGCTTACTCGGAGGGGACTGCTTTACAGTCTATGCAAAGCATCTGTATCTACCGCTACACATGCCATTGAACGGAAAAAGTTACTTATTCAGTAAACATCTGTTCGTGGCATGTAGTGCTGTAGATTCACATGCGCCCTCCCTCCTCCTCGGAAACCTGTGGTGGTTGTAGTGGCTTTATTTTACAAAAATATATATATATATCCATTACTTCACCCGCCTGGGGGAAAACAATCTAACAACAGACTTTATGCCCGTGTGCAGTATCACAGAGAGGAGGAGTCCTCTCACTTTGAAGTCGGAGAAAGAAAACACCAAGCTCCCTCAGAAGACAGAATCTGACATTCGTCCTCTGTCTTTGAACGCACAGCAAATATCACAAGATAACAAAATGATTTACAGACCTGTTTACAGAACGGAGCACTGTTGGAAGATTACAAGGAGAGGTAGTATGAAAAGGCTTTACTCCATGGAAGAGGCAACCTCAAGCAGGACAGCAGAAAACAAATAAAGCCAGCAAATAGAATGCTAGAAAATGTGAATGAAAAAACACAAAGCCAGTGCTAAGCAATGAGTGGAATGTATTTACAGGGAAGCTTTCTGAATGCTTCCAAGATGTCTTTAGCAAATCAGACAGCTGATATATCTGGTAGGCTTCTACCTAAAAAAAACACTGTAGGTGAGAGTAATTGCTGGAGCTGTATACAGGCTTTTATGCTTTTGCATTTAGTGTTTTAAAAGCACGCACACATGTAATCAGATATGCGACAGAACTAAAGTTAACAGTAAGTTCAAATTCATGGGGTTTCAGTACCAGGTACAACACAGCACCCAAACAGATGCCACATTAGTCAGTTTCACCATTATATTTAAAAGGTGGAACTAAGATGTGACTTGGAGACGATATTGTTGAGTGTTGGAGAATTCATTTGATGTTTCCCCTAAGTTGGTGGTGTTAGATCTGAGTTTAAACTGCTATTGCACAGTTGTTTATATGTGTTGGTGCTAACTTGTATATTTCCTAAAAGCTTTGGACATGTTGTCATTACTGTGATGTGTTATTTTATATTATTAAATACTCTCTATAACCGTGTCTATTTCAGCACCATGCGTATTGTTTGGCGGTGTTCCATGATATTGGCTTTTTATAGTGAAATTCCATCC
Source organism: Pleurodeles waltl (assembly GCF_031143425.1). Lineage (NCBI taxonomy): Eukaryota > Metazoa > Chordata > Amphibia > Caudata > Salamandridae > Pleurodeles > Pleurodeles waltl. The sequence continues at coordinate 776,856,434 of NC_090438.1, read as the reverse complement.
TTGTGTGATCATTACTCATGGAATTAGTGGTCCAATTGATTATGTAATGCGGTATTGTGCATGTGAAAGGTCATGTAGTAATTATTGATATAATTGGTTGGCATATAATGGTTTCCTGTGTATAAAATAATATGTGACATTATAAAGTGTGTATGGAAAAGGTAGGAGTTAACGTTATATCTTGACTTGGCAATGTACTGTATTTTCATTTGTTTTTATTGTACTATGCATTCCTTATCAGCCTTAACTTCTCTTAACTCTTGATAATTCATGGAGTTTCATTGGGTTTCCTGTGTTTACAGATGTTAAAATGTTGAATAATGATGTGGGTTAATAGAAGTTTATTTATTTATGTAGCACACATTACCCAAAAGTGCTAGAGTGCTTTACAGGAGAAATATTTTGTCAAGGAAGTTACGGATGGTTTAAGATAGATAATGCATCTTTAAGTAATTACAAGAGGTGACGAATACAAGGAAGATCATTACAAATAACAGAGTGTACAGGCTGTAAAAAGGTCGAGGTAGTACACAGAATGTACAAAGGGTTCATATATGGCAATGAAAAGGTTGAGGTAGTTTACAGACACGAAAGCCGTTGAGGTGATATAGAGCTCGGTGCCAAAAGTTGATTACAGTGTTTTAGCTAAAATGCAGTTGGAAGAGAGGGGATTTCAGGTCAGTTTTGAAAGTCTTCAGGAAGGTAGTTGTGCACAGATTTGGCCCTGAGAAAGATTGTGCTATTGGTTGTTCCATTTTAAAGTAGAGGAGCTCAAGAGGCATTGTTTTAGTATAAGTGATGGTCTGGAGCCTCCTGAAAGCTTGAGGTTGTTCTCCAGGTAACAGGAGGTGTGTGTGTGCAGGGCTTTGCGGGTGATGCAGGTTGTCTTGTAGATAGCCCTTGCTTCAATTGGCAACCATCAGAGACTGATCAGCATGGGGGTTATGTGGTCATTACTTTTGGCCCATAGACAAAACGTTCTGCTGAGTGTGGAATCGATTTGAGGGGGGGGTGAGATTGGGTTTTGGGAACACCATTCAGTAGAGAGTTACAATAGTCTAGCACTAGTGTATGAGCAAGAGATTAAAGATCTTGTTCTGTGATGTAATGGCAGACTCACCACAGAAGATGTAGTTGATAGCAAGTGCTTTTGGCCATGGTGCTGATTGGAGAGTGTAGGATTAGTCTTTTATCTAGGATGACTTCCAGAGACTTGGCACTGTCAACAATGGTCGGTTTACTGTTGAGGATATTGTGTGAGTTCATCCAGCACTGCAGCAGAGATGTTGATTTGGAAGGGGAGATAAGAAGAAATTCAGTAGTGTTAATGTAATGCTGGGTGCAGTTGCCCTTAACCTCTTCTTTGCTCAGGGTGGGGCATCGTTGATTGTCCCCTACCTTGGCTAAAATTGGGGATATATTTTTTTCCTAGTGCCCAGCCGAAGGCCAGAAATTGATGTTTGTGCCCTCTCCGATCTTGCCCAGGACTGTGTGCCTGGATAAGATGTGTTTGCTAATCTGTCAGCTTTGCCCAGGGGGAGGGGAGGACAGCTGGACAAAAATCTCTTAGTTTGGCAATTATTTCATAGTACATTTTTTTATCATCTCCCATTTTGTAACTTGATTACTTACCCAAGGTCAGGTATTTGTGTGGGGGGGCATGATCTCTGTTAGCTCCCTCTGCACTACCTAAAGGTGGGCTGGTATTTGATTTTCCCCTCCTTCTTGCCCAGATGATGCTTGATATACTCCTTTCACCTTGCTTAGTAGCAGGGTTTGTAGCTCCCTGCCTCCACCCTCCACCCTCCATGCACAAGGTTGTGGGATGTGTATTTTTAAGGCTTCACTTTGCTTAAGAGTGGGTATTTATTACCCCGTGCCCAAGGGTGATTAGGGAAGAAGCTTTGTTTACCCTTTGATGTCTTTCCCAAAGACCAAAGGTAAGCTGTGCTTCAGCCTTTCATGGCTTACCCAGTGGAAAAGGGTTGTTAACCCATTTTCCTTGCCCAAGGGTGTTGGGGTGCCAAGCCTCTGGGCCCAACTTGCCCCAGGTCAGGGACGGTGGGACCCAACTCTTGGATAAAGGCTGTAGAGTTCCCCCATGCTATTCTACCATGTGTAGTGTTCCTCATATTTGTGGCCCTATTTTTTTGTATGTCAATAAAAACCTATTCATCTTTAAATAAATATCTCTAACTGGGCCTGGACTTTGAATCTTATTATTTGAGACATACAGTATTGGGGCTAAAAACCACGTTCCAGCTTATAGAGTGAGCGCTTACAACCCTTGAAGAGTGAAGTGCACAAAAAAAAGTAATTTAGTTATTAAGACGGCGTGCATTAGTACAGGCCCTGAAAAGCCAGTGCAGTGTTGGTCTACACTATCCATCACGGGCATTAAACTTTAAGTACTGAAGGCCCTAGGACCCTCAGAGACGGCCTTTCATTATATGAAATAAAAAACAGAATCTTAGGTTTGTATCTTATGATGGACTGGCATGCTGTAACACTCTTAATCCTGTACATAGCACAAGTGTTTTTCTAATAATAAGTGCATGGGGCCAAAGTTTTTCTTAGGAGCCCGCTGCCAGGGCTGCTCAATGCCAAAACTGCCTAGTCTTTTTTTTTTTTTTTTTTTTTTTTTTGTAACTTGATTTTATTGGTATTTTTAACAAAACACACACAATCAGATAGTCACCTGTTTTGATTTTTACTAATGACCGAGCTGACCAAAATCTCTGGAATGCATTTCTTAGTCCAAAGAAGACATTTATCATTTCACTATGCGAGGTTCCTAAAAGGAGATTAGCATGTTGAAAGCACACGTTTAAAAATAGTCAGAACAATGAAATGAAAAATACCAAAATGATTCTCCACTGCAATATACACAGCAAATATATGTATCTATATTATAATGCAAAGCAAATAATGAATAAAAAATGCATCACCGTAGGGCCTGTCAGGTGATTCATCTTTCTCATGGCTGCAAGCCGATGACCCCGTTCGACTGAGAGAAAGAGAGGTCTCCGTCCTCACGGGAACTCTGTTTCAGGCATCCGACGTCTGAATCCTGATTGAGGCAACTCCAACCCTCACTGTCGCACTGGGTCTTTTTATATCTTAAGAAACCAAAGGAGCCTTCTGGAAAAAACCCTCATTTTGCGATTCATACATCCTGGCTACTTTAGGTATGCTTTGAAAATAACATGTTGGGGTTTGGCCACAATCCCAAGATGTCAAGTCAAAACAAGGCCGTTCCCTGCCGTCTGAGTACACCTTATCAACCAAAGCCCTCAGTGAGATAAAGCACAAAAACAAGACAGAACGCCCAGTTTACAATGTGGAAAATTACAGGAAGCCTTCAACATGGCAGTGTCTAATGCTACGATAAGGTCAATAGGCAGAATGAATCTAAGGCTAAACTGAATTCAAAATGTAGTCTGTAACTGGTGAACACTGGACAGCTAATCCAGGTGCAAAGTGGTGCAACACAAAGTCATTGGTCAAAAAACATATTTCACTACACACCATTAGGGACTGACCTTACATGTAAAGTACCCATTCTAACGGTATATGTTACTAAGTCCTGTGCTCTCAGTCGGAAGTGACCAAGTAACTTCATGATGATTCTTCCTTTCCTGCCCGCAAACCCTCCCCATCCGTATCTGCTCATTCCGTACACCCCCATTGTTGAAATATTATGACTTTCGTGACCGTGGTGTGGACTCGGGTTTCGAACTCAGCAGTTTAATTCTGTTCTAGATCCCCTTCTTCGTTGAGCCCTACTGATGTTGTGGATGAGTTCAGTGATTTAGATTCTGGCTCTTTTAGGCAGTCTATCAAATGGTCCCAGGTTCTAGCCGTCTCTATTGGGCTGCAGCCCCTCGCTGCCTCCAGATGTAAGGTCCTTCCCTCCGCCCATCTTATCAGTGTGTCCCTTCATCTTCCCAGGTGTGGGCCTCCTTGATCCTTCCAATGTAGGGTGATTTCTCTCTTTGCTATAAGTAAGGCTAGGTCTATGTATTTATTTGTTACCTTTTTGTCATTGGGGTGGGGAAATTCTTCCAGTAGAGACACCAACTGCGAGACAGGCAGTCCCTGTTCTGTCACCTCTGCAATGTTTTGGAACACTCCCTCCCAGTAGTGCTTAATTTGTGGGCACACCCTTAGCATATGTGCGAGGCCTGCCTCCTGCTCTGTGCAACAGGGACACCCATTATTCACCGCATCAAACATTGTAGATATCTTTTTGGGCTTGAGATATGCCCTATGGAACACATAGAAACTAATCAGTTTGAAGCAAGCATTTCTAGATAAAGTATAGATGTGTGATGTGATTCTGGCCCACTGGTTCTCATCTATGGGTGTCCCAATGTCTCCTGCCCATGCTAGTCTTAAAGTGTCCAGTGGGGGCAAGGTGTCTTTTCTCAGCGCTTTATACAAAGTGGATACGGCCTTCACTTCCCCACTAGTTGTGCATATAGCCTGACATCCTGCATGAGTATGTGGCTCCACCGCCCCTTTTTTTCCAATGTCGTTATATGATAGTTATCAGTGATCTCTGCAGTAGAAACAGCCCTGGGGGGAGGTCGAAATTGTCCACATAGGCTTCAAACGACAAGAGCTCCCCATTTCTGTACAGATCCCCCATTTTGGAGATGTTGTACTCCGCAAGTTGCAATATTCCCGCTAGGGCCTGGCCTCCCTAAAGTGTGGAGAATCCAGAAATAGGGCATTTCAGGTGCATAAGGCAAGGCGGTTCTAGTGCGCTGTAAACCGCGCAGCCAACAATTGCACATTGTGTGAATGCCTGGTGGGCTCACAGGGTGTCGCCCTCTAGGGTTTAGCAGGAGATGAAGCAGGCCATTTCCAGAATTCTCCATTTGATGCCCCACTCCTGGAAGTGGAGTCGCCATGTGCATCTCCCGTGCAAGCCATTGTTACTGGCATGCTAGATAATAGAGTTCCACATCGGGCACTGCCAACCACCCCTTGTCGGTGGGTCGCTGGAGTTTAGTCAGGGCCACACTGCGTCTGCCTGCACCCCAGATGAGGCCGATCATTATGGAGTTAATCTCACAAAATAGGGAGCGAGAAAGAATTATTGGTAGAATTGTAAAATAGTATGTTAATCTGGGCAGGGCCACCATTTTAATCAGGGCAATCCGCCTGCCACCGACAATGGAAGTGTTATCCAGAACATGGCTTCTGCTTTTAATTTCTGAATCGCCGGACCCACACTGCCCTTTAGAAAATCCTCAGGCTCGTGGTATATTTGTACTCTGAGGTAACGAAAGGTGGAGGCCACCCACATGAGACCACGCGTGTTCCCCACCGGAGGAGCGCCTTTCCAAAGTGGAAAGATATGGGATTTCAACCAGCTAATGCGTAGTCCAGAATTTCCCAGGCAGCTCCATCGCACTTGTCAATTCTTTATCCGCATCGCGTAGGAAGAGCACCATATAATCCGCATAGAGCGCAATTCTGTGAGTTCGACTCTTGATGCTTTACCCCCTGAAGTAGTCACCCATTCTCGCAGCTTGCGCCAGAGGCTCTATTGCTATGGCAAATATTAGGGGTGACCGAGGGCAACCTTGTCTGGTCCCCCTGCCAACCGCATAGGGCTCTGATATCGTACGACCCGTCCGGACAAGGGCCGTTGGATTTGTGTATAGTAATTTAATCCACTTGATAAAATCCTGTCCTAAGCCCATCCGCTCCATCACTTGGTACAAGTAGTTCCACCTGAGGCTATCGAAGACTCTCTATATCAGTCGATATAATCATTGCTTTCTGTGAGTCTGGGGACTGATGTTGAAGGACGGAGATTAAGCGTCTAATATTAATGGCCATATTACGACGAGGAATGAATCCTGTCTGATCCGGATGAATCAACCTGGTCATGTAAGGTAGAAGGCGCGTGGCTAGGATCCTACTTAATATTTTGTAATCCATGTTCAACATGGATAATGGGCGATATGATCGCACATCTGTAGCAGGGTGCCCCGGCTTTAGAAGTGGTATAACTACGGCTTTATTTGTGGAAGGGGGCAGTGTGTTAATCTTCAGCGCCTCCGAATACAGTGCGCCAAGTTGAGGAGCTAGTAAATCATTATACTCACTGTAAAATTCCCCCAGGAGTCCTTCTGCCCCCGGCTCTTTGCCCCTAGCCATTGCCTTCACAGCTGCGCTAATTTCTAAGGGGGAAATTACATTTTACAAAACCCGACGGTCTGCCTCTTCTAACTGTGGAAGTTGAAACTCTTCCAGGCTTCTCAGCTGAGCGTAAGATATGTCCTCCACTTGAGAAGCATATAGCAAGAAATAATAATCTGTAAATCTGGCATTTATTTCCCCTTGCCGGAATAGCCGGGCACCCTTTTCGTCCTCAATTTCCATCACCAGTGAGTGTTGTCGTGGAGGAGTCAACAGCCATGCAAGAAGAGCACTCGCTTTCTCCCCCTCTGCATGCATCCGGGTCGTATAATTTTTATGATCAAAACATCTCAGTTGTTTGATTGCTACTGCAACCTATTCCCTAGCCTCTATAATTGAGGGACATAGGGCCAGATGTAGGAAGCAGTTTGTACGTTGCAAACGGCGAATTTCACTGTTTGCGACGTGCAAACTGCACTTTGCAATGCACAAAACCCGGTTTGCGATTCGGGAACCTGGTTACCGAATCGCAAAACGGGTTTGCGAGTCGCAATTCGGAAGGGGTGTCCCCTTCCTAATTGCGAGTCGCAGTGCAATGCAGGATTGCTTTGTGACCGCGAATGCGGTCGCAAACCAATCACAGTTAGCACCCATTTCAAATGGGTGCTAACCCATTCGCAAAAGGGAAGGGGTCCCCATGGGACCCCTTCCCCTTTGTGAATGGCATTAAAAACATTTTTCCAAAGCAGGCAGTGGTCCTACGGACACGAAAACGTTTAATTTTTTAGTTTTGTAATGCATCTGGTTTTCCTTTAAGGAAAACAGGCTTAATTACAAAAAACAAATTTGCTTTTTTTTTTAAAGCAGTCACAGACACGATGGTCTCTGAGTGCCACGAGTCTCAAGGGGGTTGCAAATTGCGACCCACCTCATGAATACAGGGACACTGTTGTGCATAAAGTTTTGCAAGTCGCCAATTGCGAGTCGCTCTGACTAGCAATTTGCGAGTCGCAAAACCCAACTTACCTACATCTGGCCCATAGTTCCAGAGCACCCAGTCTCTCCTGTTCCAGCGCTCTGAGTCTACCTTCACTGTCCTTAGTTTCCCTCTCAAGGGTCTGCTTGACCCCCACTACCCCGGTCATGAACTGTCCTTTGATTACCATTTTGAAAGTCTCCCATTCCACTGTGCTAGAGGACCACAAAATAAATCCGAATCGTCTTGCCAATCGACTGCCGGAAGGCTCCATCTTCTAGTGTTTCCACTCTGAGCCTCCAGTCCGGTATTCGAGGACGCTCCCTGTGCCACGGTAAAGTAAGTAATAAAGGATTGTGATCTGAGATCGTGCGGCAGAGGTATTCTGCAATTTGGGCAGTGCTGTTGACTTCGAGTGATACCAAGAGAACGTCCATTTGGACATAGAGATCATGTAGGCCCGAATAAAAGGAGTAATCCCGTTCCATGGGATGTAAATGTCTCCACGAGTCTGAAGCCCCAGTGTTGTTGCCAATCAGTAAACGCATTGGCCGATTGATATGTAGGGGATCGTAGCAGCGGGCGGTGCGATCTGTCAAGTTCCATGCGAGAGACACAATTGAAGTCTCCTCCGATAATAGTTGCCTGTGTGAGCTGTGGCCCTAGTGTATGCAAAAGTGATGCCAAAAAGATCCCTGCTCATGATTAGGTGTGTAAACCCCCCTCCCCTATTGTGATGTCTCTTCCCTCTAACCTTCCAGAAATCAATACATAGCATCAATCCTGGTCTATTGTTTCATTTGTTTTTTGGAAGGGGACCCAGGGCTGAATCCATAGGAGGACCCCCTGACGAGTGCAGAATATGTTGTAGCATATACCTGCCCATGCCATTTCTTGGCTATAGCCTTGGCCTCTTGACCTGTAAGATCTGTTTCTTGTATGACAGCTATATGTATACCTCGTCTCTTGAGTTGGGAGTAGACCTTAAAGCGTTTAGCCATGCTGTTCAATCCACGGACGTTCCACGTCAGGAAATTGTAGGTTAGGGGGTGCGCCATCTGGTGTTCTTAGTTGACGAGTGTGTGTCCCTCCTCCCCTTTGACTAAGTCTGGAAGTCTTTGATGACGCATTCATGTATAGAAATGGATGTGTTTCAGCAGATACGACCTCTGTGTTGGAACATGTGAATAACAAAACAAGTAACCAAACATCCCAACTCCCCTTCCCCAGGACCGGCATCACAACCATCCCTATGCAAACTTTCAATAACGTTTCTAACAGTTCAGATAGGGGGTCAGCGTAAGAAACCCCAGAGCAGTCTCTGCCGAGCATGCTTTCCGTCGTCCGATGTTCCAGGAAAGTTCTCTGTACCCCAGCCGTTGTGAAGGTTGACCCCGCGCAGACCCAGTGCCGGTTATAGCACCCTCAGGGCTGATGTATCATCCCACTCCTTTCATAGTGAAAGACACTGCATGGTTCTCCACACTAGTGCATCGATAATGACTCAGAGGCATCTGCTATAATATTGGGCAGCACTCTCTTAATCTCTGGAGGTGGGCTGATGAACCAGTGTGGTTTAGAAGAGCACTCTGATATATTATCTCTTCTGATGTGCCAGGGGTTACTTTTGGTGGAGGGACAGATGTGTCTTGGTATGAAACAGAGGCACTGCCAGACAATGAGTCTTGGTCCAATAAAATGTCTGGAAAGTTGGACGAGCCCGGTCCCTGTCTATTGAGGGATGCCGCTATGTCCACTGCCTCCTGCATCTCCAACGCCTGTGTTCGTGGCACCATCACAGCCGTGGTTTTTCATTTAGGTTTCTTTCTTGGCCTCTCGTGTGAGTCTTGGTGGTTTCTCTGTGCCTTCGCCAGAGCTGGGAAAGTTGAATCCAGCCAATCCCATACTTGTTGTGAGAGGTGAAAAAAAGTATATTGTTGTTGGTAGTGATCTGTAGTTTGGCCGGGAACAGCGTAGCATACTGAATTCCCTTTTCTCTGAGCTGTTTTGTGGCCTCTGCGAATGATGCCCTTTGCCTCTGAGTGTCTCTCGGGAAGTCTGGGAAGATCATTATGCGGTGGACCCCTATCTTTATCTCTCCCCTCAATCTGGCCTGAGTGAGGATGTGATCCCGGTCTTTAAAGTGGAGCAGCTTAGCGACCACCGGCAGAGGTCTTGCACCGGGTGGCGGGGGCCAGGATGGGCGGGCTCAATTGCGAAGTATGGAGAGAGTCCTTCAGGGGCCACTTGCTTGCGTATCCATTGTTCTGATGGATACAACTACCTGTGGATTCATCACCTATTGAATACTTCCATTGCGCCAGCATTCGACGGAAATCTTCTTCCTAGCTTCTGCACGTCGACGAGGACGTCACAATTGCCCACGCGACGCCGTCTGACGTCATTCAGGCAATAATGCCGACGTGCCGACGTCCGTTCCCTTTTTTCCGTGCCATTCGAAACGGTTATCTTCGAGGGAGCTACTGTTGCTGTTCGACAGTTAGTGTGTTTTTGGTTATTTTTTACTTTGAGACATTACAATGTCGCAAAGAAAGTCAGGATTAAAGCCCTGCCGAGAGTGTGGAGGCAAAATGTCGGTAACGGACCCACATTCTGACTGTTTGTGGTGTCTGAGTTCCGACCACGATGTTGACAAGTGCGATTCTTGTCAACACATGAATCCGAAGGCCCTGAAAGAACGTGAGGCCAAACTTTTTCTTGCAAAATCAAAGAAGAAGGAGAAAAGACGTCACCGAAAGTCGTCGTCACCGAAGTCACATCGGCGTCATCGGGACTCCCGGCGCCGTCGAGAATCTCGGCGCCGGTCGAGCAGGGAGAGGTCTTGATCGAGGTCACCTTCGACTCGACGTCGGAAGACTTGGGAAGTTAGTCCCACTGTCTCTCCCCAGCCGACGACGCCGTTACCTTCTCCGGTTTCTCCGACTTCGCCCATGTCATCGGATAATCCTCCTTCAGTGTTCGAGGTTCCACAGCCTCAGGTGTTTTCTACGTCTATGCAGACGTCGAGACCGGCGTCGATGTCGCCTTCGAACCAGGCACCTCAGTACCCGGCTTTCCCGGCCCCTGGAGCTGATAGTACCGCATTCTTGAATGCGATGTTCTCCATCTTCCAACAGATGGCTTCAGGTGGTGGACCGGCTGGTCCTTCAGGCCCTTTGGCCTTTAACATGGGTGCTCTGGCTCCACTTCGACCGGCACCCTTTATGCCCTTTCTTCCCCTGGGAAACGTGGGCTCAGCGCCGGTATCGGCTCCTGTGGCTTCGGCCCCTGTGGCTTCGGCGGCTTCGGCGTCTCAGCCAGCGACGCCGACTCGACCTCCTCCGACTCCGGAACAGTCTTCGCTTCGTCCTGCTCCACGTTCGGCGCCGAAGAAAACCATGGTGCCTTTAGATCCGGCATCTGACGGATCTGAAGATCGGCGTCAGGCTTCGATGTCCGCTGACGCCATGTCGACGCAGAGGTTAGAGGAGAGACTGCATTCGAGGAGGCTTGCTCTTCGCCTCCTTGAAGAACAGGAATACCGGAGACAAGCTTTGGAGGAAGGGGAGATTGAGGACTCTCGTGAGGGTCTCCATGGCTTGGACACTGCTAGTGGCCTGGACACCTCTCCTGAATGGGACTTGTCATCACCTGGGGAGTACACAGAGGAGGCAGCCTCTTTTCATTCAGTCATTAGAAAGGCGGCTGACTTTCTGGACCTCCCTTTGCCAGTGACTGAGACCAAGCCTAATATCTTGACGGAAGTGTTGCATCCTGCCTCTACATCTGCAGAGCCACTTTTTCCTTTCAATGAGGCACTACTGGACCCCATTATGGAAGTCTGGAAGAAGCCGGCGTCTTCTTCGGCCGTGAATAGATCTGTGGCTCGGAGGTATCGGGTGGCACCGGCTGATCCAGGCTTTCTTTCCAGGCATCCAACACCTGAAAGCTTGGTGGTTCAGGCTTCGTGCTCAGCTCGATCTGCTCCTGGGTCCTTTCCAGCTGTGCCCTCGAATAGAGACTCTAAAACGATGGACATGATCTTCGAAGGTCTTCTCGTCATGTAGCATGGCTTTGAAGTCCACCAATGCTACATGCATCTTAGGGAGATACATTTACGCCCTGATGGACGAGATTAAATCGACGCACACAGAGGTTCCTCAAGAATTATTGACCCTGGTCTCTGATGCTCAGGCAGCAGCAACCCAGGTTATTCAATCTGGGTTGGATACATCTGACTCGGTTGCTAGAGCAATGGGCACTGCTGTGGCTACGAGGAGGCAGGCCTGGCTTCATAGCTCTGGTTTTTCCTCTGATGTGCAATCAACTCTCTTGGACTTTCCTTTTGATGGTGACAAGCTTTTCGGCGCCAAGGCGGATTCGGCCTTAGAAAGGTTCAAGGAGAGTAGGGCCACTGCCAAGTCGTTGGGCTTGCAAGCCTCTTCTTCATCTGCTTCCTCCAGATTTTTTAGGAGGTTTCGAGGATTTGGTTGTGGTTCCTCCTCCTCCTTTCGAGGAAAATTCCAGCAACCCACCTCTGCTATCTCCTATAGATCTTTCAGAGGGAGGGGAAGGGTCCGTACCAGGGGAGCCACTCAGCAGCACTCTGCCTCTTCCTCATCCTCTGGAGGGGTGCAGCATGGGAAGCAGCCTTAGGCTTCCGCCAATTCCTTTTCACTCCACTCCTGTAGGGGGGAGGCTACTGAATTTTCTCCACAAGTGGGAGGTCATAACATCGGACTCCTGGGTTACCAGCATTGTGAGAAAAGGCTATGCCCTTCCCTTTCGGGAGTTTCCACCCCCCATCCCGCCCCGTCCCTCCTACTGTTCAGAAGAACACCTCCTGTTACTAGAACAGGAGGTTCAAGTCCTCCTTTCAAAGGGTGCAGTGGAGTTGGTTCCAGAGCAGGAGAGGGGTCAGGGTTGTTACTCGAGATACTTCCTGATCCCCAAGAAAGATGGTCGATTGAGGCCAATCCTGGACCTGAGGATCTTGAATTGGTTCCTCAAACAGGAAAAGTTCAAGATGCTGACCCTAGCGCAGGTGCTTTTGGCGCTGAACGATGGAGATTGGATGGTGTCTGTCGACTTGCAGGATGCTTACTTTCATATCCCGATACTCAAGTCGCACAGGAAGTATCTCCGGTTTGTGGTGAGCTCGCAGCACTATCAGTTTGCGGTCCTCCCGTTTGGTCTTACTTCAGCACCTCGAGTCTTCACAAAGGTGATGTTGGTGGTTGCGGCAGAGCTCAGAAGGAAGTGGATAGCAGTATTTCCTTATCTGGACGACTGGTTGATCAAAGCCAAGTCTCCGGAGCTCGTGTTACATCACCTTCAGTCGACAACTCAGTTGTTGTTCGACCTGGGTTTTTCAGTGAACGTGCCCAAATCTCACCTAGAGCCCTCTCAGCGCCTCCTGTTCATAGGGGCAGTTCTGGATACAACATTGAATCGAGCCTTCCCTCCGCCTCAGCGGATTCAGGACATTCAGGCGTTGGTTCCAATGTTTTGAAGTTGAGCGGTCATTCCGGTCCTCAAGATCCTGCGCCTGCTCGGTCTGTTTGCTTCTTGCATACTGCTGGTCACTCACGCTCGCTGGCACATGAGGGCTCTTCAGTGGTGCCTCCGAAAGCAGTGGTCTCAACACAAAGGAGATCTCGAAAGTTCGGTGAGGGTCTCCAGAGATGCTGCAACGGATTTGAAATGGTGGATTGCGGACGGCAATCTTTCCCGAGGAAGGCCGTTCTCGCAAGCTCCGCCCGTGGCCACAGTAATAACGGATGCTTCCACTCTAGGGTGAGGAGCTCATCTGGGGGACCTGGAGATCAAAGGTCTTTGGACTCCAGTAGAGCAGATGTTTCATATAAATCTGTTGGAGTTGTGGGCTGTACGTCTGGCTCTCAAGGCCTTCCTTCCTTCCCTTCGCGGTCAGTCAGTTCAGGTCCTGACGGACAATACTACCGCAATGTGGTAGATAAACAAGCAGGGGGGAGTAGGGTCGTATCTTCTCTGCAGAGAAGCTCTCGGGCTTTGGTCCTGGGCAAAGGACCATCATATTTGCTTAGTAGCAAATCATCTGGCCGGAGTCTTGAACGTACGTGCGGACAGTCTCAGTCGCCATTTCTCGGCCGATCACGAGTGGCGTCTCCATCCGGATCAAGTCCGTCTAATCTTCCAGATGTGGGGGTTTCCTCGGATAGATCTGTTTGCCACTCGTGAGAACTCGCACTGCCCATTATTCTGCAGCCTCCAGTATCCGGGACAAGGAGCATTGGGGGACGCGTTTGAGATGACCTGGTGCGACCAGTTGCTTTACGCGTTTCCCCCCATACCCTTGATTCCTCGAGTTTTGAGGAAAATTCGCCAAGACCGGGCCCAAGTCATCTTAATAGCTCCGGATTGGCCGATGAGGGTATGGTACACGGACCTTCTCCAACTCTCACTGTGCCCTCCGCTCCGTCTCCCTCTGAGGGCAGACCTCCTCTCGCAGTCGCAGGGGCAGGTTTTACACCCCCACCTCCAGAGCCTGCACCTTCATGCCTGGAGATTGAACGGGGCAACCTGAGTTCCTTTTCTCTCCCGCATGATGTAGTTGATGTTATCTTATTGGCCAGGCGACACTCCACTAAATCTATCTACGCTAATAGGTGGGCTAAATTTGTGATTTGGTGTGGTGAGAGGCAAATTGATCCCTTACGTGCTCACTTATCAGATATCTTGTCTTTTGCATTGTCTCTGGCACAGAGGGGTTGTGCAGTGGCTACGGTTAAGGGATACTTATCTGCCCTGTCAGCCTTTCTATGTCTTCCAGACCAGCCTTCTCTATTCAAATCCCCTATAGTACTTAGATTTTTAAAAGGTCTTATTAACAAATTTCCTCCCACTCCTTTCATTATGCCTCAGTGGGATTTAAACTTGGTTCTGACTTTTCTTATGGGGTTTGAGCCTATGCATTCTTGCCCCTTAAGGTTATTGGTCCTAAAGACGGTTTTCCTGGTTGCAATTACTTCCGCTAGGAGAGTGAGTGAGCTGCAGGCTCTATCTGTAAAACCCCCTTACACATCTTTTTATGGGGATAAGGTGGTGTTGAGGACCAAGGCTGCTTTCCTTCCGAAGGTTGTTTCACCCTTTCATATGGCCCAAACGATTACTCTTTCCACGTTTTATCCTCCGCCTCATCCTTCAAAAGAAGAAGAGAGACTACACCGCTTGGACCCAAGAAGGGCGCTAAGCTTTTATGTGGACAGAACGAAGGATTTCAGGCTGGAGGATCAGCTCTTCATCGGGTACGTGGGAAAGAGGAGAGGAAAGGCAGTCCACAAGAGAACACTCTCCAGGTGGGTCATTCTTTGCATTAAAATGTGTTACTCTTTAGCAAAGAAAGTACCCCCTGATGGTATAAGAGCTCATTCCACCAGAGCTAAGTCGGCCTCTTCGGCCTTGGCTAGGGGTGTTCCTGTGGTTGACATCTGCAAGGCCGCTACCTGGTCATCCCTCCACACTTTTGCGAAGCATCACTGCTTGGACTCTGAGGTCAGTGCTACAGGATTTCTTGGTTTGACCATTCAGGCACCCACCACCGAGTGCGGTATTGCTTTGGGACTCTATTCAATAGGTGAGGAATCCACAGGTAGTTGTATCCATCAGAAGAACGAGTTACTTACCTTCGGTAACAACTTTTCTGGTGGATACATTATCTACCTGTGGATTCCTCACGGTCCCACCCGCCTCCCCGCTGCCTGTCTGGTCTAACCAAGTTGTTCTTGGGTGTGCTCCTCTTGGTTTTGAGGACTTGTACATATACTGTAAATATGTTTATATATATATAATTGTTCGTATATTCATTTATTTAAAAAGAATTAAGTTCTTAGAATGATGTATTTATTTGGTATTTCATTAAATATTGCTATTTGTTCATTTATCTCAATGGCCTATTATTCTCAGGCACATAAAAAAGGTTGGTACTGACGTCGGCGAGGACCTCTTATTGCCTGAATGACGTCAGACGGCGTCGCGTGGGCAATTGTGACATCCTCGTCGACGTGCAGATGCTAGGAAGAAGATTTCCGTCGAATGCTGGCGCAATGGGAGTATTCAATAGGTGAGGAATCCACAGATAGCTAATGTATCCACCAGAAAAGTCGTTATCGAAGGTAAGTAACTCGTTCTTCTGGGAATGCCGTCATATTTTCCGCTTTCTCTTCTACTTTTTCTGGGAGACCCCTAGTCACAGATTGCTTCTTTGCACTCTGTTTTCTGCATCTTTCGCTCATCTCTCCAAGGTTTTGATGCGAGCTATCATTGTAGACATGGTTGTATTCAGCTGCTGCCAATTTGGGATAAGTTGTTCCACTGACCTTTCGTTTGCGGAGACTCTGTCGGATAGATGACAATGATTGTCCTTTATGAGGTTCCGGTAAATAGCGATCGTGTTTGTTTTCGGCTCCAGGGCCTCCTGGGATGCCGCTATCGCCTGGAGAATATTGTCGAAGGTTGTTTCCGGAGGCAAGTCCCGGTTTGGAACTGCCTGTCGAGCGCCATCGCCTTTGTTCAAGCGGGCCCAGTGCCGCACCCCGGTCCATGCCTTCTCTATTTTTTTCAGCTTGCCCACTGTACACACTGATTGGCAACTGCAGTGTTCAGATGGCAGTGCGGGTCATTCTTATTTCAGTATTGTTCTTTATCGGGGGAGGATGCTTTGATGTACGATGCTACAGGAGAGTGGCGCCGGATTCAGGGTTCCTGTCTTGTCGTTCTGCTCCCAGCGCAACTTCTCCCAGCCCCTGTTTGTCTGAGGAGCTGGGGTTCAGACCTTGGCCTCAGTTTCCAACAGTGGTAGCACCGTGAAGTCAGGCGGTCTCTCTGCATCACCTCCCACTGGCGCAGGTATTGCAAGGTGTACCCACATAGCTTTCCCTCCCCCCCCCCACCTACCCCACTTCGCCCCGAATTAAAATGTTCCAGGGGTGCTCCCCGGGTCACTCAGCTATCTCCTACCATCCAGTCTGATCTGGGGGGGAAAAGGGGAACCGCCACATCTTATCAGTCACTGCTTCACAGATCTCATCCAGGCTTCTCAGTCCCTCCACTCTGGTGTGTTGGGCAGCCGCACGGCTTGTACCTTGTGCCCGTGTGCCATCACTGCTCTCGGCATCCTCCTTCAAATCTTCTCTGGGCTGCCATTTTGTGCGACGGTCGCATGCCCCGCTTGATTCGTGCGGGTCCGCCAGGACGGATCCAGACACTGAGACTACGCTGGAAGAACTCAGATTGTATCTGCTGAGGGAACCAGCGTTTCGGGCTGGATCCGGGCTGGATCCAGATCGGCCGGGGGCTCAGGATTCTGGCTAATGTCTGGAGGCCACCGGGAGCCTCGCTTTAAGCGTGCTACTCCATTGGCTCCAAGCCACACCCCCCAAAAAACTGCCTGGTCTTGATTCTACATCATGGCTTTTTCTTCCAACACCCTTTTTCCAGTTTTTTTTCTTCACTCGTGTAGGTTATTTTTAATTCTTCCTTTCTCCCTTTGTCATTGTTTCCTATCTTTCTTTTCATCCTTCCTCCTTTTTTTTGTCTTGCTCTCTCTTTCTCTGGTTCAGAGTTTGGTAATGAAAGATAAAACCTGGTTCCCAACGATTGGTGGCAGTGCCCACCACTTGCAACCTTTAGTTCCAGTGACTAGCACCATTTATGGTTCATAGAACGTAGTCCTATATTATGCCTACCTCCTCCTCCTTTTTTAAGCACTATGTAACATATTTTGGACTAGGTAATGTAGATGATTTGAAGTTGTGGAATGCAATGTATTTAGACCATGCCTGCCACTTATATGCTTTCTGGCACCCTACGAGTCCCTTCAAGGTACACATGTTGCCTCAACAACATTTCAAAATCATAACATAAGCCGAAATAATCACTCATGTTAGGTCACTAAGAAATCTGTCCTTCAATCTCAGTCTTGGCATGATTTTAATTACAGTTTGGTGCTCCCATTATCTTCTTTCTTGGTGGTTTTCTTTTGGTAATAGCCAAGTCATGATCAAGATTTCATCCTTTGCTGTTTCTTCCTACTTCTTGGGAAGTGTTGTGAAAGTTTCTTACAGAGATCTTCTTTTGGTGGGTTATCCACGCTCTGTCTTTTTTCTGTTGCCATTGCCTTGCCGTCAGTATCCTACATTTAACTCTAGTGACATCTTTGCTCCTCCCTTTTTCCAGCCAGTGCTTTGCTGCCTTATTAGTTCTTAAATAGGCAGCCAATGCTTTGCTGCCTTATAATTCTTAAATATGAATGCTTTGCCCAAAATATATATTTTGCTTTCACTTGATCTCTTCATTCAAAACACCTGCATTGCCTCTGTGCTTGTTGGGTTTGGTTTTGGAAGATGTAAATCCAATTTAAGTTATAGATTTCTCACCAAGTGGCCTCAGGAAACCATCTTGTGATGTCCTGTCCTGCTACCTTGGGCTCATTTTCTCCCAGAGACAGTCTTAGGGCAGGGCTCTATCCGTTAGGGAGGTGTGGATTGCCAGAATGCATCTCTAGCACCTTAAAGAATTGGAGACATCATTGCATGCTCCTCTTGGGCATCTCATGTCACGCAAACCTCACCTTCACACCCACCCACCTCCCCTCACTTTGGCCTCAGTTTGTGACTTTGACGGAAAGACTTTCATGTTTCTGGGGCTTATAATGGAGTCTGCACCAGCTCTCCCAGACCTCAGTCTCCCAGTTTGGCTTTCATCCAGCTCACTAGTGCTGTCGATGCACTGTTAGGCGCTGCTGACGTCTTAATATTGTCAACAGAGTTGTTTTCGTTTGTGACTCATTTCTAGCTGCTGCTGGTGCCCGCATTGTCCTCCCATGCGGCCAGGCCATTATCGACTACCTACGGCCTAGTCCAGAGGGTCGCAGTGTACCTACCTTCCCACTGCTTCTGTCTGTCTCCCCAGCTTTGTCTGTCTCCCTAGCTTTGTTGTTAATTACTCACACTTGGGCACTGGGGTTCTCTGCTACTATTTATTGGTGTTTCTTTCCTCTTACTCATGCAGTACGGTTGCTGTCAGAGTCCTGTCCCATCCTCTCCTGGTGGGACTCACATTGGTATGCAAGAGAGGGCCCACTTCGCAACTGCTGCTACCTTGCAGGCAGCCCGTCCTTGTCCCCTGGTGGGAGTGGAACCCGTGTTGACCTTATTTGGACCGTTGTGTGGTTGGATGTTGGTGGGGGTCAGTGAAGGGTGATGGGCGACTGAGTGCTCACCAAAATGCCTCCACTATCAAAAAGCTTTTTTTAACTCACTGCTTTCCCGGAGTGTGCTGCAGTGCATTTTTAATGAAACCACTTTGCCCGGTTCCAGATTGTGCCTTTTCTCACGGAACTTGTATTATTTCCCTATTTGTCGCACAGCCACACTGATGTTTTAGTTCAATATCGTATATTTTAACAGATGATGGAGCAAGTTGTGCGATATGCTCAGAATTCCTTCAAGAGGGACCACTGACATTTCTTTTGTGCTATAAAGACGAGGCATCTTTTCCTTTGCCTACACACTGGCACTCTTCTATCACATTTTTTTTCTATTGTGTTTTCCTTGGACTCTGCTCCAGTATTCCCCTTTATTATCTGTGGTTAACGAAAGCTGTGTTTCTGGTAATGTAATCATAAATCCACTATGGCCTTGTGCGTGCTTTCTGGTCACCCAGCCCATCTGCAGCCTTGTCTCTTCACTTGGGCCAATTCTAAAATGGCCACTATGAACAGTTGATCTTTGTCCACCCTGAAAAGATAGAGTTCACCCAAGAAAAACCGGCATATAGCCACGGAGGTAATAAGCTACTCTCCCTCCTTTTCCTGACGACCCCATCGGCCATTGTGGTGACCTGTATTGATAGGAAAGGAGGTTGCCTCCTTGGCTTTCTACAGTTCGTCAGAGGACCATAATTCGAATTTCCTATTCTGCAAGTCTCTGTGAGTCTTTCCCTCTATAACTGAGGAATACGCCATTTGCAGTGGAAGGTGTAAAGCAGGACTTTATGTTGGCAAGGCATGGGAAAAGTCGGAGACCTTCGGATTGTCATGGCTCCTTTGCCATGGAGGGGAAGTGCAGCACCAAACCCTTTATACGCGTTGAGTAAAAACGCTTTAGCAAATCAGAGGAAGATAGAGAAAACGTCTGGCTGCCATCCATCCCAGAACCAAGAGGTTTGTTGCCTGTACAAGTACACATTAGTAATATATCTGTGGCGAGAGAGGGGGAGATAAAAGTGGACAGTGAGCCCAGCAACTCTGATGTCGAAGCATTTCTTAAATGATTACAACTGGAAACCCATGAACTGGAAACCCATGAACTACTAAGAGGAATTGCCTTATAAGGAAACCAAGAGACTGCAGAACTTGAAAAGGCAATTAAGATTCAAAGGAGTGCTATTATTTTTCGACTTGGTTTTTGTTTTTCCCCCCCTTGAGAAGTATAAAGAGGAAAATAAAGCATGATCTTTCAAGAATACAGCACCAGCCCATCGATGTTGTGACACTGTCTGCTTCTTTTCCTGCCTCTTTCAATTCTCCGTAGTCTGCTTGCATTTTGGAGTGAACACACCAGTGCAGGATGTCAACCCATTATTTGCTTTCTGCAACCTACCAGTTTCTTGGATCTCTCTATAACCATGTGTGTCTCTCCTCAGCCTGTGGGAGATAGGGGAGGAAGAAGCTTCCACTGCCGGGCTGTTTCACATAAGGCCACTCATTTCTGCTTCTCTTGTTCTGCTTGTAACTATTTCAAAAATAGTTAAACAATGTGTAACCACCACCTGTGGGTGCGCAGGAGAAGTCCCCTTGCACTGTTCTGCCTTGCTTCTCGACCATCTAGATTTTTGTTTTCAGTGAGGTCCAGATGACATCTTGTGCCTTTATTTTATTTTGGGGGCTTTAAGAACAAAATATGACTCTATTTTGTATTTATTGCAGGTTAAGTTTAATTCGTATTCACTGTTAAAGCTTTACATCCATATTACTTTTACACAGTGCAAAGCTCAGTTTTTTGCAACAGCTCTAAGGATGATTAGATCCGTTATGAGTCACATCCATAAGGCTGGTGCTGACATGCCCTCTCCGCTCTAGGGACCAGATGTGCAAACATTACCAATACCGATTTCCTAATTGCGATTCTCTGCGAATCGGAATTAGGAGATCGGTGTTCCTAATGAGAGGAACTCATTGAGTTTCATTTAGGTATTCCTTTTGGGTTGCAAATCGACCTACCTTATGAATATTAATGAGGTAGGTCATAGTTTTCTACCCATTAGGCATCACAGGGATGATGGCCTGCCGATGTCAGTAGACCACCATGTCTGTGATTGCTTTTTAATAAAGAATTTCTTTTTTTTAAACGCAGGCCGTTTTCCTTCAAGGAAAGCGGGATGTGTTTAGATAGAAAAAAATGAAACCTTGAAGTCACCAAATCGCATTTTGTACATTTGAAAAAACATTGTTCTGGTCACAAATTGCCCGATTCTTGGAATCATGCTGCTTGCGACTGGAAATATACCTTGTAATTCTGGCCCTGTATTTTTGTGATGTCATAAAGTGTTTTTTTCCACCAGTTCTTACCAGTAATTTCATCACTCCAAGGTTAGTTCTTTCTGGGCACAGTCCTTAATTGCTTGAGGCTGTGCCTGATCCCTTAGAAAGACAAAGTCACGTTCCCACTTACAGAATAGTATTCTGTTCTTTTACTTAGATTTTCAGATTTTGTCACCAGTTTCCAGGGCAGGAGCCCTTTTAAACAATCTTTGCGCTCCCGCTATCGCGGGCAACGCATTGGAGGCGGTGGAGGCGGCGTCACCAGTTTCCAGCTCAGGAGCTCTTTTAAACAATCTTCGCGCTCCCGCTATCGCGGGCAGCGCATTGGAGGCAGTGGAGGCGGCGTCACCAGTTTCCAGGGCAGGAGCCCTTTTAATTTTCCAGGGCAGGAGCCCTTTTAAACAATCTTTGCGCTCCTGCTATCGCGGGCAGCGCATTGGAGGCGGTGGAGGCGGCCTCACCAGTTTCCAGGGCAGGAGCCCTTTAAACAATCTTCGCTCTCCCGCGGGCAGCGCATTGGAGGCGGTGGAGGCGGCATCACCAGTTTCCAGGGCAGGAGCCCTTTTAAACAATCTTCGCGCTCCCGCTATCGCGGGACGCGTGCGGGAGGCGCCCGGGCAAAGCCCGGGCCAAGGGCAGGCCCGTCGTGCGCCCGTCATCGTCCGTAAGAGGCTGGGCTGGGCCACCCCTCTTTCGTTTCCAGTGGAGGGTGACTATTTATATCTACTAACATTTGGAGTATAATCTGGAGTTTTTTAGTGGGTTTTTAATAGTTTTCACTTTTTTATCAGTTTGTTTTTCTTGTTGTTTTGTTGTTGGAACTTTTTTTTTCTTTTTCTTCCTATTTTTTCATTGTAAGAATGGGCAGGAAAAGAGGTCCGTTAACAGGTCCATTGGGGGGTGGTGGTGGCGGTAGTAGACAGGGTAGTGGCACCACCACATTGGATTCCTTCCTCGCAAGAGCTGTAGGGGTTGTTACAAAGGAAATTGATCTGGCAGAGAGGAGGTTATCCATGGAACTGGAGGACTGGCGCCAGGCCCCAACAGATAGTGGTCCTCGTGGGGTCGTGGATGTGGAGGTGGCTTATCCGGGGGGGGATCAAGGTGCTGTTACGGCTGCTGCTGAGCCTGCCCAGGTTGAGCCAACAGAGTCAATAGAGGGTTCTGGTGGCCAAGGCCCCTCTAGAAAAAGTAAAAGACTTTTATTATCTTCTCCCCCGGCCTGCCCCATGGATAAATGTAGCCCTCCCCAGAGGAAAAAAAAGGTCCTAAAGAAAATGATACCCAAGTCGAAAACACCTCTCTTGGAGCTCCCTAAGGGTGCGAGCAGTGACCCTGCACCTTGTCAGCTCCTGGGTTGTGATGCAACTATTTTACTGTCAAAATTTCGGGAAATGATCCAGGAGATTTTGTCCCCAGTTTTGGCGAAATTATCAGCCATAGAAAAAGCAGTCCCGCTGATATGTGTGCAAGGAAGCCAAGGGAGGCACTGTGTAGGTGGATGTGTGGCCTCGACTAGGTGATCCCATTTCGGTGAGGAGTTGTCCCTACCAGAGGAGGCTGCGGGGCCTTTGGGGCCCCTGGGAAAAACATCTCACCTACTGGTTAATCCTGTAAATTCTGGGGGTCAGGGTGCTTGTGTTGAGACTGCCCCGGCTGCTCCGACTTCTCTCTTAAGGACGGATAGGACTGTCAATATGCTTAGCTGTAGTTAGCAGCCTGATCCGGATTCTGTGGCAGCCAGGGGGGGTCGGCCAGCAGCTGGTTGGGAATGATAATCTGAATCCGCCGACGGGCAGGCCTTCATTGGCCTGTTTGGATCTTCCCCCAGCGTGTGCCCCCTACGTGGTAGTGTTGACGAATGTACCTACTCTTGCTCCTGGGGCAACTGAGTCTACGGACCAACTCACAAATAAGGTTGGATATTGGTTGAGTAAGAACTGTGATTTTTCATTTAAGGATTTTAAGGATATTCTGTTTGCCAGAAGAATTGGCTGGGTCGGGCCCAAAAATAAGGTGGGGAATGAAGACTGTATTATTATAAATGTTAGATATCCTGCCCTGACTCAAAGGCTCCTTTCTACCCTTCGTCCTGCTGTTCTTAGAGCAGGTTCAATGGGTATGGTCCCTCTAGGATATTTTTACGACCACATGCGACTGAGTGCTGGGGTGTCTCTTGGCTTTGGTAGGAATCCCCCCTGGGTCAGAATAGCCTGCAGGCAATTAGCAGAAGAACTATTACCAACAGGAATTTATCCTTGGAAGGGGTGGACTGACAATGCGCCGAGACCCTGGCTACACAGGAAGAGGTGCCTCCACAGTGTAATCTTTTATTTCATGGAATAATGCGGGCAATGATGCTAAGTTATCTGATCAAGCGTGGGTTGGGTATGTGGCTAACAATGATGTTATCATGCTTCAGGAAACCTGGTCGGAGGGGCTGTCTGTGTGGGACGGGTATGACAGGTATGCAAGTCCAGCTGTGCAGTCTCTTGGTGGCCGCTCGAAAGGTGGCCTGGTTAACCTAATTCGCCTCTCCAAGATAGTGGGTGCTTTTCAAATTAACTGTAATCATCAAGGCATATTGTTGGTATGGGTAATCTTCTCCAATAACTTTAATATTTTGCTGGTAAATTTCTATAATGCTGTGTGGGATGTGGGGTGCCAAATTGGGGCCCTGTTCTCCGTTCTTCAGATTCTGAAATATAGAATGGAGGAGGTGGGGCTGGAATTCCGTGCTATTGTCTCTGGAGATTTTAATGCCAACCTGGGAAGGCTCAGCACTGTGGTTAATCCCTTTATCTGTGACAGCGAGGATTACTTAGCGGACGGTCTGCAGGACTCCAGAGGCAGGGATCTAATCAAGGAACTTAGGAAGATGGGCCTTATGAATTTTTGTGATATAGAAGCAGTAGGCACTCACCAACTCCCGACTTATGTGGGAAGAGGGTCTGGATCCACCATTGACTATATTTTTGAGTCTCCTCCTATGAAAGATCTGGTGATTGGGGGTGAGGTGTTAGGGGAGTGTTTCAGCGACCATAATCCCCTTATAATGTCCTTTAAACTCCCTGGGGCCCTACGTAAACTAGGACGAGGTAGGCCTGTAGCAGTGGTAATAAAGGACCAGGCTAGGCGGCTTGGGTGGAAGCAAGTAGACTCCCAAAAAGTTGTAGGAAGGGTGGTGGGGGAAAATCTACATTTATTTATGGAAACACTCCTGATAGAGGCTCCAAATCCCAAGACTGTTATGGATGCTATAACAGTAGTAAATGCAGCAGTTAAGAGACTGCCTTTTTACAGTAGGCAGCCACCCCAGTAAACACAAATGTGGCTGGTATGACAAGGCCTGCTATGATGCAAGGGCAAACCTAAAGATGGTCACCAAGAAACATCCTAGAGATTGGGTCCTCGTAAAAGAAGCCAGAATGAGGTATAAAAGGGCCCTGAGGGATAGCAAGCTAAAACATAAAGACAAAGCCTGGGAAGAGTTAGAGCGTGCTACAGCTCTGAAGGACCCTGGCCTGTTTTGGAAGGTGGTAAATAGAGGCTCCTTTGAAACAGAAACATCTGAGGGCCTTGGTTGTAACATCGCCCCGGAGGCCTGGGTAATTCACTTTTGTAGAATTTTTGAGGGTACTCCCTTAAGAAATAACCGGGAGAACGTGTATGATATGGCTCCTAACCTAGCAATCAGGTTTTCGCTCCAGGAGGTTATTGATGCGATACAGAGTAGCGCGAGTAATAAAGCTCCGGGCCCGGATTCGATCCCTATGGACTTATATAAAGCTAACCCCCAGCTATGGGCACCTATTCTCTTAAATGTTCTCAATGCAGCAGTTACTGTGGGCATTCCTGCCTCTTGGAGACTGGCATGTATTATCCCAGTGTTTAAAAAGGGCGATCCGAATGATCCTAAGTCTTATCGCCCTATATCTCTCCTGGACTCTTCTGCGAAGATTCTGGGACGGATTATTTTAAGGCGTCTGGAGGCCTGGATGATAGAAAATGATATTTTAAGCCGGGACCAGTATGGTTTTAGGGAAGGCCTCGGTACATGAGAACAATGTCTCAATCTACTGATGATGATCGGTAAATACACGCAGGCCAGGAAAGGTACCCTTTATCTTGCTTTTATGGACCTTAGCTGTGCCTTTGATAAAGTGACCCGGTCTATATTATGGGAGAGGCTAAATCAGCTAGGGTTGGACCCTAATATTGTAGAGCTGCTCCGATATCTCCACTCTGGGACAGTTGCAAATGTGAGGGTGGGGCCTAATGGGGAATGCTCAGAGGCTTTTAAGCTTTCTAGGGGTGTGCTCCAGGGGTGTGTCCTGGCTCCTACTTTGTTCCTTCTATATACAAATGGATTGTCAGATTTTTTTAAGGAACATTGTAGGGATGTCCCAAAGGTGAAGGGTATTGATATCCCTGTGCTGACGTACGCGGATGACGCGGTCCTCATGGCCCGCACGATGAATGGTCTCCGGGAAATAGTTGGAGCCTACGCCACCTTTATGTCAGCTTTGGGTTTAGAGGTCAATTTTAAGAAATCACATTTTATGGTTTGCGGAAGACCCTTTAGTAGGGTGGGGGAGCTAAGGGTGGAGGATCAAGTTATTAGTAGGGTCCATGAGTTCCCATACTTAGGGGTCATTTTTGATGAGAAAGGATCTTGGAAACCCTGTATTGCCAGAAGGGGTGTGCTTTTTCATGCGACAGTTGGTGCAACTTTTGATTGTGCTGTAAGGGTAGGTAGTAAACCTATCAAGCCCTTGCTTGAAATTTATAGGCGGAAATGCCTTCCTGTCCTGCTGTATGGTGCGGCACTTTGGGGGTATAGGGATAACCGAGCCCTTATGGTGGAAGAAAATCGGTTCTGCAGAAGGCTATTGGGAGTTGGACAAAATATCCCTGGTTACTGCCTTCACCTGGAACTGGAGCTTGAGTTTGTGCAGGACACTATCCAGTTGGCTCCCCTTTTGTTATGGATCTCAATCTGGAGTAACGAACATGCCACCCTTAATAGGGATATCTTAAGGGATTGTTTAGCTTGCGACAATGCAAAGAATATTCCCTGGCTGACGCACATAAGGAAGATGGCTCATGACCTGGGGCGGCCTGAATTGTTTGATTATCCTGAGGGCCTGACTAGCTATGAAAAGAAATGGGTTAAGGATAATTTTCTGAGAATCCAGGAGACCAAGAGGGAGGGGGAGACTTTAGGGAAAAAATCGATCAGGGATTTCATCATGCTAAAGATGTGGGTGGGTCCTGAGCGTTATCTCTTAGAGATAAAGGATGTGAGGGAAAGGTCTCTTATAACTCGATTCCGTCTGGGGATCATTAGAAGTAATCTGTGTTTCCCGCTAGGTCAGTATAGGGAAAAATCTATTAAACCTTGCCCCTGTGATGGGGTGTCCCAACAGACCTTGCTCCATTTTACATTGTTTTGTGTTTTTTGTGCACCGTTTAGAACTCGTTTTTTATTACCTCTCCTAAGGCCCAAGGGCTTCGTGCAATATCGTCCTGTTTTTATGTGGTTGCAAATGGCTTCAGATGTATTGGTGTGGAAGGGCCTGGGATCATTCTTGAAGGGAGCTATTACTTGGCGTAAAAATGTAGAGTTTTTAGAATGAATTCTTCTATCTTATTGTTTTTTATGAATGAGGTTTTTATGTGTTTATATTTTTGATGGGTGTTTTTACTATATATGGTTTTATTGGTATATTAACAATGTATTGGTGATTATTTGCTGTAATGGATGAATTTTTTTTTCATACCGAATAAAAGTTTCTTCTTCATTCTATTTGGCTCCTCTTAATTACCAAAAAACTCCATCAATTTAGTTATTTCACATTCTTGAATTTATTTGCATAACATTTCTGTTTCCTTTAAACAGTGTATAGAAATGTATGTTCATTCACACAATCAGGTGCAATTGTTTGTAATTGAAAATGTATATGTATAGTATTATATCTGCGATTCAACCAAAATGTTGACCATTTGTTGACCAGTGCCCTTTAGAGCTTAACCCCTTTCTCCTTCAGGGACTCTCTCAGCCTAAAAAAGTAATAAGAATTCCTGTATACCAATTGAATACATTTTCCTTGGAGACAAACAAATGTGTAAATAACTTTAGCGATTTTATTTTATAAATATGCTAAACTTTAAACTTTCACAAAGAAATTCTCATTAAAGCTTTTGTGTGTCTCGAAGTGTTAAAAAGACAACAACCAGGCTGCTAATCCATATTCCATAATCCATTGGAGGGTTCAAATATTCCTCATTGCAGCCAAAGCAAGTGTTGTGTTATCTCTATAAAGGTGGTTCCCCAGATCTTTCCTGGAACCCTTCGTATGACTGCTGCTTCTCCCCCAACCCCTCAGGTCTTTGCTGTCAGGTTCCTTCTGGGAAGATGGCTGTCAGCACGGGGAACGTCAGCAGCTCAATGACTTAGGTAATTAAGGTGCAGGGAGTGGGTCTTGGAGGTTAGGGGGGAGTGGTGAGAGTTGGAACTTGGGGCCTCTAGAAGGAGTTTACTTTTTAGCAGTGTAGGGAGACCAGACTGCAGTGAGCGGGAGCAAGGATGCCTGCACCGTCTCCCTCATTGTATTTTTCATGAATGGAATGTAGACTAAATAATAAAGGTAAAGCTTTGCAAAGTAGCTTACACCTGTCATTATGAAGATGTCATCTATATCACGGTACCCGTGAAATATTCTTTATGTTGAACAGAGGCATTGGAGTCTTTTACGTATTTCAGTTGTCCCTGTGAAATATAGGTTTTTGTTCCACTGTATTTTGTGCATAAAACATCCACACACTTAAAATGTGTTTCATACTTCATGGAAATGACATCTTAATCGCAACCTCAGCAAAGCGTCACCACTGACTATCCCTTAAGAAAGCTAAAGTAAACCTGAAGCATTCAAATTGTAATGAGGACATATTGGCCGTTGAACATTGAAGGCGAAGCTTCAGACTTCTCTTTGCTTAGATATTGCTCATTGTTTAATTAGCAATCTATTTTTGAATTCATTTTAAGGGTAGTCAAAACCCTTGACTACCTGAACATTGTAGGAGCAGCTTCAAAAATCTCTTAGTATTACCTCTGCTTATTGTTTAGTAAGCCTGTTGATTAAAGATTAATATTTTATTTGCAATCGGTTGTCCTTTGTTAGCTCTGCTTTGGTGACAATAGCTTCAATACTTTCCGATTTCTACAACTAGAATGTATGTTGTAAGAAAGCAAAGCCTGCTTTATTTGAAACCTTGTGTTTTTAACACAATTATTTAATGTTTTTCTTCATATTACTATAAAGAGTATACTCCAGTTTTTCACTTGCTCTTTTCAGCTAAAGCTTTACCTGCTTGACAAAACAATGATTGTTTTTGTGTTACCTGCACCAAAATAAACATGTTACATGAGAATACACAAGGGGTAAATTGTATACTATATTCTTACAGTGCCGTCTTGGGGACTGGTGACATACACAGAACACTTGATTTTTGACATTGTGGATTATTATATTACTGGATCCCAAAACCTGCAATATAGGACCAAATTACAGGGTTACCCAAAATGTATCCTCTGTTTATACAATATACCCCTAAGACCCGCATCCCTGTGTGGCTATAAATGCTACCAGACCCTTCATGAAGCT
This sequence comes from Pleurodeles waltl, assembly GCF_031143425.1. Taxonomy (NCBI): domain Eukaryota; kingdom Metazoa; phylum Chordata; class Amphibia; order Caudata; family Salamandridae; genus Pleurodeles; species Pleurodeles waltl. The sequence continues at coordinate 776,828,053 of NC_090438.1, read as the reverse complement.
CTTTGTGTGCAGAACATGCAGATATGCTATTAACCACATTCGTTTGGTCAGCGGTGGGTGAATAATCTGGGACTGCCAAGGAAAATATTAACTGAAAGTATTGAATATGATTAGTAAGGGCTCAAGTCATCATAGCCTCTTTAGTCTTCCTTGTCAGAAATCTTACTCGCCTGATGGTGTGAAGGGGTACTACCAACTAGCTTTAAATGTACATAACCCCCTGAAGTGCTGGTGGAGCTCACAGTAGTTTGAAACACACTTTAGTACCTCTTGTAAAATGGTGATGGAATCCTCCCTCATCCCACCCTACTATCAATTTCATTGGGCTTGGCACAGGATCCTGCCTGTGGTGGCCATACATGGAAAGATGTCAGTGATGTCATACTCAGTGACAATACAACGGAGCCACCAGTTAATTGTGGGGACTGTTGGTTTCCTTACGTTCCCTGTCCTAATGAAGTACTTTATTGACCACTTGATTACACACTTGGAAGAAATTCCGGCATCCAGTAAGCCATGCAATGTTACCAAGACCATCAGCGGTAAGTGAAAATTACTCGTCAGAGTATGTCTATTGATTGCATCAGGCCCGGGTAAAAAGTTCGAACAACAGAATGCAGTGTTGGTACTAACAGAGAAATTGGCAAAATACATTTCTATCCTGTAAATCCTAGATCTAGCTCTTCTATGTCCTCTTGTTTCATGGATGGTCTTAATATTTCGAGCTTGCCTGCTTGTCCTCTTCGAGTTTTCCAAAATGTAGGTAAAATAGCTTTCCAATCAAAATTTGCAGTCAAGCTCTATATTCAAACATCTGCATCTAGGCAGTTGTTTAAATGTAATTTCCCCCCAACAGAAAAAGGCAATGGAAAAAAGCATGGCTCTCCTGCAGAAGGTCGTCTGTTGTTTCAGCTACATCTGTGCCTTCTAGGTGGTAATCTACAAATCTCCCCAGATGTTTTAGGAAACGTGGTGAGAAGTTAACTTCTCCGTGCCTTGAATTTATTATGCCTCAAATGCATTAGTGCCGTACCAAAATAGCAAGGAACTATTGCCTGGATTGCATTACATGATCTCAATTTGCATTGCTTCATTTTAAATATGAAATTTTTTCCTTTGGACAAGGTGAAGAAAAAGTTTTGTGATAAATCGGATGACGAGGAGGATCCCTCAGAGAAGAAATACAGGAAGTGCGAGAAAGCTGGCTGCACATCTGCATATCCAGTTTGCTTTGCCAGTGCTGCTGAAAGGTTAATTCAATGTCTTATATTATAGTATTGCATGTGAATACTGATGTCCTTTTCCAGTGGTTCCCAACCTTTTGATTTCTGTGGACCCCCACTGTATCATTACTAGAACCCGGGGACCCACACTGAATCATTATTGGAATCTGGGGATCCCCACTGAGTCATTACTGAAAGCCGGGGACCCAGGCCTAAACATTGTCAATGATTTAAACCGCGAAACAACACACACAAAATATGGGAACAAGAATTCCATCAAATACATACACAAATAGTAATACGTTTTATTTAATTTGCAAACAAATAAAATACAAAAATAAACATTTTATTTTTAATAGGAAGGTTGGAACTTTTCTAAATTCAATTGAAACTGCATATTGTTCATACTACATGGTATTTGATGTGCCTGCACTGCTTCCACAAATTAATCAGAGTGTACTAATTTAATTTTTAGACTCCAGTTTCAAATTCCTTGACATTTACAGTAATTTTTAAAAGTTTCAGTTGCACATGTAGCCACTTTATTTATATAAACTGTATTATTCTGTTAATTTTAGTGAATTTTCTAAGCAGTCACGGTCCCCCGGAGGAGACTTTGTGGACCCCCAGTGGTCCCAGGACCACAGGTTGGAAACCACTGTCCTATTCCATACACTTACACAAAGAGCATTTTCCTTTGGTCACAATTATGTGCCACTGAAAGATGCCCTGTCTGCAGTTGACACAAAAGTTGGGATCAAATGAGGTCATGACTATGTAAATGCATTATTGGGCATTCTAAACTTGCATATTCTACATTCCCAGTGGTAATTGTAGTTTTTCAAAGCATACAGTTTTGCTAACCTAAAGAGATTGCTTTCAAATTTCTTCGGTTCTCCTTGTGGCGAAAGTTGGAGAGACCCTGCAAGAATAAAATTGCCATATATGTTTCATCCTTTTGGGTTTACTCAAGATATTGTTATGTTATGTTATATTTTTGCCAACTGGGATAGTCTTCTGTTTCTACAAATTGGCAGTCGAGTAATTTTTTCCATTTGTACTCCGGAATCCTTCCCGTCAGATGGGGATTCAAATTTTTTATTGTATCTTTGTGTATTTTTATAGTGCAGTGGTGGCTGTAGAGGAATATTGCACAGTTAACAGCTGTGATACGGCTCACCTTTTTTCATATTTTTTTCAAGAGATGATTCTACAGTTTAGTTTTGAAATGGTGGCGGTAATTGGTTAGCCAGATTAGTTTTATGGTGAAGTTTCAGGTTTTGGGTGTTTAGCAGAAAGTGAATCATCTACTTCCTCCCTCTTGCATTTCTTTTTCTCTGGCCTCACTCTGTTGTGTTTCTATTCCAGATGTTAGGTAGGCCACTGGAGGTCTTGATCTTTCTCACCAAACACAGTTGTTTATTGGAGTTCACGCCTTAAGCGTGACATAGCAGGCCTTGATGGTGATGCAGCTGAATGGACGGACTTGTGAAGATGATTGGGAGGGAGGAAGAAGGGCGCTGGGCATAGATATAGCAACTAATAGGATTTGTATAAATGATTTGCACGACTAATACTCAGGTTTCTAATACTGGTGTAAAGTGTATCCATATACAGTGCAAATTCCTTAATAAAACATTTTGTGAACGAAAGACTAACTTGTTTACAGGTGTGCAAATATAAAACATCAATGCACAAAGCTTGTGTCAGGTAAAAGTAGAGTCTTACTCTTTACGCTATTTGTTTGCACTATTCCTAAGCCAAGTTGTGACTTACATTTCTGATGTTACTATCTCAGGACTACTCGCTGTATGGACCATCTGATTGTAAGACATTGTGTTTTTACAGGTGATGTGGTATATTATGAGATACCACTTGGGTGATGGGATTGTGTGTCAAACATCACTGTAAAGAAAAGAAACCCAGTGGACTTAATTTTAGATTCCCTTGTAACTTGTAATCTGGCAGTTTAAGGGACGCTGCCATACAGAAAGTCTGCTAGGCTGCTGCACAACAATAGACAGGGAGTGGCACTGCAAAGCACTGATTTTCTGGGGATGATTTTATTCTTACTGCTAATTGTGGAGAGAGTCCGTGCAGCTGCTGCGCTGTCAACTCCTATCTTATAAAACCCATAGCAACCTGTCCTTTATTTTTGTAATCAGTCACTCACTTTTCTTATGTCTTAGATTCTTCTCTGGTCCCCTGCAATTTAGTATAAAATTATAATGCAGAGCTCACTTTGATTAATAGAATTAGCGCTTCCCAAATCAAATGGCAACAGCATAATCTTTCGGTTCAAGTAATGTCAGTTTAACATGGTGCCATATTCTCTTTATTGCATCTTGTTATGCTTTTGTTATGTTTAATATGTTTAGATTACTCAGGACTTCAAATACTCTTCAAAATAAGGCAAATATGTGGTCTTTTTTCTCTGATTAAACCATGGCATTGCAGTGTAGACCTGTACACCCACTTTTGGTGCTGTCAAACATGTTTAGAACTCATGTTATATGGAGTGGTTTAGTGACTATATAGTTAACAGGTGTAAAATCATCATTTAAATTTTGCAGAACTCGTAAGTTTATGAGTATTCACAAACAGTTTCCAGAATGTTTATTGTGGTGTAGAGGTCTACAGAAAGATGTTTGTACCACAGGGAACTATATTTCCACCAAGGACAAGACATTACAAGAATAAAATGTGCTTTTGACCATTTCTGCAATGATAATCAGACGTTTTTAGCTTGGAAATCGGATTTGTGTAGACTTCCATGAATACCTCTCTTGTATTTAGTGTCTCAGCAAAGATGTGTAAATACAAATATATATATATATATATATATATATATATATATATATATATATATATATATATATATATTATACACACACACACACACACACTTAGTTGCAGTAATGGTCTACCCTAAGGATAGCCTTAATTCATTGTTTACTTTGTCCTATATTGTTTGGAACTCAGTACACCCAAAGAGTATATGGAGAAGTGCCCCTTTCTCCCTGTTGCATTGTATGCAGGTGGTGCTGACTACCTTACTCATGGTTTCAAATTAGTACATATGCTGATAGACCATAGGCAATATGGTGGTAGACCATAAGCAATAGTTTATGTTGTTTGTTGAGTCTTGATTGTAAAGCTACCTTCTTGGAGTCAGAAAGAGCCTTGTCCACAGTGACTTTATGACTTTGACCTTTGTCTGAGGCAACATATCAACCCTTTCCACCACTGAGAAAGTGCATTTGCATGTAATTACCCATGGCTGACCTATCCAAGCAGATTTAAGAACAGGGAAGGTGGTAGCTCTTCCAGGGGAGAGAGTATCCTGTCAATGTCAACCACTAATTGGGCTGATCTATAATATTTCCATAAATATTTCATGGGAAGCCCCCTTCGTCTACTAATCAGTACAGTTTGAGTGGTCAAATCATTGAGGGTTCAGATCACTAAGCAGGATATGGCTCCAGAAGCCAGTACGGGGTATTTTGGAGGATGTACAAAAATCAGAGGAGTTATATTGTCTTCAACATAAAGGCTCTACTCAGTAGAGTAGGACAATCCAAGGCAAAACATAATCTCTAAACCTGTTCTGGGAGCTTACAAATGTTGTAATTCAGAAGTTGCTCCCTGGTCTTGGATGGTCCTCTTAATGTAAAGATTGTATCGTGCAAGAAGGACAACTGCCCATTGGTACACTGGGAATAAAGTAGCCCTGGACAAGTTTATACTGAAGAAGAGTGTACTGCAATTCCCGAAACATGGACAATAGCATAGGTATTGTACACCAAAGATTCAAAATTAGCATTAGGGAATCATCATCTTATAGCAAAATAGTATCTCAATAGTCCTCTATCAGCCGAGTCCCTCTAAATAGGAGACCTTTCTTTATCCAGCACACCAAGAGTTACATTACCATGCAAATAGTATTTGACAGAGCCTTGTTTTGTACTCCACCCAATTAAGAACTTTCAGGCAGCGTTCCAATTATCACTTTTTGGCAGTTGCAGGGTAGGTATGAGAAATACAGCAAATAAACTCTGTTCCAAAGACTATCTATTGCAGGACTTTTTGTCATTATCGAGAGAGCATATTCCCAAAGGGCTGGTCATACCCATAGCCTCATATAAACAGTTACATTGAAGTCTCAGGTTTCGGCAGCTGGGGGTTGGGACAGAAAGCCTAACTGGTATGGGTGTAAGAAGGCAATAAATGACAACAGTTTATTTCCTTGAACCACAGCCAGCACACTTGTTTCTACATAAAAGAGGGAAAGAGTACAGGTATCTTTTAGGAAGTTGTCCTTGTTTGTTTACCAGGGTGATGATAATATACCACAATGTAGCTGGTAGGCAGCCCTCTGATTTGCCTAATGAAACACTTGCAGTAGTTTGGGACTGACTGATCCAGGAAGACATTTAAAAATGTCCTATGGAGGGAGGAGCATGGCCAACAACATGGCCGGGATTGCTGCCTTCTCCGTAAGCTCCGGCGGTGAAGACAGGATCCGACTACCATCTTGCCTCTAACAGGACTATCTAACCAAGCTCTAGTGACACACTTTGTGGCGTGACTGTTCTGTAGTACCTGTTCACAACACCCGGCCCAGGATCACTGCAAACCCAGCATTGGACAACCCCGTCTTCCAGAACGGCATTATAGGCGCAAAATGGCAGCGAGCATATTGTGAGTGGTGTACTGGTCGTGCGCGTACATCTCTCAGTGCCCCAGCGGTGAGTGCCACTTCTGAGCCACAGAGACGAGGAGACCCACATAGGGGTGCCTGACCCTAAAACACATTGCCAAGCCCCTTGGCTGGATTGGCCACCAACAAAGGGCTGCGCGGCTGGGAACCCACCTCAGGGGCATAAACCAGGAGTGTGGCACAGAGGTGAGCCCTGGGGACTGCTGGGCCCTGATAACCTCGCAGCATTCTGGCCAATAATGGACTATCACTGAACACAGATGGAGAACATGGACAGACCCCAAAGGTAACTGGGGGGGCTTAGTCTGAAAAAGACTTTCCTGTTGGGATCAGGGAAAGAAGAACTCTATTCAGACTCAAACAGCCTACATCCACTTGCAGCAGAAATAACAGCTCTAGAGTCAGACATAGAAAGCCAGAGTCAACAGTTGCAGACTCCTCCCCTGGACCCAGGGTGCCAAGACCCTTGAGGAGCGAAATCTACCCCGGTACCAGAGTGATGGACACATATCAGTCGCCTCCCCCTCGGGAGACTACTTGAACGAGGGGTGTTTTCACAGGGTGGTTCCACTCCTCTGTTTGCTATTGTTTCCGCTCCCTCCTTTTCTCCCTTTTTCTTTCCTCTGAACTTTCGTTTCTTGCCCTTTCTGTTGTTCCAGCGTGTTACAGTGTGTGAATTCTAAGTGCTAATAGGGGGCGGGCAACAGACCTCTACTTATGCACAGTTGTTTTACTGTAAAGAGGTTAAGTGATGCAGGGAGACAGTGGGTGTTGGGGAGGTGGGTTGGTTGGGTAGGGGGGATTTTAACTGTTTTATTTTCTTGGTTGATGATTAACATTTTCGGAGGGCACACACGAACATAGCAACATGTAGGCAATGCGAGGCACCTGAACGTAGACAAACGATGTCTCCAGAGTCCTAATGGCTTGAGAAATGTAATCAAGTGTTGGTTGATGGCAGATTGTATAAAGCGCATACAGCCAGACATAGTTATGCTACAAGACACACATTTACAAGGCAGCCATTTTCGATTTCTAGGACTGGGGGGCGAATACCACTCTGGCTCATGCAGGCTAGACCTCAGGGTCCCGGGGAGTGGCAATATTGATCAGGAAATCCCCACCACCCCTTCACGGTGGCCCAAAGATGGCATGGCACGAAGGGCAGATATGTATGAGTGAGGTGCACATAGAGACGGCATGAGGTTACCCTGATATGCGTATATGGCATCCCCCAATTACAGGGCCCCACAATGGCTAAGGTGATGGATATCCTCTTGGAGACGTCCTCATTCCCCCATATTATTGGTGAGGATTTTAATGACATCATGCATATACTACTAGATAGATCAGCGATAAATGTGGCGACTCCACAAACCAACCTGATAGCCCGCTTCGCCAACATGATGGGGTTGTCTGACCTATGGCACCTTGAACACCCATAAGACCAAAAGGATTCCTATTTTTCTGGGCCTCACAAAGTCTATTCCCAACTAGATTACATATTTGTTCCCAGATGGCAAGGTAGGAAAGGTAGATCAGGCAGACTACCTGGCCCGGGGACTGTCAGACCATGTCACTCTCCTAGTTAGACTAGGAACAGAACCTAGACATCAGAACACAGGGTGGAAACTGAACGCCTGGGATCTACAGGATAAGGAGGTAGACAGTGGTCTTAGAACAGATACTGAACTGTTCTTTATGGAAAACAAGGAGACAGTTTCTTCTCGTGTTACATTGTGGGAAGCCTATAAGACCATCGTGAAGGGCAGAGCCCAAAACCTGATCTCTCAGAAAAAAAGTATAGGGTCACAATATTGGAGCACTTAAAATGGCTGATCCTCCATCTCAAGGAGCAGTCATTTGCTGAACCAGACTCCCTGATTCTTAGCTTGAGGCACTATGCACAGAATACCGTGATTTGGCACAGAATAATGCCAGAAAACAGAGGTTGGCGAAGCTGCACCTGCTATATGTGTTGTGTGACAAGCTGGGAAACTCCTCTCCTGTCTCAGCAAAAAAGAAATGGAACTTAGATTGGTGCGGACTCTCAGAGACAGTGAGGGAATATCCCATAACACAGAGTGGAGACTGATTTGTGTGGTACAGACACAGCCCTTCCAGGTGCAGGTTACAGCTCCTCCCTCCCACTCTAGCCCAGGAAGGCTTATCAAGTTATGCAGGACACACCTCAGCTCTCTTTGTGTTACCGTCTAGAGTGAATGCACTAACAGCCCAAATGTCAGTCTTACCCAGATGCGGATACAGCAGCCAAGCAGAGGCACAGAATGTTTAAGCGTGAAAATGCCCACTTTCTAAAAGTGGCATTTTCAAACAGGCAATCTAAAAAGCAACTTTACCAAAAGATGCATTTTTAAATTGTGAGTGCTGAGACTCCAAACTCCAATCTCTCGCTGCTCCCAATGGGAAACTATATTTAAAGGTATTTCTAGACAATCGACATGTTAACCTATAGAAGAGATAGGCCTTGCAATAGTGAACAAGCATTTACAATGCAATTGGTCTCACATTTGTTTGAGTTCGAGCTATTGGTGTTGTAAATGCATAACTGGACTTTTCTTGCCACATAAATTGGTCAACCGTGTTGCATAATTTGGTCCTCTCTGCCACATAATTCCAGTGCCCCTGCATATAACTAAAGCACTTCCATTAACCTTCTTTCTCTATTTGCAGCAAAAATGAAATTATTGCCATCATTTATGATATTTTTTAATATTATTGTTTTGGGGTCCCTGGTGTCTTACGGGCAAAATGTTTTGTAAACGGAATGCCTTGCAAAGGTTTCCGAGTGCAGCGAATACTGTAGTATCTTTACTGTAATGCTCAGAACAGCCACTAGAGGGCACAACTATAAAAAAACATATCAAAGAAGCGTGGTCACGTAATCATATAGTGAGCCCCTAGAGAGCATAACCACATGAAAACTGAATAGCAGAACATAATGCAGAGTAACCATATATTTAGGATCTAGAGGGTTAGTGCATTACACACTTTAAGGCCTAGCAGGCCTACTGCAATACTATTACAAACAAGGCCCTTAAAACACAAACTACTCCCACCTGTAAACAAAAGTTCCAGCCATGAGAGAACTTAAAAAGACATTGAATGGTGGGGAGGTTACTATTTTGCCCCCCTCCTCCTACCAACCTAGAGATGCTGCATGGAGCACTATAGGAAAATATGTTATTATAATTTTGACATGATAGACTGTAATAATTGTATTACTCTGAGATCCAATGTTCTAATTTATGCCTTATTATGGAATCACAGCTCACCTGTGATGATAAAATGGTATAGCTACTTTACTGTAATAATGCATTAAACTTGAGTTGTGATTTTGCATTGCCAGCAGGCAACGTAAAAGGCAGGTAGACAAGCCGTTGTTTAAATAACGAGAGGTGTCACTAGCATTTTAAATTTGTTCTAGGCTATATTTCTTTTTAAAAAAGTTATTCGTTGACAGGATAACTTTTATGGCACTCTGTTGCACTGCTGGAGCTCATTACAAGAAATACGAATTTTGCAGGTTACCACAGATGGACTACAGCTAATTTTCAGTGACTTGCAGTAAATTGCTTATAGTTTCCAACCAGTTATAATGTGCATATTGGCTCTGGTTTTGCTTTCACAGCACAGATGTTTTATTTATTTTAGGAATATGCTGCTGTTGTGTCTCTTTTGTAAGGAGCAAGACAATGAGGATTTAACATAGAGGTTGGGTTGTGACTTTTCAGAAAGAACTCAGCTTCAGCTCAGGTTCCTTTTCTATGATGAGTGAACTCCTAGGTGACTTGCAATATCCTTATACTGTGGTCCACACTTCATCCTATATATTTTACATGTCTTACTAATAATATATTTGTTGTCCGTGAATACCATCCTAGGCCTCCGGTGACATTTACATACCACTTTCTTTGGCCTCATTGTTTCTAACGTCACATTGTTTCTTATGTCATATCAATATCTTAATGGCATTAACGGACTGCAGTGTGCGGTTAGCCAATATAAACCCTCTGCGTATATATTCATTACAGGTAATCAGAACGTATACGAGTTGTGGGACAGCCAAGGTGCTAGAGAATGTAGTATTTAAATTAAAGCAGTAACTGGAACACGGACGGGCTAGAATTCACTTTTAGTCACTATAGCGCCTTTCTCCACATTTCTTTGCAATCTAGTAGTTCCCTCCGTGTAGCCCAGGTTGCATACAGTAGTTGAGACAGTTACACGACCAAAGCACAAACTTTACTGTGCCGACTACATTTCTGCCTCTGTTTTATGTGTTTGTGTATGCTGTAGTTGCTTACCATGCTCACAAGTGACAGAAATACAGCAGATTGCTGTAAAAAAAAATTACATTTTTAAGAACAATGGTGCTTTGGCGTCTAGGTCGTTATACATGGCAATGCATTATCATAAATGCATATAAAACACTTCTAGTTTGCAAAACGGTGCCTACGGAAACAGCATCGAAAACAAAGCACATTAACAACTTATCTACTGATGAAAAATATTTACAATGCCAATCATTACTACCTATTTGAACTGGTCTCACTCGTAATGAAGGAAGAAGCAAAAACATTTTTTTGCACATGGGATGCCGCTTTAGTTTTATGTAACTGACTGCAAACAGAGGGTGAAGAAAATGTAGCCGTTGTTTGCTCTGATCTCATGCTAATGTGTACGGTGCGCATGTCTTGAATTTAAGGGTCCAATTGCTTAATACACGGGCTAGCTAGACCCGCCTGCTGGTTTATCTTAGAATTCTACTTCAGCTCTATCAACTGCTGTTGATAAACATACCCTACATTAACCCCTTCGCTGCCAGGCCTTTTCCCCCCTCCTGTGCCGAGCCTTTTCCCCCTCCTGTGCCGAGCCTTTTTTTGGCTATTTGGAGCAGTTCGCGCTTAGGCCCTAATAACTTTTTGTTCACATAAGCTACCCACGCCAAATTTGCATCCTTTTTTTCCAACATCCTAGGGATTCTAGAGGTACCCAGACTTTGTGGGTTCCCCAGAGGGAGGCCAAGAAATTAGCCAAAATACAGTGGAAAATGTTGTTTTTTTCAAAAAAATGGGAAAAAGGGGCTGCAGAAGAAGGCTTGTGGTTTTTTCCCTGAAAAGGGCATCAACAAAGGGTTTGCGGTGCTAAAATCACCAGCTTCCCAGCTTTCAGGAACAGGCAGACTTCAATCAGAAAACCCAATTTTTCAACACAATTTTGGCATTTTACTGGGACATACCCCATTTTTACAATTTTTTGTGCTTTCAGCCTCCTTCCAGTCAGTGACAGAAATGGGCATGAAACCAACGCTGGATCCCAGAAACCGCAACATTTCTGAAAAGTAGACAAAATTTTGAATTCAGCAAGGGGTAATTTGTGTAGATCCTACAAGGGTTTCCTACAGAAAATAAAAACTGAAAAAGAAAAATATTGAAATTGAGGTGAAAAAAACATCAATTTTTCTCTACGTTTTACTCTGTAACTTTTTCCTGCAATGTCAGATGTTCGAAAGCAATATACCGTTACGTCTGCTGGACTCTTCTGGTTGCGGGGATATATAGGGCTTGTAGGTTCATCAAGAACTCTAGGTAGCCAGAGCCAATAAATGACCTGCACCCTGCATGGGTTTTCATTCTATGCCGGGTATACAGCAATTCATTTGCTGAAATATAAAGAGTAAAAAATAGCTATCAAGAAAATCTTTGTATTTCCAAAATGGGCACAAGATAAGGTGTTGAGAAGCAGTGGTTATTTGCATATCTCTGAATTCCGGGGTGCCCATACTAGCATGTGAATTACAGGGCGTTTCTCAAATAGACGTCTTTTTTTACACACTGTCTTACATTTGGAAGGGAAAAATGTAGAGAAAGACAAGGGGCAATAACACTTGTTTTGCTATTCTATTTTCCCCCAAGTCTCCCGATAAAAATGATACCTCACTTGTGTGGGTAGGCCTAGCGCCCGCGACAGGATATGCCCCAAAACACAACGTGGACACATCACAGAAAACAGAGCTGTTTTTAGCAAAGTGCCTACCTGTAGATTTTGGCCTCTAGCTCAGCCGGCACCTAGGGAAACCTGCGAAACCTGTGCATTTCTGAAAACTAGAGGCCTAGGGGAATCCAAGATGGGGTGACTTGTGTGGCTCGGACCAGGTTCTGTTACCCTGAATCCTTTGCAAACCTCAAAATTTGGCTAAAAAAACACAAGTTCCTTACATTTCTATGGCAGAAAGTTCTGGAATCTGAGAGGAGCCACAAATTTCCTTCCACCCAGCGTTCCCCCAAGTCTCACGATAAAAATGATACCTCACTTGTGTGGGTAGGCCTAGCGCCCGCGACAAGAAACGCCCCAAAGCGCAACGTGGACACATCCAAATTTTTGAAAGAAAACAGAGGTGTTTTTCGCAAAGTGCCTACCTGTAGATTTTGGCCTGTAGCTTAGCCGGCACCTAGGGAAACCTACCAAACCTGTGCATTTCTGAAAACTAGAGACCTAGGGGAATCCAAGATGGTGTAACTTGTGTGACTCGGACCAGGTTCTGTTACCCAGAATCCTTTGCAAACCTCAAAATTTGGCTAAAAAAACACATGTTCCTCACATTTCTGTGGCAGAAAGTTCTGGAATCTGAGAGGAGCCACAAATTTCCTTCCACCCAGCGTTCCCCAAGTCTCCCGATAAAAATGATACCTCACTTGTGTGGGTAGGCCTAGTGCCCGCGACAGGAAACGCCCCAAAGCGCAACGTGGAGACATCCAATTTTTTTAAAGAAAACAGAGGTGTTTTTTGCAAAGTGCCTACCTGTAGATTTTGGCCTCTAGCTCAGCCGCCACCTAGGGAAACCTACCAAACCTGTGCATTTCTGAAAACTAGAGACCATGGGGAATCCAAGATGGGGTGACTTGTGTGGCTCGGACCAGGTTCTGTTACCCAGAATCCTTTGCAAACCTCATAATTTGGCTAAAAAAACACAAGTTCCTCACATTTTTATGGCAGAAAGTTCTGGAATCTGAGAGGAGCCACAAATTTCCTTCCACCCAGCGTTCCCCCACGTCTCCCGATAAAAATGATACCTCACTTGTGTGGGTAGGCCTAGCGCCCGCGACAGGAAACGCCCCAAAGCGCAACGTGGACACATCCAAATTTTTTAAAGAAAACAAAGGTGTTTTTTGCAAAGTGCCTACCTGTAGATTTTGGCCTGTAGCTCAGCCGCCACCTAGGGAAACGTACCAAACCTGTGCATTTCTGAAAACTAGAGACCTAGGGGAATCCAAGATGGGGTGACTTGTGTGGCTCGGACCAGGTTCTGTTACCCAGAATCCTTTGCAAACCTCAAAATTTGGCTAAAAAAACACATGTTCCTCACATTTCTGTGGCAGAAAGTTCTGGAATCTGAGAGGAGCCACAAATTTCCTTCCACCCAGCGTTCCCCCACGTCTCCCGATAATAATCATACCTCACTTGTGTGGGTAGGCCTAGCGCCCGCGACAGGAAACGCCCCAAAGTGCAACGTGGACACATCCAATTTTTTTAAAGAAAACAGAGGTGTTTTTTGCAAAGTGCCTACCTGTAGATTTTGGCCTCTAGCTCAGCCGCCACCTAGGGAAACCTACCAAACCTTTGCATTTCTGAAAACTAGAGACCTAGGGGAATCCAAGATGGGGTGACTTGTGTGGCTCGGACCAGGTTCTGTTACCCAGAATCCTTTGCAAACCTCAAAATTTTGCTAAAAAAACACATGTTCCTCATATTTCTGTGGCAGAAAGTTCTGAAATCTGAGAGGAGCCACAAATTTCCTTCCACCCAGCGTTCCCCCAAGTCTCCCGATAAAAATGATACCTCACTTGTGTGGGTAGGCCTAGCGCCCGCGACAGGAAACGACCCAAAGCGCAACGTGGACACATCCAATTTTTTTAAAGAAAACAGAGGTGTTTTTTGCAAAGTGCCTACCTGTAGATTTTGGCCTGTAGCTCAGCCACCACCTAGGGAAACCTACCAAACCTGTGCATTTCTGAAAACTAGAGACCTAGGGGAATCCAAGATGGGGTGACTTGTGTGGCTCGGACCAGGTTCTGTTACCCAGAATCCTTTGCAAACCTCAAAATTTGGCTAAAAAAACACATGTTCCTCACATTTCTGTGGCAGAAAGTTCTGGAATCTGAGAGGAGCCACAAATTTCCTTCCACCCAGCGTTCCCCCAAGTCTCCCGATAAAAATGATACCTCACTTGTGTGGGTAGGCCTAGTGCCCGCGACAGGAAACGCCCCAAAGCGCAACGTGGACACATCCAATTTTTTTAAAGAAAACAGAGGTGTTTTTTGCAAAGTGCCTACCTGTAGATTTTGGCCTCTAGCTCAGCCGCCACCTAGGGAAACCTACCAAACCTGTGCATTTCTGAAAACTAGAGACCGAGGGGAATCCAAGATGGTGTAACTTGTGTGACTCGGACCAGGTTCTGTTACCCAGAATCCTTTGCAAACCTCAAAATTTGGCTAAAAAAACACATGTTCCTCACATTTCTGTGGCAGAAAGTTCTGGAATCTGAGAGGAGCCACAAATTTCCTTCCACCCAGCGTTCCCCCAAGTCTCCCGATACAAATCATACCTCACTTGTGTGGGTAGGCCTAGCGCCCGCGACAGGAAACGCCCCAAAGCGCAACGTGGACACATCCACATTTTTGAAAGAAAACAGAGGTGTTTTTTGCAAAGTGCCTACCTGTAGATTTTGGCCTCTAGCTCAGCCGCCACCTAGGGAAACCTACCAAACCTGTGCATTTCTGAAAACTAGAGACCATGGGGAATCCAAGATGGGGTGACTTGTGTGGCTCGGACCAGGTTCTGTTACCCAGAATCCTTTGCAAACCTCATAATTTGGCTAAAAAAACACAAGTTCCTCACATTTCTGTGGCAGAAAGTTCTGGAATCTGAGAGGAGCCACAAATTTCCTTCCACCCAGCGCTCCCCCACGTCTCCCGATAATAATCATACCTCACTTGTGTGGGTAGGCCTAGCGCCCGCGACAGGAAACGCCCCAAAGTGCAACGTGGACACATCCAATTTTTTGAAAGAAAACAGAGGTGTTTTTTGCAAAGTGCCTACCTGTAGATTTTGGCCTCTAGCTCAGCCGCCACCTAGGGAAACCTACCAAACCTTTGCATTTCTGAAAACTAGAGACCTAGGGGAATCCAAGATGGGGTGACTTGTGTGGCTCGGACCAGGTTCTGTTACCCAGAATCCTTTGCAAACCTCAACATTTTGCTAAAAAAACACATGTTCCTCATATTTCTGTGGCAGAAAGTTCTGAAATCTGAGAGGAGCCACAAATTTCCTTCCACCCAGCGTTCCCCCAAGTCTCCCGATAAAAATGATACCTCACTTGTGTGGGTAGGCCTAGCGCCCGCGACAGGAAACGACCCAAAGCGCAACGTGGACACATCCAATTTTTTTAAAGAAAACAGAGGTGTTTTTTGCAAAGTGCCTACCTGTAGATTTTGGCCTGTAGCTCAGCCACCACCTAGGGAAACCTACCAAACCTGTGCATTTCTGAAAACTAGAGACCTAGGGGAATCCAAGATGGGGTGACTTGTGTGGCTCGGACCAGGTTCTGTTACCCAGAATCCTTTGCAAACCTCAAAATTTGGCTAAAAAAACACATGTTCCTCACATTTCTGTGGCAGAAAGTTCTGGAATCTGAGAGGAGCCACAAATTTCCTTCCACCCAGCGTTCCCCCAAGTCTCCCAATAAAAATGATACCTCAATTGTGTGGGTAGACCTAGTGCCCGCGACAGGAAACGCCCCAAAGCGCAACGTGGACACATCCAATTTTTTTAAAGAAAACAGAGGTGTTTTTTGCAAAGTGCCTACCTGTAGATTTTGGCCTCTAGCTCAGCCGCCACCTAGGGAAACCTACCAAACCTGTGCATTTCTGAAAACTAGAGACCGAGGGGAATCCAAGATGGGGTGACTTGTGTGGCTCGGACCAGGTTCTGTTACCCAGAATCCTTTGCAAACCTCAAAATTTCGCTAAAAATAACACATGTTCCTCATATTTCTGTGGCAGAAAGTTCTGGAATCTGAGAGGAGCCACAAATTTCCTTCCACCCAGCGTTCCCCCAAGTCTCCCGATACAAATGATACCTCACTTGTGTGGGTAGGCCTAGCGCCCGCGACAGGAAACGACCCAAAGCGCAACGTGGACACATCCAATTTTTTTAAAGAAAACAGAGGTGTTTTTTGCAAAGTGCCTACCTGTAGATTTTGGCCTGTAGCTCAGCCGCCACCTAGGGAAACCTACCAAACCTGTGCATTTCTGAAAACTAGAGACCTAGGGGAATCCAAGATGGGGTGACTTGTGTGGCTCGGACCAGGTTCTGTTACCCAGAATCCTTTGCAAACCTCAAAATTTGGCTAAAAAAACATATGTTCCTCACATTTCTGTGGCAGAAAGTTCTGGAATCGGAGAGGAGCCACAAATTTCCTTCCACTCAGCGTTCCCCCAAGTCTCCCGATAATAATCATACCTCACTTGTGTGGGTAGGCCTAGCGCCCGCGACAGGAAACGCCCCAAAGTGCAACGTGGACACATCCAATTTTTGGAAAGAAAACAGAGGTGTTTTTTGCAAAGTGCCTACCTGTAGATTTTGGCCTCTAGCTCAGCCGCCACCTAGGGAAACCTACCAAACCTTTGCATTTCTGAAAACTAGAGACCTAGGGGAATCCAAGATGGGGTGACTTGTGTGGCTCGGACCAGGTTCTGTTACCCAGAATCCTTTGCAAACCTCAAAATTTTGCTAAAAAAACACATGTTCCTCATATTTCTGTGGCAGAAAGTTCTGAAATCTGGGAGGAGCCACAAATTTCCTTCCACCCAGCGTTCCCCCAAGTCTCCCGATAAAAATGATACCTCACTTGTGTGGGTAGGCCTAGCGCCCGCGACAGGAAACGACCCAAAGCGCAACGTGGACACATCCAATTTTTTTAAAGAAAACAGAGGTTTTTTTTTGCAAAGTGCCTACCTGTAGATTTTGGCCTGTAGCTCAGCCACCACCTAGGGAAACCTACCAAACCTGTGCATTTCTGAAAACTAGAGACCTAGGGGAATCCAAGATGGGGTGACTTGTGTGGCTCGGACCAGGTTCTGTTACCCAGAATCCTTTGCAAACCTCAAAATTTGGCTAAAAAAACACATGTTCCTCACATTTCTGTGGCAGAAAGTTCTGGAATCTGAGAGGAGCCACAAATTTCCTTCCACCCAGCGTTCCCCCAAGTCTCCCGATAAAAATGATACCTCACTTGTGTGGGTAGGCCTAGTGCCCGCGACAGGAAACGCCCCAAAGCGCAACGTGGACACATCCAATTTTTTTAAAGAAAACAGAGGTGTTTTTTGCAAAGTGCCTACCTGTAGATTTTGGCCTCTAGCTCAGCCGCCACCTAGGGAAACCTACCAAACCTGTGCATTTCTGAAAACTAGAGACCGAGGGGAATCCAAGATGGGGTGACTTGTGTGGCTCGGACCAGGTTCTGTTACCCAGAATCCTTTGCAAACCTCAAAATTTCGCTAAAAATAACACATGTTCCTCATATTTCTGTGGCAGAAAGTTCTGGAATCTGAGAGGAGCCACAAATTTCCTTCCACCCAGCGTTCCCCCAAGTCTCCCGATACAAATGATACCTCACTTGTGTGGGTAGGCCTAGCGCCCGCGACAGGAAACGACCCAAAGCGCAACGTGGACACATCCAATTTTTTTAAAGAAAACAGAGGTGTTTTTTGCAAAGTGCCTACCTGTAGATTTTGGCCTGTAGCTCAGCCGCCACCTAGGGAAACCTACCAAACCTGTGCATTTCTGAAAACTAGAGACCTAGGGGAATCCAAGATGGGGTGACTTGTGTGGCTCGGACCAGGTTCTGTTACCCAGAATCCTTTGCAAACCTCAAAATTTGGCTAAAAAAACACATGTTCCTCACATTTCTGTGGCAGAAAGTTCTGGAATCGGAGAGGAGCCACAAATTTCCTTCCACTCAGCGTTCCCCCAAGTCTCCCGATAATAATCATACCTCACTTGTGTGGGTAGGCCTAGCGCCCGCGACAGGAAACGCCCCAAAGTGCAACGTGGACACATCCAATTTTTGGAACGAAAACAGAGGTGTTTTTTGCAAAGTGCCTACCTGTAGATTTTGGCCTCTAGCTCAGCCGCCACCTAGGGAAACCTACCAAACCTTTGCATTTCTGAAAACTAGAGACCTAGGGGAATCCAAGATGGGGTGACTTGTGTGGCTCGGACCAGGTTCTGTTACCCAGAATCCTTTGCAAACCTCAAAATTTTGCTAAAAAAACACATGTTCCTCATATTTCTGTGGCAGAAAGTTCTGAAATCTGGGAGGAGCCACAAATTTCCTTCCACCCAGCGTTCCCCCAAGTCTCCCGATAAAAATGATACCTCACTTGTGTGGGTAGGCCTAGCGCCCGCGACAGGAAACGACCCAAAGCGCAACGTGGACACATCCAATTTTTTTAAAGAAAACAGAGGTGTTTTTTGCAAAGTGCCTACCTGTAGATTTTGGCCTGTAGCTCAGCCACCACCTAGGGAAACCTACCAAACCTGTGCATTTCTGAAAACTAGAGACCTAGGGGAATCCAAGATGGGGTGACTTGTGTGGCTCGGACCAGGTTCTGTTACCCAGAATCCTTTGCAAACCTCAAAATTTGGCTAAAAAAACACATGTTCCTCACATTTCTGTGGCAGAAAGTTCTGGAATCTGAGAGGAGCCACAAATTTCCTTCCACCCAGCGTTCCCCCAAGTCTCCCGATAAAAATGATACCTCACTTGTGTGGGTAGACCTAGTGCCCGCGACAGGAAACGCCCCAAAGCGCAACGTGGACACATCCAATTTTTTTAAAGAAAACAGAGGTGTTTTTTGCAAAGTGCCTACCTGTAGATTTTGGCCTCTAGCTCAGCCGCCACCTAGGGAAACCTACCAAACCTGTGCATTTCTGAAAACTAGAGACCGAGGGGAATCCAAGATGGGGTGACTTGTGTGGCTCGGACCAGGTTCTGTTACCCAGAATCCTTTGCAAACCTCAAAATTTCGCTAAAAATAACACATGTTCCTCATATTTCTGTGGCAGAAAGTTCTGGAATCTGAGAGGAGCCACAAATTTCCTTCCACCCAGCGTTCCCCCAAGTCTCCCGATAAAAATGATACCTCACTTGTGTGGGTAGGCCTAGCAGCCGCGACAGGAGACGCCCCAAAACACAACGTGGACACATCACATTTTTTCATTGAAAACAGTGCCTACCTGTAGATTTTGGCCTGTAGCTCAGCCGGCACCTAGGGAAACCTACCAAACCTGTGCATTTCTGAAAACTAGAGACCTAGGGGAATCCAAGATGGGGTGACTTGTGTGGTTCAGACCAGGTTCTGTTACCCAGAATCCTTTGCAAACCTCAACATTTGGCTAAAAAAACACATGTTCCTCACATGTCTGTGGCAGAAAGTTCTGGAATCTGAGAGGAGCCACAAATTTCCTTCCACTCAGCGTTCCCCCAAGTCTCCCGATAAAAATTATACCTCACTTGTGTGGGTAGGCCTAGCGCCCGCGACAGGAAACGACCCAAAGCGCAACGTAGACACATCCAATTTTTTTAAAGAAAACAGAGGTGTTTTTTGCAAAGTGCCTACCTGTAGATTTTGGCCTGTAGCTCAGCCGCCACCTAGGGAAACCTACCAAACCTGTGCATTTCTGAAAACTAGAGACCTAGGGGAATCCAAGATGGGGTGACTTGTGTGGCTCGGACCAGGTTCTGTTACCCAGAATCCTTTGCAAACCTCAAAATTTGGCTAAAAAAACACATGTTCCTCACATTTCTGTGGCAGAAAGTTCTGGAATCTGAGAGGAGCCACAAATTTCCTTCCACCTAACGTTCCCCCAAGTCTCCCGATAAAAATGATACCTCACTTGTGTGGGTAGGCCTAGTGCCCTCGACAGGAAACGCCCCAAAGCGCAACGTGGACACATCCAATTTTTTTAAAGAAAACAGAGGTGTTTTTTGCAAAGTGCCTACCTGTAGATTTTGGCCTGTAGCTCAGCCGCCACCTAGGGAAACCTACCAAACCTGTGCATTTCTGAAAACTAGAGACCTAGGGGAATCCAAGATGGGGTGACTTGTGTGACTCGGACCAGGTTCTGTTACCCAGAATCCTTTGCAAACCTCAAAATTTGGCTAAATAAAAAAAAACAGGTGTTCCTCACATGTCTGTGGCAGAAAGTTCTGGAATCTGAGAGGAGCCACAAATTTCCTTCCACCCAGCGTTCCCCCAAGTCTCCCGATAAAAATGATACCTCACTTGTGTGTGTAGGCCTAGTGCCCGCGACAGGAAACGCCCCAAAGCGCAACGTGGACACATCCAATTTTTTGAAAGAAAACAGAGGTGTTTTTTGCAAAGTGCCTACCTGTAGATTTTGGCCTGTAGCTCAGCCGGCACCTAGGGAAACCTACCAAACCTGTGCATTTCTGAAAACTAGAGACCTAGGGGAATCCAAGATGGGGTGACTTGTGTGGCTCGGACCAGGTTCTGTTACCCAGAATCCTTTGCAAACCTCAAAATTTCGCTAAAAAAACACATGTTCCTCATATTTCTGTGGCAGAAAGTTCTGGAATCTTAGAGGAACCACAAATTTCCTTTCACCCAGCGTTCCCCCAAGTCTCCCAATAAAAATGATACCTCACTTGTGTGGGTAGGCCTAGCGGCCGCGACAGGGTACGCTCCAAAACACAACGTGGACACATCACATTTTTTCATTGAAAACAGTGCCTACCTGTAGATTTTGGCCTCTAGCTCAGCCGGCACCTAGGGAAACCTACCAAACCTGTGCATTTTTGAAAACTAGAGACCTAGGGGAATCCAAGATGGGGTGACTTGCGGGGCTCTGACCAGGTTCTGTTACCCAGATTCCGTTGCAAACCTCAAATTTTGGTTAAAAAAAAACGCATTTTCCACACATTTCGGTGACAGAAAGTTCTGGAATCTGAGTGGAGCCACAAATTTCCTTCCACCCAGCGTTCCCCCAAGTCTCCCGATAAAAATGATACCTCACTTGTATGGGTGGGCCAGGTGCCTGCAACAGAATAAGTCCCAAAACTTGTAGAGATAGAGGGGATAGCACAGCGAGTTTATAGGGACATATTCTTTTATACATCTTTAGACTGACTCTGCTTTGGGGACCCACATAAGTGAGGTGTCATTTTACTTGGGAGACTGAGGGGAACACTGGGGAGTAGGAATTTTGTGCTGGAGTGGTGATCCTAGGAAGAAAAGTCAGGAAAATATGCTTTTTTAAGCAAATTTTGAGGTTTACAGAGGAGTCTGGGTAAGAAAATGTTGGGGGATCCACGCAAGCCACACCTCCCTGGACTCCTTGGGGTGTCTAGTTTAAAAAAATGTCTGGGTTTGGTAGGTTTCCCTAGATGAAGGCCGCACACAGGACCAGAAACATAGGTGCCCTCTCCCCCCCCAAACACAGGTAGTTTTGTAATATATCGTTTTGATGTGTCCACATACGTCCGTGATGTGCCAAACACAAAAATTTTGAAAAGAAACGCACTTAGGTTATGTGAAAAAGACCCCTCACCCACCAACCAAGTTGGTGGCATGCTTCATCATCGGGGTCCCACCTGAGGCACCTAGCGTGTCACAGGTGTGCTGCGACGCCTGATTACAGCGGAACAGGTTTTGTCATTTTTACCACACATACTGGTTGGATTTGGCACGAGGGTGAGTGATGGTTCAGTGGATCAAATTTTACTAACAAGAGCTTTCACAAAAATGAAATGCACTGTTAATAACTGAAAGGCAAAAAACTGAACCAATGACTCACAGCTCGTGAGCTGTAAAGCCGCGACAAGGCACCAACCGCTTTACAGTCCATTCACACAACTTTCATACATGACACACACAAGACCATTCACACCGCCAGCCACGGGCCCAGCACATTACAACACTCACATCGACAGACAGCGCCACTCAAGGGCCCATCACTTACATACGCCCACATGCCTGATACAACAATCACACCAGCTGATGGGAGTGTGTGGACTGGTGTTTGGCTGGCAGTGTGTTGCAGTAGCCAGCAGCAAGTCAATATGTACACTCTCAGCCAAGCCCCACTCCACACACAATGGCATCATTTTTTTTTTTTTTAAACAGAGGAACCCCTAACTAAGTAGAAAGAATTACAAAACTACAAACACAAAAGCTCTAACTAAGAACATGACAGAAATGCTAACCATGAAACTGAACACATGAAAGTACAAAACAGACATGAGTTTACACTCATGGTTGTTCCCAGAAATTCTTCTGGGTGTGGTAATTCTTAAAACAACCACCGACACACAGCCCAGGCTTTGAAGGACAATCTGGGCAGTACATTCGAGTCTCCCTCCGGGTACCTCTTCGAAAACACACTCTACATTTCTTAGCTGGAAAGTCTTTTTTTAGGAATGTGCTCAGCAAAGTGGCGATCTTTCAATCTAGTCACATCCTCCACCACTGCTTCTCTAGGAACTCTGGCCTGTTCCACCACAATAAGGCTCTCTATCACTGACTCCTGAAATTTCACAAATGTCATCTTTGACTCTGGAGACCTATCCCTAAACACAATACAAGCATTGAAGGTTGCTAAGTGGAAGAGGTGAAGTGCTAACTTCTTATACCAAACGTAAGACTTACGAATAGCAGTATAAGGTTCCAACCTGTGGTCAACTCTATCTACACCTCCCATGTGCTTATTATAATCTAAAATGCACACAGGTTTGCGCACTTCAGCAACCTGGCCCCAAACAGTCACGGGGAAGTACTCTCATCATGGATGGTACTTAGCATGTAGACATCCCTCTTGTCTGAAAATTTCAAAGCTAGCAGCTTCTCGTTCCGCAAGGCACAGCACTGTCCCCTCTCAAGTTTTTTACAGACAAGCTCCCTTGGATAGCCTTTCCGGTTAGAACGGATTGTGCCACAAGCAACTGTGTCCACTCTAAACAATTCCTTGAACAACTGCACACCAGTGTAGAAGTTATCTACATACAAATGGTGACCTTTGTTGAACAGTCGTCTACCAAGATCCCACACAAGTTTCTCAGTAACTCCAAAAGTGGGAGGACAACCAGGGGGGTCAATATTGGAATCCCTACCAGTGTACACACGGAAACTATACACATATCCTGTCATACTTTCAGACAGCATATACAATTTAATTCCATATCGTGCCCTTTTGCTAGGAATGTACTGCCTAAAAACCAAACGACCCTTGAAGAGGACCAAAGACTCGTCCACACTTAACTCTTTGCCTGGAACATAGACCTCCGAAAACCGATCTACAAAATGATCAAGGACAGGCCTAATCTTAAAAAGACAGCCAGAATCTGGGTGATCTCGTGGCAAGGCTAATGCATTGTCAACAAAATGCAGCATCCTAAGAAGAAGCAAATATCGATTACGACTCATGGTCGCAGGAAATATAGCTGTTGCCATCAAGGGACTAGTAGACCAATAAGAAGCCAGTGACGGCTTCCTTATCAACCCCATCAAAAAAATCAACCCAAAAACATTTTTATCTCCTCCAAATTTGTGGGAATCCACTGGGAGCTCTAGAGTGTGGCCTAAGTCTAGCAGCGTTGTCCCTCAAATGCTGCTCCGCATACAAATTAGTCTGCTCAACAATCTCTTCCAAAAACATATCATCCATGAATAACTCAAAGAAATTGATAGGCAAAAAGTTCTCTGTATTGGCGTTACACCCCGGGAGACCAGTAAAGGCAGGCAACTCTGGCTGCTCCATGTTTGGGGCAACCCAGACATCAGGTCTTATAACGGGAAACCTTTCAGCCCCAGGTTGCTGCACTATTGGCACATCAATGTCCTCCTCTAAAACAGGCCCTTCATCTGCACTGAGTGTGGCTTCATCATCAGAAGAT
This sequence comes from Pleurodeles waltl, assembly GCF_031143425.1. Classification (NCBI taxonomy): domain Eukaryota; kingdom Metazoa; phylum Chordata; class Amphibia; order Caudata; family Salamandridae; genus Pleurodeles; species Pleurodeles waltl. The sequence goes on along the minus strand of NC_090438.1, from coordinate 776,804,112 downwards.
TCCCCTCCAACAGAAACATCACTGCCAGAATCTCTGACTTCCTCCTCTGCCTCAGATGCAGAGTCCGTTTCATAGTCATGATCAGACTGTGACTCAAAAAGCATACCAACCACCTGCTGAGCGGTCATCCTGCAGCTAGCCATGATCTCTCCTGCTAAAATTAACTGGACAAATTCACCACCTACAACCAGCACTGTGTAAGACAAGTAACAAAGTGTAGCTTTGTTAGTAAGAGTTATAAACTCAAAAACTATACCGCTCACTTGCCTGAAAAAGCTTGATTCACCAGGAACTACACAGCAAATCACCAATGATATCCCACTAAAAAGAAAGAAAGAAAGGCAAATTAGAAATAAGACAAAACAAATATCATTGTGCACAAACTTAAGGACAATTTCACACACAATCCTGCATTTAGTACACCCCCTACAAACATGTCATTCATGCATGGCAACAATACTCCTTTGGAGTAAATTGTTTTTACTTACCTAAAACATGCAACTGTGCAAACTGCAGGTCAACCACTGCCAAAACCGCAAGGAGCCACAGCAAATAAAGCAAAAGCTTTGAACTAGAACAAAAAGGAGGAAAACATTTTTTTATCACAAATGCAAAGACTTCTTCAGTTGACAAACACCCCACCATCAAACATTTAGAAATTGGTGCCTAAGTGGATTCTGCCATAGGGGCAGATGGGCCTACTAAAAAAATAGGCCTGTCTGCCCCAAGGAAGCCAGAAAATACCTTTAGTAGTGTGTCCCCATGGAGAGCAACCCTTGCCAAAGGGGACAGCCCTCAAACAAAAAAACACACACAACACTATCCCTGGTGCCTAAGTGGCTTCTGCCCCCCTTGGGGGCAGGTGGGCCTAAAAAAATAGGCCCATCTGCCCCCAGGGGTGCAGAAATGGCCAACAGGTCAATGCCCCCCTTGGGTGGGGGCGCCCCGTGACCAAGGGGACGCCCCCCCCCCCCACAAAAATAAACAAATAAAAAAAATCCCTGGCGTTCTAGTGGTTTCTGCCCCCCTTAGGGCAGATCAGCCTAAAAATAATAGGCTGATCTGTCTCCAAGGGGTACAGAAATGGCCTCGGTACATGTGCCCCCAAAGTGGGGGGCGACCCTTGCCCAAGGCCCCCCGCCATCCACTAACACACACACACACACACTATCCCTGGTGTCTAAGTGGCTTTTGCCCCCCTTGGGGGCAGGTGGGCCTAAAAAAATAGGCCCATCTGCCCCCAGGGGGGGCAGAAATGGCCAACAGGTCAATGGCCCCCTTGGGGGGGCGCCCCGTGCCCAAGGGGACGCACCCCCACAAAAATAAACACATAAAAAAAAATCCCTGGCGTTCTAGTGGTTTCTGCCCCCCTTGGGGAGCGACCCTTGCCCAAGGGGCCGCCCCCCCATCCACTACACACACAATCCCTGGTGCCTAAGTTGCTTCTGCCCCCCTTGGGGGCAGATGGACCTAAAAAAAATAGGCTGATCTGCCCCCAAGGGGGGCAGAAAAGGCCAACAGTTGTCTGCCCCCTTGGGGGGGCCGCCCCTTGCCCAAGGGGGCACCCCCCCACATAAATACACATATAAATAAAAATCCCTGGTGATCTAGTGTTTTCTGCCCCCCTTGGGGGGGTCGGAGGTGGAAGGGGAAGGTCTTCCCCTTCCATCCCTGACTTTGGGGGGTGGGGGGAAGCACACAGAGGGAGCGAGAGCGCTCCCTCTGGGCTGTGTGCCGAGGACGTAGTGGTTACGTCCTCGGCACAGCAGCACTGTGCCGAAGGACGTAACCACTACGTCCTCGGCACAGAAGGGGTTAAACACGAAAAAGATTGTAATTCAGAAAAATATAATCTGGTGATATGGAAGTGAAATTATCATTCAAACTTCTGATTAGAGTTAATAAAAAAATAAAAAAAGATACATTTGTACTTTTTAAACGAAAGTCTGTATACCCGGTGGCCAACAAATTGTGCTAAAGTTGTTTTGATTACTTAAAAAGGAGGCGCATCAGCGTTCTAAAGCAAAGCACGCATACACTCTCGGACCTTGCCAATATTAAGGCATGTGAGGTCTGCCTCTCCCGACTCTATACGGACTAGTCCATTGGCAGAAATGACTTTATGAAATAGTTGTCATTTTTTCACAACATTGCCGACTAGCAAAAAAAAAAAAAAAAGAGTGGAAACTTAGAAAGACGACAAAATAAAGTTAGCTTTAAAAATTAAAACTTTGTGCAATTTTGTTTGTCCTGCTGGGCATGTTTTTGCCAGTCAAAAGCCTTCCGTTTGCAGGGCACTGGAAGTTAGAACAAAATAGTACCTCGATCATGTCGGTACCGGCACACGGGCACTAATTAAGTTGATCAATTAGTGCTTAAGCCCTGCTCCACACAGAGGAACGGAAATTATGCCAGACATGCCTTGACGAAATAAGAGGCTGTAAAGAAGAGTGCGAGGCAAACCAATGGTGAGCGACATGCAGGCTCTAAACCCTTTACTGAACACGACAGCGTCTCCCATATGAGACGCATGCGCAAGCGCATGCCCTCGCAGGCTCAACCCTAAAAACAAATTTAGCAGTATTTCACCATTAGGACATGTAAAACACACCAGTTCAGGTCCTACCTTTTAAATACACTGCACCCTGCCCATGGGGCTACCAGGAGCCTACTTTAGGGGTGACTTACATGTAGTAAAAGGGAAGGTCTAGGCCTGGCAAGTGTGTACGCTTTCCAGGTCTAACTGGCAGTTAAAATCTGCACACACAGACACTGCAGTGGCAGGTTCGAGACATGTTTACAGGGCTACTCATATGGGTGGCACAATCAGGGCTGCAGGCCCATTAGTAGCATTTGATTTACAGGCCCTGGTCACCTATGGTGCACTTTGCTAGGGATTTACTAGTAAATCAAATATGCCAATCATGGAAAAGCCAATTACTAATACAGTTTAGACAGAGAGCACTTGCACTTTAGCATTGGTTAGCAGTAGTAAAGTGCCCGGAGTATCAAAACCAGCAAACACAAGTTATAGCACAGATTCCAAAAACAGGAGGTCAGAAAGCAAAAAGTATAGGGAAACCACACCAAAAGCTGCCAGGTCTAACACATGTTCACTCCAGCTGAAAGTCGGGAGAACTATCCAACCTCTTGGGAGTTCTCATCACTAAGACGGAAAAACCTGGAAAGACCATCAGCGTTGACGTGATATGTTCCAGGGTGGTGTTCCACCGTAAAGTCCATTTCCTGCAGGGAGATGGACCACCTCAACAGTTTAGGATTCTCTTCTCACCCCTCATCTGCATTAGCCATCTGAGGGGCCCGTGGTCTATCTGAACCCGGAAGTAAGTCCCAAACAAGTAGGGTCTTAGCTTCTTCAGCACCCAGACCCTTGCAAAAGCTTCCCTTTCTATTGCACTCCACTTCTGTTCCTTGGGAATTAACCTCCTACTGATGAAGGATACAGGCGGATCTAGGCCCTCTTTGTTCAGCTGTGAGAGCACAGCTCCCACACCATGCTCTGAAGCATCTGTCTGCACCACAAACTCCTCGGAAAAGTCAGGAGGCTTGAGCACAAGTGCTGTGCACATGGCCTCCTTCAGGGTGTCAAAAGCAGTCTGGCACACCTCTGTCCAGACCACCTGATGTGGCTGCTTCTTGGAAGTCAGCTCAGTCAAGGGAACAACAATGGTGCCATACCCCTTGACAAATCTCCTGTAGTAACAGGTGAGTCCTAAGAAGGCCCTCACCCGGGTCTGGGCCTTGGGGGTGTCCAAGCCAGAATGGTGTAAATGTTTGCCTGTAGGGGTGCCACCTGGCCGCTCCCTCTCTGTTGTCCCAAGTACACCTCAGTTCCCTGCTCTATTTGGCACTTACTGGCCTTATTAGTGAGGCCTGAACTCTGCAGGACCTTCAACACTTCCTGGAGGTGGTGCAAGTGGTCCTCATACATGGAGCTGAAGACCACAATGTCATCGAGGTAGGTGGCACTGAGGTTCCCAAACCCAGCTAGGACCTGGTTGACCAGCCTCTGGAAGGTTGCAGGGGTGTTCTTCAACCTAAAAGGCTAGACACAGAACTGGTAGTGCCCCTCTGGTGTTGAGAACACCAACCTCTTTTTGGCCCCCCTCGGTTATGGCAATCTGCTAGTACCCAGATGTCAGATCGAATGTGCTGAGGAGCCTGGCAGCTCTCAACTGGTCAAAGAGCTGATCAGCTCGGGGGATGCGGTGTGCGTCAGTCCTGGTGATGGCATTGAGCCGTCAATAGTCAACACAGAACATACATTCAGGTGTGACACCAGGTGGAGCAGCCTTGGGGACCAGAACCACAGGATTGCACCAAGAGCTGTTGGAGTGCTCAATCACCCCTAACTCCATCTTAGAGACCTTCTCCTTGATGCTGTTCCTCACTCTTGTCAGTCACCCTGTAAGACTTGTGCTTAACAGCCAGACTGTCCCCAGTGTCAATATCATGCGTGCACCAATGAGTGACCTCAGGGGTGAGTGAGAACAGTGAGGCGAACTGACCCAGTAACTGGTGACAGTTCCTCTGCTGTTCTGAGGAAAGTAGGGGAGAGGTTCACACCCTCTTGAGTCCCATCTTGCTCATTTTGAGGACAGGAGGTCGGAGAGAGGTTCATTCTCCTCTTCCATCCCATCGTCTGTGACCAAGAGCATGGTTAACTCAGACCTCTCAAAGTGTGGTTTGAGGCAGTTTACTTGTAACACTCTAAAAGGGTTTCTAGGAGTCTGCAGTTCTACCAGGTAGGTGGCTTCACTCTTCTGCTCCTTCACCTCTAATGGTCCAGACCATTGGTCTTGGAGAGCATGGGACTGTGCCAGGGCCATCACCCACACTTTCTCACCAGACTGAAACTCAACCAGAGTGGTATTCTGGACATACCGGTGTTTCATATCTCCCTTGCTAACTTCCAGATTCACCTGGGTGAGTTTCCAGAAGCATGCTGTCTGGTTCCTGAAGGCCAACATGTAACTGAATACATCCCTGGGGTGTCTTCTTGGTAGCTTGCTTCCAGCCCTCCTTCACTAAACTGAGAGGTCCTCTCACAGGGTGCCCATACAGAAGTTCAAAAAGGCTGAAGCCACCCCCTTCTGTGGTACCTCCCTGTGGGCAAACAACAGACACGGTAAGATGATGTCCCACTTACGCTCCATGGGTTCAGAGACCGATAATCACGCCCTTCGGGGTACTGTTAAATCAACCAACCAAACCATTGCCTTGGGGGTGGTATGGCGTGGTGAACTTGTAGGTTACACCACAAGCCTTCCACATAGCTTTCATGAACAGCAACATGAAATTGGTACCCCGGTCAGATACCACCTCCTTGGGGAAACCCACATGGGTAAAGATCTCCATCAGTGTTCTGGCCACTGTGGGCGCTGTCACTGTCCTCAGGGAGATAGCTTCCGGGTACCGGGTGGCATGGTCCACCAAACCCAGGATAAACTGGTTGCCCGTAGCTGTCTTGGGATCCAAAGGCCCCACAATGTCAACGTCCACCTGTTCAAAAGGGGTGCTCATGATAGGGAAGAGTTGAAGAGGAGCCTTGCACCTCTTCCCAGATTTGCCACTCGCCTGGCAGGTCTGACAAGTCCTGCAGAACGCATCTGAGGTTTTTCTCATTTGAGGCCAAAAAAAGTGGGTGACAAGCTTATCAGAGGTCTTGCCCTGCCCCAAATGACCTGCCAGTGGCACATCATGAGCCAGACCCAGTAGGAAGGCTCTGAAATACTGGGGTACCACCAGCACACGGGCTGCCCTGGGCTCAGCAACCTTAGGCTCACTATACAGGAGATAATTCTCTCAGTAAATCAGGTGAGATCCAGAGGTGTTACCAGCTGCCTGGGCCTCGGCCTGTTTCCGAAGGACATCAAGGCTGGAGCATGCTTTCTATGCTGCTCGGAACTCCTCCCTGGTGGTGCCTCCTTCCAATGGGTCAGCTCAGGCAGGCCCCCCAGTTCAGCCATTTCTTCTCCTGTAGGTTTCGGGTCGTCCCCCTCAGGTCCAGCCTCCTCGTGGACCGTGGGAACCTCAGGAGCAGGTTTCCCGCTCCCCTTGCCTCCCCCTTGTCTGGAAGGCACCTGGGCCACTGTTTCAGGCTCCAGGCCCTTCTAATCACGATCTCTGGCTGCCATGGACCGTGTGGTCATGCACACCCACTCTGCAAATCCCAACATTTCTAAATGTGATCTGAGCTCCACCTCCTTCCAGTTAGTATGCTCCAGATCGTTCCCTAGCAGTCAGTCAGTCAACAGGCAAGATTCACACACCCTCAAGGAATCTGAGACCCCCCCACCAATTCAAAGTGAACCTGAGCTACCAAGCTTTGGCACGCACTGTTGTCTACTGTGACAACCTGGTGGACCACATGAGGGACTACCTGCTCCTCAGACACCAGATGACAGCGGACTGTTGTCATACTGGCTTCTGTGTCTCTTAGAGCCTCCACCTGCCTCCCATTGATGGTTATTCACTGCCTGTACTTCTTTGTAATATCAGACATGTGGGTTCTCTGGACCACCTCCCTCTCCCCTGGGGAGACTAGGGATAACTCATCTGACTCCCCACGACTGACTGGAGCCAATTCCTCTCTAAGCACTAAACTGGCCACCCCAAGTAACTGTCCACCGGGGGGGGGGGCTGTGCCCGCTTAGGACACTTGGGACTCCCTCTGATGTGCCCTTCCTGGCTACAGGCAAAGCACTTGATGGGACCCTACCTTGCAGGCTTTCCTAAGGGAACCAACTCTTTTTCTAAACAGGGGGCTGGGAATCTTTAACCTGGGAACTAGGGCCCTTTAGAGAACTTCTTACTTTTATCCTTGTCCCCCTGCTCCTTCTTCTGTTGGGGACCCTGCCAACCCTTGGCGGAGTCTCCTACATACAACTTCTTATGGACCCTGGTACTCACCCAACGGTCCGCTTCCTGAGCAAGCTTCCTGGGTTCAATACATAGAAGTTAATGGCTGTCAATCAAGTGCTGGTGCAGCTCTGGAAAATACCGACTAGACAAGTACTTCCATGCAAACAAATTGTACAGTCCTTGGTAATCTGTTAACTCACTGCACTACACCCAACCATTCCGTGCACTGCAAAATGTATCCGCACACTCAAGCCAGGTCTGGGAAGCAAGTACTCTCCCTGAACTTCTTCCTGTACATTTCTTCTGTCAGGCCATACCTAGTGATGAGGGCATCTTTCGTGTTAGAGTAGGTGAGCTCACTAGCTGATCCTAGTGCTAACGAGGTGTCCCTCTCCTCTGCTGTGAAGTAGTTCCACAGGCCCGCTCCTAATCCCCTCAGGGATCCTGTGCATGTGGAGAGCTGCCTAATAGCCCTGAAACCACCTGTGGATGTCATCCTTCTTAGTTTACTATTTCCCTACATTCTTGGGAAAGTACACTCTTCTCTCAGACTGCACTGTAGAAACGCTGACACCATCTGCGCTGGACTTGCTCTTTATGGCCAACACCTTTAAACTTGTCCCATGGGCTAACATCATTTTCGCTCTTCCATGGCCAGTGCCATTTTCTTTGCATCTGCCTCCCTAGCCATTTGACCAATTTCAACTCGAGCTTCTCAAGCTCCAAATGATACCTTCTCTCTGCTTTCTGTCCCTCAGTTCCATGTGGTCATATCCTTAGAAGAAACACTACTGCCTGCCCTTAAGGCCCTCTCACCAGGCAGGATCTGGTTATCTTCCAAGTTATTATGTATGCTCTCCAACTCCTCATCCCCAACGTGATTCTCCTCCTCTGTGTGCTCTTCAGCATCTTTGCAGCCAACCAGGCCCTGGACAGTTTAACTCCTTACAAAATTGACTGAGCAGAGAAGCTGTGTAATCTTCCAACTTCTCTAACTCAAACACCACTTTTGTAGCAACTGCTGATGGCTCCCCAGATTGAGACATGCTTGTGCATAAGGTTAAAAAAGGTGCTGACTTTCAAAAGGCAGAGAAATCCCAGAAAGGAAAGGGGAGAAAAACAAGTAGTATGTGGTTATGTAGTGGTCTGCACTAGAACTGTAGTGTACACTAATCACTATATGTCAAATACAAATACAAGTTCTATCCTCACTGCTGATCACCAATGTAAGAAATTGGTTCTCTAGTTGGCAGTCGGTATACACCCTGTGCAAGTAGGGACCATCACTCTAGTCAGGGTAAGGGAGTCACACACCTAAGATAACCCCTGCTCACCCCCTTGGTAGCTTGGCACAAGCAGTCAGGCTTATCTCAGAGGCAATATGTAAAGAATTTGCACGAACACATACAGTAACACAGTGAAAACACCACAAAAGGACACCACACCAGTTTAGAAAAATAGCCAATATTTATCTAAATCAAACAAGACCAAGATGACAAAACTCCAACATACACAGACATGAGTTATCAATTTTTAAAGTAAAAGGAGTCTTAATACATAGAAGTTAATGGATGCGTTGTTTTAACACAAAGTACCTTGTGAGCGTCAAAAATAAAGCCGTAGGCGTGATGTATCAAAAAAGTAAGCAATGCCTCGATTCCTTACTCGCAAATGAGGCCGTACGTCGATTCTTTCATCGCCCAGTAAGCAAAGTGTAGATCTTTTTCCCGCAGGAGAGCGATGCGTCGCTTTCCGGGCCCGCAGCTTCAGGTCCGTGAGGTGATGCTGTAGATTTTGACACCCAGCAACGATGCATTGAAAATCCATACGCACAGCAACGATGAATCGACGTCGAGCTGGCAATGTGTCAATTTCTGAAGCCGCGCTGCAGGTGCTGCATCTGTTTTACAGCTGCGAGGCGGGTGCTGCGTTGATTTTACAACCTTTGTGCAGATGCTGTGTCGATTTTACAACCGCGGTGCAGGTGCTGCGTCGATTTTCTGCCACTCGCCTCTGTTGCACGGATTTCCGCCTTGGGTTCAGCCACTCCTCCTTTCAAGGGCCCAGGGACTGGATGTGGCACCACTTGGCAGGTCAGGGTTCTCAGCAAGAGAGCCCAGGTGCTGGCAGGTGAAGTCTTTGGTGGCCCTGAGACTTCAGAACAGGGGGTAAGTTCCGTCCATGTCCTTGGAGACACTTCACAAGCAGTGTTGCAGAAATCAAAGTCCAGTCCTTTCACTCCCAAGGCAGAAGCAGTAGCAGTAGCAGCAGCCCAGCACTGCAAAGCAACCAGCTGAGTGGCAGGTTCTCGTCAACCTTCAAACCATTCTCCTTGGCATAGGTTCCTCTTAATCCAAGAGCAATCTAAAGTTGTGGGGTCAGCAGTCCAATACTTAAAATACTCATTTCTGCCTTTGAAGTAGGCAAACCTCAAAGGAAAGTCGTTGTAGTGCACAGGACCTTGCCTCTTCCTTGCCCTGCCTCAGCCACACTGTAAGGGGTGGAGACTGTATTGTGAGGGGACAGACACAGCCCTTTCAAGTGCAGGTGAGAGCTCCTCATTCTCACTCTAGCCCAGGAAGACTCATCAGGATATGCAGAACACACCTCAGCTCCCTTTGTGTTACTGTCTAGAGTGAATTCATAAACAGCCCAGCTGTCAGTCTGACCTGGACGTGGATTCAGCAGCCAAGCAGAGGCACAGAATTGTTAAGCAAGAAAATGCCCACTTTCTAAAAGTGGCATTTTCAAACAGACAATCTAAAAACCAACTTATCCAAAAGCTGTATGTTTAAATTGTGAGTTTAGAGACCCTAAACTCCAGATCTCTATCTGCTCCAAGTGAGAAACTACACCTAGAAGGTATTTCTAGGCAATCTCCATGTTAACCTATGGGAGAGATAGGCATTGCAATAGTGAAAAAACAACTTAGCAGTATTTCACTATTAGGACATGTGAAACACACGAGTACAGGTCCTACTTTAAATACACTCCACCCTGCCCATGGGGCTACCTTGGACCTATCTTAGGGGTGACTTACATGTAGTAAAACAAGAAGGTTTGGGCCTGGCAAGTGTGTACGCTTGCCAGATCTAACTGGCAGTTAAAAACTGCAGACACAGACACTGCCGTGGCAGGTCTGAGACATGTTTACAGGGCTACTCATTTGGGTGGCACAATCAGGGTCACAACTGTTTCTCAGACACTTTATCAGGACAGTATTGATTCATCCTATTTCCCATTGCAGTCCAAAGAGACGTTCAGCTCAACATAATATGCTTCATACTTCCACCCACGGTGAGGAACTTGTGGGGAATCCTTAATGCTAGTTTGCAGCCGTTGGGACTTGCCGAACGGAGTGGATCTGTGTACTGCACATGTAACCAGGATGAATTAACAGTCTAGATAACTTTTTGTAGAAGCAGCATTAAGATTCCCCACGCATTCCTCACTGTGGGTGGAAGTATGAGGCATATTATGTTGAGCTGAGTGGATTTTTGGACCGCAAGGGTAAGTGGGAGGAATTAATAGTGTCCTGATACAGTGTCTCAGAAACAGGGAGCAACTATTGTTGTAATAATAAATTCCTTCATGACACGTTGTCCTGGGGATGGTCTCAAGGACTGTTTGAGCCGCGGGAGACTGAAACATTGACTATAGACCCTCATGATGAAACTCATCGCATTTCTGCTGGAAAATTTCATGAAGGATTCTGATTACCTGTGTGGCATCAGACAGGAATGATCAATGATTAAATATTGTTTGCATTCGATAGGGGGTTGGTGCCTTCCTTGTGTCCCCTCGATGTGGAATTAGTGGGACTGGAGTAGGTTACCTGTGTTTGTATACTGATTACTTAGTGTTGTTGCTGCTCTAATTTCTTGTATAAACTTGATGATCATATAAAATTGACATCCATTATATATCATGCCGTATGTGGATTTGTTCAATTATAGTTTGCCCATGCTTGGATTAGAACATTAAATGTTGATATTCATCTATATTGAGTTAATTATCAAAATGAGTCTTCCTTGAACATTTGTTATATTAGAATTTAAAGAACCCAGTGCACGGGGGAACATTTGGTTACCCTTTCTATTATGGTAGCTCAAGACTTTACAGCACAACCCCTACAATGGCGGGATAGCCCTCCCCTACATCTAGGACTACTGTTGAGCGACACACTTAATCCCTGTTAATGATTGGATACACGTCACAGAGCCACCCCACATACAGGCTGGAAAGATCTCTTCTGGAGCTGCGCTCACACCTCCACTACTTTACAGTGGCAAGGGCATGCAGGGATTAATCCTCCCGGCGACTCATGTGACCTCTTAAGCATGTGAAAGGGCAACAAAAAATATTGTTTGGGTCTGTAAAATTAATAAGGAGACCCCACTCTGGAAAGGAGCATGGCTATGAGTGAAAAGTAAACATAAAATATTTGAGGCATGGGATCTGATTGGGATTTCAACTGTTGGAGATATCCTAGAAGGCGGAAAATTCAAACTGCTGGCGACATTCTGCCCAGAATATAACCTACACAGGTCCAAGTTTCTTAAATATGGGCAATTGAGACATGCATAGTTAGCAGAAGGGCTGATAGGCACTAAAATACCAGAATATGCACCTTTAGAAGGGAGAGTATTACAATACGATAATCTGGTTCAACTAAGGGAGCGAGACATAGGAGATCTAGAGGTTATTGACTGGGAGGCGGCCCTCATTCACCCCAGGGAGGTAGCCATTAAGTCCAGACTGCACCTTCTCCAATACAAAATACTACATAGGGTATACTATGGGAGGTGTATGCTTCACACAATAAGTAGAATATCAGCCTCAATGTGCCGTAGATGCCATGATGCAAGGGATGACTTTATGCATACACTATGGGGGTGTCCTCACATTCTGGCATACCAGATCAAGATCATTGATGGGCTTGGTGCTATCCTGGAGGTCACACTCCCAACAGATCCTAAAGTCTGTAATACTAGGTATCCCGAGTGATGGACCTCTATATGTTGCGGAGAAGGTCACTATTCACAGGAGGGCCTGCCCTAAAAAGTTTTGTAAAGTATGGGGCCGCTGGATGAACTACTATGGGCTGGGCTTGATATACAATGCGAAAGAACCCTTAACTAGTACAGAACCTGGTTTATCTCTTGGGCTGGTTAGACAACCGCCGTGAACATAATACATTTTAGACACAGACACGGTGATGCTTATTTATGTATTGTGGTGCTCCATTACATCTGTATTGCCTTTTAATATGGTCTAGCTGCTGCATTGATTGCTGTGTCTTGTGTAATTGTCCTCTACACAACTGTTGTTGCTATTTGGCTTACAATGTGGTTGGTGCAGTAAAATAGAAAATAAAAAGACATTTAAAAAAAGTCTAGTAGAAGGACATCTTGATCAGGTACTTTACCTGATTGCAGCTGGCTAATGGTAGTTTCGGTCTCTTCAACTGAGAGATTTTTCAGTCTGTTTCAATCAAGCTGTGCCAGTCAGTGGAAGTTAGGGACTCCATGACTTGTTCTATTGTGGTCCAGTTATTGTACTGTTTTAAAATATATAGCAACTCCACCTCAGATATTATTTCCTTGTTTGTGTTTTCCACCATTCTTCTCTCTTTATGAATGCTCCAACACCCCAACAGTTTCCCCACTTTATTCCATGTCTTGTATAGTTTATTTTGCACTCCAGTATAAAGTGCTTTGATGATGTTGGTACCTATATCTTTATGCTTGTCTTTTAAAGGCCTCAGTCCCTCAGACCATCACTTGTAAATAAAGCCCTTTTGGTAGTTTCAAGATCCTTAACTGTCTGGATCAGCTGTCAGTTCTTATAGACAACTGAAGACATTACTAAGAACAAATTTGTAGTCTTACCATCAGGAAACATGGGAATCTATTATTCCATAGGCAATTTTGGAGGTCTGTCTTGGTGATCGATACACATCTTGTGTGCTGTTTGTTTTGGGGTGAAGGGCTGTCTGACCCATCTGGTGGATCTTTCTAGAGTGGTGCCACCTACTGCATGGAAGGGAGATGTGGCATTTATGTGACTTAATTGTGTTCTCCTGTTTGTGGGGTGTTATTTAGTCAGACAGCAGCGTCCCAACAAATAGTCCACAAGGTCCGTCTAATGTACATCCACATACCCCCAGTGGGCTGGTCGCATGCCAGTTCACTTGGGTGCTTTACAGATCGTGTGGGTCCCGTGCTCACTGTGTCAGTAGAACCAAGCTACAACCGACTGACTGATGAGCTTGAATCAAAGCGAAACAGGCTTTGGGTTGGTTATGTTCCGGTTCAAGGAGGACCTGTCCTACACAGTTCTATTTGGACCTGGATCAAGACTGATTTGCCTATGGCTGGGTCTAAACTGAGGTGGCATGGTGTGCAAAATAATGATGGACTGGGATGTGGCCCTGAGTAATTACCAGTTGCTGAGAATAATTCAAGCTGTTCATCCATCATTTATTTGTATACTTTATGTCTGAAGGAGGCCCCTGCCCCAGTAATCATTGGGGAAATAGTAGTCTCTCATCTAGGAAGGGGCCTTTCCCTCCACACTGCTCCTAGGCTCCACCTGGCGCCACGTCTTCTTTAGGTGCTCTCTGTATTCTCTGTTAGTAGGCTGATTAGTCACATCTAATTCACTGCTTGCGCAGTCTCATTTGGAAGGGACTGCTTCCGCTGCCATATCTGGGGGCCCCCCAAGGGACTCACTTACTTTCTGTTAGAAGTGCCCAAGTCCCCTGTGCTGATCTTACCCCTGTGATCAAGGCCAACACCTCCTCCTAAATCCCAGAGGTACTGACCTGCACGAGTGCGCCTCTTCCTTACACAACCACAGCCTTTCCCATCCGGGTCCTGGGTTAGTTGGTCCTCAAATGGCTCTCCTCCCTGGTAAAGACTAATCGCAGCTTCCATGTCCTCCTAGGAGGCTCAGTCTTTCGCAATGGCTCCAAAACATAGCAATTGTCATCATAGATCCAGCCGGCGATCTAGCTTCATCATTTATTCGGTGTGCACTTTTTTCAGGTTTGCTCATGTTTTCTCTCTTGCTTTCAATTGTCACCAGTATATTGGGTGAGATATTTTCCTCTAAAGTGAGATTTATTGATAGTTTTTGGTGACAGGTGAAGAGTGCCCTGGGAACACGTCTACTCACTTGGCCATTGTTAGGTCTGCCATTCTTAGAGTGGTCTTTCCCTAAACTTTTACCCTTTTACTTTCTTTTTTTCGCTGTATCTTTTTGTTGGCCTTAAGACTCTGAGTACTTTACCACTGCTAACAAGTGTTAAAGTGCATGTGCTTCTCCCCTAAACATGGTAACGTTGGTGTATCCACAATTGGCATAGCTAATTTACTTGTAAGTCCTTTATAAAGTGGTATTCCATATGCCCAGGGCTTGTAAATGAAATGCTACTAGTGGGCCTGCAGCAGTAATTGTGCCACGCATTTCAGTAGCCTTAAACATGTTTCAAGCCTGCCATTGCAGAGTTTCACTGCCACTTTAATTTGGAGTTTAAAACTTCTTGCCAAGCCTTAACTCCCCTCTTCTCATATATATGTCATCTCTAAGGTAGTCCTTAGGTAGCCCATAGGACAGGGTGCTATGTAAGTCAGAGGCAGGACATGTACTTAAAGTTTTACGTGTCCTGGTAATGAAAAATACCCAAAATAGTTTTTCATTACTATGACACTTGCTTTTCTCAAAGGCCAGCACTGGAAATTCCTTAATATACTTTTAAGTTGTAATTACTAATCAGAAAGGAGTAGCTGCATCGTGTTTCATATAATTGGAATGGTAATGATAAATCCTCTCTACTAGTAAAGTCAGATTTAATATTATTTTAGAAATGTCACTTTTAGAAAGTGAACAAACACAAATGATGGATGGAATACGGAACCAATCAAACATTCACCTCCAGTCACAGATCTGGGTTAATCCATCAATTCTTTAGCTCACCATGCCACCCCAGTTTGGACCCAGCCATATGCTACTCAGTCTTGAACCTGTTCTCCACGGGAACAGTCCAGCCTGAACCGCCAAGCCGGGTCCTTCCTGCACCGTAAACAAGCATCCTGGGACCGGTTTAAGGGTATCACCCTTCATCAGCCAGGCTAGCTTAAATCCAGTGGCACAGTGAGCCTGGGACCCAGGTCTGGGCATTCCCAGCGCACTTATGGCGACAAAAGCAAACATACCCAAATGATGGACGTTTGATTTGCTCTGCATTCCGTCCATCTTCTGTTGTTTTTGCATTTGTCACCCCAAGTGGGAAGGGTATGCCCAGACGTGGGCCTCGTGGTTGCTATGCCATCAGATTCAAGCTAGCCTGGCTGATGAAAGATGATACCCTGAAACCGGTCCCAGGATGCTTGTCTCTGGTTCAGGAAGAACCTGGTCTGGCAATTTGGGCTGGACTGTTCCCATGGGGATCAGGGTTGAGATTGATTTGCATATGGCTGGTTCCAAACTGGAATGGCATGGCAAGCAAAAAAAATGATAGATTAAAGCCAGATCTGTGACTGGAGGTGAAAGTTTGATTTGCTCTGCATTCCATCCATCTTCTGTTGTTTTTGCACTTTTAGAAAGTGGGCATTTCTTTGCTCTCGCTGCTCTTTGCGCCTGACAGCCTGTCTCCAAATACACACCTGGTCTGGGCTGGGTGACAGCTACATTTTGTGCATTCCTTCCAGGCACCCACAACACAGGACACTCAGCTGCATCTGCATTCATCTGCATAGTGATGGGTTATCCTGAACTGGAAGAGTGGGGGGGGAGCTCACACACACACTTCAAAAGGGTAAGTGCCTGTCGCCACACAAAGGGCTGATTACCCCCTACTGATAGTCTGGAGCCCAGGCAGGGTTGAAAGGGAGAACTGCACACTTTAGAAGGATCCTTTGAAGTCATCCCCAACATCAAAGGCAATTTTTAGTATAAGTACTGGAGCTCTGACCCCGTAAAATCAATACACTTTTGGACCTGAAAGAAACTATGCTAGAAAAAAGGCTTCTGTGCTGAAAGGATTCCCACCTTGCTATGCTTGACTGTTTCCAGGAACTGCTGACCTGCTTTGCTGAGCTGCCCTGAGGCCTATTGACCTCTGCCCTGCCAAAAGGAACTATGGACTACCCCAGAGTGACTCCAAGGGCTTGCTGGCTTGCCTACTGTTCTTCCACGAGGTCTTGAGGACATCAAAGACTTTGTGAGCAGCTTAAACCGAACTTGCTGCACCATTCATCAAGTACCCACTCTCTGCTTCAGGAGAGCATTCCTGGGAGGTCTGCTGGAGTGCAGCGCATAAATACCCTTTCCGCCCCTCTCTGGGAGAAGCAGACTGTTCCTTTTTGGGATTCTCCTGGTGAATGTGGCTATTCACTATAACTTGCACCCGACGAGACTGTCCGGTCACTGTGAACCATTCCGACACACTAGGTGTGCCTTCGCTGATATCCACAAGTTCTGCTGCCAGAGGTGACCTGCCCAGTTTCTCAGGCAACTGCAACACGTTATATGTGCCTGCACCTCGCCTGCCATGCCCCAGCCTGGTTCTTCTCTCAGCGGCGTGCCATTCTGACCAGGCACCTAATTTGCCCCAGCCTGCAGCCACTGCGGTGCAATTCCTTGTTTTAACTTGGAACCGAGCAGAACTGACATTGTGACGCACCGTTCCTCACTGTGTTGGATACCTACATGTTACTCATATCAAGGGCTCCTCTTTTTGTGGTATTTATTTTCTGTATTTATCCATATTTATTTTTTGGCCATTTTTTTTGTATTTATCCATATTTGTTTTGTGAACAGATGAGGTGATAATTCGTATATTTTCACGGATAAACATGCGCTCGTATTGCCAAAACTAATAAAATAATAAACCCAGATAAAAAAAAAAATAGCATAAATAAATGTTGCAATATGCAGTAATGCAGTTCATGCAAATCTCATTGAGTTTTGTAATTCCCCATGCAGCCAATATGTACAGCTATTGATTGGCATGGAGAGTCACTCAAAAGAAGCCAAATATTTTTCAGCTTTTAAAAATAAATACAGACAGGAAGCATAATGTTTTCTGTCTGTATTTATCTGTAAAAACGGAAAACGGAGAGCCCTACTCATATCTGCAATATAGCTCTGGTGGGGCCTAAATTGACTTCTGTGCATCAATTTCCATAAACAGCCATATTTAACTCTTTACCCAAGTTACCGTAAATACGCTAAGACACTCCCAGCAAAAGCCTTGCATTTGATATTTTGAAAATTGAATAACTCTTATTTAATGATTGGATTTTTGTCATTTTGGTCTTATGCAACTCAGATAAATATTCTCTTTTTTTCCAATCCTATGTGGAGTCCTTTTGTGATGTTCTAATTGAGTTGCCGTGTGTGTGTTGCACAAATACTTTAAACATTACCTCTTAAGTTAGGCCTGCCTGCTCCTTGCCAAGCTACCAGAGGGTGAGCACAGCATTAATTTAAAGGGTGTGTCAGACTCACCCTGATTAGGATTGTGGTCCCTACTTGGACAGGGAGCATACCTCTGTCAACTAGAGACCCAATTTCTAACAGCCATCTTGGCTCTTTCCCCTGTTTGAATTTTAAAAAAATGTAAAGTGTTGCCTCCATGAGTTAGGGGTTTTGTTACAAGAGCGTCTCAGATGTCTTGTGTTAGGATGTATTTTCTACTTATTGTGGATAGCTGTATGCCTGTTGAGCATGTACACTTGTGTGGTCCTGTGACCTCCATATTGGTACAGTCTGCATATTTTGGCCCTCTCAGTTCATACATTTGGCGGTTTCCCCGATTAACTAGTTGAGGGTTTCAGGTGGCCTGAAAATTATTCAGTTGCTTCCCCCTCCTTTTCCTCCGCCCCATCCTCCTCCCTGCCTCATTTCTCCCTCAGAACAGGAGTTATGGTGGCTCCTTATTGGCTTCAATTGAGCCAGGAGGAGAAAGAGGGGTTAGCCTGCGACGTGGGCCTCATCTCTAATGTTGCTTCATGAAAAAGGGCTATTTGTTTCAAGGTGTTTCATTTTTCACCCCTTGGTTGACTTGGTTACTTTATATTCTTTCCACATGTCTGGAGGAGGACTCGCTCTGTTTCAGTAGCTATTGGGTTGTTTTTCAATGGGGTTCCGAAACCTGCAGGGGTGCATGGGAATGAGGTCTAAGAATGGTTCAAAGCTTCTGTTTAATTAACTGATTTTGTGATGACTAATGTATGTGACTGACTGCTGGCGTAGTCATCCGAACAAGTATTGAGAAAGATAAAGGGTGAATAAATTGAATTGAAAAGATGTTATTGTGAATAAGCCTAGCCTTCCAGTAGCTAATAAACCTAACACAAAATTAGTTTATGCAAGAAGGTGCAGTTATGGACTCCAATGCTAATTCACAGTATATGGAAGGCGGAGGGGTTCCGCATGAGAGGCATAGTATGGGGGGGGATAGCACATGTAAAGGGACATCCGCATGTTGAGCTGCATGCTTGATGATTTTAATTTGTGATACTTGTATTTCTAATTAACCTGAAAAGCCGGTCTGCATGCTTTGAATACAATGGTACGGGGTAAGCGTACTACTCGCATATCTTTTAACATGGACATTACCATTGTGTCTTGTACTTCACTTTAGCCCATTTATGTATTGGTTGATATGCAAAACCCGTTTGGTCTATTGGCTGTGTCTGAGGAACTGACTCTTTCAATCCCTCTTTTGCAGATGTGCTAAAAATGGATATACTTCAAGATGGTATCATCTCTCCTGTGGGGAGCATTTCTGCAACGAATGTTTTGACCTCTACTATCGAAGGTATGACATCTGCCTCAATCATTTTCAAGCTTTTTCTAAAACTGCTAGTGTTAGACTGCATGCTCTGTAGCTTGCCTTAACAGACACATTCAAGCAGTAATTCGCTGCCTGCTGTCTTTAGACTGATGTTCACTCCGAAGTAAATATAGAAATTGCTTGCCAATCTTTTGTTGCAATTCTTTCACCATTTGTTTTTTTCTTCATCTTCAAACAAGGCACACGTTCCCTCCCCCTGAACTTTCTTACTTTTTGTATTGTCAGCAGTAGTCTTCTTGATGTCTTACTTTACTTTATGTAGATATTTAAAATAATGTTTATAGGTAGAGCTTTGAAAATTGATTACATCCTTGTATTTTATGTCTTAATACATACAAAATTAATGCGATCACACATCACCTCTCTACAGATCATAATTAAAGTGTTCCGCTATACTGCGTTACTTTAAAAGATTTATTTAATTATTATTAACAGTGGTAATTTGCAGCAAATGCCATTGGTCCAGCTTCATGAACAGCAATGTATTTAACAAAAAATTTGTTTTCTATGGTAGGAAGATAAACATTGAAAATAGTAAACAATGCAATTAGCCTTTAAAGGTGGGGATATTCACCATGTCTGGAATTAACTAATAACTTAGGAATAGTGAGAACTTTTCCTTAACGTCTTTGTTTTCATAGCTTCGATCCAGGCTAATGGCCCACCAAACAAAGAACCACGTAGCGAGCATTAAAGACAAGGGATGGACAGATGGTTAATCTAGATAAATGAGGGCATTGACAAAGCGGGAAGGTTCCAGAGGTTTTACCCAAAGTTACGTAAGCCAGACCCAGCAGATGCCATGTTAATTTCTGAGTATATACAACAGGCGAAACTAGATAAACTGATCCCATTGGAGATGGAGTTACGCAATGAACCAGTCCAGGAGGAGGAAATTATAAAGTCAGTTAAAGATCTGAAGCCATTGAAAAGTGCTTGGCCCTGATTCCTTGTTGCCCCTGGTTTATATAACATATTGGCCCTTAGTGATTGGCGTGATGATGAGACAGCGAAACTTTTTTTATCACTGATTAAGAAAGATGGCAGAGGCAAGAATCTCTGTGATTCTCAAATTGAGGAAAGATGGAGGGGACTGCAAGTTATACCGGCCTGTATTCCTCCTAAACAGAGATGTATTTGAAAATCTTGATGACTAAACTGACTTGGTGCTCCCACGCCTGGTCCATCCGGACTAATCTGAATCTGTGGAGGGTCAGCAGTAATACATAGAAAGTTACACATATTATTGATATGGTGCCTAGCCGTATAGGAAAATCATGCTACTCTCTTTTAATGCTTAAAAACCTTGGATAAAATTAAATGGGGATTCACGAGAGGGACAGTGAAGGCCTTTGAATTTTGCCATACATTTAAGAGTATGATGTGGGCTAACTACACGGCTCAGCATGCATGAATCAGCATAAACTGGTTAGATTCGGGAAGGGTGGTGGTGGGGAGAGGAACTCAGAGGATTGTCCTCTTTCCCCTATGTATTGAGCCATGTGCACAACACATAAGACACGACAATCATCCGTGAATTTAAGTTTGGCCCAGATAATCTCAAACTCTAAATTTTTGAAGGGGACGACCTGTTCTCTCTGTCGGAGCTGAGGCACCACTCACGTCACTAATGTTAGAGCTGGGCACATTTGATCTTTACTCTATTCCCAACAACCTTCACTTTCTGCATGGGCAGGCTCCTTTTAAAAGGAACACAAAGACAGTAATTGTACTTCTCATAAACTGCAATAGATCAGCCCGTAATGCTGTCGCTCAGTCAATACTCCTTCTTTTCACTTTTTGCAAAATTCCATGCTCATCCTACCTAAACATTCCTAACCTACTCCACCCTCTCAGGTGGCTGATAAAACTACATTTCTCTCTTTAGCTTCCTTTATTCATGTTATTCTATATTTGACTGCTGCTTTTGATACAGTGTCACTGTTTTGTATTCCCTCTCTTGGTTTGGTAACTTCTGTACGTTTTGATTGTTTTGATCCTATCTACCATATTACACTTTCCCTTTGTCCCGAAAGGGTACAGGATCATCTCCAACTTCTCTCTGCTCTGGAGTTCCCTATGGTTTCCTTCACTTCTCATCGTAAACTGTGACTTCGCATCATAAATTGGGTTATTATTTGGATTTTCTTTACTGATTTTGCTCAACTCTATTTAGTTTCCCTCTTCCTCTTTCTCTCACTAATCACACCTTTTATTTTCTTCCCACTTAGAAGGTCATTCCCGGACACAAAACCGTTATCTTCATCCTTCTAAAATAAAAACAGTTTTCTTTCCTGTCTCGAACTAGTCACCAGTTTTTTACCAGCATCTCCAACCCTCACTGTGTTCTCTTCCATACGTGCTTTATAATCTCGTCTTGTTAAATCTTTCTTTTACTTTCAGTTCTTTGCACTAGTACTGTCCTGTCCATTACAGTAATACAGCACAAATACAACTTTCTCTTCTAATGGGTATGTCTTCTCACAGATTTCTCATCAATTGTGCAAGGGATCAGACTGGATTTAATTTGCAAGTAGTGCTCCCAGTGGATGCAAGGTGACACCCACTCGATGCCAACTGCAAAGTTTCTGATGCACCCTGGAGGCAATGATGTAGAGATTCTGTACATATGCAGTCACTTCCTCTTACTCCTCATTCTACAGGCCCTGGTGCCTAAAGTTGACTGAACAGTTATGCATAGATATTTTTCCTTTTTTTAGTTTAATCACTTCATGTGTCTCTTTCTAAGCCCAGTGGTTTAAATCTTGTTGAGCCTGCGAGAGTGCTGTTTCCAGATCAGACCTGCTTACAACCTGCATGTGGCTGGCCATGCACAGCCAGGGAAGGTGTTACAATCCTCCGTTTCCTCTAAAGAGCTCAGTACTTCTTCACAGAATCAGTCTCCAATATGGAAGGAACAGTCTCCACCTCTCTGAGGAAAAAATAGTTAAACAGAATTCCCGTTCATTTATGCCCTGGAATTGCACATCCCTTTCTGAAGAGAAAGCACCCTTATGTTGTTAGCTACTTATTACAAGCCCTTTCTGGTCATGGAGGAACTGCAGCTGAAACCCAAGATATCTCCTGCCCAGTACTTAGCTATATTGGAATTGACATCTGTGATTTGTAATCGTTAACTTTCAAGGAAGTACTTAATCAGTTACTCATGTAGGGTGATTTAGGATTAGAAATTTATATACAGGTATCACATTAAAAACACTATGGGGGTTATTACATCTTTGGAGGAAGTATTAATCCGTCCCAAAAGTGACGGTAAAGTGACGGATATACCACCAGCCGTATTACGAGTCCATTATATCCTATGGAACTCGTAATACGGCTGGTGGTATATCCGTCACTTTACCGTCACTTTTGGGACGGATTAACACCTCCTCCAAAGTTGTAATAACCCCCTATGTATTTATGTTTTCCAGGCAGTTGCATCCTTTTACAAGAGGTTTGGTTAATGCGAGGCATCAGCTAAAAAAATAAAGGTCCTTCAACCTCTGGTTCCTCTGTCTAATGTAGAGGTGGGGAATCTTGGAAACAGCATGATTTCTAATGGAGAGCCTCAGAAGGCTGAAACTCTTATTCAGTAGTCCCGCCACTACAGGAATGCCAGGGCCACATGAAGGCTGGCCGATGTTATGTAAGGTGAAATAACCATGAATGGATTTCCATGCTTGGGTACTTCTAATCATAAATGGCCCTAAAAAGCAGGTAGAAAAACCCCAGTACATCAAGGACATTATTTTTTTTTTGTATTTCATAAACATACTCCTACTTTGGGATTTGGTTGCAGACAAAAAAACATAGTGCCTGTTAGACCTGGCATATTTTGGCTTGTTTCCCATCTTTTTGCTTTTTGACTGATAGTAAGCTGACTGACTCTGGACTACTGGGTGAGTACCAAGGTCCACAAGAAGGTATATGGGTAAGATTCAGCCAAGGGTGGGCAGGGTCCCCAGCAACTGAGTGAGGACGGGGGGAAACAATGGTGGACAAAAGGAGTTCTCAAAAGGGCCCTAATCTAGTACCCAGGGTAAAACTTCCCATCCCCCCAGGAGATAAGAAACCATGGCTGTCTTCAGTAAAGCCTACATGGACGGGACCCTGCAAATGTTTTGCTTGTGACCAGGTGGACCACATGAAGGGGGATCCCAAGTGTTCCAAGTGGACACAGCCACCCACCGGTGGTCAGACCAAGGATTTGGCCTGTGTTGCGCTTGGGGAGGAGTTGGTCCCAGGTGGATGTGGGGAACCAGCTGAGATGACCCTTGTCTCGCCAGGAGACAGTGAGATGGTCCAGAGAAACCTAATGCATGATAACACTAAAAGGTACAGGCAGTGGGTGACCATCAATGGGTAGAGGCTTTCTGAGATACTGGAGCCAGTGTGACCACGGTCCAGTGTCACGTGGTGTCTGAGGAACAGATAGTCTCTGGTGTGTTCTACCAAGTAGTTGCAGTGGAGAACTCTAAACGCCAGTGTAGGGTAGCGCAGGTTTCCTTTGAATGAGGGGTCTCAGGTTTCTTGAGGGTAACTGTGAGTCCCACTGTGACTGTTGACTGTCTGCTGGGCAACGACCTGGAGACTTCTGACTGGACAGAGGTGGAGCTCAGGTCGCACTTGGGGATGCTGGGGTTGCCAGAGTGGGCATGTGTGACCACACTGTCCATAATAGTCAGTCAGGGTGAACAGAAGGACCTTGAGACAGTGGCCCAGATGTCTGCCAAGAGAAAGGGCAGGGGGTGCGAGAAACCCCCCCCCTGAAGTTTCCACTGTCCTTGAGGAGGCTGAACTCGATGGGGACACCATGGAACCTACAGGGGAACAAGTGGCCAAACAGGGAGACTTTCCTGAGCTGAACCATTGGCAACAAGAAGGGAATCCCACCTGGGAGCAGTTCTATATGGAGCAGAAGGTGTGCCCTACTCTCGTGGGTCTTACGTAACAGAACAAAGAACAGGCAGCGGATGCTGAGCCCAAGTCTCACTAGATCTATTGGGAAAATGGTCTCCTGAGTAGCAAGCCTAAGGTTGCTGAGCCTAGTATAGCCAGTGTTCTGGGTTATACCCCAGCTCTTCAGAGTCTTCCTTCTGGGTTTGGCTCATGATGTGCCTCTGGCAGGTCATTTGATGCAGGCAAGACCTTTGACAGGCTTGTCACCTAAATTTACTGTCTCAAATGAGTAAACGTTTAGGTCCTGGCAGACTTGCCAATTGACTGGCAAGAGTGGGGGGAGATGTAAAGCTTTCCCTGCCATGAGCACCCCTTTAGAGCAGATGGGCATTGGCCTAGTAGAGCCTCTGGACCCCAAAACAGCCCTGGGCAACAGGTTCATCCTGGTCTTAGTGTGAACCATGCCACCCAGCACCCGTAGGCTATCCTTCTGAGGACAGTGACAGCGTCCGTCGTGGCCTGGGCACTGATGGGGAGCTTTACCCGAGTGGGTTTTCCCAAGGAGGTGGATTCTGGCCGGGTTACCAACTTTATGCCCATGTACATTTAAGCCATGTGGAAGGAGTGTGGGGCACTGATGGGAATCTTTACCTGGGTGGGTTTCCCCAAGGAGGTGGTATCTGACCGGGGTACCAACTTTATTTCCACGTACTTAAAGGCCATGTGGAAGGAGAGTGGTGTAAGCTACAGGTTCACCACTCCTTACCACCCCCAAAGTAATGAGTTGGTTGAGAGATTCAACCGAACCATGAAAGGCATGATTGGTGGTCTGTCAGACTACATGAGGTGTAAGTGGGACATCCTCCTACTATGCCTTCTCTTTGCCTACAGGGAAGTACCACAGAAAGGGGTTGGTTTTAGCCCCTTTGAGCTGTTATATGGGCACACTGTGAGAGGACCTCTCAGTTTCCTGGGAGCAAGGTCCTAGGAAGTTAACACAGGATGTATTTAGTTACATGCTGGCCTTCAGAAACCAGACTGCCTGCTACAAGAAACTCACTCAGGCAAACCTTGAGGCAAGCCAAGAGGACATGAAACTCTGGTACGACCAGGATACCACTCTTGTTGAATTTCAGCCTGACCTGAAAGTGTGGGTCATGGCCCCTTTGAGTCCTGCACTCTACATGACAAGTGGACATGGCCATTTGAAGTAAAGGAACGCAAGAGTGATGTCACCTACATGTAGGACTTGCAGACTCCTAGGAACCCCTTGAGGGTCCTACATGTGAACCGCCTCAAACCCCACTTTGAGAGGTCTGAGTTAACCATGCTTCTGGCTACAGATGAGAGGGGTGGGGGCGGAAGAGGATAGTGAACCCCTCCCCGACTTCCTGTCTGCCAGAGAGCAGGATTGGTCAGTAGAAGGTGTGATCATCTCCCCTTTCTGACTCTAGAACAGCAGAGTAACTGTTGCCAGTTACTGGGACAGTTTTCAACTCTATTCTCAATCACTCTAGGTGTCACCCATCTATACACTTGGGACAGTCTACCTGTAAAACCCAAAGTTTACAGGCTAGCTGACATAGTGAAGGCCAGCATCAAGGATGAGGTATCCAAGATGTTAGCTTTAGGGTTGGTTGAGACCTCCAGCAGTCCTTAATCCATCCCAGTGTTTTTGGTATCTAAGGCTGATGCGCCCAGTGCCACACCCGAGCTATGGTTCTTTGTAAATTACTGTGTGCTCAATGCCGTCATTAAGACTGACTCCTAACCCATCCCCAGCATGACCTCATGTATCGGTTAGGAGCTGCAAGTTCCACAGCACGTTTGATTTAACGTCTGGCTACTGGCAGATTGCTTTAACTGATGGGGACAAAGAGAGGTCAGCGTTCTCAAAGCTCTGGAGGGGCACTACCAGTTCCAAGGCATGCCCTTTGGGTTGAAGAATGCTCCTGCCACCTTTCAGAGGTTGATCAACTGGGTTTTGGATGGGCTGGAGGATTTCAGCACTGCCTACCTGGAAGACATTGCTGTGTTCAGCTCCATCTGGGAGGATCACTTGCATCAACTCTGAGAAGTGTTGAAGGCCCTGCAGGAGGCAATCCTCACTATTAAGGCCAGTTAGTGCCAGATACGGCAGGGGTCGGTGGTATACTTGGGCCACCAGGTGCGGAGTGGCCAGGTGGCGCCACTTTGCCCCAAGATTGATACCTTTATGACTTGGGAACCTCCCACTACCCAGACTGAGGTGTTCGACTTTTTTAGTCTCACCAGTTACTACAGGAGATTGGTCAAGGGTTATGGCACCATTGTTGCCCTTTTGACAGAGCTGACTTCCACGGCTCTCATAAAAGTAATCTGGGCTGAGGCTTGTCAGACTGCTTTTGATGCCCTGAATGCAGCCATGTGCACAGCACCTGGTCTCTGAGGAATTTGTTGTGCAGACAGATGCTTCAGAGTATTGTGTGGGGTGAGTTCTAGCACAGATAAAGGATGAGGGCCTTGACACGACTGTAGCCTTCTTTAGCAGGAGACTACTCCCCAGGGAACAGAGGTGGAGCGCAATTGAAAGAGAGGCGTTTGCTGTGTCTGGGCGATGAAGAAGCTAAGATCCTATTTGTTTGGGACTAACTTAAGGGTTCAGACAGACACGGGCCCCTTAGATGGTTAATGCAGATGAGGGGCGGGAACCCAGCACTGTTGAAGCGGTCCATTTCCCTACAGGAGATGGACTTTATGGTGGAACACCTTCCTGGCACAGAACACGCCAACGCTGATGATCTGTCCAGATTCTTCCGCCTTAGTGAGGTGAACTTCCAGGAGGTTGGGTAGTTCTCCCTATTCTCAGCTGTAGGGGGATATGCGTTAGACCTGGCATCTTTTGGGGAGTTTCTCCTGTCTTTTTGCTTTCTGACCTTCTGTTTTTATGATATGCTGGACTTTGATGTTTGCTGGTTTCTTGTCTCTGTGCACTTTACCAGTCCAGATCAGTGCTAAAATGCAGGTGCTCCCTGTGTAAATTATGATTGGTTATCCACGATTGGCATATTTAATTTACTAGTAAGTCCCTAGTATAGTGCACCATGTGTGCCCAGGACCTGTAAATCCAATGCTACTAGTGGTCCTACAGCACTGGTTGTGCCACCCACATTTAGTAGCCTTCCAAAGGTGTCTCAGACCACCTGCCTCTCCAGTGTCTGTGCTCGCAGTTTTAAACTGCCATATCGACCTGGCAAGTGCACTTACTTGCCATGCCTAACTCTTCCCTTTTATTGCACCTCTAAGGTAGGCCCAGACAGCCCCATGGGAAAAGTGCAGTGTATTTAGAAAGTAAGACATGTGGTGTTTTCACATGTCCTGATAGTGAAATACTGGGCATTTAGTTTTTCACTATTGAAAGGCTATCTCTTCCATAGGGTAAAATAGGGTCTGCCTTGAAACACCTTCTAACATCTCTAAACTCACAATTTAAAAATACATCTTTTAGCAAAGATGTTTTTTAGATTGTGGGTTTGAAAAGGCCACTTTCAGAAAGTGGGCATTTTCTCGCTTAACCATTCTGTGCCTGCCTGTGGAATCCACGTCTGTGTAGCTGACAGCCAGGGCCTCCTGCATACACTCAAGACAGTCATCAAAAGGAGCTTAAGTGTCCCTTGCTCATCCTGATGGGTCTTCTTCTCGGGCTAAAGTGGTGGGAGGAGCTGACACTGGCACCTGAATAGGGCTGGACCTGTCCTGCACAAAGAAGTCTCCCCCTCCTGGAGAGCACCTGGGACAGAGCAGGATTGAACTGGATCTTGTGAGGAGGGAGGACGTCCTTTGAAGTTTGCCTACATTAAAGGTCAGAACAAGTATAAGTAGTGGGGCCCTGAACCCCAGAACTTTAGAACACTTTTGGACTAAGGAACCCGCAAAGAAGAAGAGCTGGAGAAGCTGCCAAGAGGGACTTCCACTTTGCTGCATGCTTTGCCGTGCTGGCCATCTGAATGCTCCTTCTGTCTTGGGCAGTGAAAGGAATGGAATGAACTTTCTGCAACTTATTTCCTGAGTTTCTCCAAGGGCTTGAAGTAGAGCTTGCCTCCTGTTGGAAGTCTCTCGGGAACATCAAAGACTTCAAGTTCATCTGCCAGCAGCACTCGGAACTGTGTGGTTTGTGCTGCAACAGAAGAAAAACAACTATGACGCCGCAAACAAAGCTGCTGCCTGCACCGTGACCTGTCGCATCACACAATACATCGCCCTCTTCACAATGCAACCCTGGTCTCACCAACGATGATGCCTGATGCCGTCACCGAGCCGCTGTGTGCACGATGACCTGTGGGCACCGCACGTCGCATCGCCTCACTTTACACCACAGCTCTGGTATCACTGATGCCATTGCTTGCACTGTGGCCTGTGGACACTGTTTGTGAGGTACACAAAGCATCGCCCTGTCGCACACCACAACCCTGGTACACAGATGTCAACGACTTCGACTCCAGCCTCGTCATCCGACACCGCTGCTTGCACCGCGACCTATGGGCAACGCACACAGCAGCGCATTGCAACCTTGGGTCAGCCAACAATGCTTCAGCAGTGACGCCACTGCTGCCTGCACCATGACATGTAGACACCGCATGTTGCATCGCCCCACTTCACACCGCCACCCTGGTCTCACCGATGACGCCGGACACCAGCACTGTGACCTATGGGCATCGCACCTCACATCGTCCTGCTTCGCACTGCAGCCCCGACTGCAACTGATGCCAGTGCTCCTGATTTCACCCTCACTGAGTTCGATCTGCAACCCGTGTGACTTCAAGGGCCTGATGTCTTCTGCACCGACCTCCGGAACCAAAGCCTGCCAACACTGGTGACACCGCATCTTCAGATCTTGAGAAAAGCCTTTCTGCTCATGCCAAGCTACCGAGGGGATGAGAACGGGTTATTTTAGATGTGGAACTCCCTTTTCCTTACTAGAATTAATGATCTCTAATTGGACAAGGGCGCA
Source organism: Pleurodeles waltl (assembly GCF_031143425.1). Lineage (NCBI taxonomy): Eukaryota > Metazoa > Chordata > Amphibia > Caudata > Salamandridae > Pleurodeles > Pleurodeles waltl. The sequence goes on along the minus strand of NC_090438.1, from coordinate 776,775,469 downwards.
AGTCACTGCCAACTAGAGACTCTCATTTCTAACAGTGCCCGCTTGGCATTCAGACCTGTGCTGAACTATTCTCTTCTGCTGCCAAATACATATAAGGCAGATATATTCTTTCCTTGTAGACTGGGATCTCTCAATACTGCAGGCAGTTCTGCACCAGGGGAGCGGAGGCCAAGGCCTCCACTCACCAAGTAGTGTGCCATGCCACCCATCAGTGTTTAAATGATCCTCCACGTTTTTTATTCACTGTTGCGTTTAGTAGTAATGAGCTAGGGTTACAATTGCAAGAGCAGTTTGGTTTCTCTCCATGGTTCTGGCAATGTATGCTGTGTAGTTTGTGATTGTATTCTAGAAACATATGTTTGGTCTCGGGATGCGGAAATAGTTCTGCAGGTGTAATACTTACCTCCTACTCAGGTCTCAGACCCTGCAGAGGTTTGGCAAATTACAAAGGTGGTGGAGAAGGCCAACTTAAGATCAGCATTAGCTGCAGTATACACCTCGCCGTTCAGCCACCCAGTAGGTATTGTGCAGCGCTTGAAAACCTGGTGGGAGCAAGCCAAATTCAAATGCATCTTTTAGGTTGTGTGTGTCTCCCATGGGAACTGAGGATCCTGTAAGATGTCACGTTTCTCAGAATCCCGGCCTAAGAATGCATGGTAATTGCTAACATCATAAAACGCTCTCTGTGGACTTATATTCATTCCAGCCAGACCGCAGCCAATCAGAGGTTGTTTCCGATTTAGCAGTTCATCGTCCTAAGATGGTTGTGGGATATGTGGAATGGATGCTTTGGTTGTCTCTTTGTCCCAGGAAAGAACTGTCCCTGTGTCATAGTCCTATCTCTTAGTTGAAGTGTTGCTTCTTTTGGGTTACAGGCTGACCTGCTTAAACGTGTTCCAACCGGGGGAAAGGGATGAATGCAAAGAGCCAGTCTCTGTCCTTTTAGGGTCGAGCGCACAAGCGCTCTGTCTCTGTTGTAATCTCTCTTTTAACCACGCCGATGTCACTCCTGTCACTTTCATTGGTTTGTGGGCTTGCCTTTTAAAATCCGCTTGATTTCATTACTGAAAGGCATGCATACCTCATGCCTTTTCTGGTGTTTTTAGCCCTCCTTGAGTGCCCCGGCCATCTACTGAAAACATACGAGGCTCCATGTTTTCATCCTGGTTTCTACACTACTTTATCTTTTTATTTTCCACGCAGTGCGATCACTCTGGATTTTACACATCGCGATCGTGCTCAATTTTTTAGTTTTAAGTTTCAGCACGATCGCGCTGGGTTTTACATAGCACGATCGTGCTCGTTTTTTTCTTTCAATATATGTGGCAAGAAAAGTCCGGTTAGGTATTTACAATGCTAATAGCTCTAACTCGAGTTAATGCGAGACCCGTTGCATTGCAAATGCTTGTTAACAATGCCACAGACACTCATAACACCCTGGCCACAGTAGCCTGCTTGGAAAGGAGGAGAGGAATAAGTTGTGCAAGGACAGGGCAAAGACAGCTCCTAAAACAGTTTGTTGCTATTTGTTTGCTTTGGGTTACACACTGACCCAGGTGTACCCCACTTAAGGAGCAGCCCAGGGTGTGTTACCTGGTGGGCCTCGAGGAAGTCTCACTAAGCTGGGTGCACGTAATTAATATCTCTTTCTTGTGACTTTTGATCTTCTGCGCCAGTTGCATTTGCAGATCATGAGACCAGGAATTCTGCATTTTAAAAGGAGGCTCACTTTTGGTGAATCCCCATCTCTAGCAGAGCCATATACTCTGCTCTTTGATCAATTGTATTACCAATTTATGCGAAGGTCTTCTCAGAGAACAAAAGATGAGTATGTGAGTTTTATGTTTACTAAAACATACCAGGTATGTCGGAACAGACTCAATTTGTCTGCATGACATGAAACCACATACCACACTAGTGGTCATCTGACTCTCGAAATTGATTAACTGGTCCCTGGCAGCTAACATAGGGGGTGATTCTGACCTCGGCGGTAAAATGCCCTTACCGCCGGTCATAAGACCGCCATAACACCGCCGCGGCCGCGGTCAACCGCCACGGTCATTCTGACCCACAACGGCCAAACCTCCAAAAATCCGTCCTCCACTGCAGCCCGCCACATCGGCGGGCAGCGATAAACTGGAGATGACCAAACCTCCACCGTCACGCCAACAGAAATACGCCCATGCCATTACGACCCACGAATCCACACGGCGGTCATTCAAACGCGGTATTCCATTGGCGCTACACACCGCCGCGGTCAGAATACACACACATCACCAAAACACAGCCACATTGGACAATTTGAAATACACACACCTGATACACATACACACACCACTCCCACACAATCAACCAACTATAAAACACACACCCACATCACCCACAAACCCCTGCGACCATAATTACTGAGAGAAGGAGAGAGAGACACAGCAGACAATCCATAGCAAGACACACTGAGGCACACTACACCATCACACACACCACATAGTAGCACAAAGCACCACTCACCAACATACTCCTCATCACATACACCACCCCACACCTCACCCACACCACCCCATGGCACCCCAAAGGCACCCACGCTTTTCGGACCAAGAACTCCGGGTCATGGTGGAGGAAATCCTAAGAGTGGAACCCCAGCTCTTCGGCTCGCAGGTGCAGCACACCAGTATAGCCAGGAAGGCGGAGCTATGGCAGCGGATCGTGGACAGGGTCAACGCGGTGGGACAGCATCCCAGGAATAGGGAGGACATCCGCAAAAGATGGAACGACCTACGGGGGAAGGTCCGATCGATGGTCTCCAGGCACAACATCGCGGTCCAGAAGACTGGCGGCGGACCCCCACCCACCCCTCCCGAATTTACATCGTGGGAGCAAGAGGTCTTGACCATCCTGCATCCTCAGGGCCTCGCTGGAGTAGCCGGAGGAATGGACTCTGGTAAGTCCCATCTCAACTACTATATCCCCCCCACCCCACCAGCATGCCAACCCACACCCCCACCCTCACCCCCAACCCCCCAGCACACATCCTCCCTGACAATGTCTCACCAGCACAACCCACCCATCCCAGCACCAACTCCTGCATGCCAACACAAATCATGGGTACCCATCACCTAAGCATGACCACTGCACTAACCCCTCCCCCCCACTAACTACCCTCACAACACCTCCCTCCAGGGAATGCCTGCACTGGGGGACAAGGGCACCCATAACACGCACGCTATTGCACACACAGAAACAATAACCAAACTCTCTTACCCCATGCAGGACCCGAACGACAACACACCAGCCAGGAGGGTCCAGAAGTGTCCATCCCACCACCGGAACAGGCCCACACTGAGGATAGCAGCTCTGTCGACAGTGAACCTGATGACCAGCCCGGACCATCGGGGACCTCTGGGCAGTCGGTTCCCCTCAGGCAGCCACAGGCCACACCAGACCCGACCCCCTCTGCCGACACCAGCACAGCTCCCACCCAGCGGGCCCATGCCTCTGTCTCTAGGACAGCTCAATCATCGGTGTGTCTGCCACTACAGGGCACCCAGGCTAACCCAACACCCCAACAACAACAGGGGCCTGGGGGCAGTGGTAGCGGGCACACCGTCCAGGGGACAGAGGCCGGGGGAAACCGGGCAGCTCGGAGGGCTGCTGTGCGACAGGGGGGGGAGGAGAGGCCCAGGGAACCCACTCTCCAAGAGGCCCTCACCACCATCATGGGGGCATACCACCACTCCCAAGAGACGATGGCGACGGTACTGGCCAGGTTCACGGAGATCCAGGCACAGCAGGAGGAACGCTACATGGGGTTCAGGGAGGAGCTGAGAATCATCGGGACTGCAATGGGGACCATCGTCCTGGCCCTCAACAGGATAGAAGACGCGTTGCGGGACCATGTGGCACCACACAGGGCCCCTGTCACTAGCCCGGACCAGGAACAGCCTACCACCTCCGGCGGCGCTAGTGGACAGGAGGCCCCAACACCACGGCAGGCCACCAGAACCCCACCTCCTGCTGAAGAACAACCACCCCGTAAGAGGAGCCTGAGATCCCAAAAAAAGACAGAGTAGGATGTCAAGACCCCCGCCAGCAGGACATACCCCCTGAACTCTTCCCACTGTCCCACATTGCCACCCTGTCCAACCATGAACTGCCTCTGCTCCATCCTTCCACAGGCAAAAGGACAATGCACCTGTGAGACTGAGAACTGGACTCTGCCATGGACATTACTCCACCCCCACCCATCACCCTTATAATCACATGTACCAATATCTAGCCCTGTAAATAAATCACATATTGCACACAAATCAGTTTGGAGTCATGCTGTATTATTAGCAAATGTATTACATATTACTGTTCAATATCTGTTCTGTCAATTAGTGATGACAACATACCAATGTCAATACGCTGTAGTTCATGGGCAAACCAAGCAGAAGTCAGGCACTGCGTCATACAGCACTGAGAAGGGAAGGGAAAATCAAAAATTACCCAAAAATATCTGGTGGGAACTACAGAAAGTACAGATGCAGGAGGCTAGAAGCAATTGGGAAATGGCATGGGTGATTCTTACCTGGGTGTTACTGGAAATACTGTTGTATCACTCTGTCCCTATTGTCTGTGTCGTCCTCTGAGTCTTCCTCCTCTTCACTCTCCACAGGCTCCACGGCTTCTACAACACCACCATCTGGACCATCCTCCTGCAGGAAAGGCACCTGGCGTCGCAAAGCCAGGTTGTGAAGCATACAGCACGCCACGATGATATGGCACACCTTCTTTGGTGAGTACATTAGGGATCCACCTGTCATATGCAGGCACCTAAACCTGGCCTTCAGGAGGCCAAAGGTTCGCTCAATCACCCTCCTAGTACGCCCATGGGCCTCATTGTAGCGTTCCTCTGCCCTTGTCCGGGGATTCCTCACTGGGGTCAGTAGCCACGGCAGGTTGGGGTAACCAGAGTCACCTATTAGCCACACACGTTGTCTCTGTAGCTGCTCCATCACATAGGGGATGCTGCTATTTCGCATCACATACGCGTCATGCACTGACCCTGGGAACTTGGCATTTACATGGGAGATGTACTGGTCAGCCAAACAGACCACCTGGACATTCATCGAATGATAATTTTTTCTGTTTCGGTACACCTGCTCATCGTCTTTTGGGGTTACCAAAGCCACATGGGTCCCATCAATGGCACCAATGATGTTGGGGATATGTCCAAGGGCATAGAAATCACCCTTCACTGTAGGCAAGTCACCCTCCTCGGGGAAAATGATGTAGCTCCGCATGAGTTTCATCAGGGCAGACAACACTCTGCTCAAAATCTTAGAAAACATAGGCTGAGACATTCCAGATGACATGGCCACTGTGGTCTGGAATGACCCACTGGCCAAAAAATGGAGGACTGCCAAAACCTGCACCAGAGGGGGAATCCCTGTGGGTTGGCGGATGGGGGACATCAGGGCTGGCTCCAGCTGGGCACACAGTTCATGGATAGTGGCACGGTCAAGTCTGTATCGAAGTATTATATGGCGTTCTTCCATTGTCGACAGGTCCACCAGCGGTCGGTACACGCGAGGATTCCTCCTTCTCATCGCAAGTCCCAGCGGACGGTGCCTAGGAAGGACAACATGGAGCACAGAGTCAGCCAAACCACAGGTACGTACAGACAGCTTGCACAGTTAAAGAATGGCAATGGGTTGAAAGGCGTGTATGTGTGGCAATGCAAGGCCTAGGCCTGTGTGTCGCAGTCAAAATGAAGCCATGTAGGCCCTTGAAATGGCGGCTGCCTGACCTGTGAAGTGGGACAATGGGATGTGAGGTCAATGCGCTGGCGGGGCACACCGTGGCGGTAGGCGGTCGAAGACCGCGGCGCAAAGCCGCATTGGTTAACATTGAAGCCTATGGGTTTCAGGAGCCAATGACGAAGTGCGCCGGCGGTCGCGGTACGCACCGCCGCGGTACGCACCGCCGCGGGCGTGACCGCCATTTTCTATCTGATTAATCACTCGAGACCTGATCATCCACAGGAGAGGACCTATACTGCAAGTGCTGCTGTGACCTCGATCTGGAAGATACAATGGCTGCTGCGACTGGGGAAAGGGCCCCTGCCTTCACGTCTGAAGAGTTGGAGAAGCTCGTGGATGGGGTCCTCCCCCAGTATGCGCTACTCTACGGTCCTCCAGACCAACAAGTGAGTACACCGGGTGCACATGGAATGGGCTATGCCTGTGTGGATTGGGGTGGATGTAAGTTTGTGGGGTGGGGGGCGAATGAGGAGTGCAACGCCCAACAGATGAGAGCATGTGCCATATGGCAAAGTGGGTGGGGGGGGCCAATTACATCTAACATGCAGGTCATTGATGATTTCCTCCTTTCCACCCTGTACATGTCAAATAGGTTAGCGCCCATCAGAAGATCGAGATTTGGCGTGCCATCGCCAAGGAAGTCCGGAACTTGGGGGTCCACAACAGACGGGGCACCCACTGCCGCAAGAGGTGGGAGGACATCCGCCGCGGAACAAGGAAGACCGCAGAAACACTGCTGGGGATGGCCTCCCAACCTAGGAGGGGTGCCAGTCGCACCATGACCCCCCTGATGTCCCGGATCCTGGCGGTGGCCTACCCTGAATTGGATGGGCGCTTTAAGACATCACAGCAGACACAAGGGGGTGAGTATCAGCACATTCTCCTATCTTTCTGCGCAGTGGAGGCGTCTGGGTGGGGGAGGAGGGCTGTGGGTGACATTAGGCCAGGGTGCTTTCTGTAGTGTAGTCCTCTCCCTTAGGCATGGCCCTGTGCCCCCGGCCCCCACCTCGGTAGGGTGACAAGTACAGCCATTGAAGGTCCAGCATCTCCCATGTGCGCGTTTGACGTCTCTTGGCCTGTTGTCTTAGTCAGTAGTACTGAGTAGTGTACCCCGAATGCGCGGCTTAGTGCATTAGGCACCTGTGTCTGTCCTCTCCTCCAACGGTGTTGACATTGCATGCACTCAACCTGGTCTTCTTTTTTCTCCCCCCACCCTTTCTCTTCATCTTCTTGTGCATGTGTGCATTAGCATCATCAGGCGGAGGAGATATGGCATCGGAGCACGAGGGAGCTGCAGGACACAAGGCCCCGGTGGGCCCAGGAACAGACACCGAGGGCACCAGTGATCCGGAGGGCGAGGGCAGCACCACGACGGGGACCGCTGGTGAGAGCAGCGAAAGCGACACGTCCTCGGATGGGAGCTCCCTAGGGGTGGCGGCAACATCCGTGCCCCCCGCCTCTACAGGTACAGCCGCCACCCAGCGCACCAGCCCCGCCCTCCCAGCAGCCCCTCAGTCTTCGCTCCGTGCCGGTTCGCCCAGGAAGGCGCGCGTCTCCTTCGCCCCAGGCACCTCAGCCCCTGCCCCTGTTGCCCCTGGTGCCCTCAGTGCGGAGCTCATTGACCTGGTAAGGACGCTCATTGTTGGGCAGACGACCCTTTTGAATGCCATCCAGGGTGTGCAAAGGGTGGTGCAACAGAGCAATGTGTACCTGGAGGGCATTCATTCGGGTCAGGCTGCCCATCAACGAGCGTTCACTGCTCTGGCCTCAGCACTGACGGCAGCCATTGTCCCTGTTTCCAGCCTCCCTCTTCTTACTGCCTCCAGCCTTTCTCTGTCTCCTGTTCCTCAGCCTATCCCATCCACACCATCAGACCAGCCTGCATACACCTCAACACCCAAGAGCAGCTCATCCAAACACAAGCACCACAGATCCCACAAACACTCACCCGAGCAACACCCAGATGCAGACATGCCAACAGCCACTGCCACCCCTGTGTCCCCCTCCTCCTCGTCTCCCTCCTCCCTCCCTGTGACGTCTACACTCACACCTGCATGCACCCCAACATCAGCCAGTGCTTCCATCACCACCTCACCCTCCAGGACAGTCCACACTCGTGCAGTCACCACCCCCACTGCCATTTACACGTCCCCTGTGTCCTCTCCCACTGTGTCTGTCACCCCCTCTTCCAAGACACACAAACGCAGGCAGCCACCCACCCAACAGCCATCCACCTCACGACAGCCTACAGCACCAGCACCTTCACCCAATGACAGCACACCTGACTCTCCTACAACCACCTCCTCTACCTCCACTTCCATCTCCACTTCTCCTACCCTTTACCTTGGCCCTAAAAAACTTTTCCTGGCTAACCTTAACCTCTTTCCCCCCGATGAGCTCCCCCATCCATCTTCAAAGAGTCCCAAGAGCACCGCAGCCACCACCAGCCCAGCTTCGGGTGTCACTGTTGTGCCTGGGTTCTGGAGCCCACCCTTTGCCAGCAGTGACACATCGATCAGCAGCAAGGACACGTCCAGCCCCCCCCCCCCGGCAAGAGGACCCGCAAAAACAAGGACCGCTGTGCGAGGACCGACAGGGCTGCCCCCAAGGAGCAATGTGCGGCCACTTCACCACCCACACCATCTAGGGGAGGCAAGGGCCCGAGAGCCCCATCAAAGGAGCGGAAGGGCAGCAGGAGCGCGGAGAAGGTGGACCCCACATGCCACATCCCAGCTGGGAAGGAGGACACTAAGGAGGCCAGGAGTCCGTCCCCGAAGGGTCCAGAAACGTCACGGTCCGAGGGCGACTGAGCAGGGAGTCCAGGCCAAGTCTGGCTCCCTTGACCTGCTGGATGAGCACCGCTGAACAGGGACCGCGGTGCAGAAGAGCACCGCTGAACAGGGCCCCGCCGTGGAGATAGGCACCGCTGAACAGGGCCCCGCCGTGGAGAAGAGCACCGCTGAACAGGGCCCGCGGTGCAGAAGAGCACCGCTGAACAGGGCCCCGCCGTGGAGAAGAGCACCGCTGAACAGGGCCCGCCGTGGAGATAGGCACCGCTGAACAGGGCCCGCGGTGCAGAAGAGCACCGCTGAACAGGGCCCCGCCGTGGAGATAGGCACCGCTGAACAGGGCCCCGCCGTGGAGAAGAGCACCGCTGAACAGGGCCCGCGGTGCAGAAGAGCACCGCTGAACAGGACCCCGCCGTGGAGATAGGCACCGCTGAACAGGGCCCCGCCGTGGAGAAGAGCACCGCTGAACAGGGCCCGCCGTGGAGATAGGCACCGCTGAACAGGGCCCCGCCGTGGAGAAGAGCACCGCTGAACAGGGCCCGCGGTGCAGAAGAGCACCGCTGAACAGGGCCCCGCCGTGGAGAAGAGCACCGCTGAACAGGGCCGGCCGTGGAGATAGGCACCGCTGAACATGGCCCGCGGTGCAGAAGAGCACCGCTGAACAGGGCCCCGCCGTGGAGATAGGCACCGCTGAACAGGGCCCCGCCGTGGAGAAGAGCACCGCTGAACAGGGCCCGCCGTGGAGATAGGCACCGCTGAACAGGGCCCGCGGTGCAGAAGAGCACCGCTGAACAGGGCCCCGCCGTCTCAAGCACCGCTCCGCTGGGCCCTGCCGTCTCAAGCACCGCTCCGCTGGGCACCGCCGTCTCAAGCACCGCTCCGCTGGGCACCGCCGTCTCAAGCACCGCTCCGCTGGGCCCTTCCTCTGAAGCACCGCTCCGCTGGGCACCGCCGTCTCAAGCACCGCTCCGCTGGGCCCTTCCTCTGAAGCACCGCTCCGCTGGGCACCGCCGTCTCAAGCACCGCTCCGCTGGGCCCTTCCTCTGAAGCACCGCTCCGCTGGGCCCTTCCTCTCAAGCACCGCTCCGCTGGGCACCGCCGTCTCAAGCACCGCTCCGCTGGGCACCGCCGTCTCAAGCACCGCTCCGCTGGGCACCGCCGTCTCAAGCACCGCTCCGCTGGGCACCGCCGTCTCAAGCACCGCTCCGCTGGGCACCGCCGTCTCAAGCACCGCTCCGCTGGGCCCTTCCTCTCAAGCACCGCTCCGCTGGGCACCGCCATCTCAAGCACCGCTCCGCTGGGCACCGCCGTCTCAAGCACCGCTCCGCTGGGCCCTTCCTCTGAAGCACCGCTCCGCTGGGCCCTTCCTCTCAAGCACCGCTCCGCTGGGCCCTTCCTCTCAAGCACCGCTCCGCTGGGCACCGCCGTCTCAAGCACCGCTCCGCTGGGCACCGCCGTCTCAAGCACCGCTCCGCTGGGCACCGCCGTCTCAAGCACCGCTCCGCTGGGCCCTTCCTCTCAAGCACCGCTCCGCTGGGCACCGCCGTCTCAAGCACCGCTCCGCTGGGCCCTTCCTCTCAAGCACCGCTCCGCTGGGCCCTTCCTCTCAAGCACCGCTCCGCTGGGCCCTTCCTCTCAAGCACCGCTCCGCTGGGCACCGCCGTCTCAAGCACCGCTCCGCTGGGCCCTTCCTCTCAAGCACCGCTCCGCTGGGCACCGCCGTCTCAAGCACCGCTCCGCTGGGCACCGCCGTCTCAAGCACCGCTCCGCTGGGCACCGGCGTCTCAAGCACCGCTCCGCTGGGCCCTTCCTCTCAAGCACCGCTCCGCTGGGCACCGCCGTCTCAAGCACCGTTTATGGTTCACTGTGCCCACCATGCCTCCTCCTTGACCAGTGGAGACTGTCATCCACCTGATGGACTGTGGCTTTGCACTCCCCAGGATGGTCCAGTGGGCAGCCCACCCACTGTAGAGACATTGAGAGACTGTGGCTTTGCACTCCCCAGGATGGTCCAGTGGGCAGCCCACCCACTGTAGAGACATTGAGAGACTGTGGCTTTGCACTCCCCAGGATGGTCCAGTGGGCAGCCCACCCACTGTAGAGACATTGAGAGACTGTGGCTTTGCACTCCCCAGGATGGTCCAGTGGGCAGCCCATCCACTGTAGAGACATTGAGAGACTGTGGCTTTGCACTCCCCAGGATGGTCCAGTGGGCATGGTGGCTCCTCGTGGATCTGGCGTCGTGGACTCATGTGGCTGTGGTGCCCCCCCCTTCCCTTCCCCCTGAGGTGCCTGTAGTTTTTACATCTGATGCCCCTGCAGTGTTCTCTCCAAAGGACTCAGGTCTCCTGTGTGGGCTTTGCCCTTGTTTCTCAAGACTTTGGCCCACGGACATGCTGAATTCGTAGGATGTGCAGGACTTGGTACTTCAGTTATACACTGATGTGTATGTCATTAGTTTTGTTGTGAATATCTTTCATGGTTGTACGATAATTTTCTGGAGCTTTTTGGTACATAAATATTTATTCCAAATATGATTATGTTCTAGCATTTTTCAGGGGTGTTTGGGTGGTGTCACTGTGACTTGGTGCTCTGCATTGGTGAGTACATAGTTGGGGGGCGGGGGGGTCGCATATGTGTGTGCCCGTAACCTTTCGTCCTCCCCCTCCTGTGTGTCGTAGGTGCAGTACTCACCGTTGTCGTCTGCGCCGGACTTCGTACTCGTGGTAGATGAGAAGGTAGACGAGAGCAGGTAGGATGTTTAATTCGGGTTCCATGCTGTCCTCCTTCCTCCTGGAGTGCGTAGTGGTGAGCGTTTTCCCGTCCGTAGTCTGTTTCCGCCGTGTTTTTATCGGCGGTGCTCCCGCCCCGGAAAAGGTGGCGTATTGGTGAGTTGTAATAGTGTGGGCGGTACATTGTCTGCCGCCTGTCTGTTGGCGGTGACCGCCGCGCTGTTTGTTTGTACCGCCGTGGCGGTCGGACTGTTAAGGTGGCTGTCTGTGTTGGCGGTTCCCGCCAGGCTCAGAATCCCATTTTTTTTACCGCCAGCCTGTTGGCGGGTTGGCCGCCGCTTTAACACCGACCGCCAGGGTTAGAATCACCCCCATAGTCTTGTACTTTCCCATTGCTGATTTCCGGTCATTTTGCCGTAAGACATATACCAACACATTCTGTACGTCATTGTTTGTCCTGCAGTGCATTTCTGTCGCTTCTTTTATCGATGCCGTCCACTCCATGTCCTTGTGTTAAATGTTTTTTTTTTTTTTTTTTGCTGCTGCCTCATTTTGCCTTTGGAAGAGTGGCTTTTTAAAACATCTTATTTAAATGGACAGTCCGTATCTCTTTTTTTTTTCTTTCTTTGGAGGGGTGGAAGAATTTCCCTCGTACAACCGCTGCTTATAAAATTTGCACTCCTTACCCCTGAACCTTAACTCTGCGTCACCTGACAATTTGCTGCCTGGTATTGACGCCATGTATTTGTGGTCAGTGCAGTGCAGGTTGTGAAATGTATGGTGCTCCAATCTAAGCACCAGGAAGATTGCTGATCCAATTGCTGGCACGCCTTATGGCGTGGTTCACGTACCTTAGACCCCATCTAGGAAAAGGGGAAAAAAATCAAAGACATGCTAATTGCAGTGTGTGGCATTTGGCGAAAAGGTTCTTAGGCAGAGGACTTTGAACATTGCTCCAGGGAGTGCACTACATAGGTTTCAGAGGATGTTCATGAATAAATATTGTTTATTTCCTTGACTTTTTCCATCAAAGCTGAAACATGGCCTGCCTATTTGGGCTTAGTGCTCCTTGTTTTAGGTCCCAACTACAGACACATTTTAGCTGTTGACCACCTGTTGCGTACAATACCAGAACTTACAGCAGGCCTTGTGTCACCCAAATGCTTCTAAGTGGTTGGATTTTCTGTTAAGCTCATTTGTTTGCTTCTTGTTCAGTGGGTTTTGTTCTTCTTTTGTTTGTGCCTTCTCTGGACCATAGCTTCTTTGCCATCCTTTTGAATGGATGAATTGTATACCGCCAAGGCTGAACCACTCTTTCCTTTTTTGTTCATCATTCAGCACTTCATGAAAGTGTAAGTTGTTTGTTTCTCTCACACTCTTGTGCTGCTTCCCTCTCAGCTTGTCCATTTTGTCTCCTGCCCTTCCCCATCCTGCTCAGCTTTTATTCTTTTTATTTGCACTCACGCTTGAGTAAATCTCAACAGAAATTGCTGCCTGGGTTGTGCATTTCACATTTTCTGAAGTCTGGTTGATCTGAGTAAATCTTGCATATACATAGAAATCTCTATACTGTTGGCCAATTCAGAAAGATATTCCTACGCCAGCTGAAAAAGTGCATGTCACCTAAATGCATTGAAGAAAAAGACAAATTACATCTGGTATGTGGCAATTTATGACTACTATTTTAAATGTATGGTTCATCGTACGCTTGTTAATAAAGGACTACAGATGTACCTGTTTTAATTAAAAATAACATAAAAAAGGTACTTAAGACCAAGTCCCATATGTTTAGAATATGCCCCACTTGTCTCCCTATCTTGCACTCTGCCTGGGTCCATTTTATCATATTGGTCAACCTCATAGCAAAAGAGGGACTTCACTTCCTCATCCAACACATTGCAGTGCATTGTTTTTTTAACACTTTTATTTTATTAGCATTTCAAAGAAAAAAGTTAGGTCACATCTCATATTCTACAACCATTGCACTTAAATAACGATTACAGTTATAAATAGGCACATGACTCAAGTGTAAACTCTTTTTAGATTAAAGTCCGTCAGGTACATTACTGCAGTTTCTACGTGCGCATCCTATTGGTAATAATTTGGTTAGGCAGAGTGCTTGCGGATTGTTATAGCGGAATCTATGGCCAGGATAGAGTTGGGGTGAGGGTGATCATGCAGGAAAGTGTTATGGACTGGTATAGCATCCGACTAATTTGTGCCAGATGTGTGAAACTAAATAAACTCAAAACTATAAACTTGCCCGTGAGGTGGACACTTCTAGGTGTTCAAAGTTTCAATACCATAGTTATGGTGTACCGTCTATGCAATACCGATTATAGGAACCATGGGGGGAGCCCAATGGAGGGCACAGGGGGCAGTGAGCACACAGCCAGTCAGTCACCAATGTCCCCAGTGCAAGCACCCCATCAGCTAGGACACCGTAGTCTGTGGTCTTAGGGTTACTCTTTCGTCGCTTCCTGTGGCACTTCCTGTGTCGGACTCCTCCCCTGAGCCTAAAGTCACCCAATTATCAACCACTTCTGTCCACAAAGGGGCCATTGGCTTGCACCTGATCCCTTTACTCTCCTCCCTCCTCAGGGCTGTCTCCTCTGCTCTGGCCTATCGTGTCACAATCATCATCCATGTGGCTATGCTGAGTCCCCTGTTTTGTATCCAAGCCAATGACACCCTGCACTTAGACAATACTCAATACTAATGCCAGGTCCACCAATCTGTTGCCAGCTTTTTTGAGGTGCAGTCTACTGAACAGTCCTAGCAAGCAAGTCGCTATTGAATTCGCAAGTCGTCTGTGCAGCAAGTGATTGTTTTTTTGTATGACCCCATCCAAGAATTCCTGAAGTCTAGGGCATCCCCAGGTTATATGGCTCAAATCTGCGTCCTGCACAAGGCAGTGGGGACAGCTCAACGATTCACCGACATATATAAGCCTAAGCGAACGTGGGGTAAGATAAGTCCTGTGGATGTAATTATATTGAAAATATTTTAGTCGTGTATTTTGGGATACTCTGGGTGTGTGTGCTGAAACCTTGCTCTAGTTAGTGTCCGTGAGGGTCCTATTCAGGTCAGTCTCCCACTTCGTCTGGAGGGCATCCAGTGGTCTATGTACCATCCCAGTCAATGCTCTATAGAGCCAGGAGACAAGGTGAGAGCCCCCTCCAATGAACAGCATGGTCTGAAGGACCATATGCGTGGGAGGTTCCCCTACTGTATCGCCCCAGAGGTCCCGAAAAGCCCTCACCACCGTTTCATATGTCAGGAATTGCCCCTGAGGTAATCTGGTCTAGTAGGTCGCCAAACGGCATCAACATTCCCTGGCAATGCATCTCGCATAATGTTTGTATTCGCGCAGTCGTCCAGTGACAAAGCTGTCTCATTGTGAAGCAGGAGCAAGGGTCACCATGGGGAATTCCCAACAGTGTATAAGGGACCTTAGTCTTTGTTTTCCTAAGTGTTCTCTGACGGTTGGTGAGGGCCGCCGATAGCAATATACCTGGTTTGGGGCACCAAAGGCTGGGTTTAAGTATTTTAGCTGCGATTTGGGTCACTCTCACTGAGAGCTATCTCTGAGAGCTCCACCCTGCCGAGCCACCGTCTAGGCCATTGAAGCTGGGACACCAAAAAATAGAGCTCGAAGTCATGTACCCCGAGCCCCCTGCCTCTGAAGGCAAGCGGAGAGTGGCCAAGGCCAACCGCTGACATCAGCCAACCCACAGTAGCTCCCTGAGGAGTACATCCAACAACGGAAACCAGGAGGCTGGAGCGAAATGGGCAAGTTAACAAAATAAGTAGCCTAGGGAGCAGCACCATATTAGTGAGGGAGATGCGTGCCATAGTGGGCAAGCAAAGGGAACGCCAAAAAGTGACAGCAGACCGTAGCACTCAAAGCGCCTTCCCCAAATTACCCTCCCGTAGATAGTTCATGGTAAATCTGAATACCAAGTAACATCCTCTGGCAGGAGCCTGGGCGGGGTGTGCTGAGGACCAATGGAAAAACGCATGTCTTCCTGTGGTTCAGGCAGAGTCCTGAGCAGACACCCGCCTGTTGTCCAGTAGGCCAAGCACCTGTGGCAATGTCGTTGCCCCATCCATAAGATTTATAAGGAGGTCATCCGTATATAGGGAGACTATAGTGAACTGCCCATTCTGGTGTATTCCCCAGTCTTGGCCCACTTTTCTGAGCCATGCCGCCAATGACTCAACGGCAACTCGACCCAATCGCCCCAAGCACCCCTCAGTCCCATCGCAACATGGTGGCCCCCAGAAAGTCCCAACTCACAGTGTCGAAGGCCCTCTCAAAATCCACCGACACTATCATTACCGTTCGGACCCGGGAGTGGATGTCATCATAGAGTAGGGAGTAGGGCCTACGGAGGTTATGAGAGCTGCTACGGGTAGGTATAAACCTGTTTTGGTTGTTGTGTATCAGTGTACACATGTGGGGCAACAATCTGGTAGCTAGGGCCTTGCTGAGTATCTTAAAATCCGAGTTTAACATGGACAGTGGGCAAATATCTGTAACCTTCACATCAGCCTGCGTGGATTTAGGCAACAGGACCACCATGGCTTCCCGGGTTGAGGCCGGTATGACCTTTTTCGCATAGGCCACAACATACATCTCCACTAGCCGCGGCGCCAAGGCTCCACTCCATATTTTATAAAACTCTGGAGGCAAGCCGTCAGTGCCTACAGTCTTAGCTGTCGCCAAAGTTTTTATGCCAGCCTTAACCTTCTCTAAGGTCAACTGCACCCCATGTGTGTATATCAGTCTCAGAAAGAACATCCCAAGGGAGAGCGGCCAGGAAGTCCACCATCTAATCAGACATATCCACTTGCAGGGGTCCGGATAGGGAATTGTAGTAGGTCATGAATTCAGTGTTTATTTGAGTGGGTGAATAAAGTATAGTACCCTTCGTGGTAGTCAGTTGGGTAAATGGTGTCCCCCTGCCTCAGGGCGAACCAACCAGGCCAGCAACCTCCCCGCCTTCCCCTCTTTCTCATGTACTCTGGTAATGTATTTCTTATAGTCATGACAACGAAGGTACTCCATCACAGAATTGTATAGTTCCGGGTCACCATGCAGCGCATCTGTGCCCCTTAAGTGCTGTTGAGTTAGTTGTCATACTGGTGAAGGCTACCCTCTAACTGTGTGATGTCTAGTTCTAAGCCCCGCCTAATGCCCACCGTTTGTCCCAAGCAGTGCCCACTCAGTATAACTTTTAGGGCCTCCTCCTTGATTTCCCGACTAGGTGCTGTCTCGAGGTTCAATGACAAATATTCAGTCAACCTAGTTATCAGTTCCTCCCGGAAGACGTCATCCTCTAGTGCATTGGAGTGCAAGTGCCAGGTTGGTATATGCAGGCAGGTCTCTGTCTGTAAGGAGATTAACTGTGGGCAATGGTCAGATATAGTCCGACCAAGGTATTCTGCGTGCGTAACCATACCCCTGAGAGAGGCAGAGCATAGGATGCAGTCTATTCTGGTGTGCATGTAGTAGAGGTGGGAGTAGTACGAGTAGTCTCTATCAAGGGCGTTTTGAAGGTGCCATATGTCCACCATGCCCCATTGGGTTATCCAGGTCGTCATACCAGTCGCCACCCTAAATGTCGTCGTGCCTCGCTACAGCGGGGTCGAACGGTCCAGAAGGGGGTCCAGGACACTGTTAAAGTCTTCCCCCCCTCATGAGGAATGGGACATCAGTGAATCATGCCAGATGAGTGGACACAGAGTATAGAAAAGGGATCTGATCGTGGTAAGGTGCATACATACTTCCTAGCACCTCAAGTTTACCGTGGAGGTGTCACTCCACCAGTACATAGCAGCCTTCCTTGTCCACGTCCACTGAAGAGGCCTCAAAGGGTAACCCCACTCGCACCCAAACTGCTGCCCCTCTTGCAAAGGCAGAATATGTAGTTGCAAACAACCTCCAACGCCTGCAAAGAAATTCCACTTCCACTTGGGTGAGGTGAGCATGGCAATGTGTACCCCTCTGCTTTTCATATAAGAGAGAATTTTATGGTGTTAATCCACAGAACCCAGGTGTTCAGGGCAATATTTTAAGAGTGAAATGTGTGGCAACTATACCGTCCAATGAATGCGCCAGGTGACGTAATCCTTGCCCCCGTTCCACCCCATGAGGTATCCCAGTAAGGTAACGTGTTCCCAAAAGTGAAGCAATATTCAAAACAAACAAACCCCACCTCCCCTCCCCAAGAGCAGCGGAGCAACTGCTGGCCGTCCAAACCAAATAAACCAGTATGTAAATGTCCATTGTAATCATCCAACTGGAGTAACCAGTGGGTGATCGGGGCGGGCTTCAAGAACATCAGGGTTGCCCACCAGTGAGCGGGTTTGCCTACATCCTTAGTGCAATAGACATCCACAGACGAAGGAGGGGCCCCAGCACGTTAAGCAATGTCACATGCTGTTTGGTGTGTCACATGTGGCAGCCCCTCTGTTGCGCTAACCAAGGAGTCGTCATCAGTGGACTCTCCTACAGCCAGGGGTCCCACTCAGGCCTGAACTCTTTGTCTGAGAGTCCCATCTCCGCCAGAGAAGCCCCCATCTGCAGGGCTGCCCTCTTTCCTTGGCATGTTTGCTGCTGTGTGAGTTTCGTCATTCAAGTGTTTTCTGTAGGGTCCCGTGGGCGCCTTCTCTTACCACGGCGCCGGGGCGTCTTGGGCTCCTCGCTCATTTCTCCATCTGTACCCTCACGGTACTTCTCAAGCCATGCCCATGCTTAATCTTTGTTCTCTTCCAGGGGATCCTCATCAATAGTCATAAACATTGAATATTCCCGCCCTCTTGCGGGGACTCCGGAGCATACATAAAATACACACATGTATAAGTATGAAAATATACACGAAAAATATATAGCATTTTTAGTAGACAATTTTCATACCAAACCCATATATACATGTGTACAACAGCAATGCAGACTATAATGATTAACAGGCTAAAATGCTTTATTTCTGTGGGTTTTTTTTTTTGTTTTTTTTTTTTAACACTCCCCTTCAAATTTACAAGAAGAAAAGACTTTCCAAAGCCCCATAGCTGGGCCCAGGGAAAGAAGCAGTAGCAACACCAGTGAAAAAAGAGAAAAAACGACATTGAAAACAATGTAGCATTATTAGCCAATAGGCTGCATGCAGGTTAACACAGCAGAATCACAAAATGTTGGCACCGTGCCTTTAAACCCTGAGCACCTCCGGTATCCCACCATGCCTCAGGGGTGAAGGAGAGGTGACAGTTGCTTCACAGTTAGGTCAGTTCTTTTTTCCGGCTTCTTCTGAGAGGATCCTGGAGCATTGAGCTCTCCATTTTTCTGAGTTTTTCACAGAAAAATATTTAAAAACAGCATTTTTTCTACCTTCACTCGACGTTTTACACCTTTGTCTGACTCAAGGGATTTTTTCCTGACTGGAAAATGCCTTCCCTTTTTGTGAAGTGCCCTTCCTGTGGGAAGAAGAAGGCCCAGTCTGATCCACACTCTCTCTGTATAGTGTATTTACCTCAGAGCCACTGCCTTGACACCTGCAGACACTGCAAGAACATGTCAAAAAGGACTCTGAAGGACAGAGAGAAAATCAGGCTTCATGGTTTTCATGAGAGGCAAAAGACATCGTCCTCTTCACTTCCTGGGTAGCCAACAAGCCATTCTCAGGAGAGACAGGCTAGATCGACGTCAGCTGGTAGGAAGGTGCCTGTCTGTTCCCCGTCGACGTCATCGCTGCCACCGTCACATCGTCACAGATCGCCGTCAACGGCGACCCGACTGACGTCGATGGATACGACGTTGAAGGTACATAGCCATCATAAGGGCAGATCTCTGTCGACGGCAACCCACCGATCGACGTCGAGCCAGCACCGCCGGGCTCCTCGACGGCACGGAAGACGACGTCGAGATCGCCTCAACGGCGAGAGCAGAGACTTCCGTCATGAGCGGCCCATCACTCGACGGCGAGGCACACGATGTTGAGCAGATCGCGTTCAAGGGACCACCAATCACCATCGAGGCGCTCGACGTCGAGACCTGAGCAGCCCACGGTACTCCCTTCGACTTTGGTACATCTTTAGACGTCGACACAGGTGCGGCCTATCTCGCAAGGAGAAGAGCGTCAGTTACCACCCGCTGATAAGAACATCACTCCAACAAGTCCAGTGGTCTCCATAAGGAGTGGATCATCAAAGGCTGTCGAGAGCAGCATCGTCTGGGCACATCTCGCCCATAAACCTATCGCCAAGGTGGTTGGAGAGTCTTAATTAAACACCTGCTTCTCCAGACTCTCAATACTCTTGAATGTACTCACCGTCGGCTTCTCTCCCGAGGACACCATCGCCGACAGCGCATACAGAACGGGCTCGTTCTGCGTCTCGCCAGTCTGCCACTAGAGCTTGGCGCACTACAACAAGATCTAGGAGCAGGTCACGCTCCCAGAGAAGATCAAGGTCAAGATCGCGCCGTCACAGGAGGTCTCCTTCTTGGTCCACATCGTCGGGGTCTTCAGTAAGAGGGTACTCCCCAACTCTAACCGATTCTCCACCAGCTAGAGTTTCCCCGGTGGACGACATCACAACTTTCAACGAGGTGCTTCTCAGGAGGGAACAAAAGCTGAATATTGAGGTCCCAGAGCCTTCAACCTCCTCGTCGGTAATCTTTGAAACCTTGCAACACTGGGCGGTTTCAAAGAAATTGTTACCGCTGGTGCCTGGTCTTCTACAACCAACCATGGAGACATTTTTAACGCCAGCAAACCTCCGTTCAGCCCCCGCTAGGATCTTAAAGAAATACAAGGCACCTGATCAAGATCCTTTGTTTCTCAGGGCTGATCCACCACCAGACTCATTCATATTGGTCGCAGCCCGTAAGACACATTCATTGGCGTCATCCTCTACGGTGCCACCGGACAAGGAGAGTAGACACCTGGACTCTCTGGGGAGGAAGATGTGTGGCGCGGCGGCGTCAATGATGATTGTCTCCAGTGCCTCTGCACTCCTAGGTAGATACAATCGCTCACTCTGGGACTCACTGAGCAGGTTTGCAGAAAAGCTGCCTAGAGAGGACAGGCAGGATTTTCAGGAGATCCTTCAGGAGGGAAGTCTGGTGTCCAATCAGATAATCAGTGTGGCAGCAGATGGTGCAGACTTGGCAGCACATGGTTACGCGCATGGGGTCTGTGCGAGAAGATCTTCCTGGCTAAGACTCACAGGATTAAAACAGGAAGAGCAGCAGCGTATCTTGAATCTTCCGTTTAACGGAAACTCGCTATTTGGGACCCACACGGATGAGGAGATGGCGCGTATGAAGGCGGAGGTTGACACCATGAGGGCAGTGGGCCTCGAGAGGAGGAATGACTTTAGGCGAAGGTACAGGCCTTACGACAGGCGCCCGTTCCAACAGAGGGTTTAAACCCCTCATTGGTCTCAGAGACCACAACAGAAACAAGGGCGTACCCTCTTCCAGTCTCGTAAAGCCGCAAGAGACCGAGGTTCGAGCAGACCTCAGCAGTCTACCCCCAAAGCCCCCGCAAAACGATTCGCTTCCCTTAACACCGTACACCACTCCGGTTGGGGGAAGTATCACAGCGTTCATTCACGAGTGGCATGGCATAACAAAAGACAAATGGGTGCTGAACATTGTAGAGAGTGGATACTCTCTTCTTTTCCGCCAACCTCCTCCTCACTTGCCACCAACCAAATCCAGTCCTGCTCACATGAGCTTATTACGCAAAGAGGTTCGTGCCCTGTTACAGAAAAAAAGCAATAGAAAAGGTTCCAGTCGCACAAAGAGGAAAGGGGGTGCACTCCCGCTATTTTCTAGTAGCAAAGAAGGGTCGGGAAGGAGTTTTCAGACCGATTCTAGACTTGAGGCTGCTGAACAAATACATAAAGAAACAAAAGTTCAGGATGCTGGCTCTCCACCAGATTTTCCCTCAACTGCATCGAGGAGACTGGATGTGCTCCATAGATCTGCAAGATGCGTATTTTCAAATCCCGATCATTCCCAAACATCGGGAATTCCTACGATTTGTGATAGCCTCCCAACACTATCAGTTCAAGGTGCTCCCGTTCGGCCTAAAATCTGCTCCTCGCGCATTCTCCAAATGTGTAGCAACGGTAGCGGCGCATTTAAGGAAGCAGAAAATCTTCATTTATCCATACCTAGACGACTGGCTACTGAAAGCCTCCTCTACGGAACAGGCGAAAAACCATCTGGACATTGTGCTCAGTGTTTTCCGATCTCTAGGTCTACAAGCCAACTTCCTAAAGTCCACCCTCATCCCAACACAAACCCTCCACTACCTGGGAGCAATATTGAATACAGAGCACGAAAGAGTGTATCCTTGAGAGGAGCGACTGTTATCAATAAAGAGGAAGTGTCAAGACCTTCTGGGTTCCCCGGCGCCTGCGGCCCGTTAGGTGACATCTCTGTTGGGCTCCATGGCCTCTTGTATTTTCATTGTCCCGAACGCCAGATTGCATATGAGGCCTCTCCAAGATGCTCTGGAGGAAAACTGGAATCAACACACAGGCCACTGGGAGGACAGAATGCTTCTTCCGGTAGGAGCGCGACAATCATTACGATGTTGGATGTACAGACATCACCTGTCAGTGGGAGTTCCTTTTCATCAGCCAATCCCGTCCGACACTCTGGTAACTGATGCGTCGCTTCAGGGCTGGGGAGCTCATCTGGGTTCCCTTCAAGCTCAGGGCCTGTGGTCCAACAAAGAAAGGGCGTACCATATCAACCTTCTGGAGTTCAGAGCGGTTCATCTGGCTCTCAAGTCATTTGCTCCATCGATTCAGGGAAAATCTCTCCTCGTACAAACGGACAACACGACGACAATGTATTATCTGAACAAGCAAGGAAGGACGAGATCCCTTCCCCTGACTCGGGAATCTCAGGCCATTTGGCATTGGCTCATAGCGAGGGGAATGTCTCTGACAGCAATTCCCCTCCCAGGACGGCAAAACGTGGAGGCGGACTTCCTAAGCAGAACCCTCGAGGACGCCCACGATTGGGTTCTTCACAATGAGGTCGTCTAATACACCTTCGTGCAATGGGGTCGGCCTCAGTTAGATCTCTTCGCAGACGAGGTAAACAAGAAATGCCCAGACTTCGCGTCCAGGTTCTACCATCCGGGGTCTGAAGGGAATGCCCTGTTGATCGACTGGTCATGGATATTTCTCTACGCCTTTCCACCGATTCCCCTCATACCAGCTGTGATAAACAGGCTCTACAGATCCAGCACCAGAATGATTCTCATAGCTCCGCAATGGCCTCGTCAGTTCTGGTACACAGATCTCCTCAACCTATCAGAACAACAGCACAAGAGGCTGCCGTGCAGACCGGATCTCCTTTGCAGGCTGGGAGGCAGGATACTTCGCCCCAACCTTCCCTCTCTGAGCTTGATGGCATGGCTTCTGAATTCCTGCAGTATGGGCATCTAGGCCTCTCACAGGAATGCATGAACATCTTAAAGGAGTCCAGACGGCCTTCCACAAGGCGCTCTTATGCGTTCAAGTGGAAGAGATTCTACATATGGTGTCGTCAGCAGGGTCAGAATCCTATTCTGGCTCAGGAGGAGGTCATATTGGCTTACCTGCTCCATCTGGCGAAATCGGGTCTGCAAGTGTCATCTATTAAGGTACATTTATCTTCCATTACAGCCTATCGAAAGTCACCTTCTCAGGAATCCTTTTTTACAAGACCAGTAGTCAAGGATTTCTTAGAAGGTTTGAAGAAGGTTTTTCCACCCATTCGAAAACCCTCGCCTGCATGGGAACTAAACATAGTATTATCTAAACTCATGGGCCCTCCTTTCGAACCTATCCACAAAGCTTCTTTACAACACCTTACGTGGAAGACAGCTTTTCTCGTAGCCATTACTTCTGCGAGGAGGGTCAGTGAAATTCAGGCTTTGTCCTCCAAGGAACCGTACATGGTTTTCCATGAAAATAGAGTGGTTCTACGAACTCATCCATCATTCTTACCGAAGGTGGTGTCGGATTTTCACATTAATCAGACTATTTCACTACCAACTTTTTTTCCCCAATCCGGATACTCCGGCGGAGAAAGCTTTGCACTCTCTGGATTTGAAGAGAGTACTAAAAATTTACTTGGATAAGACAAAATTGATTAGACGATCTCACCACCTATTTGTAAATTACTTTCATATGAGAACAGGCAATGCAACCTCTAAACGAACCATATCTAGATGGATAGTTTCATGTATTGTTACTGCATATCAATTGGCTAACAAACAGTTATTGGCTAGGCCTAAGGCTCATTCGACAGGAGGAAAAGCGGCTACTGCTGCCCTCCTTAATAATGTTCCAATCTCTGAAATTTGTAAGGCTGCTACACGGAAGTCTGTACATACATTTACTAGGCATTACTGTTTGGACTCAGATGCCAGAGCAGACGCTCAGGTTGGGCAAGCGTCTCTGAGAAATTTGTTTGCATAGTGTATATCTCTTCCTGCACTTCTATTGGACAGTCCGCAGAGATAAGGGATGGGCTTGCTAATCTATTCAATGTTTATGACTATTGATGAGGATCCCCTGGAAGAGGCAGATAAGTTACTTACCTGTAAATCCTAGTTCTCTTCCAGGGGTATCCTCATCAAAGTCATAAACAACCCACCCTCCTCCCCGGACGCAAGTCTCCTAGAAGTGCAGGACAGACTATCTCTCTAATCTGTTGGATATGTTGTCACCGTAAAAAAGTACTGACCTAACTGTGAACCAACTGTCACCTCTCCTTCACCCCTGAGGCATGGTGGGATACTGGAGGTGCTCAGGGTCTTAAAGGCACAGTGCCAAAATTTTGTGATTCTGCTGTGTTAACCTGCATGCAGCCTATTGGCTAATAATGCTCCATTGTTTTCAATGTAGTTTTTTCTCTTTTTTCACTGGTGTTGCTACTGCTTCTTTCCCTGGGCCCAGCTATGGGGCTTTGGAAAGTCTTTTCTTCTTGTAAATTTGAAAGGGAGTGTTTTAAGAAAGAAAAAAAAACTCCATAGAAATAAAGCATTTTAGCCTGTTAATCATTATAGTCTGCATTGCTGTTGTACACATGTATATATGGGTTTGGTATGAAAATTGTCTACTAAAAATGCTATATATTTTTTGTGTATATTTTCATACTTATACATGTGTGTATTTTATGTATGCTCCGGAGTCCCCGCAAGAGGGCGGGAATATTCAATATTTATGACTTTGATGAGGATACCCCTGGAATAGAACTAGGATTTACAGGTAAGTAACTTATCCTTCTTGGCAAAAGTGGGTGCAACCATCCAGTACGATATTAAGCTTACAGGGAAACCTCAAGGAGTACCTGATTCCTTCTTCGCGTAGAGCCCGTTTCACAGCCGTGAAGGTGGCACTTCTGGCCTGGACCGCTGCCATGAAATCTGAGAACAGGGTCACCTGTCCGCCCCCTATTTCAAATGGGCCTGCGTCGAATGTTCTTTGATGCAGCAGGTCACGGTCCCTGTAGTGCAGGAGTTTAGCCACTATCGGCCTAGGTGGCCTCCCCGATGCCAGCGGACAGGCCGGGACATGGTGTGCCCTCTCCAGCGCAAAGAACGCATAAGGGGCCTCTTGTCCATAATCAATCGCAGCCAGGACTCCAGGGAGGTCACTGCATCCGGCATCCGGCCCCTCCACTGCGCCCTGGAGCCTATACATACATTGTTATGCCGACTACGGCCCTCAGCATCCTCGGCTCGGTGTTCAAGTCTTTGGATCCACTCACTAAGTTGGGCAATTTGGGACTTCATTGTTTGATGAGCAGGCTGTAGGTCCTCCAGCACTGTCTCTGCTTCCTTCACCCTATCAGACATCTTGTGATGAGCAGTACATAGGTGGCTTAATTTGGTGGATACCTTGCCTATTTCTTGACTCATGGTCAGTTTGATATCCTCGATTGCCCCCCAGTATCCTATTGAGGGTGTCATGCTTGTTGGAGGGCATAGAACCCTCGTCCGATTCGCCTTACATCCGTGGGAGATCAGGGCATGAGCCAGTCAAGTGCGGTCCCTGTGATTTGGGTCAGAGTTTACCCATGGTCAACATGCACCAATTATTGGGTGAAGGATTGGCACCATCGTGTGTGAAAGCAGGTACCAGGGCGTTGGAGGTAGCCTTTCGGCATGGGCTTTGGTTCCCACCGGTCCCGCTTGTCACACAGGCGAAGCAAGAAGGGTGTCTGCGTGGGCCAGGAATCAGAGATCAAACTGGTTAGCGCAGCAGTGTCTGGGTATGTACATCCAAGATGCCCCTACAACCCACTACAGGGGGCCAGGCAATTCCACTGACATTTGCTTCACTCCACCGTCCGTCTCAGGCTCATCACACAGGCGGACAGGTACGGCCAGGCAACAACGCCACGGTTCACCCAAACCAGCCTCCGTGTATTGCTCACTAGCTGCAGCCCATACACAGGAAATAGTGAGCCGTCACTGGTGAGCCTGGACTTCACTGCTACCCACAGGCTAGTGCCTACGGTTCACGCCTGCACACGTCAATACCACTGAGGATCTGCCTGTGGCCCCCGAAGAACAGGTCCGGTGGGGGCCGCGGGCAGAGCCCCTCACTGGGCCCCAGCTCGTTCATAGTCTAGCCCCTGATGGGGTTCTGTCCGATGTCACCCCAACCCGGTTGTGCCTGAGGGAAGCTCGAGCTTCAAGCGTTCGCTGTCAGCACCTGTGGGGAGGGGGCCTGCCCACTCGGCTTCCCTCCCGTATGGGCCTTCCCGCCACCTCAGCAACAGTCTCGCAGGGCCTCACCCTCCAGTAGCTCCAACAGGACTCCCGCGGGTCCCCGCCGCTAGGTCAGGCTGCCTCTCGTGTGCCAAACAGGGGGGCCCGCTCAAGCACCCTGTCTGCTGTCCACCGCTTCTCACCTCCTCCAGTCTCCCTGGAGGGGCCCAGTCACTCCTCCCGGACACGGGAGGCCTCATTACTTTGCCGGCAGCGCTCAGCTGCTCCAGTGCGGCAAGCGGGTCAGGCTGCGGGGCATCCTCCGAGGCGACCGCTGAGGCCCAGCCACTCCCTCCAAAGGGCCCAGGCGCAGGCTGCGCTGGCCACACAGACGGGCCCAGGGTCCCCGGGCTTCGCCGTCCGACAGGCCCTCCCAGAGGCGAGCCCCCGACACCGTTCCCAGGTTGTGGGCCGACCTGGAGCTCCGGAATTAGGCGTCCGCCATCTTAGCTAGCTAGGCTCCTCCCCCCCACATTGCAGTGCATTGTTTTGCTAGCCTTAGGCCAGGTGCCATATATTTTCTTCCATTTTTAAAATTAGTCTTTATTAGGATCTTGTAGTTACATAAAGAGAAACAAACAGTTGCAAACACACTTTGGTCTTGGATTTAAATATAAAGTTATCTTGAACAAAAATATTCACTGTTGAGGCAACAAAAGTGCAATTCTTCCGGAGATTGGAGTGTTTGAAGACTGGAACAGTCTATGTGGAATTCTGGATAATGGGCATGGTCAGCATTTGGCAAGAGTGAGATGGGTCCAGGGCTCCAATAGTCGAAGGAGTGCACTCATTTGTCAGTCCATAGTTTGGTTATTCATGAAAAAACTGATTGTGTCACTATTTAAAAAAAAAAAAAAATCCTAATGGCCAGATGTACATTGCTTCTTCTACTCAGTGAGCTAAGTTGATGTACATAGGCAGATGGGAACAATTTGCAGATTTGTGCATTAAGGCGAAAGGAGAAAAAACATGGGCAGAACTGCACAGGTGGTTCTAATATGGAATTGCTGTACAGTTACAATAGCTACTTCTTTACCTGAGTTCAGCACAACCTGATGTTGGTTGGGAGAACTGGTGAAAATAATTCCGTGTCCATTATGACCCTTTGGGAGTTTTCTAAGGCGAAATCTATTAGACTGTTAAATATACATCAGAAAGAACTTTAGTGAATATAAGTAACTTTGCTAGCATTCACGTTTACTTTAGTAAAACCTGTATTTCAGTTCTTAATTCTCTTTGTGCCTAACATTTTGCTGTTTGATTTCTAATTTATGCTGATCCTCCTTTTCAGTGTATTCTTCACTTGACTGTTCATGCTGTTTGTCTCATGTTTCATACACATACACTTTATCTCACTTCCTACATTCACTTTCTTCATTATGTCTGGTTGGTTTGTAGTAAGATATATGTATTCATGTGATGCCCTGTACCACCATGTTTTAATATGTAATGATCGTTCTTCACGTAATCGCTCTTCACCATCTCACTGTCATTTCTCTAAGGGCAAGCAAAGTGAAGGAATTAATGTTCATGGTGCTCATTGTGCTGTGAAATGAGCTCTGGGATGCTTTGCTTGTAATTATCGTTCTTTCCCCGGCCTATTCTGATACTACTAACGTTGTTTTAAAAATAACATCCTGTTCCAACCTCTTTGTATGTCCTCTGCCTACTCTACTGTTATTTTAAAAATGGGAAATCACTTTTCAATTATTATACTTTAGAAATACGATAAATCAGTGAAAGTAGTTGTGAATTGATTGACCAAGACAAAGCTGTTTTGTCAAATGAATTTATCACCCAGGCTTGACAAGAAGTCTTTGAGATTGCCATGTTTAAGTGACACCACTCCTCTTAGGACTCTTATGTTTTTTCTCTTTAAATAACCTGATGAGTGTGTTGTTTCCTTGCAGCCATAAGGATGGTTATAACAAATTCTGCTCCTGGAAAAGAGTATGGACAAGTAATGGTAAAAGTGAACCTAGTCCAAAAGCATTTATGGCTGATCAGCAGGTTCCATTTTGGGTAAGTATAGTAGAATGGAAACCCTTTTAGGTAGGCTGATTTTTTTAATTTTTCTGTTAATCTGTTTATTTTATTTTATTAAGAAACATTCAAACTAATATTTGAACATAAACTCATACGTACTGCAGTTTGTTTATTCATATACAGTTTACCATATATTTTGTGAATAATGTTCAGTGATTTTCAACATAACAATGGGTTAGAGAGAGTCAATGTACAGGTACAGTGATATTAGCAAGTTTACCATCCTCTTGAATGAACTGTGCTTACATCATCCACTTTAACTTGCTCAGCACTCAACCCTCTTTAACATTCTCGCCCCTCTGCTTCCCTTATAGAACTCCCTTTCTGTTGCCAGTATTGCATAAGAATCTTAGTATTGAATCCTATCAACAGAATAAAAATATTTGTATACTTGGCTGTTAGACCTGACAGGTGTAGGTAATACTCATGCTGTGTTGACAATGTGTATGTTGAATACAATTTTTATGTACCCACACAGTGTGTGAAGTCTCATTTGTGCCGTTCATCATGGTTGTGGTGGGGAGGAAGTGCTGTGCCCTTGCTTTATACATTGCCTCTGTGATAAGCCTGGCTGCTCTGTGCCAAGCTAAACAAGGGTGAGTGCAGGTTATACAGTGAGTGTAATACCCACCCCTGACAAGAGTGGCAATATTCTGCATTGCTGGTACCTTGCCGCAGCCAACCAGAATGTGCCACCTCCAACATTTGGTGGTCAAGCAGTGGGCTAGGACTTGCAATTACACAGCACGACATGATAACCAACTGAGTGCCACAATTTCACATTGGTAAAAGTCTTCCTCTGTTCTTAAATGGGTCCCCATAAAGGGACAGTGAGGTGACCAGGAAGGAGGGACTCAAATTTTCTTTTCTGTCCTCATATACTTTGGTTTGGGTACTTCCCCATGTCTGTGAACAAGTCTGAAGTCCTACCGGAAGTAGAATTTGAGCTGGTGACCTGGACACCTAAACGGTGATGCAGCTCAAGGAGGTCTGCCAGGCAAAGAGGTTGGCCTAAGGGGAAAAGCCAAGAAGGCTGAGTTGCTGGAAGATTTGAGGGCCTGGGCCACGGCCCAGCCCATGGACCTGGGCTAAGTCCCAGCCCATGGAAGAAGCACATCGGGGGAAGACCTGGGTCATGGGGAAGGGTCCGAACACGACCTGACTGGTGATTGATGGAGGAGGAGAGCCCTCTGTTCCTAGATGTAGGGGACCCCTTTATAACCGGTAGTAGCGTCTCTTCATGGAGCCTGTCCCCAGAAGAGCTGGAGTACAGGAGGGAAGAAAATAAATTAAAATTGGAGCTTGCCAGAACTGCCAAGGAGCAGGCCATAGGCCGTAAGAAACTGGAAAAAGAGCAAACTAGCTGAAATGAGACTAGCCATGGAAGAGAAAAAGATGGCATATAAACTTCGTCTTTGAGACATATACATAAGAGATCTACAAATAAGGTCTAATACTAATAATGGTGGCAGAGCTCCTGCAGTGTCTAACAGCGACAGTAGAGTTTGAATCGCAAAGGATATGGTACAGGATTACCAGGTGGGGGATGACATAGATAAGTGGTTGGCAGTCTATGAGGTGGCCTTAAAGGTACACCAGATCCTGGAGAAGAGCTGGGAAGGCAGTTTATGGCAATACATATCCCCCACTGGGAGGGCACCCTCCTGACTCTAGATGTGGGGGACCAGACCACCTACCCTGCTATGAAGACCATGTTGGGTAGCAAGTTTGGTCTGACCCCATAGAAGTACCGTCAGAGGTTTAGGGCCAGCTGCAAACTGGTGACCCAAACCTGGGTTGACTTAATCGACTACGCAAGGAAGGCTCTGAAGGGTTGGGTGTTGGGCGGTAAGGTGGAGGATTATGATGGATTATACATCCTAATCTTGAGGGAGTACTTCCTAGAGACCTGCTTAACCAATCTGCTCCAACACCTGGTCGACAGCAAGCTGATGGACTGAAGGAAGCTTGCTGAGGAGGCGGATCTTTGGGCTACCACCTGAGTGTCCAGAAAGATTGCTGGGGGAACTCCAAAAGAGGGGGCCAGGGTCCCCACTAGAGAAAAGAGGAGGGTGACAAAAATAAGGAGTCTTCTAATAGTCCCCATAAGGCACCCTGAGGAAAGGTCCCCCAAGGAGAACATCCCTGGATAAAACTCTGGCCTCTAAGAACCTTAGGTACTACGAGTACAGCGGGTACGGACACTTCATAGGAGATCCTAAGTGTCCAAAGCAGGTGCCCCTGGCCGCTGAAGGAAAGGCTCTGGGCATGCCCAGCGTAGCAATGGGGGAGAAGGGAGCCACTGATAGTGGGGGGCAGTCTAGTGGTATTACCCTAGTGTCCCTGGGTGAGAGTGAAATGGTGCCCTAGATCCAGGTGCCTGCCAACACTGCAAAATATAGGCAGTGGATCACGGTCAACGGGCAGGATGTGAAGGCTCTGAGAGATACTGGGACCAGCCTGACCATGGTAAGGAGTCAGCTGGTCTCCCCAGAGCAGGTCATCCCCCAGGCCACTCATCAAGTGGTTGTGGCGGACAGCAGAGAGGGTTGTTTCCTACTGACACAGGTGCCCTTTGAGTGGGGTGAGGTCTCAGGCCAGCTAAAGGTCACGGTAAGCTCCGCCATGCCAGTGACCTGTCTGCTGGAGCACACTATCTAGAGAGAAATGGAGCTTCGGCTCATATGGAAATTTTGGGGTTACCCGACTGGATTTGTGCTACCAAACGATCCATGACTGCCCAAGAAGGGAACCAGATGGGGTTGGAGTATGGAATAATGGCCCAGCCCCCTGCTAAGAGGGGAAGCGGATGAGGACTGGGAAAACCTGCCTCAGAATGTACCATCGGTGAGATGGACATGGAACTGGCAGAAGCCGCCTCGGCATCCATTGAAGATGACATTACTCCTCCTTCTTTAAGAATTAGCCCTGCCGGAGACTGCTAAATTGCAAGAGAAAGCGGGACCGACCAGGGTGGAGTACTGAAGGACACAGAGAGTGCCCCACCCTCGAGGTCCTGAGGCGGCAAGCTGAAGCCCAAGCAGCTGTTGATGATTCCAGAACTCATCACATCTACTAGTAGGACAGTCTGCTGTATAGTGAGCCAAAGACTCCTAGGCAGAAGGCCCACAGGGCCTTGGTGGTGCCCCAGTGTTATCAGGCCTTTCTGCTGAAATTGGCCCATGACATTCTCCTGACAGGACATTTGGGTCGGGACAAGGCCTTTGTGTGGCTTGCCCCTCTCTTTTATTGGCCCAGGCTCCCGATGTCTTCAGATGCAGTCTGCAGGACCTGTGTGGCCTGCCAGGCTAGTGGCAGGGCTCAAGCTCAAAGCTCCTCTTCAACCCTTGCCCGTCGTTGACACCCCATTTTAAAGAGTGGGCATTGGCATATTTGGGCCAATAGATCTGCAGACGGCTGCTGGGAACCGATTTATCCTAGTTCTGGTGAATCACGCTGCTCGGTACCTAGAGGCAAGCCCTCTAAAGACTACAACTGCACCAGCAGTGGCGAAGACCCTAATGGGATTTTTTTACTCAAGTGGGATTCCCCAAGGAGGTAACATCTGACTGGGGCACGAACTTCATGTTGGCTTACATGCGAGCCATGTGGGAGGAGTGTGGGGTGATGTTTCAGTTAAAAACTCCTCTGAGGACTACAACTGCACCAGCGGTGGCGAAGACCCTAATGGGATTTTTTTACTCAAGTGGGATTCCCCAAGGAGGTAACATCTGACTGGGGCACGAACTTCATTTTGGCTTACATGCGAGCCATGTGGGAGGAGTGTGGGGTGATGTTTCAGTTAAAAACTCCTCTGAGGACTACAACTGCACCAGCTGTGGCGAAGGCCCTAATGGGAATTGTTTACTTGAGTGGGATTCCCCAAGGAGGTAGCATTTGACTGGGGCACGAACTTCATGTCAGCTTACATGCGCGCCATGTGGGAGGGGTGTGGGGTGATGTTTCAGTTCAAAGTTCCTTAGCATCCTCAAACTAATGGGCTTGTGGAGAGGTTCAACAAGACCCTAAAAGGCATGATCAGAGGCACTGAAAGAGTAGGATATCCTCTTAGCATGCCTGTTGTTTACCTACCAGGAGGTCCCCCAGAAGAGAGTGGGTTTTAGCCCCTTTGAGCTTCTCTTGAGGTACCCACTTAGGGGAATCCCTGAGTTTGGTCAAAAAGTCTCGGAGCAGTCACCAAAGGGGACGCCCAGGGATGTATTAAGCTACATGGTGGCCTTCTGGAGCCAAATGGCTGAGTTGTGGAAGCAAGCCTCCTGCAACTTGGAAACCAGCCAGGAAGTCATGAAAGAGTGGTAGAATAAGAATGCCACTCCAGTGGAGTCGACACCTGGGCAGAAAGTATGGGTGATAGAGGCTGTGGAGCCGGGGGCCCTCCAGTATCGGTGGACTGGGCCCTATGAGGTGCTAGAGAGCAAAGAAGAGACCTTCTATCTAGTGGATCTCAAGAACCCGAGACAGCCCCTCCAGGTGCTCCACATCAATCACCTCGAACCATACTTCGAGAGGTCCGAGGCCACTATGCTCATGGTGATGGGTGGGAGAAAGGTGGAGGAGAGTGAAGTGCTCTCCACCCTCCTGACCTCTGCAGAGAGGGATAGGTCGGTGGAAGGAGTGATCCTGTCCCCCACCCTTACTCTTGATTAGCAGAGGGACTGCCACTAAGTGTTGGGACAGTTCCCCTCACCGTTTTCTCTTATCCTGGGGGCCACCCATCTGTGTATCCAAGAGGTGGACATAGGCGACAACCTCCTTGTCAAGGGCAAATCTTACAGGTTGTCGGATAAGGTTAGGTCCAATATCTAGGTGGAAGTGTCTAAGATGATTGCGATGGGGGCCATAGAACCCTCTATAACCCCATGGTCTAGCCCGGTGATGCTGGTACCAAAACCTACCCTGGCGGGCACCATACACAACCTAAGGTTCTGTGTGAACTATAGGGGGCTGAACTCAATGACTCGGACAGATGCCCACCCAATACCATGGGTGGATGAGTTGATCGATAGGTTAAGCGCGGCCCAGTATTTAAGTACCTTCGACCTCAACTCCGGGTATTGACAAATTGCCCTCACCAAGGGAGCCATGGAGAAAACTGCCTTCTCCACTCCAGATGGGCATTACCAATTCAGGGTCATGCCCTTTGGACTCAAGAATGCCTCTACCACTTTGCTGAGGCTGGTGAACCAGGTTCTTGCCAGTATGGAGACCTTTTCAGCTGCTTATTCAGAAGACATTGCAGTCTTTAGTAAAAGTTGGGAGGATCATCTCCTCTAGGAGGTACTCCAGGCTCTGCAGCAAGCGGGCCTCACTATCAAGGCCAGTAAGTGCCAGATAGGGCAAGAGTCAGTGATATACCTGGGGGGCCGGGGAACGGTGCAGCCCCTCCAGGCCAAGATTGAGGCTATCTTAGCCTGGAAACCCCCCAAGACCCAGATGGGCGTGAGAGCCTTCCTGGGTCTTGCTGGTTACTACTAAAGGTTCATCAGAGGCTGCAGCACCATTATGACCCCCTTGACGGAGTTAACCTCAAAGAAGCAGCCCCAAAATGTGGTTTGGACCAAGGCCTGCCAAGCTGCATGTGACGCTCTCAAGCAGGCTATGTGTACCGCACCGGTGCTGCGACCCTGTGATTATTTCCGGGAGTTCGTCGTTCAAACAGACGCCTCCGAACATGGCATCTGGGCAGTCCTCTCTCAGTTGAATGACAAAGGCCTTGACCAGCCGGTCCCCTTCATCTCCCAGCGGCTGCTCCCTCAGGAACAGTGTTTTTGGACTATATGTCTGATTTCGGCGTTCAAATAAGAGTGTTGAACTACACAGACAAGTTCCTTCCTCTTCCCTTCTCCTGTCCTCAAATATACTCTCTCTGTTGTAAAATTTTCCCCGTTTGTACGAGTCCCTTATGAGGTGTTTGGGATACCCTCTTGCCAATAACTTCTGCTGTAAAACTTCGCCATTCTTATTGAAGTCCTGTAAATTTGTACACTTTCTATGTAGCCACAGAAATGGACTAAACGGGATTCCCTGTTTATAGCATCTTTGATGAAAGCTATTATAGTGGAGAGTTGTGTTCCTTGCTGTCGGTTTTGTGTACAGTGATACCTCAATTTTCTGATCTTGATGTTGTATTCATAGATCCAGGACATCCACTCATGTTGCTGTTATGGTAGGGGAGTGATTTAGTATGGATAAATGGTATACGGATTGGAGTGGAAGACTGATTGAATGGGTGTGAATGATAGTTGCATTGAATTATGTATATAAGGTGTGCTTGATTGAGCTAGGGGGTGTCGTTCTCTCTATATTCTTTTCATTACATTTTATGTGACATTTCTCTCTCTTTCATTTCTTGGTTAAATATGCATTATAACTGGTATATTAATGTTCTGAGAAAGTAATGCTTATGTTTATAATCAACTGGATGTAAAGCTATATGCAATAAAGAGAAATATTTTGTATATTTATGGGCTCTATGCATATGATGTCTGAACTTTGTATGGTATAGATATTATAGCTAGGTAACGTTTTGTGTATACGTATACAGCCATTTCCCCTGATAGTGCTGTCCTGTATATATTTTGTTCAGGGGCCCTCTTTTTGTAATTTTATGGGGACACATGTTAGACCTGACACACTTAGGTAGTGGTTCCCAGAGTGTTTTCATTTTTCTCTAGGAGGTTTTGCTGATTTGCGCAAGGGGCCCACCACCCCAGGGCACTTTCCCAAGGTAAGTGCAGACAACATCCTTCCATCCACCTGGGCGTGGCGCTAGCCTGTGTGTGCATACTGGCACACAGGTGGTTTTCTGTATAGATATTGGTTCTGGCATCCCATTCCATGGTGTGCACACTTGCACATGGGGATTCTAAAATGAGCGCTGAGCCTGATAGCGCAGGCCAGTATAGGTACACATGGCCCATTGTGGTGGCTGTAACCTAAGTGTCTAGCCTGCCTCTGCAGGCTTGTGTGTGCACCGGGGCACATGTGCCCAGGGGATGCGGAGCACCAATACGTGTTCACACTGCCCATGAAAGCTGCTCTGCCCATAAGGCAACATGGGATAAAGGAGTCTTATTAGGTCTGTCTGCAACAGTGGATTGCAGAGGAGCAGCCTCATGATGTTTGGTATCATTGGATTCAGAGTGACAAACCCCTCGATTGGTAACAATGGGCATATTATTAATATCCTGGAACTGCCACTTCTTGAAAGTGACATTTCTAGATTCTAAAATGCTTTGTGTGTCCTGTAATTTCGGCTTCATTCCACTGGGTGCGGGTGAAGGGCAAGCGACAGATGTAAAACTTGGGCATCCAGAACAACATACCCCTGCCATTTGGGGCCTAGGATAGATTGATTGGAGGGAGAAGTTTTTGTCTCTCACAGCCAGAGCATGGCCCCACTAAAGATAAACATCTACATTCCATATCCTCAGACGGATGGGGAGGAAATTTAGGTGAGATATCTGTGGTTCAAAGAAGAACCCTTTGAACCATCCCTAACTTCAAAGGCACACTTTAGTACAGGGAAAGTTGAATCTACTGTGACGTGGGAACGGTACTGCTGGACTGCGCGATGCGCACTGCCAGAGGAATCTTTTGCGCACAGAAGGATAGCTGTCCGAGGAAGTGATCCACACACTATTCCTGTTTTGTTGCTGGCCTGAGCCGACTGCCTGCTCCGGTGTGATAACCTGAGGTGTGCTCTCCAAGGGCAGGTTGGCTGCCCCCAGTTCTCTGCGAAGATCCCTGTTCTCTGCGGAGATCTCAGAGACATCAAAGACCTCCTGTGAGGGATTTACATCGTCTGTCGGTACCATCTGGAGAGTGGTGCCCTCTTCTGTGCCAACATCGTATGCCGGACTCCACCGGGCAGCAGTAACGTGAGTGTGGACTAAGTATTGTGTCTGAAGACCGGAATTACCTGGTGCTAAGCCTGCAAGTACGGCCCGCACTTCAGGTGAGTGGTCCTTTATCCTGGGGACCACTTCATGCCGAGACATTATGTGGTGTGAGCAGGATCACCCATTGCGGGGCCCTGTGTGACCCTCTGTGTCGGGTGAGTCGCATTTCTCTTGTGTGACCCTCTGCTGCATGCTTATTGCGTGCTGTGCCCCGTTCATTGGCTGCGACCCTCGGTGGTGGGGATGCACCCGGAGTTGGGCTGTACACTGGCTCGTGAGGTATGACTGAATTTACACCAAAGTGTGTGACCAGGGAGTTTGGTGTGACTAAAGTCATTGCGCACCAGACGTTGTGCCTCATTCCAGGGAGGTACAGAAATGAAGTTCCTTGTGTGACCGGGTGGTCTAGATCGACTCAAGTCATCGATCGCTAAACATTGTGCCTCATTCCAGGTGCGGGATATACAATGTTCATGGGAGCATTCTGGAGTGTCTGGTGCAGTTCAAGTCATCACGCACCAGACTAGTGCCTCCTCGTGAGGAAATACCACATTGGAATTGTCTTTGGAGTGATCGTATGGTCGGGGCGATTCAGGTAATCGGGCCCCTGACGTTGTGCCTCCTTTTTGTGGAGGTACAGCACTGAGCACTTTTCACTGGGAGCATAACCGTCTGGTGCAACTCAAGTCTTCTTGCACCAGACGCCTTGTAAAGGAGTTGAGGACCTAGTAACTCGTCATGTGCACCCATAATTGTCGAGGGCGACTCAAGTCAACACGCTCTGACGGTGCACCTCCGTTCTGGAGGTGCCGAAATTGGTAACTGTCAAGTAACCCAGACTGTCTGGCAGGGCTGGGTGCTGCAGTGGCTAATGCGCAGCCCCATTGACTCTTCCCCTGTGTTTTGCAGACCTCTGAGTGAAGCCACTACTGGGAGCCCAACCGTCTCCTTGCTAATTGTTGCCAGACCAGCTGTTATCTTTCCTTCCCCCTCCGATTTGTCCCCAGGATCCTGCGTAGTGTGACTAGGGTCGCGAGCAGCCTAGTATCCAGGGGTATCTTGTGGTGATTGGTGCCAGTTATAAATCAAATGAGCACAACATACTGAGTCCGTTCTGCTGTTGCTTTAACCGAATGATCATGCTGAGATACCCCTCCTGGGGTGATTTGTGCGTGGTATAAATCAAATTAACATAACAGGGGGAAGGGTGATTGAATCTATGTGTCGTGGTGGGGCGGCATTTCCAAAGCTGGTTGGGAGGTGGAGGACGGTTTGGGACACACAGTACCTGCAAACACAGCGGCATCTACTAGCCGGATATGAGGGCACCGCATTAGGGTGCTGGGAGCGCGTGCGTACGAGTGTGTGTGTGTGTGTGTGCAAGAGCCAACTGATACCCATGGCACCACCCGGAGTTGCAGAGGGGATGTGCAGGAGTGAGTTCAGGGGAATGCGAGGGCAGCAGTGTATTGTTCCTGGTCTTGTTCTTCTGCCAGGGAATTCCTGAGTTTGGCATTAGTATTTACTAATGCGTCCTAGGTTATAGTGCTATGTGGAAGTGTTACAACCCTTGTATACACTTATTGCTGCTAGCGTTGGGAACCGGGGTGCACCCTGAATTTATGTGTTACATCACTGTTGGTAAACTCTAGGGTGGGTCTTGTGCTGACAACGTTTGGCACCGCATGGCGGTGCAGGGAGGGAAAGTATTGTTTTCTCACTTGAACATACTGTCTTCGTCGTTGCACACAGTTGGACTTAATATTGTGAACTCTATTGCTAAATGTAATTTTTGCCCAGATTTCCACGATACTTATGTTGTGTCTACAACATTTTTATCTGTCCGCACGGTGTGTGAAGTC
This sequence comes from Pleurodeles waltl, assembly GCF_031143425.1. Lineage (NCBI taxonomy): Eukaryota > Metazoa > Chordata > Amphibia > Caudata > Salamandridae > Pleurodeles > Pleurodeles waltl. Next base: position 776,737,528 of record NC_090438.1, on the reverse strand, counting down.
TCATACCGCTCAACGTGTTTGTGGTGGGGGGTAGTGCTGTTGCCTGTGTGATAAACCTGACTGCTCTGTGCCAAGCTACCCAAGGGTCAGCGCAGGTTATACAGCGGGTGTAATCACCCACCCCTGACAGTAGTGGCAAGATTCTGCCTGTCTGGGGTCTTGCCGCAGCCAACCAGAACGTGCTGCCTCTAACATTTGCTATTTCTTTTCACTTTTAGTAAATAATTTATTAAGTTAAACACAAAATTAGAGTGTACACCATCACAATCCAGCCACAGACAAATAAAAAACTGATCAATATACAGGAAATCCAACTAAGATATGTATTTTTCTACATTCAAGCAAGCATATTAAACAATTGCCCTTTATTTTTCATGAAAACAGAAACAAAACAAAAGACAGCACCCTCAAGGGAACAAAGGCATCCTAAACCTCAACATAAGCCAGTGTCTTTCAGTAATATACACAATTATATTTTTTAAACTGTAAGGATTTAAAATATGTTTATAGTCAGTAATAAATGGTAAACAGTTTGTGACGAAAATAAAAAGAACCTTTCTTTTGCATTCTAATTTACTTTCTGAGAACATTAGTTTTATATATCTATGCTGGTACACACATAAGCTTATGAAAAATGGCTGGTAAATCCTGCGCCCTGTTTCAGGACAATGAACACATTTTTGCTGTCTACCTACCTACCTACCCAGCAGTAAAACACCTGATTTGAAATGTATCTAAAATCAAAAGACCTCCACCTCCAAATTGGCCGTCAGATAAAATTGTATTTACCTGAAGCATGTTGCTGAAGAAATGAGCTGAGCACTTAAAAAACAAAAACAAAAAAAAAACAGTGTGAACGTTCAAGTAAAATAACTCATTTTATGGTTAAAATGTCTTTATTGAGATTTACATTGTAAGAAATCCAGGGCGATGCAGCACCCAACACACTTAAAGCAATAAACGGTCAATCAACCAATCTCCCTTCCCCCCCCCCCCCCCCCCCACACACACACACACCCCTCCCACCCCAGTGCAGAATCATGTTATGGTACTATGAGGGATAGGCACAAGGCTTACAAGGTGGCCTTCTATCAGATCCAGTATCTAGTGGCTGTCCTTATCTGGGAGTCAGAGGAGTCACAGGTATTAAGAGCAGACTAACTCTCTGAACTCTCCTGAAAGTTGGGATATAAAGGGATGCCATAGCTCGCCATAAGATTGTCCCTATGCTGTAAGTGCATGTGTAAGCTTTTCCATCACCAGGATATGCCATATCCGGTGCAACCATCCCAGCTGCGCAGGGGCCTGAGGGGTTCCCCAGTGGGGCAATATATTTTGTAGGACTGCCCCCAGGATGAGGCTGATCTGACTGCTCCGTAGTGACCTAAGCGGGAACATCAAAGGGTTTGATAAGCCCAGTATGATATATTCTGGGAACCACTGGAGCTGTGACTGTCAATATCGTTTAAAATTCCCTCCCAATAGGAGGCTAGCTTCGGGCATTCCCATAAGGGATGAACCAGCATTCCTGAGTCGCTGCAACCCTTCCAGCACAGAGGTGAACGCGAGAGATCGCTTTTGTGAAGCCGGACTGGCGTGAGCTACCAGTAAGTAATGACCTTCTCTGTAGTCTCTCCTCTATTTGTGTTGTTTGCAGTGTGGCATGCTCTATAATAAATACCCTCCCATTCCGCGGTCTTAAAGATCTGCCCAGCTCCGTCTTCCATTGTGCCTGACTTGGGACTCTGGCTATCAGAACAGATTGTAGGAATAGGTCATAAAGATCCGAAATTATATGCTTGTCCATCGTCTTCATCAGTAACCATTTTTCATACTGAGTGAGGGGCCTGCATGCCCTCTCCCATATCTGAGGGTGCATCACCCAGTGGCGAATCTTAAGATAGCTCATCCTCTCTGTCTCCGGAAGAGCATGAGTGTTACTTAAGCTTTTGAAGGGCAATAGCCCTTCTTTGTCGAATAGATGGCTGATGGAGCGACATGATGGGGATGTCCAAGAGCGATAGGCACCAGGTCCCGACCCAATGTTAATTCCGGGTTCCCCATGATAGGTGTCAGAGGAGAAGGGAAAGACGTCAGCCCTCTAGTTCGGGTTACTTGGTCCCATACCTTCAAGGTTACCCTGGTGACAGGGGAAGAATACAGTCCCCATGACCTATGACAACGCGGCAAGAAGGGGACCTTCCAGAGAGAGGTACCAGCAGTTGCACGGTCCATAAACAACCAACGCTTATCAGATTTGGTTCGGTACCACTCCACTAGATACCTAATATGGGATGCTCTGTAGTATTGTTGGAAATCTGGTATACTGAGCCCATCCCCCCCGCCCTCCCCCCGAGTGCGGACTGGTAAGCCAGGAGTCGTGCCATTCGTGGTTTTTTGCCTGCCCATATGAAATTATTTATTTCACCTTGAAGTGTCCCAGATGGGTGCTTGACCGGCATCTCCTGGAACAAGAACAGAGCCCTGGGTAGAACTGACATTTTTATGGCGGCTATTCTGCCAAGCCATGAGATAGAGTGGAGTCTCCACTGGGTCAAGTCTTTTTTAACACTCTGAAGGAGAAGCTTGTAGTTCAGTTTTGATGATTGTGAGACTGTCCTCGCTATTTGGATAGAATGCTTTTGCCACTGGAACAGGTACTGCTGGGCCAGTACTGTGACCTTCTTCTCCGGGAGCGTGAGACTAAGTGCCTGAGATTTCGAAAGGTTTAGCCGAAAGCCCAACACCCTCCCAAATGCCTCCATCTCCATAAAGCCGTGAGGGCCTTTAGTGCATCGTCCTGTGCTACCACAACATCATCTGCATAGAGTGCAGTAGCGTATTCTTCTCCTCTAAAGACGGCCCCGGTAATCTCTGGGTTATCCCTTACCCGCACTGCGAAGGGCTCCATATAGAGAGCAAACAGCAGGGGGGGCAAGTGGGCACCCCTAACGAGTCCTGTGACCGATCGGGAATGTGGTGGAGCTCTGTTAACTCTTACAGAGGCCCTCAGTTGGCTGTAGGTGCGCGCTAGCCAGGCTCTAAACCGAGGTTCAAAGCCAGAGTGGCCTGAAGGTACGACTAGTTGATGCAGTCACACGCCTTCTCAGCGTCTATGCTAAGCCGCATTAGTTCCCGCTTCGAGCGCTTGGTTGTATCTAATATGTGCATAATCTGTTTAGTGTTATCCCCACACTGTCTGTGTGGGATGAAGCCAGCCTGGTCGGGGTTCACCAGTCCTGGCATCAACGGATTCAAACAGAAGGCCAGAATGCCAATGAGTAATAACTCATTTTATGGTATTCTTTTTCACTGAGACTTTGCAAGATTGCCAGAGACTACTACAGTTGAAATTCAACAGAGCTCATTCACTTAACTAGCACTCTCTCCCAAGCTCTTGAAATAGGAAAATAAGACTAGAACATGGAGGGTGTAGGAATTCTGTCTTTTCTGCGTGGTGACTCCAGATTTTTTGCCTTTTGCTGGACCCTGTATGTTTCTGGTTTAGAAGTCTGCACTTTACCCCAGCTAACCAGCAGCAAAGTTCTTTGATTGCCCCTTTAACCTTGAGTGAATTAGCAAATCATAATTGGTATTTTTAACCTGCCTATAAGTCCCTAATGTATGGTACAATGTGTACACAGGACCTGGAAGTTAAATTTTGCTAGTGGGCTGCAGCATCCATTGTACCTTTCACTACAGTGGCCTTGGAGACATGGCTTCAGGCTAACCATTGTAGTCTTACTGCTACATTTTTAAACCTGCAGCCCAACCTGTCAAAAGGACCTTTTTTGACAACATAAAACCTCCCTTTTAAATAATAATAAGTTACCCCTATACAAGCTTAGTAGCCCACAAGGTATGGTGCATGGTATATAAAAGTGGGATATGTAGAAAATACATTTTACATGGCCCTACAGTGATTAGGCCCAAACAGCTATTTTCACAGTGGCACACCTAGATGTTCTATGTAGAAAACCAAAGTATAGATTAAAATACTAATGTGGTATCTCGGGAATGGGAGCAGCTGAGCAATATAATTAAATAACTTTCCTCTGCCTGAAGTTCCTGGGGACCAATTTGACATTGGCTCGCCAGATTCTTCTAGCCAGCTTAGAATAGGTTACTCACTGAAGCAAACATGAATGGGCAGAGATTCCTCCACTGAACTTCACAGAATATGCAGGGTGGTTTCTGGGTGTAGGCTGCAGGGTGAACTTCACAGAATATGGTGCAGGCTGTAGGCATCCCTAAATCCCTAAATCCTACTTGACAGATCTCTTCAATTCACATATAAGACTTGGGCACACTTGATAGAGAAGATAACAGGATGCCAAAACAGTTCTTGTTGATCCATTGTCTGGTTGCCCATAGAACTCTGCTTTTGTCCTGTCCAACTTTTGTCTCTGGGTTTGTTTTGGCGACAGTGGCTGCCTCAAACTGTTTTTTAGTATTAGATGTGGGAGGACACTAGGATTACCATATTGCAACACACACACTCCTCTCTCTCTCTCTCTCTCTCTGCCTCTCCTCCCACCCACACACACACACACCCCAAGCGCCAGCCACAATTCTGAAATTGCCCAAACTGGGTAAGGTGGGTCCCAAGAACCTTTACCCCATTGGTTATGGCATGTCCAGTACTCATTCCCAGCCACTTGCTAATGCCAGGGATAACCGTGGCACCTCCGTGCACCTATTTCAGAAAGGTCCCTGGATCCTGAGTAAGGTCAGAAGAGAACTGGACAGGCCGTCTGTTGTAGGAAAGTAGCTTCTTTATAGCTTAGTTACCCCCACTTTTGGCCTGTGTGCTTGACTGTGTCTACTGGGGTCCTGCTAATCAGGACCCCAGTATTTATACTATCTCCTTTAAATTTGTTTTTTGGGTACAGTTAACACAATATTTCACCCACAGTTGGCATACCGGTGGCCAGTTATAAGTCCCTAGTATATGGTACCTAGGTACCCAGGGCATTGGGGCTCCAGGGGATCCCTATGGGCTGCAGCATATATTTTGACACCCATAGACAGCCCATGCAAAGGCTTCTGCAGGACTGCCATTGCAGCCTGCGTGAAAAGGTGCAAGTACCCTTTCACTGCCATTTACACTGCACCAGGTCACTTATAAGTCACCCCTATTGCAGGCCTTCCACTAGCAGAGGTGCCCCCACGACCTCCAAGACTATTTTCCTGGACTTCGTGAGTGCGGGGACGCCATTTTACACGTGTACTGGACATAGGTCACTACCTATGTCCAACTACATAATGGTAACTCCGAACGTAGGCATGTTTGGTATCAAACATGTTAGAATCATACCCCAAAGATTTGCAAGCATTGGTTGTATGATTCCATGCACTCTGGGGGCTCCTTAGAGGACCCTCTAGTATTTCTATTCCAGCCTTCTGAGGTTTTCCAGGCACCCCCCAGCTGCTGCCACGTCACAGACAGCTTTCTGCCCTCCTGTTGCTCGAAAAGCTCAAGCCCAGGAAGGCAGAAAAAAGGATTTCCTTTGGGAGAGGAGTGTTACACCCTCTCCCTTTGGAAAGAGGTGTTACAGGCTTGGGAGGGGTAGTCTCCCCAAGTCACTGGAAATACTTTGAAGGGCACATTTGGTGCCCTCCTTGCATAAACCAGTCTACACCGGTCCAGGGACCCCCAGTCCCTGCTCTGGCGCGAAAGTGGACAAAGGAAAGGGGAGTGACCACTCCCCTGTCCATCACCACCCCAGGGGTGGAGCTCAGAGTTCCTCCAGATGGTCCCTGGCTTTTGCCATCTTGTATTCAAGGTTGGCAGGGAACTCTGGGAGCATCTGAGTGGCCAGTGCCAGCAGATGATGTCACAGCCCTCCCCTGATAGGTGCTTACCTGGTTAGATGACCAATTCCCCTTTCAGGGCTACTTAGGATCTCTCCATTGGGTGGTTCTTCAGATTCGGATTGCAAGACTCCAGCAGGAATCCTCTGCATCCTCCACTTCGACTTCTCACTGAAGAAACTGCATCTGGACCCTCCAGGATCTCTACAAGCTGCAACAAAGAAGCAAGATGCTTTCTGCAACATTGTATCTCTGGATCCTGCCAGTAATTGCAACTGTTTCCCAGTTGTGCATCCTCTGAGGACAGCCCATCTTCAGCCTGCACCAGAAGAGCGAAGGAATCTCCCTTGGGGTGGAGGAGTCACTCCCCTGCCTCAGCAGGCTCCATCTGCAACAACGACCGGCTGCGTGGATCCCCTCTCCTGCTGAGCTGCGTGGATCCTGCATTACCGGTGTGGACTGAAGTGGTCCCCATGGTCCTCACTTCCCTCTGTCCAACTTTGGTCGACGTAAGAGCTTGCTTCCCCACGCAAGACAGTACCCACATGCACCGCATGTTTTGCAGCTGCCAAGGCTTGTAGGCATCCTTCCCCCAAGTCCTTTTTGCATCTTGTAGCTCCGGCCCCCAGCACTCTATCCTGAGACGCACAGCTTCCTGAGTGGTTCTCCGGCGGCCTGGGAGCCATTGCCATTGTGCTGCGTGGGCCTCTTTTGCATCTTCTTCGTCCCTGTGCTGTGGGACTCCTGTGTGCGCTGCCTGGTCTTCTGTGGGCTCTGAGTTGCTGAGAGCCCTCCTCTGACTCCACCCTCCTGGGTAGAGTCCACTTGGTCCTTCCTGGTCCCGGGCAGCACCATTTTCCACTAACGGCAAGCTTTGCGCGTGCCAAGGCTTGTTGGCGGACTCCAGCAACTCAAACCAGACAGCGTGGGACATCACTTGCATCCTCCAGGAACCTGACTCCGTCTTCTTGGGTGCAATACTGACTGTTCTTCTTTACCGGTGGTTCTCCTTTTGCACTTTCATCCGGATTGGCAGGGGCTCCTGTTCTTCCTGGACTCTTCTGTGCTCCTTGCACTTGGTTCTCTTCTTCCACAGGTCCTCTGGTCCTGGAATCCACTGTTGGTGTCTTGCAGCCTCTTCTGGTTCTTGCATAATCCTTCTTTTCATTTCTGTGTGTTCTAGGAAACTTACTGTGATTTACTCCTGCTTTCCTGGTCACTGGGGTGGGTTCTAGTATCTTACCTTTGGGGTTTTCTAGTACTTCCAGCTCCCCTCTACCCACTACATTTGCCTAGGTGGGAGACCGACTTTCACATTCCACTTTCTCAGTATATGGTTTGTGCTCTCCCAGGCCCATTTCTAACTATTGTGATTTTCACTAATTGCACTGTTTCTACCTGTTTTATGCCTATTTTTGCATACTAGTGTATATAATTTGTGCATTACTTACCTCCTAAGGGAGTATAGCCGCTATGATATTTTTGGTATTTGTGTCACCAAAATAAAGTATGTGTTATTTTTGTAACACTGAGTGTTTTATTTCATGTGTGTGAGTACTGTGTGACTAAAGTGGAATTGCATGAGCTTTCATGTCTCCTAGATACGCCTTGGCTGCTCATCCACAGCTACCTCTAGAGAGTCTCGTTTGTAGACACTGCATACATTTCACTAATAAGTGATAACTGGACCTGGCATAAGGTGTAAGTACCATAGGTACCCACTACAAACCAGACCAGCCTCCTACATCTGTGACCTAAGAGGAGCCCTGAAGGACTTGACTTGCTCCCTCTTGCACCCAGGAGAAAGAAATGTACTCCAAGGGTCATAAGGCTGACCTCATGTTAAAGCTACAGGACTACAGCAAGCTACAAGAGGCCTTTTCCAGGAAGTGCCCAGCTGACCAGTGGCAAATGGACCTGGACTGGACCCTGCTGTTGGCCTTTGCCTGACACTCTGCGATTCTCCACGTATCTCACATGGGGACCTACAGACTTTAGAAGTGTACTTCTGCGGTGAATTGGGACTAAAAGGACTAAGTTAGAACATTCAGTCTCTGACCAGAACGAACCTGGTTGGTGTATCCAACCCGTGGTCCATCACGGTCAGCCTCTAATTGTGCCAGGGTCCCAGACTGCCATGACCTTTGATTATCTATGCCTGTGGTATTAGTTTGCTGAGTAGCCTCACTCAGGATTAAAGCACATTTCTTTTTCTCAATCTATGAAGCTATGCACAAAACGTATACCAATGCCTAACTTAGATCGAAATGTCCTTGACGAACATTGTTTATAAAGATATGCTAATATCCTACGCACTTAATAAAAAATGAGAAAGCACATCAGTACCCTTAATCAGTTCATTGCATCAGTAGAATGTGTCAACAACAAATATCTCTTCATGCACAAAGCCCCCTAATCTATGTAAAGTGATTGACATTAAATTGATCGCCATTCTGTAGATTCAAAGACAGAAATCACATGGTCCTGAAGTCCGAATGTGCGTCAACTGCTTTTCATGTACTCATTGTTCTGGGCTTGCAAAGGAATAAAAGGGAAACAGATATCTGCTGTTTTACCAGGACCTTTGTTTTTACCAGCAACTTTGTATTTTTATTTAATTAATAGACTGACTGTGGGGGGTTTACTTTGGGGGCTTTGTGTATCAAGAGCTGTTTGCTGTTGTTGCAGCCTGTTGATAGAATGAATTGATTAAAGATATTGATGTTTTTCTAATAATTATTGCTTAAGTGTATAATTTATAAGTAGACGTTTTTTAACGTTTGGTAAGGCCATACCAATCTACATTAAGCATCGGTATGCCTTTTGTGCTTAGTTTTATAGATTAACAAAAATACATTTGCTCTAGTCCTGATTGAGATAGTTCAGCAGATGAAAATCACAGGAGTAGAGTTTTGCTGTTATTTTAGGATGCCATTCAGAAACACCTTGTTTTGAAAATACTCTAGTTTAAGAGGAAACTATCAAACATTTTGATTTTGTCAAATTTTGTCTCGCTGCAGGGAACCTCCTCCTTAAGTTTCACACACTAGATAGAAAAAATAGTTGTATAGAATTTCAAGTGCTAAAGTGCAGTAGTGTTCATTTCCGTAGTTATGCTACTTCTTTATGAACCATATTACTTGTTGGTGTTATTAAAGTACTTCTCGTTTCTTAAATGACAGTACTGGGTAGGGTAATCTCTTGGTGTGGCTATTATGTGATTGTTGAGTTTTGAGTCACTGCTGCTGCCCCTCCTATGCTACCTCCTGGAGATGCGTTAAACAGCTCGCCCTCGCTGACCTTAGAGTCAAATGCAGTAGGGGATATACCTGACCCAGTTTGCAGGCCTATAGTTGGACGACTTCCGGGACATTAATGATGAATGACCACGACCACCATTGTTTAGGCCCAGTAACCCCTGCGTTTCCTGTGGCCCCGGGTGTATTCTGACAGATAATTTATCATCTAATTTCACATTATTTGAAAAAATAATTTCTCCCTTGTTGTCAATGGCAAGTACCCATGGTCACTCCAATCCAGTGCCTAATGAGCAGCGATTTCACAATTACCATTAAAAAGCCTTCTGGATTATAGTGCTGGCCTCTTCCATCTCTTCAAGAAGGTCCTATACATCAAAAGAATTCAGGCTAGGTTTCAAAGCTTTTCTCTCACAATTCACTAAAAAGACAGTCCTCACAAAACTTGACCAATCCAATGTTTTCCATTGGGAAGGAATGTGGCATGAAATTCTTTTTTTTTTAATTTACATTTTATTTTTGTTTGGCTTCCCAAGGTGTATGGTAATGAAACATGAACTAGGGCCAATTACAAGTATAGCAAGTCTGTGGCCCCCACCACTTGAAAAGGGGACCATAATTGTATTCAGTGTTGAGATACCAGAGGGTTCATTGGCTTACTGTAAGTTAGTTAAACTATGGTGTGTACAGTCACCTAGCTGTTTGAATGATTTTCCTGCCATTTTTTAAATCTAAAATATCTCCTTATAGACTGTCTTCTCATTGTTCATACATCCAGATATATTTGATTGTGGGAAATTCTTCGCTCAAAGTAGCATTTATAATCTGTTTACTTTGTATAGAAATTGCCTCAGTGCGTATATCGTGAACATGCAGGAGCAGCACCACCACGTTTACCCTCGGATCCCTCTTGGTATATGTGCAGTAACCTTAAAAAAAAAATCACATTTCACAACCAGCAAAGGGATGCCTCTCAGTGCTGCGCTACCTCAAAATCATCGTCAAGGGAAGCCTGCAGCCACATCCCCTCCCCATCCTGTTTCAACTCCCATACATTGGTCACTGATCTCCTTAGTCTACTCGATAGGACCCTTCTGTGTTTTTACCTCTGCCACAGCACCACTCTGCTTGGCTCACTTTGAGCACCACTTCTTGTGTCCACTGTGACACCTTAAGCCAGTTCACAACCTCCCCAGCTGCATAGATGTGCCTTACTATTCATGGAGGAAGCCTCTGATCTTTGCTCGACCCCTTTGAGTGGTGCAGCTGTGCTCCATTCTCACATGGGCTCCTGTAGAGTGGCTCTACAACAGCGATTTTATCTGACAGTTTGGCTAACAGGCAGAAAAGTGGGGGGGTGGTGGTGGCCTTCTTCTCCAGTTAATAACACTGTATAAAAATATTACACATTTTTATTTAATTATAAAATATTTAATAACCTATTTTGAATTTAAAAATGAATGTAATAAGTGGTGTTATTAATATTAAAACATTTAAATTAACCTATTTTGAATTTTAAAAAGACTATTACTTTTTTTATAATAAAAATTAAATTATATTTAAAGAATAAATATGTATTATTGTAAGGAAATGCCTCCTTGGCATGGTTACCCCCTAATGTTTTGCCTTTGCTGATGCTAAGTTATGATTTGAAAGTGTGCTGGGACCCTGCTAATCAGGCCCCAGCACCAGTATTCTTTCCCTAAACTGTACCTTTATCTCCACAATTAGCATAATCCTGGCATTCAGGTAAGTCCATTGTAACTGGTACCCCTGGTACCAAGGGCCCTGATGCCAGGGAAGGTCTCTAAGGGCTGCAGCATGTCTTATGCCACCCTAGGGACCCCTCACTCAGCACATGCACACTGCTTCACAGCTTGTGTGTGCTGGTGGGGAGAAAATGACTAAGTCGACATGGCACTCCCCTCAGAGTGCCATGCCAACCCCACACTGCCTGTGGCATAGGTAAGTCACCCATCTAGCAGGCCTTACAGCCCTAAGGCAGGGTGCAGTATACCACAGGTGAGGGCACATGTGCATGAGCACTATGCCCCTACAGTGTCTAAGCAACACCTTAGACATTGTAAGTGCAGGGTAGCCATAAGAGTATATGGTCTGGGAGTTTGTCAAACACGAACTCCACAGTTCCGTAATGGCTACACTGAAAACTGGGAAGTTTGGTATCAAACTTCTCAGCACAATAAATGCACACTGATGCAAGCGTGCAATTTATTGTAACATACACCCAGAGGGCATCTTAGAGATGCCCCCTGAATACCTAACCGACTTCTAGTGTAGGCTGACCAGTTTCTGCCAGCTTGCCACACACCAGACATGTTGCTGGCCACATGGGGAGAGTGCCTTTGTCCCTCTGTGGCCAGGAACAAAGCCTGTACTGGGTGGAGGTGCTTTTCACCTCCCCCTACAGGAACTGTAACACCTGGCGATGAGCCTCAAAAGCTCACCCCATTTGTTACAGCGCCCCAGGGCATCCCAGCTAGTGGAGATGCCCGCCTCTCCGGCCACTGCCCCCACTTTTGGCGGCAAGGCAGGAGTAGATAATGAGAAAAACAAGGAGAAGTCACTCACCAGTCAGGACAGCCCCTAAGGTGTCCTGAGCTGAGGTGACCCCAGCCTTGAGAAATCCTCCATCTTGAGTTTGGAGGATTCCCCCAATAGGATTAGGGATGTGTCCCCCTCCCCGCAGGGAGGAGGCACAAAGAGGGTGTAGCCACCCTCAAGGACAGTAGCCATTGGCTACTGCCCTCTCAGACCTAAACACACCCCTAAATTCAGTATTTAGGGGCTCCCCAGATCCCAGGAAATCAGATTCCTGCAACCTGAAGAAACAAGAAGGACTGCTGACCTACAAGCCTGTAGCGAAGGAGGAAGATGACAACTGCTTTGGCCCCAGCCCTACCGGCCTATCTCCAACTTTGAAAACCTGCTCCAGCAACGCATCCGACAGGGACCTGCGACCTCTGAAGCCTCTGAGGACTGCCCTGAACTAAAGGACCAAGAAACTCCTGTGAACAGCAGCCCTGTTCAACACCAGCTACTTCTTTGCAACAAAGAAGCAACTTTCAAAGACTGCATGTTTCCCGCCGGAAGCGTGAGACTTCACACTCTGCACCGGACACCCCCGGCTCGAGATCCAGATAAAAAACACCTCAGGGAGGACTTCCCAGCAACTGCGAGCGCATGAGTAACCAGAGACGACCCCCTGTAGCCCCCACAGCGAAGCCTGCAGAGAGAATCCAGAGGCTCCCCCTGACCGCGACTGCCTGTAACAAGGGACCCGACGCCTGGAACCAACACTGCACCCGCAGCCCCCAGGACCTGAAGGAACTGAACTTCAACACAGGAGTGACCCCCAGGCGACCCTCTGCCTAGCCCAGCTGGCTGTCCCGAGAAGTTCCTCCCTGTGCCTGCCTGCACCGCTAGAGTGACCCCCGGGTCCCTCCATTGTTTTCTATCTGAAACCCGACGCCTGCTTTGCACACTGCACCCTGCCGCCCCTGTGCCGCTGAGGGTGTATTTTGTGTGCCTACTTGTGTCCCCCCCAGTGCTCTACAAAAAAACCCTGGCCTGCCCCCCGAGGACGCATGTACTTACCTGCTGGAAGACTGGAACCGGAGCACCCCTGTTCTCCATAGGCGCCTATTTGTTTTGGGCACCTCTTTGACCTCTGCACGTGACCGGCCCTGAGCTGCTGGTGTGGTAACTTTGGGGTTGCCTTGAACCCCCAACAGTGGGCTGCCTATGCCGCAGGACTGAGACTTGTAAGTGTTTTACTTACCTCCTAATCTAACCTTTACTCGCCTCCCCAGGAACTGTTGATTTTTGCAGTGTCCACTTTGAAAATAGCTTATTGCCATTTTTACAAAGACTGTACATGATATTGTTTTCATTCAAAGTTCCTAAAGTATCTAAGTGAAGTACCTTACATTTAAAGTATTAACTGTAAATCTTTAACCTGTGGTTCTTAAAATATACTAAAAAATATATTTTTCAATATAAAAACCTTTTGGCCTGGAGTAAGTCTTTGAGTGTGTGTTCCTTATTTATTGCTTGTGTGTGTACAACAAATGCTTAACACTACCCTCTGATAAGCCTACTGCTCGACCACACTACCACAAAATAGAGCATTAGAATTATCGACTTTTGCCACTATCTTACCTCTAAGGGGAACCCTTGGACTCTGTGCACACTATTTCTTACTTTGAAATAGTACATACAGAGCCAACTTCCTACAATTATGTTTACATTAATTTATATTTTTAACTATTTTAACGAATTTAATTGAATTTAACATTATTTCCTATGGGGTTTTATTTTAAGTCCCAATTATTTTCTATGAGAGGGTGTTGCAGTACCAGTAGTTGGTCATACATAGTGCTGGACTTGCTGCAAAAGTGTAAGTTACTACAAAAGTGTAGTTTGTGAATACTGCAAAGTAGCAAACTCACTCAAAAATGCAAACTTACTCGAAAATGCAAACTTACTCAAAAGTGCACTTTGCAAATCAGGTGCTGTATTTTATATACTAGTATCCTTTGTCTTCTTCATAAAAAACAACTTGAACGGCTGCTTCTGAGAGAGTGTGGTAGAATACTGGAGGGTTTGTAGTTAAGTTGCAGTGTCAGTTTTCACCCTTATATGGCAACAGCCTGCATGACTAGATTGTCTTATGTTTTCCCTCAGTTTTCTTTAAAAAAGTGAATGTGGAATACATTTTCTTTTTAAAAGTGCTTAAAGATAGTGCACATGGGTGGGACTATTCAGTGCTAATTATTTCAGTGGAGATTCCTGTGAAGTAAAGTAGTATTACAGGTTATGGGCCTTTTCTTACTCACAAAAGTGTGATTTCTGTATACTAAGTGCATTAGACAACCATGCCATCCGTAATCTGTTTTATTATCTACCTGGCTAGCCAGTGTGAAAATGAACTAAAGTAAATCATGACAGAGGGTGGTGGAGACTGGTCACGACGCATGCCGTTCATCTGCTCTGACATCCCAAGTGTCAGTCGTTTCTTTTGCATATGGTTTTGGCCACTTTCTCTCGTAGAAATAAGCCTTCTAAATGTTAAAGCAAAGCAGGGAACTGATGAACTAGGAGTTCCAGTTTTGTTTAGCCATTTTGCCTGTGGGTGTATAATGAAATGATCATGAGTTAACTCATTTTTGGAGGAACGATGAGAATTGGATGCTTCTTCTAGTAATGCTGCCTCACATTCACATTAACTGTCAAAGTGATGCATGTTCAACTGTTTACATATGATTCTTTCTTTATGCGCCCTTATGATGGAATAGCCACTTCCACGTTTTGAACAGCTTAGATAATGCCCTCCCTTTTTTACTTCACACCTTGTATGTGTAGGAGACCAAATAAAATTCTAGGATTTAATTGATTAGATAATCATAGCATTGGATAGCTAAGTAAACCCAAAAGTTAATCCAACAGAAATTATACAAATGTTCATACGAAACAACCAACTGATTCTTGGTTACTGTTCCTAATGTTTTGTGTTGGGATTTTTTGTAGGTCCAATGCACAAAACCGGAGTGTGGAAAATGGCGTCAGCTAACAAAGGAAATTCAGCTCACTTCGCAGATGGCAAAAACCTATCGCTGTGGCATGAAATTAAACAGTGGTGTTAAGGTAGCTGAGTTTGCTTTCTTCAAGACCGCTGTAAACGTCCTTCCACTTTGTTGTAGGTGGGAATTGTTTGGATTAAGGGAACCTTCCTTTTCCTGATTTCTGTTTTACTGCTTTATGTGTATTATGCTTTGTGACCTAGTTACTTTGGCAAATACTTCAGTTTCCAATGTGGCTTTTAGAATACTTTTTCCTTGAAGGGACTGAAAGGGATTGAGGAGTTAGAGCAGACTGTAGATCATCAATGTGTCAGACGCTGACCAGGACTATAGGGTCTGTCACTCTGTTTTGGTTGTACTTTTAAAGGATAAATACAAAAAAATACAAAGCACCGTATAAGTAAAGATGGATCATGCAATGTTTAATTTTCTTTGGCGTCCTTTCTTAATGGATGTAGCACAGATATTATACAGGAAAATCCGAATTGTTGGTCGTAGTAGAACATGTATTGATTGATGATAAAATATTTTATCTAGGATGACATGAATGTGGCAAAATATGAGAGTCTAAGTGCTGTATAAAAAAGTGATATCTTCTCTAACCTACACCCGGATCATATTCACCTGTGTACCCTGATAGCTCGTATTAGTGATTGTCTAACAAATCACAAGGAATTTAATTGAGCTCAGCAGGATGAAAAGTTTGGTTGGCCTGAAATGGAATATGAGCCTGAGTGCCATAGCAAGACCACTGGAGCAGAACTTCTTAAATCTGTAATCCTCTCGCAAACTGACTAAATGTGCCTTTATTTGCGGGTGACCTGGAAAGAAGGGGAGTGATTTCAGGATGGCCAAAAAAGAGAAGAAAGGAGACAAGGAAAAATGCAGGAAGAAAGGGAGAGTTACAGCAAGGAGAGGAAGCTGGAGAAAAGCAGAGGAAAGAGGCTAGGAGAAGAAAGGAAAGACAATGGGAAGTGACAGGATGGCAACAGAATGGGGAATGGATGATGGAAAAAGGTGAGGAAATGAGGGGAAAAGGAGACAGTAGAGGCAAAATGAAGATAGGAGAAGTGAAGACAATAAAGGGAAATGGGTAATTAATGAGAGGGAAGAAATATGGGAGAACAAAGATGGGAAGAAAAAGATAACAGGAATGGGTGATGAAAGAGAAGACTGGAAAGGGAGAGAAAGGAAATGGAAGGGGAGGTAACAAAACAGAAAATGTAGTTGCTCTTAAAGAAGTACTATTTATGTATGTTTATTCTTCTTCCCTCTTAAGACTGTTCCTACTGTTAACATGACGGCATAGAGAAGGGATGTTACAAAGATCTTCCTTTTTGATAATGAGGGGAGAGTCACTCATAAATGCAGAACAAGCATAAAACCAGTCAATGACTTCAGATCTTGCTTGTCTGTCTTGGTATAAACTCTGAATGCGACTTTTCCCACTTTGTTTGTTGTTTGTGCCCCATCTGTATGCTTCGTAACAGTAACTTGCCATTGAAACGGTGTTGCAGGGTGTACATCCCCTGCACCCAGCCAGTTAAGTTACGCTTGATCTCCTTCATGTCGTACTAAGCAGTCATTGCATTGTATTCTAATTATGTTTCACGCGCACTATCGCCTTGCATTGCTTTTTTACTTTGAATTGCAGGTGTAGCTCACAAGCTTTATGCGGAATTCCTTGGTCCCTGACATACCAGGGTTCGATTCCCCACTCCGCATGCTTTTGGGGATTTTTAGATTGTGCCCACCTTCACCTCTGTGTGAGCTGAGAGAGCGTTCTATCCTCACTGCAAGGCGCCCGCTACCTTGCCAAATCTGATAGAGTGGAGCATAGAGTGAGGAAGTACTGCTCTCTGCAGCGCAGTCTCTTTCTATTTCCAATGCTCGGAGGCGGCACACACATGCGTGAAGAGCCAGCTTCTGTTCTGGCCCCTTTTGAAGTGCATACTGAACACGGAGAGATGCGTGTTCTATGTCGCTGGCCCTCCCGAGCCTTATTACTTCCCGCATACGTCCTGCTGGCAGTAGCCTCAGGGCTGTAATAATTATATTAGGCTTTGCCTGGTTATTTCTGGCAGGTGTCCCTCCACTCTTTAAAATATTTGCAACCCTAATCCTCTTAAAAGTTAGGTGTTACCTGCCTTGCAAGATTTACCTCCTGGCTTAACCCCTAAGTTGGTGACAGGCACTGCCCTCTCCTTAATACTTTGTGCCCTGCCCTCTGCTTAATACTTCTGTGCCCTGCCCTCTACAATTATGGCTGAATATGGGGAAGATTCTGGAGAAGGTTACTACTATGATGAGCCTTTGGGGTCTTTTGAACAAGACTTGGTCTACGCACTAGACGCTGGGGTACACCACACGGTGAATGAAGCCTTGGCCAAGGCAATAAGGCCCATAAACAACATTTATTTGGCTCTGTTGGGCAACAAGGCTAGATCCTTCCCACTGCACCCTGTAGCAGTGAGGCGCCATCAGCCCCCGACATTCCGGGTACCAAGGTAGAAAGGAACCCCCACGTAGCAGACTTTGAAAATTTGGTGAGGTCGCTGGCTAAAAGACATGAATATAGTACCTCTCCCTCTACCTCTAAAATGAGCCCTCACGATGATTCGGACTCATCGTCCACTCTTCAGAGCTGGGACCTAGGAGATGATTCACTCCCTTGCAAGCGTAAGAAGAAGCATCACTCGCAAGTGGCCCGGCAAACTTTCAAGGTCCTCACATTTGAACCTGAAGATATCATTCACCCCAGGTCTCCTCTATGGAGCCCTTCTGCCAAAGTGGCAGAGTATGTAGAGACCCACATTTGCCATGGTTTTGAGAAAGATGTCACATCTCGGCTGAGATCCGAGTGTCCCAGTCCAGATTTCCCATCCAAAGTCACAGAGACCCCCTGAAATAGACCCCACTCTGGTGACGTATTTGAAAAGGTGTTCTAAGAATCCTAAGAAGAGCATCGATCAAGCTTGGTGTGGGTGCCAAGACAAACTGCTTGATATCTCTGGGCCTCTAACAAAAATACTGGAAATGCGATTCCATGCCAAAGAGTCTGGGGCACCTATTGACCTCAAAGTCCTAGTCGGATGGGCCCAACGTGCCCTGTGTTTCCTAGGGAACACTAATTGTGCTGTCTCAAGCAAGCGGCGGCCACCCATTCTTATCATGATGGACCCAAAACTGGCCAATCTCACCACCTCAGAATCAGGTCCCTTTGCTCCGGGATTGCTGTTTGGCTCCTCCTCCTTCCTCAAAGAACTTTCAAAATTAGCAGCAAATTACTCGAACCTCGACCAGGTTCAAGGTTCCATCAAAAAGGTTCTCCGTCCACTTTTTAGTAGGGCCAGACGCTTTAGAGGGCAAATCTTTGGCTGCAACGTCTACCAATGTCCTCAAAAAGGATACTATCATGAAAACATAGGAGGGTACCAGGACTCCAACTCCTCCTCCTCCACCTTCTATTCCTCATGTTATTGTGCAAGTTGTAACAGATTCTGAAGAGTAAGATCAAGAGGAGTCCCAGCCTCATACCAGGACTCTGGTTCTACAGGTGAGCCTAATTTCCATGTCAGGTGTAACTTTAGGGGGCAGAACGGAAATGTTTCTTCACAACTGGCAAAAATCACTCAGGATTCTTGGGTTCTGGAGACAATTTAGGGTTACAAGTTGTAGTTTTACAATTCTCCAGTCCAGCTCGTCACCCTGATGCATTTTTCCCCTACAACATCAGGAGTTCATCTCCGCAGAGATGTCAGACCTTCTACTTAAAAGAGCTATAGTAGAGTCTCTTCCCCACCCTCAGGGTTTCCTCGTCCCCGTTTTCTTTGTAGAAGAGAAGGGCGGTGGATCCCACCTGGTTCTGAATCTGAAGGAATTCAATGGGTGGGTCATTAATCATCACTTCAAAATGGAGGACATCCATTTGTTAAGGGACATCCTTAGAGAAGGGAACTGGATGGTTCATATAGACTTGAAGGATGATTATTTGACCATTCCTTTTTTTCCACCTCATCTGCGGTTTATTCAGTTTCTTTGGCAAGTACAATGAAACAAGTTCAAAGTTCTTCTCTTTAGCCTGTCATCAGCCCCTTGGTGCTTCACAAAAGTGATACGCCCTGTAGCAGAGTCTCTTCAAGCCAGAGGTGTTCATCTAATAATTTATCTAGATGACATCATCATCATGGCTCTGTGTCCCCGATTGCTTCTCGCTCACATGGAATGGATGATTTCACTCCGCCAAGATCTGGGCTTCACTGTGAACAGTTAGAAGATGATTTTGACTCCTTTACAATGAATGCGGTTCTTGGGGTTTCAGGTGGACTCAGTACTGGCTCAGTTGATTCTTCCACCTCTGAAGGTCGGCAGCATCAAGAAAGAGTTGAGATAGATGTTGTGCAAGCAGACTGTCCTTGAGATTGTTATCCAGTGTGATGGGCCTGTTATCTTTGTTGATTCAGGCAATTTTTCTGGGTCCCCTTCGTTATCAGGCTTTCTAACGTCTAAAGATTTCCCACCTTTAAAAGGGTCTCAGCTGCTCAGAACAGATAGCCCTGTCGGTGACGGCAAGGGCGGATATGTATTGGTGGCTGGAACGTATGGAAGCCTGGAATGGCAGAACGATTTTTGGGTCTTCACAGAGATCGAGTCCAATACCAGCTGCTCGGGGTGGGGAGTTTGATGTGGCCCGATATACACGGCAGGTGCTTGTCTAGAGTGGAACTGGGCCTTCATATTAATTGCTTGGAGCTTCAGGCAAGCTCCTTTGCGATCAGGAATCCTTTGCAGGTCAGGAAAGATTGTTGCATCCTCCCATCTCCTCAGTGAGATATGTCAACACACTAGACGGGATGAAGTCACGCATCCTGGCAGAGATTGCCAAAGATTTCTGGCACTTCTGTCTTCAGCATCAGACATCAGTGGTAGCAGAATAACTCCTGGGTCGGAACAACTCGGTGACAGATTGGCAGTCTCGTCACCTGCAGTGCTGCAATGATTGGAGATTATATCTGAAAGTCTTCTATGTTCTCCACCTCCGTTGGGGCTCTCTTTACCTCATGTCTCAACCGACAACTGAAAAGGTTTTTCAGTTGGTGTCTGGATCCGGAGGCCTTAGCAACCAGTGCTTTCGTTCAGGATTGGTCTCCATTCCTGGTTTATGCCTTCCCCACCCTTCATGATGATCCCCAGGGTCTTGGTGCAGGGAGCTGAGTTGATCCTACTGACGCCTCTTTGGAGAGCTCAGGCTTGGTTTTTGGTTGTCCTGGAAATGAGCTGTGCCTGCTCAATTCTGATCCCGTCTCGTGGAACCTTCTTCTGGATTCTGTGGGCCTTCCTGCATCCTCTGAACCTATCAGAACACCTCTCTCTTGTGGCATGAAGAATTTCAGAGAGAGATGGAGTCTCCAAAGGTTTTTGCAGGAATTTAATGACTTCATCTCATAGGCCTGGTCTTCCTGAACTCACAAACGCTATACTTCCGCATGGAAGCGCTGGTGTAATTGGTGCCATGCACAAGATGCTGCTCTCTCTTCAGAGGATTGTAGTTCGGTCATGAATATCTTGTCCTCTTTGGCTTCCTCTGGTATGGCCTACAGGTCGGTAAACAGTTATAGGTCAGCCATCTCTGCAGGTCATTTGCCCATGAATGGTAGGCCTGTGGGTGAACTTCCCATTGTTTGTAAACTCATAAAAATTATTCAGATGACCAACCCGTCTCGACCAAAATATTTGGCCATGTGAATGTGATTTTGCGTTTTTTGGAATCTTGGCCTGCAATAAATATTTGTCTAGAAAACACTGTTTGGCTAAGCGTACCATGCTCTTGTGTTTAATCTGTTGTGAATTAGTATTAGACGTCAGAGCTCTGGATTTAGCCAGTAGAGTCTTTTCCCCAGAAGGGGTGACATTCTCTATCACTCGCCGTACCAAATATAATTCTAGCTCAGTATATTATCCTAGCTTTTCTGAGAATTTTAAACTATGTGTGGTGCAGTGCTTGAAAGCATATGAGGTGTGTACCGCAGAGTTTCGTACCGATATGGGTGGACAATTGTTAATTTCCTTACAGAATCCGTTTTGTCCAGTCACATCGGCTACTTCAGCTAGATTAATCTGATGGCTTTTAAATGAAGCAAATACTGATTTCTCTACATTTGGTACCCATTCTGCAAGAGGTACTATGGCGTCAAAGTCCTTTTCCTTGGGTTCTCGTTTAGAGAACATTTTAAGGGCAGTTGATTGGTCGACAGAGTATACATTTAAATTGTTTTACTACAAACCCATTGTAAATATCTGGTACCATTCTAAAACACTATTTTCAGAATGAAACATATAAAACAACAATTCACTACTGAATCTGTGCTTTCCAACTCATCAAGACCTAAGAATTGCTGGTCTCTTCCACCCACAGGAAGCAGCAAATAGGCAAAACAAACAGTGGCATAGTTCTGATTTTAACCTGTTAGCAGACAAGGACGTAACGGTTACGTCCTTGGCTGCGGTGCTCAGACGCCAAGGACATAACCGTTACGTCCTTGGGCCGGCTCGCTCCCCACATGAACCTTGCCTCGGCTCCCCCAGGGCAGGGATGGAAGGAAAAATTGCTTCCCCTTCCACCCCGCATACTCCCCCTCCATGCCCCTCCCCCCCTCCCCCCCCCCATGCAAAAGCATTTTTCCTCCAATCATATTGAGGGGCCGAGAGAGGCATCAAAGGAAAGGAAAGGCCTTTTCCTTGATGTCTTTCTCAGCATTTCTGCTGCCTGATGTGATCAGGCAGCAGAAATGCCCACTAGACACCGGGCTTTTTTTTATTTATTTTTTATTCATAAGCGGATCGGCAAATTATTTTATGGCTGTTTCTGCCCCCTAGGGGCAGAAACCCTTAGACACTAGGGACCTTTTTTTTTTTTTTTTTTTTTTTTTTTTTTTTTAAATATGTGGGGAGCGACCCCTTAGGCAAGGGTCGCTCCCCTGGGGACAAAATTAATTCTAGGCCGTTTCTGCTCCCCTTGGGGGCAGATTGGCCTATTTTTATTAGGCCAATCTGCCCCCAAGGGGGGCAGAAACCACTAGAAACCAGAGATTTTTCTTGTTGTTAGTTTCACGTGAGGAGAGCGACCCCTTAGGCAAGGGTGGGGGTGTGGGGGTGTGGGGCAAATTTGTTTAGCCCATTTCTGCTCTCTTTGGGTGCAGATCGGCCAATTTTTATTAGGCCAAAAGAAACCACTTGACACCAGGGATTTTTTATTTTTTTGCGTCAATTTCATGCAATGGGAGCGACCCCTTAGGCAAGGGTCGTTCCCCTTGGGGGCAAATTTATTTTAGGCCATTTCCGCCCCCCTTGGGGGCAGATCAGCCTATTTTTATGAGGGCAATCTGCCCCCAAGGGGGGAAAAAAACACTAGGCAGCAGGGATATTTTTTTGTTGTTGTTGCGCCAATTTCACACAAGGGGAGCGACCCCTTAGGCAAGGGTTGCTCCCCTGGGGGGGCAAATTTATTTTAAGACATTTCTACTCTCCTTGGGGGCAGATCGGCCTATTTTTGGAAGGCCAATATGCCAAAGCCAGGCAGAGACCAGGGAAGATTTTTTTTTTTCAAAATAAGAGGGTGGGGGTCCCAAATAAATGGGGCCAAAGTTGTTCTGCCCACCAGTGGGCAGATGGGGCAATTACCACTGATCCACACCCAGAGGGAAGGGGGGGGGTCAGAAACTCTACTAGATGCCAGGGAATTAAAAAAAACAAAAAAACAGTGTGGTGGTGGCTACCAACCAGTATGGGCAACTGAAGGGGGTAACAGTCTTTCAACTCTCCCCCCGCACACTAAAACATCATATCCCACGGCAATTTGATTATTTTGGGTTTTGGTTTTACATTTGGGCCATGAGAGCTTGGCAAACTCTCAAAATCGTCCCACTTGGAATGGTGAGGGCTGCACTTTTTCAACTTTAGGACACTGCCATGTAGAAAAATCCACAAGACCTAGACACATCTGAAAAACTAAACATCTAAGTGGTGTGCTTCACATGCACCCCTTACCATTTTGTTACCCCCAATGCCCCGCAAACCTCCAACTTTGCTTGAAATCAAACATTTTTTCCACATTTTTGTGATGGAGCCTTCCGGAATCTGCAGAAATCCACAAAATTCCTACCACCCACCATTGTCTCATCTATAACGATAAAAATTCTGCCCCACTTGTCAGCCTAAAAATGTTTTTTTTTTCAAACTGCCCTTTTGGACCCGCTTTGGTTCCTCCTCAATTTTGACATATTTTTGGATCTTCCCTGTCAAAGGCACTTGGCTCACCTACACAAGTGAGGTATCATTTTTACCGGGAGACTGAGGGGAACGTTTGGTGGTAGGAAATCAGTCCCAGTGCAGTGATCCCACACAGACATGTGGGAAAATTATATATATTTTTTTTTTAAGCTAAATTTCCCTACATGGCTGCTGAGCCCAGGACCAAAAATGTAGGTCCCCCCCACCCCCCCCCCCCCCTTACACACACAAAACAAGGTAGTTTTTTTATTTGATTAATGTGTCCAGATAGTGTTTTGGTGCACTTCTTTTCGCGGGCACTAGGCCCACGGACACAAGTGAGGTACCATTATTATCGGGAGACTTGGGGGAACGCTGGGTGGAGGGAAATTTGTGGCTCCTCTCACATTCCAGAACGTTCTGTCACCGATATGTGAGGGAAAAGTGGTTTTTTGGCCAAATTTTGAGGTTTGTAAAGGATTCTGGGTAACAGAACCTGGTGAGAGCCCCCCATGGTCACCCCATCCTGGATTCCCCTAAGTGTCTAGTTTTAAAAAATGCACAGGTTTGGTAGGTTTCCATAGGTGCCGGCTGAGCTAGAGGCCAAAATCTACAGCTAGGCACTTTGCAATAAACACGTCAGATTTCAATGTAAAAATTTGATGTGTCTATGTTGCGTTTCCTGTCGCGAGCATTAGGCCTACCCACGCAAGTGAGGTACCATTTTTATCAGGAGACTTGGGGGAACACAGAATAGCAAAACAAGTGTTATTGCCCCTTGACTTTATCTACATTTTTGCCTTCCAAATTAAAGTGTGTAAAAAAGACGTCTATTTGAGAAATGCCCTGTAATTCACATGCTAGTATGGGCACCCCGGAATTCAGAGATGTGCAAATAACCACTGCTTCTCAACACCTTATCTTTTGTCGATTTGGGAACTACAAAGGTTTTCTTGATACCTATTTTTCACTCTTTATATTTCAGCAAATGAATTGCTGTACACCTGGTATAGAATGAAAATCCATTGCAAGTTGCAGCACACTTATTGGCTCTGGTTACCTAGGGTTCTTGATGAACCTACAAGCCCTCTATATCCCCGCAACCAGAAGAGTCCAGCAAACGTAACTGTATATTACTTTCAAAAATCTGACTTCGCAGGAGAAAGTTAGAGTAAATCGTGGAGAAAAATGGCAGTTCTTTTCACCTCAATTTCAAATTTTTGTTTTATTTGAGCTGTTATTTTCTGTAGGAAAGCCTCTTAGGATCTACAGAAATTACCCCTTGCTGAATTCAGAATTCTGTCTACTTTTCAGAAATGTTTAGCTTCCTGGGATCCAGCATTGGTTTCACACCCATTTCTGTCACTAACTGGAAGAAGGCTGAAAGCACAGGAAATAGTAAAAATGGGCTATGTCCCAGTAAAATGCCAAAATTGTCTTGAAAAATTGGGTTTTCTGATTCAAATCTGCCTCTTCCTGAAAGCTTGGAAGATAGCGATTTTAGCACCGCAAACCCTTTGTTGATGCCATTTTCAGGGAAAAAAGCACAAGCCTTCTTCTGCAGCCCTTTTTTCCAATTTGTTTGAAGAAAAAAATAAAAAAACATTTTCGCTGTATTTTGGCAAATTTCTTGGTCTCCTTCAGGGGAACCCACAAACTCGAGTACCTCTAGAATCCCTAGGATGTTGGTGAAAAAATGATGCAAATTTGGCGCGGGTAGCTTATGTGGACAATAGGTTATGAGGGCCTAAGTGCGAACTGCCCCAAATAGCCAAAAAAAAAGCCTGGCACCTGAGGGGGAAAAAGCCTTGCAGCGAAGGGGTTAACATACATGATGATAGCAGATTCATGCTTGCTGAGCTTACCCAAGGGCTGATACGGTTCACTTCCATTTGCCACGTACCTGCCTTTGTCACTCTTGCAGTTTAGTTTTCCACATGTGACTTTCAGAATCTCCACACACGACCAGATGACTTTCCCATTGTGCCATTCTAATTATGTCTCCTCTTAGCCACAATAACACAATCTGGTGCTTACCAACTAACAGCTCCTGCAAATTAATATTTGTTTTCAGTTTAGTAGACATGAAACACATTTAAAAAAGTCAGATTCCAATTGTTATCCCACAAAACATAGGGCGTTTCTGCTTTAGCAGAAGCCATTTATCATAGGCACTACAAAACCACGTGTTGAATAAGTTCCAGGCACTTGCTATGTTTCAGGCTCAGATCAGAATTGAAAGTGCATTATTAAAATATTTTAGCACTATATGTGTAAGGTAGACCGAAGTACTTTTATTAGTTGATTTAGCTTAACTATGAGAAATATTTCATAAGAAGTAGGGACAGATTATTGTTATCTGCCAATATGTCTGGTGGGTGGTGTTGTACACCACTGGTGTCCCATTGGAGACTTGACTCTCCAATGATGGCATAGTGAATCAGTCCATGCTTTACTTTTCAAATAAGAAGAAGACTTAACTAGCAAAAAAGAGAAATAAACACAGTAAAACAAAATATGCCAAATACTTCTGGGATGACATATTATTGTAAATGTATGTATAACTTTCATGCTCTACACTTGACTTATTATTGGGCCATGTGACCCATGTTCTTCCACACAGAAGTGTTCAGGCTTTCGGGGTTGTGTTATCCATTGAGGAGAGGAGTCTGACACTGAGAAGCAGTACACCAAGTTATACATATGTCATGCCAGTAACCTAACATCTGCAGCTCCAGGTACAAAGTTGGGCAATAGGGGTTGACACCACCACCCAAAACCGGAACAGAGGCTACACCTAGACACCCACAATCCCAAGAATTAGCAGTGAGTCAGGGAAATTTTGGTGACAAGCAGCCACAATAGCTACAGATGCCAATACCTCTGGACCATTGAGCACTGGAAACTTGATGCCACGCATCCCAAAATAAGGAAATCTGGCTATGGTAGCCAGTAGAACACAAATTCAAGGCCTAGAGTAAAGAGGAAAATGTTTGCATCTCCCATGTGCTGGCATATGATCTTCCCGTTTAACTTTGAAGGTCAGGGACTATATGTTGTACTAGGAAAGTCAGGGATGGTGCAGTCACACCAGTGTAACAGCTGTGCAAAGTTTTGCTGCAACTCCTTAAACTCTGATCACTTTTGAGTGATTCTTATGAGCTGTTCTGTAAATATGTTCACCCCAACACAGTGGGATAAGCCCTGGACTGGTCTTCCTTATTCATCCAGAGCCTGTCCCACGCCTTAGTAGCCAATTTAGACCTTTTTACCAATTTATCACAGGCACAGGTTTCTCCAGTGTCTAAGGCTTCTCCGAGCTTTAATGGAAGTGCCGGTACGGCTGTTTCCTTCGTAAAGCCTACCTCTGGTTTGCAGAGTCTCCTTTCGAAGTCCAGCTGAATACAAAGTGTTAGACCAAGAGCCCAAGAATGTAATTCTACTTTGAGGCCACTCCTGGGATGCAAGACCAACCAGAGTGTATGTTTTCCGTAAATTCAAACTCTTCCTGCATTAACAAGTAATGACATTTACAGTTGTTGACCTTTCCTTTCCTTGTCTTAGCAGGCAGGCTCGGGGAGGTTAGCCTGGGTTATTCAAGTCATGTGACCATCTCCACATTTCCAAGTTTAGTAGCTGGCAGATAGTACAATGGATGAAAGTGGAAAGGGTGGGTTACAGTATAGGGAAGGGAAGCACACAAGACATTTGGGGCAGGGACAAAGGAACATAAGATATGCAGGTTGTCATGTTGTTTGAGGATGGAGGATAACCTGCAGGGTAGCCACCATTGTATGAACACTCACGTGCTATGTCTGCACTGGAGGCATCTGTCAACCTGCACCCAAATATATTCCACAAACCACTGCACACCACCCAGACTTTAGGGAACCAAGGAGCCAATTTATGGGGGACTGGTTGGATTTCATAAGGGTGAGACTACTATGCCCAATGCCTTCCAAGGTTGCAGGGGAAAAAAACATTCTCCCAAGTCCATAACGTTTTGCCACAAACTGCCAGTCATCTTGTAACTTGATATGTTGATGAATAGCCACCCTTGGCTGTGAAAAGGGGAACACTTTGAGATCAGCACATAATTGGCAGAATCAAGTTGGTTTTCTCTATCACTTAAAATAATAGTGCAAAATCTTTTAGGCCTTTGGTCATTGCTTGTCTAAATGCCTTATCTCAATGGATTGTCAGCTGTTATAAAACAGTTGATGCCAGGTTGGTGGGGTCATGGCTAAATTCACTCTACCAAAACCACTCTGTTTTCCAGAGTACCACTGAGGGATATTTGCAGAGCAGTACCATGATGAATGACACACCTTCGTCAGACACTACAGCCTTGAATTTCAGTCCAATGTAGAGTCAGCAGCGGCACTAGCAGTCTTGTTTTTCTCTTGAGTTGACCCTCTTTCTCTTGTCCCACTAAAACAGCTTTGTTGTTGTTATTACTACCATAGACCTCTATAAAAGTATCAGTGCTGAAGAAGAAAGTTACTTAGCTGTATCTTCAGTTTTCACCCCTTCTCCTCTCATTACCTGAGATTCTATTTGTGATATTGTTGAAGCCTCTGGAGGTGTGTTAGCTCAGAGTCTACTTCACTGATCAGAGTTTGGGCAGCGGATAGACTACAAGTAATAAGTGTCTATTTTCAGTGTTATTCAAGTACAAATTTGCACTCATTAATAAACATTAACTACCAAGTATTCCAAACCTGATGATGAGGATTAATTCTGGCATGTAAATCTTGGAAAGATACGAACGCATGAGAAATGTAGTTATGGGTAATTCATTTTTTTCAGTCTCAAGCCTTTTAGATTTCCAGAGCTGCAAAATCAGTTAGAGGTTGCCAGGGCCTTTTGATAATTGCACTTACTCTAACTCTTGTAATGTCTGAGTCTTGTGGATGACCTTAAATATGACGTTATATTTTATAAAAGCCTTTAACTCAACATAGTCTCTCCTTTCACCACAACATGATCCTAAAACTCTTCTACTGTAGCAGATCTTGAACGTTTTTTTCTCTTTTAAACATATTTGAATTACTTCATTATTTTTTGTTTTAGACCGAGGGACCAGACCAGTGTGCCATGCCTGAAGATCTGGTGAGTGAAATTTTGGAGAGATAAGGGCATAGACATTTTGGGCTTCATTTAGAGAGAAAAGGAAACTGAAAATCCTCTAATTTGTGAAGGGAACTATGAATACTGAGTAGAATCCACCAGCTACATTTTCTCGGCAATCTATGGTGGATGAAATTCAACCAGATGATCCTACTCGTTTTTTGTGCTTTCTAGGGTACTGGTGGATTTTGAATTTCACGAACCCCAAACACAAATTATGGTTCAACTCTCACGCTGCTCATAAATTTCAGTCCTTACGAACTCAGGAAATTAGATTTACATTTCATGACTTTGAATTGATGTTCTTTCTTGCACCTTGTCATCTCTCTGTCTGCTTCACAAAATGTTTCTATGTTAGATTGTGAGTTTACATTCCATTGGCCCTTTCCAGTACCCTTTGCAGGTGTACATTTGATGTGTCATAATTTGCCCGATATATACTTGTGTGTCATATTTCAAGGTTATTTCTCCTTCAGGTTGTATTTTTCATCTGCCAAAACATTCAACTGCTATTCAGTAATATGATGCATAAAATCCTTTTAAAAGCAGTTTGAGGGATGTAGCTGCCTGTAACCACTCTCTATGTAGGCTGCTGTCCAGGGTCTACTTCAGTGTTTCTTGATGCAATCCAATGTAGCACTGAGTCCTACAGAGTAGGGACTTTGGTGATGGAAGATGGTATGCAGCCTTAGAGCTGTTCTTTCTTTTTGATGGTCACTCCTAATACCAACACAGAGGAGTTATTTGCCCCTTCCTTAGCATTAATGGAATAAGCCCTTGAGAGTTAGAAGCCAGAAGTAGTAACGTTTGGTAGCTTGGGAGGTCAGTGTTAGGCTTGTATGAGGAAGAATGCTGTTAGTAGTGACATTCGCTGAAGCAGTGGAGCAATGACGGAACATACTCTACCACTTGAAGTATAGTTTGGTGGATGGGTTTGCAGGAAGGTCAGTGAATCAACGATCACTGGCTTAACCCAGTTTCTTTGGGATCAGGTGTACACTGCAGCGTTGACTGAAGCCCTTAATGAAGTGTGTCCCCTTCTATCACCCCAGTATTCAGCACAGTCTTGCAAACAAATCATTGAGAGATTTAGGCTGTTACTGTTATTGAGGGTCTTCGATGGAATGGCAGACAGGTGGAGAAACAATGAAGAAGAGTTTTTCAAGATGTGCACTCCAACCACTAAAAGAGAGCCGGAGATGCATGAGGAATTTGAGCAGTTCTGCTTGACTGTTCCGATTGGAGCAGGGTCAAGGCTGATTTGTATATGGCTCAGCCCAAAACTGAGGTGGCATGGTGGAGGAAAAATGATAGATTGGAATGCGACCCTGAGTGTTTGCCAGTGGCTGAATTAATTCAAGCATTTTGTCCATCACGTTGTTGCTGGGGAATCTTATGAGCATTCAGAGTTGACCAAAGGCGATATAATGTAAAGTGATTGATATTCTGTGTTTGATAATGATTTAAACTTGAAAGAGGTAAAATCAGTAGTTTTGAAGATGGTGTGGAAAAGATGTAGTGGTTGCCTAGTTAAATGCAGGATTAGAGAGAGTCATGGCGGAGTGGAATACCAGTATTCAAAAGGCAGTTGTGGAAAAATATAATTTCCATACAGTTTATGGCATCCTCAAAAGACTGTGTGGTTAGATTCTGAATAGGAAGTGGAATGTTCATTTGAGGGAACTAGGGGTGCTCTCTTTAATCCCAGACAACTCTTAAATAGAGATGATGATAAAGTAATCACATGTCACTGTGGAATCTTCAGTTGGCCTGAACCAACAGTTGGTATAGAGGGCATACATACTGTCTACTGAGGCGAGAAGAGCCAAATCAGGTGGCCCTGTAGTGGGGGTTCTCCAAGATTGAAAACCTGAAAGCAGTGTTGAAATCGAAAGGTGGATTACAATTCATGATAATGCCACCCTTGTTATTTTTTCCCATGTACAACCCACAACATGGTTTAGGTACCCCTCCCCAAACTCAGTTTCTATTTTTCTATAGGTCAAGTAGGACCTAAATAATATCTCCCCCTTGGTTTGTTTCTCTGGCGTTTGTGTCTTGCTCCTTTGTTACCATTTCTGTTTAACATGCCTCTGGAAGTATATATTTTTTTAATTTGCATTCGGATGTCTGTACACCATCAGAAACAATGTCAGGGTTGTCTAATTGAAGCAGTAGCTGTTTGGCTTCAGTGTACCCTGTCTAAATCCAGTGATAGAATACACTCAACTTGGTGGATGTTGCAGGGTGCACTGTCTGATACTGTGGATCTCATGCTTTGAGGCATGTAATGAATTTGGTGAGAACTGGATATGAAATCATTTGACTATCAATTAAATGGTTTCATTTTATGAGCTATACAACTGTTTTTCATTAAATGTGGAATAACGATTGGTTTAAAAGGATTGCATAAGGTAGTCTCCCTGGAGGGGACCATCAGGACTGCACCCTGCGTCACACAGAAGTTTAGATGCATGCTATCATTGTATTCGGGAACCTTTTGGACTGGAAGGTGGTGGGTTAGCATGAACTGTAAAATTACAAATACCAAAACAACATTAAGCATGTGTATGTGTGGGTGCGCACACATTTACAGTGTTTTCTATTACTCTTGAGTCTACAGTTATTCCTCCAGTCAGCTATGCGGTGCACCACTTGGATATATATCTATAGTAATGTCCTTTGAGGAGATTGCACAAACAACAGAGAATAGGGCTAAAGCACTAGCATATTTCAACAATCAAGATCAGCAACTGTATGCCCTCATTTGAAGAGGCCAGACTCCCATCTATCTCATCTAATACTGTACAGAAAAATCTCAAGCATCTGGAGTATTTACTTAGATGTGAAATAAATCAATGTTTACATGCTACCACGCTCATACAGTATCATAAAGCACAATATATCCCAAAGGCACTAACAATTGACTGAAACCAGCAAAATGCAAACAAAAAAGCAGTTAGTGGTCAAATGTAATGCCATTTGGAGTAAATGTTCCTTACATATGATTCTTATTGTTAGAGAACTATCTAAATCAATTAAATCGTTATCAAGGCAAGGCAATTGAAATATGGCAAATGGGAAGATGTTTCAAAAACATCACAAATATTGGCCACCATACTTAGGAAATAAAGAATGGAAAGTTAAGAAGTTTAAAAGAGACAGAAAATAACCAACTATTAAAAAAAAATGCTGCTTCATGTGAAAATTCTAGCGTAACATATAGTGATCATGAGTAAATCACTTGGTAATAGTAGAAATGTCATTGCACCAATTGCACACGCTAAAAGCTTCCATATTTGGGGACAAAGATCCTTCTTTCTTAGCAGACGTCTAGCTGGAAATGATAAACTAGACCAAGTAAGCAGAAAAAGACAATTGAGGAATCAAACAAAACACTTAAACACTGGTTATGCATCTCTTTTTTAGAGTTGAAGAATGTATAAGAGATTTCATTATGTAATGAGTACAGTGGTGACTAATACTGTATCTGGCTAGTTTCAGAGGTTTTTAGTGTTTATAGTGTTACCTAATCATTATGTTAATTAATTGAGGTAAGATTTTCAGTAGGTTTTTTGACGTTTTATTATGGTATTGAATATATCTCTGTTTAGTTTGTCGCCTCGTTGTATTTCTCTATATAACTCTATATATGTATTTAATTTTCTTGAATCATGATTTTTTTTTCGAGAACTGAACTTGGTCCAGGGAAACATTGGAGTAGAGCTTATTCTGATTTATACATCTACCAGCAGATTTCTCACCTGTAGAACAAACCCCAGGCACTGTATCCGCAAAACTTCAAAGCAGCAGTGTCGCCGGTAGAGGACAGTGGACTCAGTCGGCGCCGGAAGAGATGTCAGGCGACATCAGCAAGGTCATGAAGCACCCACCTCAGTACATTAACATCCCCTCTCTTATGTCCCGCCTTCTAAGTGGATCCGGAGCTTCACTCTCTGAGAAATTCTTCTCAGAATATTCTTTTTGCAGTCCCAGTGTCTGCACGGGTTCAAAATCTGTAGAGAGTGTGAGGGACAGATGTCCATTACAGACCCCCACACAGGCTTTTTTATGATGGTTAGAGTCCAACCACAATTCATGACTTGGAGCATGCATCCCAAGGCCATCAAGGAGCAGGAGGCTAAACTCTTAATGGCCAAGACGAAGAACAAACATCAATACGGAAGCTCTTTGTCATCGTTCCTGCTCTCCATCTTCCCATTCAGCCAAGAAGAAGTGGAAACATAGGAAGAAGATGAATCTTTCTCAGATTAGTCTCCTTGTTGCTCTCTGTCTCTCACAACATTTTTATCCTTAGAACCAGAGCTTGTCAATCTGACGCCAGTGGATCCTCTATGCAGCACTGCTCCTCCTATGGACCCGGCTTTGGAAAGACCCTTCTCCATTACTGGAGCCCTTGGTGCCAGCACCTCTGCTAGCCGAGACTCTGGTGCCGGAGTTAGCTGTCCCCGAGTTCCCCAGTCCTGGAAAGGAATTAGGGGTGTTCCGTAACACAATGTATTTCATTTTCACGAAGGCCTCTGTGACATCCGACGCACCTTCTGGTTTAGCAGCCCTGTCCCACCTGCCACTGTTTCTGCCTTTTCAACTGACACCCTTTTGCGCTGCACCATCGTAACCGATGCCTTTGCGTTACATCAGTCCGGGCGCTCTGCCTCTTGACTCTGCAGCCGATGACATGGATGATGCAGCTCCTTCCTCCGCGGCCGCCTCCACCTCTGGTTCTAGATACAACACCACTGCTATTGCAGCTTGAAGTTAAGCCTCAGATCCATACTCACTGGACTGTCCAGTGAGTGTTAGAAGAGGAGGCTTATAAAGCACACATCAGTGAGATTTTTGAGACAGACTCTGATCTTGTGGAGTACATTGTTAGTGGTGACCGGGATGCTCTAGAATTTCATGGCCTATCTCCGTTCATAGTTGCTTCAACACCTCCCCTGAGATAGCTATGGGCTTTCTCACTGGACCACCAATGCAGAGAGATGTGTCACTATACAAGGTCATGTTAAAGGCTGAGGAGGTTTCGGATTTGCATCTCCCAACATCTAAGACTAAGACAAATGCCCTCACTGAGTTCCTCTTGCCCTTAGAGACCTTCTTGGAACACCTTCTCCCTTTTAAATAATCTCTGCTGGAACCCCTTATGGTTGCATGGGAGAAGCCCTCCTTTGCTCGGACACTCAGTAGGCACGTAGGCCGCCATTATCCATCCACTCTTGGTGATCCGGGCTTCCTTTCCACGCACCCTTCTCTGGAGAGTCTCGTCTTTTAAGCTTCCTGTTCAGGAGCTCCGTTGCGGTGCTTTCCCTATAGTTCCCTCCAAAGGGGAATCCACATGCTTAAAAGCTTTGAGCAAGAAAGGCTTTTCTGTGGGGAGTATAGTCTTAAAATGCCAACTGCCTTTTTGTCCGCTACAACCATGCCTTTTGGGATATTGCCCAAATGATTCTACTACATGTACTTGCCGACATGAAGGACCATTTTCAAGAGCTCATCTCAGATGATCAGAATGTTTCTCAGCCCATTATCAAGTCTGGGATGGACACCACAGACGCCGTCGCCCGAGCCCTTGATACCTTCATTACAGTGCGGTGTCATGATAAGCTCCAACTTTTCCTCCGATATCCAAGCCAAACTAATGGACCTCCCATTTGATTGAATATGTCTGTTTGGAGACAAGGCCAGCTCTGTGTGAAAGCAGTACAGAGCTTACAAAGCCACAGCCAGATCTTTGGGCCTTCAGCTCCTGCCTCTGACCTACCGATCTTTTTGCCACTTTCATGGCTTCGGAGAAGGCTGTTACTTTTCGTCTTGGCAGTATCCACCACTGTTTCAGCAGCAGCCTAATCTCCTCATCTGATAATACATAGGCTGAAATAGAGGAAAGGGGCTCGGATCTACCTTGCAACCTTCCTCATCTTCGTCCCCCCGGCACCAGGAAGAAGGGCTGGTTTTCTTCCCCAATCCCACACAGGGTCTGAGGGAGGGTGGGTGTCCCACTTTCTTCAAGCCTGGAAGGACTTTACTTCAGACTAGTAAATAAGATTATAGAAAGGGGCTACACACTTCCATTCCTTCAGATTACACCCCCTCATCCCGCTTCCTCCTCCCTGCCTCCAGAACATTTGGCCATTTTACACTATGGGTAGTCCTGCTCCTCAAAAGAGAGGCAGAGTTAGTGCCAGAGAGGGAAAGTGGCCAGGATTTTTATGCGCTTTGCTTCCTGGTGCCCAAGAAGGATAGTGGACTGGCCTGATATTGGATCTCAAGAGTCTGGACTTTTTCCTCAAAAAGAAGTTCAAGATGCTGACCCTAGCTCAAGTTCTACTGTTGTTGGAGCTTGGAGACTGGATGGTGTGCCTAGACCTGCAGGATGGGTACTTCCACAACCCTATCCTGCAGTCTCATCTGAAGTGCTTGCAGTTTGTGGTGGGTTCTACATGCTACCAACTTGCAGTACTACCCTTTAGTTTGACATTGGCACCTCGACTTTCCACGAAGGTGATGGCAGTTGTTGTCGCCCATCTCAGTGGTTGGGTATCCCCATTTTCCTGTACCTAGATGACTGCTCAAAGCCAGCTCGCCGTAGTTGTTGTTGCCCCATCTGCAGACAACAGCAACTTTTCTGTGTGGCCTGGGCCCTCCCAATAACTCCGATTCAGAGAGTCTTCTCTACTCCTATCCACTGCCACAAAGAATCAAATACATCCATGACATGTTCCCATTTACCACCACAGCATGAGAGCCCAAGTCCTGAGAGTTCTATCAATCTTAGGTCTGCTGGTTTCCTACATTCTCCTAGTTATGCAGACATGTTGTCACATGAGGGCCCTGCAGTGCTGGCTCCAGAGGCAATGGTTCCAGAACAGGGAAGACCTGTTGGACTCCATCATAATCTCCCACAGTGCTGCAGCGAAAGTGGCTTAGTGGAGGAACAAGACAAACCTGACTTGCAGGATGGCCTTCCCTTCGCCCCAGACTGTGACTACGGTAGTTACGGATGCCTCCAGTCTACGATGCATAGCTCATGTGGAGGGTCTCGCGATCAGGAGCCTCTGGTCTCCAGAAGAGCAGGTATTTCACATTAATCTTCTGGAGCTGTGGGCAATCCAGCTAGCATGTAAAGCCTTCCTCTCTTCCATCATAGGTTGACAACATGACTGCAAAGTCCTGTATCGTGCTACAATGCGGCCCCTCACCTGCTCCAGCACCTCGTGCGCTTATTGGATCCCCACTCCTAGCAAGAACCTGCGTGAGCAGGCCTCTGCTTGTTGCTCGGTTGTCGTGCCTTGTTTTGTCCTTTGTCCTTGTTTTGCTTTGTCCTCTGTCCTTGTTTCCCTTTTGGCACTTGTTTCCCTGTTTCAAGCTTTGTGCTTGTTTTTTGCCCTGTCTGTCCTAGTTTGTTGCCTCTTTTGGTGCTTGTTTCCTGCCTTGTCTGTTGCCCTGTTTTTGCTTGCGCCTGCTTGTTGACTGTTGCCCCCGGCCAGTGACCTTTTCCCTCTGTTTTTGCACTGTTTTCTCACTCGCCCTCCTCTCCCTGCCCTCCCCAGGACCTACTTAATGGCAGTCACTGTGTGACTGCGCACCAGGTGCCCCAAAGGCAAGCCAGTCCACGCCTGGACTGCACCCAGCGCTAGGACCCCTGTATCTATGGCCTGAGGCATATACACCGCAGACGAACTCCGGAACTTCAGACCTGAGACCCATAACAACAACTGCAGAATCATTTCGCCACAATCCACAAAAGGTCCCTTCACTTGCTTCAACTGTCACTTTACCTGCAACATAAGAACCTCCACAACCACCACACAGCAGACTCCCAGCCACAAACCACAACTGCACTGCGCTCTACTCAACGCCTGATAACTCTGCAAGCACGCCATAGAAATCTGGCACACCATCACCACCCTCGCCCCGACTTAATGTCCATCACAGAAACCTAGCTCACCCCCGCATCTGCACCAGACATCACCACCGCAACACCCCCAAATACAAGGTGATACACTAAACCGCCACAGCACACATGGCAGAGGCATTGCCATTATAGGCAAGGACTCTCTCCACTGCACCGCCTCAGTGGACGACACCACAGTGATCATGGAACACCTCAGTTTCCAGATCAAGCCTGATGCCTACACCGTCATAAGAGGTACCCTCGCCTACAGACCACAGGGAGCCCGCCTCAACGTCTGCAACGCCATTCCGGAATTCATTGCTCCCCTGGCAATCAACTCTAACCACTTCATCTTCCTAGGGACCTGACACCATCGAAGTAACATGGACCAACCACAGCATTTTTCCCTTTACCATTGACCAACTGCATGACTCCTCAACAGGACCCCCCACTCTCCCCTGCAACAACTGGGGCAAATTCACAGAGAACCCCTGGATCACCAACCCTCAAGAAAACAAGGCCCACCTCCGCAGACACCATTGAACTCTGTATACAGGATCTCTCCAACCAGCTCTTATCTGCTGCTGTCACCCTAGCCCCCCTGAAAAGCACCACCAGCGACAAAAACACACTGAGCAAGCTACATGGTTCACCCCATAACTCCAGACTCTCAAACAACAGTGCAGAAAACTAGAGAAACACTGGCGCACCAGCAAGACCCCCACCAACCTTGACTCCTTCAGGTCCACCCTCAATGCATACCTCTGCCATCTTAGGGAAACCATGAAAGAAGCACTCACCACCTGCATCGAGGCTAGCATCAGCCACGCCAGATAACTCTTCAGCATTATCAGAGAATTCTCCTGCTACTCAGTCACAACAAACACCTTCCATCCCTCCCAAGCTCTATGCGACAAGCTATCAACTACTTCCACCACAAAACCTCTGACATCTACAGCAACTTCGAGACCCAGCCCAAAGACCTCGACCCCCCCTGCATCTGAACCACACCGCCTGCCCCCGAATCCCTAAATGGAAGCTGCTCTCCACCGCAGATAACATCACCATTATGTTCTCCATTCACTCTGGATCCCATGCCCACACCACTTCTACAACCTAGGAAAAGAACTAATCGGAGCACCCCTCACAGAAACTCTCCACATGTCCATCACCACAGCCACTGTCCCTGACTCCTGGAAACATGCCGAGGTCAAGCCACTGCTGAAGAAACACTCTGCCGACCCCAATGAGCTAAAAAAATACTGCCGGATCTCGCTCCTCCTGTTCCCCGCCAAAGTGTTGGGAAAATCTATCACCCGTGAGCTCACGGACTGCCTTGAACACCACAACTTGCTCGACCCATCCCAATCTGGCTTCGAGCCCAATCACAGCACCGAGACCATCCTGATCCCAGCAACTTATTACATCATACGTATCTTAGACCTTGGGGGAACAGCGGACCTCATCCTCCTCGACCTGTCTGCAGCTTTTGACACCGTATCCCACCACACCATTGGCATCCAAGGCAAAGCACTCAACTGAGTCTCCTTCTCCAGCTGTACACAGAGGATCCTCCTCACACCCTTTGTCTCTGCCCCAAAGACATCATCTGTGGCATACCTCAGGGCTCCTCCCTCAGCCCCACCTTCTTCAACGCCTACATGACCCTGCTAGCCAACATCGCTTGCACCCACGGACTCAATATCATCTCCTGCGCCGATGACAACCAGCTCGACCTCTCCCTCGCAGACAACATTACCACCACACAAACCAACTTCCAAAACACCATGATAGACATCGCTGCATGGCTGGGAGCCAACTGCCTCAAGCTGAAGTCGGACAAAACAGAGATTCTCATCTTTGGAAACAAGCCACCCCCCTTGGACGACACGTGGTGACCCATCGCGCTCGACCCCCCTCCCTCGCCAACGCATGTATCCTCGGGATCAACCTGGATACCCTGCTGACCATGAAGCAACAGATCAGCGCAGTCTCTGTGGCCTGCTTCAACACCCTTCGCATGCTCTGCAGCATTTTCAGCTGGATACCCATCTCCTCCAGAAAAACAGTCACCCAGGCCCTCATTGCCAGCCACATTGACTACAGCAACATACTCTACGCCGGAACGACTAAACAGCTCCAGGTCATCCAGAATCCCTTAGCATGACTTGTGGATGGCCTCCCCAAAAGGACTAGAATCAACCCCCACCTCTGGGCCATCCACTGGCTCCCCATGCAGCAAAGATGCCTCTTCAAACTCCTCACTCACACATACAAGGCCCTCCATGATGACGGACCCGTCTGCCTCAACAACCACCTAACATTTCACCGACGAACCAGAGAACTCCGCTCAGCCACCCTCGCCCAGGCTCACGTCCCCCACATCCTCGGCAAATGCTTTGGAGGGTGCTCCTTCTTCCACCTCACCGTCCAGTCTTGGAACAACCTTCCTCTCCACCTTCACACTTCCCCCTCCCTGGAGGACTTCAGAAAACAACTGAAGACCTGGCTCTTCGACCACCGCCAGCCGAGTGAGACCTGCAGCACCAAACCAGTGCCTGGAGACTCCCTGAGGTGACAAGCTTGCACTTTACAAGAACCACCTGATTGATTGATTGATGTGATACATGAACATGCCTTTTCTGGAAGCGTTAAGACTGTGGTCTTGAGCACACTGCCAAGAGATCTGGCTCACTGCCAATCTCTTAGCCGGGTCTCTATATGTCAGAGCCGGCGACCTGACTCAGTGTTATCTTGCAGACAACGTTTTGCATCTTCTGCCAGAGGTAGACCAGGATATCTTTGCTCATAGGGCCCTCCTCTGGTGGACATATGCCCCTCCTTGGAAAATGTTCAGTGTCCGCAGTTCGGCACCCTATAGTATCTATTGAGGGGAGCCTTGGGGGATGCATTTCTGTTGAGGTGGACCTTTCAGCTCCCTTATGTTCCCCCATATGCTTCATTCCTTGATTTTTCAGGAAGATTTGCCAAGTCCTGGCCTCTTCACAGTTGTACTCTTTGTATGTTGACCCTCAAAACTGTGTTTTTTTACTGTTCTGCTAGAAGAGTCAGTGAGTTCCAATCTCTTAGCCTTAGAATTTCACAGCTGGAGCAGACCCATTCTCCGAACTTTTTCTCATCGTTTTTTTTCCAAGCAGTGAGGCCATTGCCCACTGCTTCAGGGGGCAGGGAGGTGCTGTTATCACCTTGCCTCAACTTCGACCCTCAAATTGTTTAGTAGAATGTGATTCAACATTGTATATAGTTCTTAACTCAAGCCAAGCTCTTTTGCCATATACATTATAACTGTGTTAATTTAGTATTTTTACTCCAGTTCTGGCATATTTAGTGCTTGATAACGTATTAAGAAAATCTGTGAAATGTCCCAAAGCAAGTATTTATGTCAATCAAAATTTTTGTAATCCATGTCTTGGCATGTAGGCATTTGAGGTACTACGGTGGATTGCAAAGCAGTCTGTATTTTAGCTCACTGACTTCCTTGCATTGCCACCATTATTTTGAGCTGTGATTTATGCACTAGTCAGTTGCAGCACAAAATACTCATTTGCACAGAGTAATGAAAACAGTTTATTTAATATTATTGAGACAGGTTTCCATTTGTGGCTCCCTGCAAATGGTTGTAAATGGTGTGATGGAGGTGGAGACCTTTGAGGAACAGTAGGTGTCCATCCGTGTATTCACATTCACTGAATGCAACATTTTATTTTTAAAGCAGTTTGGTAGCTTTTTCAGGAGTCTCGTGGTAGATGACGAGTAGCTGGGCTGACTATTAAATAAGTCTGTTTACACATTTTTTCTGGTGTCGCAAGGCAGCCTGGATTTCTGCGCTTATATTGTCCTAATCAGAGCCTGTTAACATAGGTGTCCTTAGACTTACCCCTACCATTGAGGCCAAAACTGAGCTCTAAGTAAAGTACAGCCCTTTTGCACCTGACCATAAGAGTCACGAGGTTGAGCAGTCTAAGACTATCTCAGTTAGGTCGTGTGGAATTACTGCTGCTATCACTGTCAATCCTCTACAGCCCGATCATTTGACCTTAGTCCTGCTCATCAGAGAAGGATTTGTTCTTAAATTTGCCATGGTGGCGGTCTCACAGCCGACGGGCTGGCGGTGATGACTGCCAAATTATGAGTGTGGCAGTTTGGCCTGTGCCAAACGCCACATCCCTGCTGATACCGCCAAGGTGGTTGGACAGGCGGGCCGGAGATCAGCATCTCCGACCCGGCGGTCCACCCAATACTGCAGGCAGTATCACGAGTGTATTCCTGTCACCGGTAGACGACTCTTCTCCCCCCCATCTACCGAAGAGCCCCCTCTTCCCTTACAACATTCACACCCGTACCTCCCCGAACCACCCCCAACCCCCTGCTTCCAGTAGTGACCCTCTCACCTCCTCTCGCATACACGTACTCACTCCCCAACCCCGATCCCTGCACTTACCCCCACCCCCGCATACACACATGCACACACAGACATGCACACCCTGACACTCACCAACACTCACAACACCCTTACATTCGCGTGCACATGCAACACCCCCCAAATAGATACACACATAACACCCTCACTCACACACTCACTATATTCACCCCCATTTACACGCATACACACTCCACCCCCCTCCTTTCCTCAGCATACATACACACACAACCACCACCCTTGTCTACATGCATGCGCACATGCAGCCCAAACCAGCACTCACATTCACTCACACATGCATCGCCATTACCACATTTACACACAGACATGCACGCACAAACACTCCGTCCCCCATTCATGACACGCATAGACACACTCACACACATCCATCCCCCTCCCCCCCACCCCAATTGTGGAGGACACTTACCTCGTCCGATGAGGTGCTCCTCCCTGAGGGGACGGGACCCGGCGCTTTCACCGCCAGCAGCTCCCTGTCATCAGGACACCGTCAGGCCGCATTACAGGTCATAATAAGGCTAGGGGAGTCCTTTTGGTAGGGCGGGGCTGGCGGTGGAACCGCCTCTGCGTCTCCGACTGCCTGCACGACTACTCGAGGATTTCCACCCAAATTGTGACAGAAATCCTTCAGTACTCGTAAAATGGTGGTTTCAAGACTGCCAGCATTGGTGGTATTCTGGCACCCGTGGCTACGGCGGTCTTAGGAAAAGAACGCCAAAGTCATAATGAGGGCCTTTATGTTTGATGTGGATTAACTGATACAAGTCTTGAAGATTTGCCTGGTTTCTTCTTGCCCTCATTACAGCTGGTCAGCCAGT
This sequence comes from Pleurodeles waltl, assembly GCF_031143425.1. NCBI lineage: Eukaryota > Metazoa > Chordata > Amphibia > Caudata > Salamandridae > Pleurodeles > Pleurodeles waltl. Next base: position 776,696,264 of record NC_090438.1, on the reverse strand, counting down.
CATTAATAGATACACAGACTTTGTACAGAAAAAAACTCTGCACCTTGAGGCAACGTTCAGGATGAATTAGTGGATATTGGAAAATTTCTTTAACCAAAAACACCAAGGTAGATACAAATGTATTAAAGATTTTCAGTGCTTTAAACAGTTCAACAAATTCTGCAGCATTTCTTCCATTATTGTTGACAGAGAGGAAAGTTATTGACTGTGTACTATAAGTTTGTGAAGGCCTGAATAAACATGAATTCTATGAGTGATGAATGTATTCTGTATTTATGAACTGGGATAAAATTCAAGGATTCCTGTCCCAACGAAAGCTAGGGGGCCCTTTTGTGTCCACAGAATGACAGAAACATGCTGACGGATATGATGATGGGGGAATAATGCTCCTATGCATCCTTACTCTATTTTAATTATCTCCGAGATATTAAAGTAATATCCTTTGGAAGTGGCCAGAGGAATTTATTTAGTTTATAGTTTTGTATCCCACTCTATCATTTCAAGAAGTATTCCTTAAAAAGAGGGAACTCTTTCGCCACTATAATCATTTCTGGTGAATGAGACAGCCCTATGAACAAGCATGACACATAGGCTGGTGTCTGAGTGCTCACCTATTTTTTTTTTTAAATATTCTGTATCCTCTTTGGACAAATACACAAGACATGGTAGATTTCCCAAATTGTTGGATACATTCATTGGATATACCTTCCATTTTGTTGTGGTTGCCTTTTTGTTTGTTTACCAAATAAGCGCTTTCAGTTCAAAATAGAGTGGGCTCCGGTGAGCCAGTTCGCAGCTCATTGAAGCTAAGAAGCAGAGGGGACAGCCATTGGCTGAGATGGAAATTAGTAGAGCTGAACTGTGCAGGAGGATGTAAGGTGAGGCTGGGCATTCAAAGAGCTGTAACTCCTGTTGCATATTATTGAAATTCAGTGTTCACGTTTTCAGGTCATCTAGTTTATAAGGCAGATAGAACCACCACAGTTTGTTCTGTCTCTGTCTACTCTAGTATGTCTTTTTATAGTTAGGTTGCATTTATGCCTGGATTGATGTACAATTAAATTTTATGGGTCTGAAATTTAATTCTGTTCTCACAAACCTAAAAGTCCTTAGGTTTTCTCTTCATTTATGCCACTAATACAAATGTTATTGTTAATTCTGTATATAATACTTTGAATTGAGCTGAATTGAACAATGTATGAATTGCACATTTATTGCTGCTTGGTCTAGAGGGCCATTTAGGCCTAAACGTTTCTAATAGTACCATTTTTATGTGTATCTCTGCTTTTTTGCTTTCCTCCCATAATTGATCATTCTGTCAGGGACTTTCTCGGCTACTGATTGCACTATCTTCCTGAATAAATTAGAATTGAGTGAGGATAATTAAGCGAATGAGAGAACTTTTCTAGTCCTCATAGCAGTCTGAATCCAAGAGCTATTGCAGGTTGGTGGCTGTGTAGTTGTTTTTAGTCTTATTTCTAAACCAACCGTGCAAGTTCCCATTACCAACCCTTATATTGAACAGCTATTAGTTGACTGGGCATGAAATGCTCTAAAAATAAAGTATATTGGATAAAGGAGCATAAGAGCACATTGGTTTGCGGGAATAATGAAGCTGTGCTCTTAACACATCAAGGAATCCGTTTTTGAAACTAATAATTAATAACTTTATAATTCATATCGAAATCATAAGTAGAATGGAAGTTGTGTGTTTATTTCTTATTTTTTTATTCCTATTTTTCTGTTTCCCCTTTGCCTGCTAATCTTTACGAACAGAGAGTTTCAGAAGTGTCAAACAGTTTTTGGTACAGTATGCTCATTCTACCTCCATTACTAAAGGACAGTCCGGCTGCACCCTTGCTGTCTGCATATTACCCAGATTGTGTTGGCATGAGTCCTTCCTGCACTAGTACCCGCCGGATACCCAGTGGAAAATCTGAGCACTCCAAAGGTGTACCTCCTCATGTACCTGGTGAGTTATACTTTCAGTGGCAATGCTTAGTCACAGTCCCTTAGAATTGTTGCATATGGTTATCCATATTAGATGCAGGCGAACTTTTGAACAGTAGTGAACCTAAAATTGTTGGTAGGATTACAATTTCCTCAAAACCAGTCAAGAGTTTTGGAGTAGAAATCTTGTGTTCTCTAGAAATGTTCTGTTGATAGCATGTGTGGCTGTAGATACACATGTTCTGCATATTCTTCCCATCTAGTATTAGTCTCAAAGGATTAGAATACATGTTTGTTTTTAAGAAGTCTTTCGAGTCACAAGGTCTTGGGGACTCCTCCTTTGGTCATAGATGTGCATGGACACTTACGCCATTGCTAAATTGGTTTTCCTAGCCATGGAGTTCGGACGTGATTCAGCGTGATCCCAGTCTCAACGAGTTTGTCGGTTTCTGTTGCGGTCTGGGAACCCATTGGCTTCTATCCCGTGCAAGAAGACTCTTCAACACATTTCTTTAAACTGTTCCAATTCCATTCCTCAAGTACATCGTCGTCTTGCATTGGGCCCCTCGGCTGTCTGAGCCCTTTAGGACACCACATCCTTCGGACTACTCCTCAGAATGAGCGCCCAAGGTAATGGAACAGACGCCCTTCAAGAGAGGGCTGCAGTTCCACTGTAAATGCCCCTAAGTCGATCTCCACAGCTTCTGCAATTTTTAACTTTTGGTGAAGCATGGCAAGAGCCTCTATGACTGTTGTTTGGTGCTCTGCAATAAAAAGCCTCTGCCCCAGTGCCAAGACCATCATTGGGCCCACAGCATGATGGCTAAATCCTCTTAAAGAAGCTAGATATCTTTGGTGAGGCCGATCCTCTTGCCTCTGGAGAAAGTTTGTGTGAGTTTCCCAGTGTCCCAGCACACCTGCTGAATTCTCATTTCATTGACTCAGATGACTCTGTGCCAGGAGAGGAGGAACTCATGGGGGGAAAAAGGGTAGTCAAAGGAGGACGCTCCATTCACCTCAGTTGGCTCTGGTCCACACTTGAAGATCATGCCACACATGAACACTGTTGATGACAAAGCCTTCAAACCTCAGAAACGTCCACATGTCTAAGCCGAGTACTGCCCCTCTGGGGTCAGAAGTCAAGGTAGTTGCCGAAGCCAATGCACCACTGCCCTCCAGCACTAGTTGACAGCAAAGCAAGGCCTTGGTGCCAAGATAAGACCCTTCTAAGTACCTCAAACCTGGGCTCCCTCGAGTCCGAGGACATCTGCCAGCTCTGAATCTTCAAAACCAGCTTCTTCATGAAGGGTGAAAGCTCCAGTAGTGAAGCGACCAACTTAGGATCCAAGACCTGCTCTAGACTTAGCAGTATAACCCATCCTCCAGAGGCTGCAGCAAGATCTCAAGGAAGAGCAATATGCACCTTCACACAGGCAAGATCTCTGCTTTGGAGAAGACCTTGGCAAAGAAATGCAGACATTCCATCAAGTAGGTCCTGCCATCAAATACCCCTTGCCCCTCCTACCTGCGAAGAGGCATAAAGACAAAGCCACCTCCTCCTGGACCACCACCACCTCCAGTTTAACCTCCACCTGCCTCACCTCCTATGCCTCCACCACAGGGGTGTTCGAAGTCATACTTCAATACTGGCAGTCCTCCTAGCTCTTATTCCCCAACTGAGGACTTTCTCCTAGTCAACCCAGTTGCCTTTGGGGATCCATATAGAACAATATAGACCTCAGACAGACCATGACCTAGATGTCCCTGTCAAGGCCTCCCTGCCAGATAACTCAAAGGCATACCACAACGTCATCAGCCACCTAACATACGGCAGCCACCTAATGTAGTGTAGAGATGTACGCCACCCCCGAAGAGGATGACTTCCTTGATGAAATCCTCTCAAAGACAGATCGCTCTGTCCAGTACCTCCTGATGCGTAAGTGGATTATTAAATCTGCCCCTAAGATCTTCAAGGAGTCGGTGAAAGCTTGTGGGGTAACACCATGCATTGTAAAAAAATATATATAAGCTGGCACCCTCAGACCCCGACTGCATCTGAGCTCATGTCCCACTGGACTCCTTAGGGATTACTACTTCTAGGAAGAGGGCAGCATCCCACACCACTGGGGAGACTCTGCTTCATGGCAAGGAGAGCAAGAGGATTGATGCTTCGAGTAAGAGAGTGGCAGTGGGGACGACCACACACTGGAGCATTGCCAATCCTTTAGGCCTCCTTTCTCACTGCGATAGAGCCCACTGCGAGTAGATAGATGTGCTCCTTCGGCATCTCACTAACCAGTATTGCAAGCTAGGAGAACAGCTATTGGGCGAAGGGAAGGCTATTTCTATTGCAACCATCAGGAGTGCTTTGGATGCAGCGGATACAGCAACGGGGGGGGGATTCACAACCTCAGTCATCCTTCGGTGCCACTCTTGGTCCTGTGTATCTGGCTTTAAGCCAGAGGTGAGAAAGCACCTGCCTTTTGACGAAGAACACCTATTCAGGCTGCATGTTGACACTATGTTTAGGAAGATCAAGGACACAGAAACCGCTAAGGTGATGAGTGGCCTTCAAGTTCTTTCAGTTAGGGGATTCTTTTGTGGGCAGCAATCAAGAAGCAGCTTCATAGTCACCTCCCCAAACCAAACACAGTCCTACTATTGGCAACAGCAGTATTATCACCCACAGGGCGTAAGGGGTTTCACACAATTGTATGCTAGACATAATGGCTTCAAGGGTCCGGGCAGAAGCACTTCAAGTAAGGGAGCCTCTACCTCCAAGGACCAACCTTTCCCGCATCCCCTCAGATCACACTACACCTGTTGGGGGAGACTTCAGGGATTCCTTCTCTGCTAGGAAGGGATCACCACAAGCCGATGGGTCCTATCCGTTATCAAGCATGGGTATTGCCTTGAGCTCATCTCAGCCCACCAGACATCACACCTTGCACCCATACAGTCAGCCCAGAACATCACACTTTGCTTCAAGAGGAGGTTCAAGCGCTCCTAGTGAAAGGGGGCATAGAGCCAATGCCCCATCAACATCAGGGCAAAGGCTCTACTCAGTAGACTTCCTCATTCCCAGGAAGGACCAGTTCCTCAGACCAATTACTCAACCTCTGTCATCTCAACAAATACATCCTGTCAGGACATTTCCACATACTCACCTTACAAGTTGTCATCTCTCTATTGTAGCAAGGCGACTTCATGACCATGCAAGACCTGAAGGATGCCTACTTTCACATCCCAATCCCTCCAGCTCTACTGCGCTAACTCCACATCATGATAAGTGGACAACACTACCAGTTGAATGTGCTACCCTTTGGTGTCACCATGGTCCCAATGGTCTTCATCAATTGTTTAGCGGTGGTAGATGCTCTCCTTGGAAAAGGAAGAACTCACATCTTCCCCTGCCTCAACAATTGCCTGATCAAGAGCTCAAGCAGACAGGAATGCCTGACCTGCACTCAGGTTTCATTGCTGCACAACCTAGGTTTCACAGTGAATGCCACCAAGTCACACTTGGAACAGCTTCAAATTCAACCTTTTTGGGATCAGTACTCAACTATGTATGGGCATAGTTTCCCCGACCCCAAAAAGGGCGCTAATATTCCAACAGCTACTACCTCTTCTTCAGCCACTTAGTTCCCTGCCAGTTTGCATGGCAATGTGCCTTCTGGGAATGATGGCTTCATGCATTTCTATAGTGCCACATACCAGACTACATATACGCCTACCTCAGGAATGCCTCTCAAGTCGGTGGCCTCAAGCAGAGGGTCAGTTAGAAGATCTGTTGTTGGTAATGGTCAGCATGCTTTGCTCTCTGCAATGGTAGAACAGCAACAATCTGTTGTAGGGAAGGCCCTTAGCAAATGCAGTTTTGCAAATGACCTTCACCACGGGCACATCTGTATTCAGCTGGGGATCACACCTCAACGATATGACAGTCCCCACGGTCTGTGACCATCTCATCCAAGGGTTCTCCACGTCAACCACTTGTGACTATAAGCCATTCGTCTTGCTCTCATAACCTTTCTTTAGCAGATTTAAAGTAAAGTAGTCCTGATGCGCACTGACAGCAGGGCTGCCATGTTCCAAAAGCAGGGAGGCACACACTTTCCTACACTATCGCCCATAATGCAGTGAATCTGGCACTAGGACATCCATCACTGGGTTGATCTCACCACAGAGTACCTTCCAGGAGTGACAACAACTTTGCAGACCTGCTCAATAGGACGCAACAAGAAGTCCACCCTCGAGTTCTACACCCTTACTTCAAGAGATGAATTACCCCAAACATAAACATTTTTGCCACACATGAAAACACAAAATGCCCAAACTTTGCCACCAGATTTCTGCACCCCTAGTTCATTACCATTGCTCTGTGGATTAGTTAGTTAAGGATCTTTACATATGCCTTTCCTCCTCTCCCACTGATTTTTTACGTGGTTGGGAAGATCAAGCAAACATCCTTCATCCTGGTGGCGCTTCATGGGCCAGACAGCCATGATTTTCAATCCTTCTAGAGGTGTCCATCATCCTCCCCCCCCATGACAAGCCGCCCCAACAGGCCTGATCTAAAAAGACACCCAGACCACAGACAACACAACCTGGTGATTTGGCCCCAGAGGTCCTAGAGTTTGGTTATCTTCAGCGGCCTCAAGTGCATGTACATCCTCAGGGACGCCCATAGGCCCACTACATGCATCTACTGTGCTGCTAAGTGGAACTGTTTTGTGTAGTACTGCGCTCCACAGCACACAAACCCTCCTGCACTGATGATGCAAGACGTTATTTACTACCTCCTACACTGAAAAATTGCATGGTTAGCTTACACAATCCGGCTTCATTTAGCAGCGACTGCTATATATATGCAAAACAGGCGGCATTCTTCACTCTTCAAAAGTCTTGTAATAAAAGCTTTTATGGAGAGCTTTAAGCACCCCATTACACCAAGAGTGCTTCCAGCCCCAGTCTGGAAACTTAGTTTTGCCCTCACCAGACATATGGGCCTCTGCCCACTTCAAACCACTGCATTCAAGCCCTTAGCAATTTCTTCCTTCAAAGGTTGCCTTAATTGGAGCTATAACTTCTCTGAAACATATTAGTCAACTACAGGCCCTCACATTGCAGGAACCTTTCTTTCAGGTACATCAGGACAGTGTGGCTCTCGGAACCAGTCCAAAATTGATCTCAAATGTGCTCTTATGTACTAGATTGTCAGAACCAAATCTTTTTGTAAAACACAATTACTGGTTTTGCCTTTTCACAACCTCATAAAGATCATGCCATTTCTAAGCCAGGAATTGCCAGGTGGCTTGTCAAATGCATTCAAACCTGTTGTGTAAAGCTAAAAGAACCCTGCCTTCCCACCTCAAGCCACACATCACCCGCAAAAAAGGCACTGCTACATCCTTGCTAGGGAATGTACCCATAGCAGATATTTCTAAAGCTGCCACATGTTCCCCTCCTTGCACTTTTACAAAGCATTGAGCTTTTCAAACTGCCCTAGGTACCCTCTTTGGGACCTCTGCACCATCCACTGGCTAGCCTCCGCTTAGGGGAGTACTGCTTACAGGCAATGCAGAGCATGTGTATCTACAGCCACAGATGCTACGAACGGATAATGTTACCCTGTTTGTTGCATGTAGTGCTGTAGATTCACATGCACCCACCCTCCTCCCCAGAAGCCAGTGTTTGTTACATATGTCTTTCACTAATATTATTCTCTTCACTCATGGACATTATTCTTTTCTGCTCGCTACTCCATTCCTACCCTCCCCCGTTGGGCGAAAAACAATCTAACAAAGGAGTCGATGCCCAGTTACATCCACGACCAGAGGAGGAGTCATCAAGACCTTGTGATTCGAAAGACTTCTTTGAAGAAAATCAAGTTATAATTGCCCAAGTCCAGCACTAGATGGCAGGGGTACGCAGAGCATGTGAATCTACACCACTACATGCAACCAAGTTACTTACAGGGTAAGTAACAGATATCTTACACGTTTTAGGTTTCTGCCAAACTAAGAAGCAACCTATAGAAACTTTAGTCTTGTCTTTCTGCACTACCATCAGCATTTTGTGTTGCCTAGACATTCTAGTAGTGATCATCTTTGCAAAGGGTATTTATCTTTGGTGTATCATTCGAAGTAATTTTAAATACACCTTTATTTTTGGTTGGTACGACTTTTAAGCATTATTTTCAGAATCGGCCGTCACTACCAAAGTACGCATAGGGCGTGTTCCTGTGACCTACTATTCATGTAATGGCTTTGTACGACATTAGAAAAAATATCTTAGGAATCTTGTACATTCAAAACATTTTACCACGGGCTTTGAACTGTGCATGAATAATGCTTTTACTATTTTCTTTTTGTGTTTGGTGGCCTTCTTTGTCCTATATCACAAGTTGTGATTAACCAGTTCTTAGATTCTTGTTTACTCTTTTTGATTACATTATGACACAAAGCAGCTGGTACGGCCTATGTTGTAAGTAGGCATTGTCCATTCTGGGGCCAAGATGTTTTTGCGGAAGATGTTGATTTCTTAGTTGCTCCCACATTCTGGCCTTGTGCAAAGTGCCTCCAGATTAGTGATGTCTGCCTGAGCTTCTAGGCACAGAGAAAATAAGCAAACACATCAGACAGGAAAGCGGCATTGTTGGGGCCAAGAAATAGGGTCGCATCATCGGCTATCCAGAGAGGCTGGCAACGCTGCTAGTTCTTGCGGACGTAATAATATGTGTAATCGCAGTTTTTTCGAGGCTGGGTGGGGCATTGGACCTCTTCCTAGTAAGTATTTGCCTTGAAATTCCTCTTCTCAAATCAGCTTGGTCACCAGTGGAGTCTCTTTCTTCCCTTCTGTGGCTGAATGTGGGAAGGGCACAGCCAGGCAAACGGTGGCAGAGACTAGGTGTGAGCGAGCAGTGAAAGTGAGATCATAACATTGGAATATTGATGGTATTTATGTGTGAGAACAGACTTTGACATCCTGACACCCAAAAGGGGATTGCTGAGGAATGATGTGCGAGAGAGGTCTTCTATGTTTTAGGTTGGTTGCTTTTAACAGTGGTCCAAAATACACAACGAAAGTGCAACTAGATGCACTTTTAATTTCTTCATTAAATTGTGAAATAATATTCAACAAGTTCACAGTTGTTTCCTCTTGTTACTTAGGTTTGCTACACAATTATCTTTTTATTTGCTGCAGACATTTGAACATATGTCCATCAGTTTTTCACATAGCTCCCATGACGTTTGGCAGTGCCTAGCCATGACTTTTGATTGATAATCAGCATTCTGGATTTTTTTTCTTGGTTTTCTTTGAGTACTCTTCTAGCCAGTGGGTCTTGGTGCTCCTATCCAGTGAATGTTTGTTACAAAAAAAATCATTTGCATATCTAGCCCGAGGTGTTTTTGGAAAGTACCTAAGGGTTTGGAATTTGATTGAAAACGTTGTAAAGCTGTGCAGCATGTCTGAGTGTGTTTTGACTATTGCAACGTCATCTGCAAAGAGTTTTAAAAGAAACTCATCTAAAGGTTGCATGTTGCCAAAACTAGCTGCCAGAATGTGCTCACATTTTCATAAGCGTGAACATATCATGCACGTGCCTAAAGCACTCCACTGGCGCCTAGTGCATCAGTGCATCAGTGCATTGTGTGCTATTCATAAAGCCTGTTGGGGCAAAGACCCAGGATGCATGCAAAACTTTGCCACCACTGTGTACCAACTATACATCCACTTAAAGAATAATCACCTGATATATTTTAGTGGCTGTAACATGGAGGCTGGTAGATTGGAAGGGGGGCTTCAGTGGAGGCTGGTAGATTGGAGGGGGGGGGGGGCTTCAATGTAAAGTCTCTGTTACTCAGCTTCCAGACCGGAGGACAGTACTAGACTGCTTATGGTTTTGCAAAGACTTTCATCTTAGCTTAGTTTTAGTTTAACCTTACCTAATTCATTAAGTGCAAAGGTTTCAAGGGCTTAAAATGGAAAGAGCAAAAGGGTCCTGCCCGACTCTTGGGCAAATGCCCAGGTCAAGGTAGTGAGCTTCAGTAGCAGGTGGACCACTCCTACTAGGCAGCTGCCTCTGCCAGTTCCTTGCCACCAGAAGACCCGCCTAGTATGAAACAGGACTTCATGTGGTGGAGAATCTCCAAACACTAGCTGCCCACTGCTACCGGTTAAGTCTAAGAACAGCCCTGAGCTGTAACACATAATTCCCCCTCTAGGCAGTTACGAGTGCTTGCTCGGTGCATAGCTGGAGTCACGCATCACATGATTTTGATGCAGCTGAAGGTCCTATCCAGCCTGGGCACAACATCCATCTGCAAGAAATAGGCTATTGTGCCTCTGCAGACTTGGGTAACCTTTGAGCAAAGGTTCCCGACTTTGCTGGGAAAGTTTAAAACGCCCCCCACTCTTGAATTATTCCAAGCTAGCTCTCAGGTGATCTCCACGCAAAACGGGGTCTGTGACTGTAAAACATTGTCAAGGTTCCCACCTTTCCATAGGACTCCGACATGTTTTTATCCCTGCATGAATTTGACCATTTTTTATTCAAAACTTCAACTTCGAGAAGTTGAATGGTCATGTGCAGCGATGTAATAAAAAATAATAATAAATACTCAAAAAATAAATTCTACGAAGGGTGCCATTTTCATTGAATATCAATGCTTAGGTTTTTCGTTTGTTTTATATGTTTTATTTTTCTTTTATATTTTATATTTTATTGTGTGTGGTACATATAATCGCCATTTTTGCTGCATAGCACACCACTGCATGCTTTCAAAGTGCAAGGTATTTCGTGGTGCTTATAGATTTTGGGATCTGGCCTGTAGCTTATGTTATTGATTCATAATTGGATATATAGTGGCGATATGTGCATTGCCTCTCCTCTGCATTAGTGGCGTTCCCTCTGTGATGAAAGCAGATGTTTACCTAGTGATGCGGAGTAGTGTGATTGTTAACCTAAGTATGATATGAATGAAATTGCCTGTTTTTCGACTACAGGGATGAATCCGAACTTCCAGCCCTTCTACCAGCCTAATGAATGTGGGAAAGCTCTGTGTGTCAGGCCGGATGTTATGGAACTGGATGAGCTCTATGAGTTCCCGGAATATTCCCGGGACCCCACCATGTACTTGGCGCTCAGAAATCTCATTTTAGCATTGTGGCACATAAAATGCAAGGTAAGCAAGAAGTAATATTCAAAGCCAGATGATGAACTAAGTTTGGAATTAGCTCTTTTTTCTCTGTTGCTAGACGTATATTACAAAATTACCCCCTTCCTCAAACCGAAACTCACCAGCAACGTATTTACTGACTTCTATTGATACGTTTCAGCATGTTGCCATTCTGTGGTGGGTAGAGTAATATCGACCAAATAATGTGTAATGTTTTCATGCATTTTCTTGTATTTCTTTTACTCTGTTTTCCTTCTTCAATCCTTTTTAACTGATTTGGAAATTCCTCCTGAATTGGAAAATTGTGGAGGCTAGTAAGGTCCTGGCATGGAGGGAGTACAGAAGACAGAGCTCATTGCTTATACAGTCACTACCCCTCCATTGCATTTCTGTAAAACATCGTCATGTGGATGGCAGAAACAATGTTTTGCCAATATAGTGGAAATCCAGTACCTTATCTTGAAGAATGTTGTGACAGTAATGAATGTGGAGCCAAACATGTCAATGCATATGGTATGAGTAATTCATAGCTCCGATTGTGGTGTCCGCAGCTCTTTATTAATTTGGATTAGCTGTTAGAAGTTGTCAAATAAAATTCTCTTTATTCGATTTATCATGATAAATCATAAAACACATACAGTTAATGAATCATTAAAATCGACGCAACACAATAAAACTGTTCATTGGAATGAATGGAAACTCCAGCTAAAAACAATGGTACACTAAAACAGACTGTAAAAATAAAAAATAAATGGAAATGTAAAAAGGCCGGCCTCACTTGTCTAAAACCCAGTGGTAGCAATAAAGGACGAATATACTTATGGTGTAGGTTCGTAAACTTTCGAAAAATAAAAATAGTTTGTAAAGTGTTGAGTCGTATCACAATTGCAAATTGCAGGATCCATTGGTATGCACCAACCGACTAACATCTGTGGAAACAAATTTAGGGAGATATAAGACTAAAAGTGCCTATGGAATACCGGCAGGTCAAATGTTAGGTACAGTTTAAATTTGCTAAAGAGTTTTAGCATCTCATAATGCTTGCATGTGTTTTTAGGCAAAGCCCTTTCTTCCCTTTTTTTCTGCATGTGAACCCCAAACACCTCTTTGACCGACCACACATCAGATTTCGAAATTAACTCCGGATGAGAAGACAGCTCTGGCCTACCTAAGACTCCCAACAGATCTTTAATGTATTTTATCCAAGGAATTTGGTGGCCATATTCCAACCACAAACAGACTCCCAGAATCACTCTATCAAAATCCACGTCATTTTTTTTAGCCACACTGACAACCATAATAACACCAGTGGATTTGACTATAACCTGTACTAAAACCTATTCTCAATTCTTCATGGACAGTTTCTGGAGTAACAGACGGTGGTAACCTCAGGTCCTCTTTAAAAAATTATTCTCCACAACCTGAATAGAGTAACAGGATTTGTACCCCCAGTTCTCCACACCAAAGGACACTATAGGGACACATTTGGCTCTATAAATGGCTAGTAATGATTTAACATGCGGGCGTCCCAAACTTCTTGCAGAAGCGTTGATACGGGGAGCCACTCTATTGAATGAATGACTGCACATGGGCACTGATTAAAGGATCCCAGTATAATCTTGCATCTAGCCTGATGCCTAAATAGCAGAATTTATCAGTCCTGCCAATGTGCTGTCCCCTAATCATCTGGGTTTTGGTTTACACACTTCTCAACCCAGGCACCATCGTATAGGTTTTAGTTTTTGGGCCTAAACTGCTCATAAAATCACAGAAATAATAAATTAAAAGTTGCAGTCCATTGGTTGTATGTGCTAAAAGCATAGTGTCATCTGAATACGGCAAGGCTGGCACCTACTCGCCTTTTACTCACCAAAGGAACATCCTTACACTCTGCCACTAAGAACTGGTCCAAATTATTAATATACAAAATAAACATCATAGGAGCTAAAATACAGCCCTGACTGACTCCTCTCCCTAACTCAAAGTGTGATGTGCATTCCCCTTTGGCCCTGGATCTTACCAAGGCTTCCAGCCCCTTGTGCAAGTCTATCAGGAAATTAATGAGAGCTTTCTCCACCCCAGTGGCCCCAGCAAAGCCCATAATTTTGCTGTATCATCTCTGTCAAAGCCTGTGCTGAGGTCCATGAAGACCAAGTGTATCACCTCTTTCCTCACCTAAATGTGCTTGGTAATGAATAAATATAGATTAAGATTTTGATCGAACGTACCGCTCACAAATCTAAAACAATATTGAATATCTGAGATACTATTTCCATTCTCTTCCCATTCTCTCAATCGTTTTTACAGTACTCTGCCTATGACCTCCACTTCAGCTTCCACTAAAGAAATGGGCCCATAGCAGCCTGATTCTGCGCGATCCCCTTTTTTTGAAGACCGGTACGATGACAGACCTCTGCCAAGAAGGGGGGGAATAAACTTGTGGTGCTCCATTAAGATGCTGACGGACTAAAGGGGCCCATAAGTAAATCCACTCTGGTACCGCTACCTCATTTAAAAGGTGCTGGTTCACTACATTCCAAAAAGTGGAACTTTCTCCCAGCTCACATGCAACCACAAACTCTTCCCACACCTCCCTTTCAAGGACCTCCTTTCGGGTCTTACAAGCCATGTATAACGTTTTCTGGCTTCCTTCACTGGCTCCTTATCCCTCGCTTTTTTTGTGTAGGGCTTTCATCAGATCCTTATGAGCTAATGAACAACTCGTTGGAAACCACTCGGGGCCTGGGTGTCCCCACTTTTCGATGTTATTGTAAGGGCTGTTCGCACTGATTACAAATCTTAGAAAATAAATCTAATATGATCTGGTCTCGGATGTCTGTTAGTAAACAGTGTCTACCAGTAAACAGTTTTCAAAATCAACTCGCCGTGTCTCAGTCAGGTCACTTAAAAAATAATGTGGGGCAATTTTACCCCATCTAAGCCTGTGACCTTGCCCCTGTAATTTCCGAGGCTCATTACATGGAGTAACGTTTCCCCCCAGATCAAACCCTCTAAACTGTGCCACTAGCCGGTTATAGTTGCTACTATTATCCCATTCTACAGTAAAGCTGTCAAGCACGGTAACAACCCCTCCGAAACCAAAATAAATCGACGACAGAGCAGCACACTCTCCCCTTACATGTCGGTACTACATCAGTGTGAGGAATAACTTGATTAGTCAACAACTTAAAAAAGATTCAAATTCTGCTGCCGAAATATTTTAGCGTGTCCTCTTCCTGGGAATGAGAAAAAGGAACCTGCTCTAGTTCCTTTCATGCTACCATCTTCTCCTATCAGAATCACCATATGAACAAGGATGTAAATTAAAGTCACCCACTAACACTATCCAAGGGAAGAAGAAGAATCCCTATTAGCTTGCTAGTAGCTTCCTGCTTTTCTCTGGGCCATAAGAAAGGCTCTTTGTTGTGTCATGAGGGAATAACTCCTAATGTATTCTTAAATATCTTGATAGTGCAACACAGCATAACAGATGCAGCATTGATCTGCTTTATGGGAAGAGGCAAATGATTGCTTTCTGTGAGGTTCCCAGGCTTTAGCTTCTTGTTCGTTTCTGTAAAAGAATGAGGAGCTGGTCCTTTCACGTCAACTTTAAATCTAGCTGCTCCTACTCTTGCTACCATTATCTTGGTACCATCATTGCTTCCACTCTCACTTCAGTACCAACTGTTTCCCTTGTTCTTGTAGTCCGCAACTGCTCTCTCCCCTCATGTTCCTTTAGTACGCTCCTGCTGTCCTGTTCAATGTGCTGCAATGTTATTGTGGCTGTTGCTGACTGGTGTCTTCATAAAAATCCTCAAATTCTCTGCAATTAGGTTGCAGGTTACTTTTGGCCATCCATGTTAATTCCATTGTTAATGACTTGCTAAAGTTCCATTTGGGTATTACCACAAAATATAAAAGTGGTATCTGAAAATATTTCATAGTCTTTGAAATGGTTCAGATTGTTCGGGTGATAAGTTACTCGTGTTTCATGTTCACTTGTTAGTTGTAAACATGACTCTTCGGATGTCAGCTGTAGACCCCTATCAAATGGGCTTTCCAATGTATTTTACCAAAGCCTTCTCATCCCATATAAGTGGTGAACTTGGGAAGTGGGGACACAATGATTCTCGAATGTAGAGTGGATGACAAAATGGAGCTGCCATTGTGCTTTTGCCCATCATGTTATTCAAAGTGAAACTGGTAAAACGGGATCCGTTTTGGCATATTATCCATGCCTCGTCTCTATGATGAAACTCAGACACAATTAACTAATGACGAAGCATTATATACAATGCCTAACTTCTTAAAAAGTCTGAAGGAGGAAAAAAAGAATTTCATTAAAAGGAGGCCACGTTGATGGTGAGATTGACAAGAATTAATTTGCGCTCCACATAATCAGGGAATATTACCTCATAGTTCTAGTTTCACCTTAGCGGAAGTGATTCATTGCACAGCTCCTTATTGCCACTGAAAGGCTAAGTGCAACAAATGAAGAGTCTATCTTGATCCACCCTGGTCACAGAAACAAAGCCCCAAGAGATGGAAGAGGGCTCAGAATGCTCTGGTTGGTATTTGGAGCTTTAGCTGAATGTGGTCTGGGCAATAATCTGCAGATTTTGTGAACCCTAAATGGTGAAGAGAAATCAGATCTCGGCACATTTTTGTCCACTTCGATGGTGAATGAGTTTTACGGTATTTCTGGAACAACTGACTGCAGGCATAAAACGATTTTTCTTGCTCAACTCGTCTCACCTATATGCGAGGAAAAAGCGAGGGGATCTTACTGTTATGCTGATCTTGAAAGATGAAGACATAATGGAGTGGATTCTGAAGGCAGAAAGACATAGCCAAACCATGTAGTTTAAAAGAAGTCTGATCTGTTTTCCCGCTACACTTCTCAAATCAGGGAGAAACATTGGAGGATGCTGATACACATAAGTGAAGATAATCCACCCAGCAAGTCGAACTGCTGTGAAAGATGTCTTTATTGAAGTGTGATGAATTCCTGTAAGCTCCTTGAAAAATAAAATGAGGAGCACTTACCCCACCCACAGACTGCCATACACTCACCGAAGTGTGGGAGGGTGTCATCTCCTGACATTACTTTAATGGCCTGCATAGTATCTGTGAATGCTGTTCAAATCAAAGGGCTATCTTTGGTTAGAAAAGGCATAGGTGTTGATGGACGTACAGAGGAATGACCATTGAGATGGTCTAGGTTTTGTTGCATCTATGATCCCCAGGGCTTCAGGAGCCTTTGCATTTTGTCCTCCAGGGCCTCAAGTCCACTCTCTTTCACAGTTTCTCTTTTTAGTTCCGGAGCCCTTCAAGGACCTCCAGAGAAGTAGTCATAGATAATTCCCACTTTGTGAACATTAGTGGCATACAGGGAACAGCAGGATGTGTTTGCGTTTGTGGATATCTCAAATGAGAACTACCGGATTGAGACAACTGAGTGGGCTTGTGAAGATTGAACAACAGTATGCCAGGCTGGGAGTGCATTCTTAGGTACATAAACAATTCCTGGTAAAGAATTGCACACTGCATATTATCTACAGTTACAGTGTTTATCAAAATGCGTATTGCACAGTTAACAATCACTATGTGCAGCATTAGGAGTGGATAAAGGATTGCTCAGTATGGAAAACTTTAAATGTAGTTTAAAGCATTTGAAATAACTCAATCTATCCGTACTCCACTGCAAATTGCAAAAAAGTCCTACATTTCCTATGTTGTGATCTTGGGGGGAGATTGCATCATTAGGTTTTACTATTATGAGAAATACATACATATATTTTAAGAAATACATATTTGAAAAAAGATTGACATTGTTTGAGAAATGAATTATCCCTGAAAAAGTTCGATGACAAATTTGTCAGGAATGAAACACTTGTTAACTGCAGTTTTATGTGTTTTTATGGTGTTGGTTTGTGGATTAATCAATAAAGGAGGAAGTAAATCAATGAAGAGGATGTTAGAACTGTAAAAGACGTTTTGCAAACTGCGGTGGATGGACTGAATTACTGGAAGTACTTTATCATGGATAAGCCTAATCCCTTTTGATCTATCCGTAAACGATGTTGCGATGGGAGACAATTTTTCCATCCGTGTTTTTTTCTTTTTTTTTTTTTAACTCAATAACACGTACACTTTAAAATAAAAAAATAATTTGGGTGTTTTATTTTTTTTTAGCCTTTTTAAAAAAAATGATGCTGAAAGGCATTGCTTATAGCTGTTACCAGGGAATCGAAGCTGGCCCTTTTCTTTTCTTAAATTAATCTCACTAATAACTTTTCTTTTCTTGTGACCAATGTATGTTTTGTTTTGCATCAGTACATTCGTAGTAGTTTTTCTTTGCTGCTTTTTAAGCTTGGTTTGAAAAAGAAAAACACTTTTTGCTAATGTTTATCTTTTTTGTGCAAATGTTTTAGTTAAGCTGACCTATCACCTGTAGATCACGGGAAGTGCTCAGACTCTTGGGGGTTACAAGTGGGGGCTCCTATAAATGTAGTGTCATTATATGCTGATGACGCATTAGTTTATCTTAGACACTCGACTTATTATGCGCCTTTTATTTTTATTTTTTACATGCGCTATCTGAATATGGAGAAGTATCAGTCCGATGAGGGGGCGGGGTTGGCGAGTTGCTTAGAGAAATAGAGGAAGAGGCATTGCCGAGAATGGCTGTTCCTTGGGTTCCTAAAATTTCAGATCTCTAGGCATTCAGATCACACTAAATGAAACGGACATCCACAGACTGAATTTGGGAAGAGTGATAGATTGCCTTCAGTCTACAATTAAGCGCTGGAATACACTTCCTCTATCAGTAATAGACAGAGTGGCCCTGGCTACGATGGCATTTTTACCAAGATGTTTATATATATATATATATATATATATTTTGAAGGGTGCCAAATATATGATTCAGAGACGGGTAATTATGATATTGGAATAATTGTGAGTGGATATGATCTGGGCAGGCAAAAGGAGTAGGATTAAACTGGGCACCCTGAAACGGGTATGAGAAAAAGATGGGTTGAAGGTGCAGGATGTGGAACTGTCCCATGTAGCCGCTCATCTACAGCATGCAGTGCATTGGTTAAAAGAGAGTGAGTATTGTAAAAAGAGCCTCCTAGAGGGTACATATATATGGAGGAGCAACTCCAGAACTTTTGATGAGAGGCCAGTGAGTACCTAAATACTTGCCCTTTGTTATTAGACAGGTTTGTTTAATTCGGGACAAGGTGGTTAGGAAGCTTTAAAATGCTCACTTTTTGCATTAGACAAGCTAGTAGGGAGTATTCATCCCTTTGGGCAAATCACCAATACTATAGCATTAGAACGCTGGAAGTGGGGAGATTGTTTAACCCAGGCAGATTTATATCCCAAGAACAGATTGAAGGAGCACAAGAGAACTTCAGGATTGAAGCCTGTTCCTCAAGTATGTACAACTCAGGCGAGGGGCATAGGGTGTTCTTTTTCAGAGGCGCCGTCACTAATGCAAACAATAACAATGTTATTGGCCCTGCCCCAGTACAGACATCTTATCTCTAACATATATATATATATATATATAGAGCCTTATGGGCGGACAAGCCGCTGAAAGACACATAGTCTACGGGACAAATGACAAGCACACTTAGAAGACAACCTT
Organism: Pleurodeles waltl; assembly: GCF_031143425.1. Taxonomy (NCBI): domain Eukaryota; kingdom Metazoa; phylum Chordata; class Amphibia; order Caudata; family Salamandridae; genus Pleurodeles; species Pleurodeles waltl. The sequence goes on along the minus strand of NC_090438.1, from coordinate 776,677,472 downwards.
ACTGATAAAGAGTTTTTGCAGTTATATCAGGATGTGAAATCTATATCGAGTAATTCAGACTTTAAATTGATAGAGTATAATTATATCCACATGACATACTTAAACCCTGCCAAATGGAATAGAATCTATCATGGAAGGTCAGCACGCTGTGTCAGGTGCCATGCATAGCTGATTTTTGCATATTACATGGACCTGCGCAGCTATACAAGATTTTCGACGGAAATTCATTGCAGAGTTCAACACTGAGAGGCTGTTAAAAACCTACAGTAAAGCAGTGCTTGCTGAACTTTCTTCCAAATGAAGAGAAAAAAAAACTTATGGGCAGACATTTGTTTAGATTGGGAACAATACTAGCTAAGAGCTATTCATTGTTGAGCCCCAGAACACCACCATTGGGTAACCAGATCTGCGATATGATGGAATAGGCATTGGCAGAGGAAGCCCAGATGAAAATAATGAGACAGGAAGAGAAGTTAGCAGAGGATTCGATAGAATAGGCTGAGATGAGTCTGGTTCTCTCTGACCCTCCGGGAACCAGGCACTTGTGATAAAAAGTGGTGACTTGTTCCATGAATGGGATGTTAAAGAGCAGTATTATGGAAATAGACTGTTAAATAGTTTCAGGGGTCTGGGGCATGGGAATGCTCTCTGGGGGTATGAATGGTCAATTTATGGGATGATCGAGGATGTGACGTGCCACAGGAAAAAAGATGCAGCATCTTTATGAGGTTTCTAGTGACCCACAGGCTGAGTCAACTATTACCTGTTAAGGAGCCAGAATGACACCAACCGAATATAGCTGTGATCTTGAAATTTTGCGGATATCATGAAGCACAATTGATGGATGGTGGGAATCGGGGTGGATTGCATACTGACGGAAGATATGGTTTGGTTTGGAGTATTGTCAATGTCACTAGTTTATCATTTTAAACTATGGTATTAAGCATAGGAAATATGGTAGAATATACTATGACACAATTATGATGATGTGTGATGGTTATTTTATTTGGAAAAATCAATGAAAACCTTTTTTTTTTTTTTTTTTTTAAACGCCCAATATTAATAATCTCCCCTGTTGTGTGTACTTCCAACAAGGACCACATGCCAACGCTAATGAAATAAATCTTCTTTTTGATTCACTTCCAGTTAATTACCTTCTAAATGCTTCTGTATTGTTCTACTTCTAACTTGCAATTGTAGTTGTATAGACCTTGCGAAACTTCCCATTATGGAGGTTTAAGTTGTATTAATATTCTGCAAAAATTAATTAACATTGCTGGTTTAGAGCAGAGTCTGGTGTTTGCCCCCAGCATTGGTCTGGAACTCTGTGGTATAGAGCCTTATCTTTAAGAAAAGGCAAGCTTGTCTGAGATAACGTCTTAAGGTAGGGAATAATTTCTAAGCTAATGAATTTGCGAGAACTATTAATAAGTTAAGTAGCTTTGTTTTCTGGTCTTCCGTTTGCAACTCGAACTCTATGGTATTTTATTAATAGTCTCCTTACTTCAACATGATATGTCATTTGCATCAACATGTCACATATCAGTTTGATATACAGTTGTAATGTTCTTAATGCATTCTTTCGTTTTAAAACATTTGTTAAATTACTGATAAATTTGGAGGTAAGACATTGGAAACCTTAAAATGCTTGTAAGTGAGGATAAAGATTAATGTATCTGTTTTCTTTTCTTTTTGTAGGAGCCTCTTACTCGCCATAAATGTGCCCCGCACATAAATGTCCGTGGTCTTGTGCGCATACGCTGTGTTCAGGAGTTAGATAAGATCCTTCATTTCATGACAAGGAAAGGATTGGTCAACACAGGAATATTGTCTATCAGTCCCGGTGAGCACCTGCTCCCAAAGGATTATCACTATGTAAGTGGTGATTGTTGTCATTACTGAAACTCACGATTGCCTTGCTTTTCAACAAGTCTGCTAGGTAAATTGAGAAAAATATTTTAAGAAGTTGGTAAGAAAATGAATTTGAAATTGTGTTTGAGGAAAGAGGGAACCATGATTCCATCTCACTTGTGCATAGCCTTTTTAAGGGTCTCTGGGATCTGAAATATAGGTTTGGACTTCTATGGAGGGGTGAGAGCATTAGGTTGCTATATGCATTCTTCATGCAGCGAAGAATCCAATGTCTGATTGCAGGGATATAGATGGCGTACAGAGCGATAGGGTGTGAGTTAGTTAAAAGAAAGGCATTTAAGTGTTTTTGGGAATTAAGATTGTTGAAGATGAAGAGTGAGATAGTGAGATTGGAGGAGCAGTAGCCTTTTTAAGCAGCGATACAACGAGTGTGTTTGGAAACATAAGTAAAACCAGAGTGTGTGTAGTTAAGCTAAGAGGAGAGCCAACATTCCTCTAAGGGAACTGGGCACTATCTCAAACGACTGGAAAGTGTATGCCTGCAGTGTGCAATACAATAAACAGTTCACTGTCTACCTGTCATGAATCATACAGTTTCCTTCTGAATTATTGCATTACAAAAAGGTTTTCACCCTTTCTGCAGGTTTTGTTTTTATTGGACATCAGTTAATTATAGCAGTCTAAAAGTGACAAAATCATTTTTTTCTGTTTTTAGAAATCCGTCATTGTTATCGGAGCTGGCCCTTCAGGATTAGCAGCAGCAAGACAGCTACAGAATTTTGGAGTAAAGGTACTTATCAACGATTATAAGATAGTTGATATCTCTTGTACGAAAGTGTGCTGAGACTAGACAATCTATTTTGACGCAAATGCTTTTCAATCATAGTTCTCTGAAAACGTGCCTGGGAAAGCTTCACTGGTTTCAGTCCAATGATGAGTGATGCTTTAGGTGCTTTACTTTAGCCATTAGTCTGTTGTTTTAAATACCAGAGATTGCCTGTGCTTTAAGAAAAGACATGCCACTTTCCACGGCAGGCTGCCCCTGTACAGTAGTATTGTGCATCTCTCACCCGGGTGGGCCCTCAGCTTTGTCACACCTTGCCAGCTACCCCCACATAGACACCAACCTTTTGCCTACAAAAAACCATAATGCCTTCTTGTTTTAAACCTCTAATACCCCAGTTAGGGGAGGAAAGTAACTAATTTCTCCATATGTGCTGTACAAGATTTTAGAACATAACATACTGCAGGCAGTTAGCACTATCCTTCCCCGGTCAGGTCCTCTGTCCACTAACTATCCCAGCTGGTTTGCCATCGTGGCTTTATTCGTTTCTTTAAAGCCTCATGGCCCATAAATGCCCAGAGGGGTCCTCTTTCCCATAAGCTGTACTGGGATTTTAAGGGTGTCGCTTAAAAACTCGCCTTTTCTCATCTTTCCAGTGAAGGGCCATTTGTTCCATTACCTGAGGCTGATATGCTGCAGTGCATACATCACAAATAAAATAGTAATTTATGAACTGAGTCAGTAAAAGGACTGAAAGAAAAAAAAAAAACTGCCACACGATCAGATAGGTAAAATACTGGGTGTGTGATTTTTGACTTTAAAGACAACGGTTGTTTGTGGTTGTTCTAGTAATATTTTTTTTATGTTTTTTTTCTTACTGTGAAATGTGTAATTATTTCCACGATCACCTTCTCAACCTGGATGGTTTGTCAGACCTGTAAGTTTGAGTATCGGAGATCACTCGACTGTTGCTTTGGGATAGCTGTAATGCTTACTGTGTGGCCCCTTAGCATTTGAGCCCTAAGACACATGAACTGAAAAGGTTTTTGAAGAGAACATATATCCCTTTTCACGTATGTTTCAGCATTTTCTGTTTTTCCTCTATTTTGACAAGGCGCTTAAGTTGACTTGTTCCTGGTTCCAGATTTCCTTTTAGAGTTAGATGTTGTTGTTTCTTGTCATGACAAAGGCATACCTCTGACTAGTTAGACTCCTCTGACCAACTCAACCCCTCTGACCAACTCAACCGATGCTCGAAGTGCTTTATTTCATTCCCATATGCCCCCAGTAGGCGTGCAAGTAAACACATTTCCTGCTTATTAAAGCTGCTTGTTAAAGGCCATCATTTGGCATGCAGCAAGCCTAATTTCTTTTTTTCTTTTTCTTGTTTTCATCTGCCTTTTTATTCTAAAAGATGCAAAGTTAACTTATTCTATTCGTATGGATTTTGTAATAAATAACTCGAAGGATCTTTTTTTTTGTTTCTTCCCTCTGCAGGTGATGATACTTGAAGCTAAGGACAGAGTTGGCGGCAGAGTGTGGGATGACCACTCTTTAAATGGCGTTACAGTGGGGAAAGGAGCTCAGATTGTCAATGGCTGCATCAACAACCCAATAACACTAATGTGTGAGCAAGTGGGTCTATTTGCAAATTGAACACTAATTTGCTTTGAAATAATTTCATATGCATCCAGTGTTCATCATCAATGTCTTGTACCTAGATAAAGACACCTTCTGCTTGATGCTGCTGCTTTTTTCTCCTCTGGTTTTTAGTTGTCGTCTCATGTTGTAGAATCTACTGAAAGATTGGGAACAGGATTAAGAATTCATTCATTTCTGATTACTTCTGGTATAATTCCACATCTTGGAATAGCCAGTGCAGTTGTAATGTGTTACAAGGGATATATTTTTAACATTGGTTTTCTGCCTATCCTTAAACATAACAAATATTTCGCAATAACAGAAATGCTCCTTCTTGGCCAGAGATATGGCCTCAAACGCAATTATATTGATTACACCATAAGGGCTACAGTTACTTGATTGTGATGCTAGTAACCTGTTGGTCAGTTAGACCGGATTTTTAAATACACTCGCAGTTTCAGAACTACAGAGTGTGCACACGATTATCCCCCAGGGTTGCTTAACCACAAATATTAGCTCAATTCTCTTTCTTGTAAAATATTCTCTTCAAAATGCCGAAGTCTCTGCTGCTATATTTCAGAGGATAAATGTGTCTATCCATTTACTTTGCTGTGATTTTAGTTTAAAGAGTTGGGGCCGGAATGTTATCACATACACTTCATGATCAAAAGAATTGCCCAAGGACCCACCCCCAAATTAGTGAATTAGCCACCCACGTCGGAAAAGCAAAGTGCTCTCTTCTGGGAAGGGCATCAGCATGCAGTGCCCAATGTAGAGGCACAGCCTCCTAGTGGACAGTTAGCTACTGACTAATCTGCTGGTAACATTAGCTAGTTCTGGTGCTATTATTCTGAAATGCCTACAAAGTTTCCACAAAAGAATTACGAAATTGCAGGGGTATGAGTGCCAACATTTTTGCTGATACCAGAACTAACCACCAAAGTCAAGAAGGACGGAGCTAGAGACAGTGTACTCTGTGGGGTAGGGATTGGAAGGTTAAAATGCAAATATCTCTGGAACTGCGTGTTATACAAAGATGGGGGTCAACTGATATGGACCTGGGACAAACTCCTTTAGCTACCTCTTTGAATCTCCCTGTATTGAGTGAAGTTTATTTCATCCATAAGAACTCTGGAGTCTACTAGGGTTGGCACACAGTCTCTTTGCACAGGAGATAGGTTGACATTCAAAACTGAAGCAGGCCCTTTTTTAAACTGAAGGAAATGTGGGGAAAGCGATTGTGTCTCTCCACGCTGGAGTGGGGTTCTGGAAGACACTTCCTCTTTTGGTGATGAATAGAGTTGCAGTTGCTAAGATAGTAGCAGTGTCTAGACTGTAGTACTACTTTGCTTCACTTCCTGTAATCATGCTCAAAAGTAAATTCAAGGAACTGAATAAACCACTAGTTGACTTGATTTGGAATAGGAGTCGGCACTGTGTGGCTCTCACAAAACTCCAGCGCCCAAGCCACGACAGCAGCTTAGGCATATTATCTGGCAGTTCAAATGCTGTGGGTGACATAATGGGTGGCAGCTAGAAAGCTGGAAGAGATCAGGCTGAGGACAGAAATGCCATCACTTAAGTGGTTGTCCCATATGATCTTGTGGCCCTAGAAAGTCAGAGCTGAACCTAGGAGTTTATTGATGATGGCTAAACACTACTGGACACTATCTGAGGCCATCTAAAAAAGGGACCCTCCCCACTTCCTGGAGATGCCCACAAGTTGGATATAGGTCCTCTTTTACATAGATGCCCAGAGTTGCTTGATAGACTGGGCTTCATTAGGCATTGAAACACTGGGTGACTTATATGTTGGTGAGAAGCTACAATCCTTTGAGGAAGTGCAGCTTAAGTACAATTTACCAGCAGGGCATTTCCTGCTTGTTGCAGCACTATCAGCAATACTGCAGTGGAGGTGGAGAGATGGGCATCTTGAAGCCAAGACACATAGGGGATGCCACACACTGTGTACAATCTCAGGTAAACATAAAGCTATTATTAGCGTATATATATATGTTCGATGGCATGTGTAGCTGCAGATACACATGCTGTGCATTATCCTGCCATCTAGTGTTGGGCTCGGAGTGTTACAAGTTGTTTTTCTTCGAAGAAGTCTTTTCGAGTCACGAGACCGAGGGACTCCTCCCTTTCGGCTCCATTGCGCATGGGAGTCGACTCCATCTTAGATTGTTTGTGTTTCCGCCATCGGGTTCGGACGTGTTCCTCTTCGCTCCGTATTTCGAATCGGGAAAGTTAGCTAGTTATCAGAAAATTCGACGGTATTGTTCGCGCTCAGTACCGGTTTAGTGTTAGCACATCGACACCGAAAAGAAGAAGCGCTCCGGCGGCCCTTCGGGTCTTCCACTCTTCAGCGGGGCCTCGTTGGCCCGACCACGTCCATCTTCAAACCTCATGGACCGGACCCCCTTCCGCCCCAATTGCCATGCAAAGTATCCTTATACAGACCAACACTTGGTCTGTAATCTGTGTTTATCTCCGGAACACATGGAGGATACTTGCGAGGCCTGTCGGGCATTTCGATCAAAGAAAACACTACGCGATCGAAGAGCTCGAAAACTCCAGATGGCGTCGACACCGGCCGAGCAGATCGACGTCGAAGAAGAGGAGAGATTCCCCATTCGAGATTTGGACGAGTCCGAAAGTGAGCAGCCGAAGACGCAGCAACAAACTGTGAGTAAACCAGCCCCGGCAAAGACTCACTCAAAAATAATAAAGGCCAAGGGGATGCCACTGCCAACAGGCCATGGCTTAACCCGAAAACACGGTGACCAAACATCGGCACCGAAAAAGGCCTCCCAGCAGCCGAAGACATCCGACTCCGGTCGAGATACCGGCTCCGAACCATCTCGGCACCAAGAGTTTGGCACCCCTAAAGCCAAGAAGGTTTCCTCAGAGCTGAAAAAGACCGTACAAAAACCTTTGGTGCCGAAACATGCAGCCTCTGAGCCGAAACCAGGCTCCTATACAGAAGAGCAGGGCCTTTCAAGTCAGTTGCAAGGGCACAGATTTGAACAAGGACTGGGCATGGGAGAGCCAGACCATACCCAGAGGAGGCTGCACATACAGAAGGACACAGGGAAAATCCAAACTCTTCCTCCAATAAAAATCAAGTGAAAGCTAGCATTCCAGGAGACGGAAATGCAGCCAAAAGCAAAAGTGGCAAAAGACAAAACACCACCAAGGTTCTCGCCACAGCAGTCTCCATTGCATTCGCCACACCTGTCCCCGGTAGCAACACCCCCAATGCATTCGCCGACACACACGGGGATGACACAGGATGACCCGGATGCATGGGAACTATATGATGCACCGGTCTCAGACAATAGTCCCGATTGCTACCCGGAAAGGCCGTCACCACCTGAGGACAGCACTGCATATATGCAGGTGGTTTCAAGGGAAGCTACATTCCATAATGTAGCAATGCATGCAGAGCCCATAGAAGATGACTTTTTGTTTAACACCTTGGCATCAGCTCACAGCTCATACCAAAGTTTGCCAATGCTACCAGGCATGTTAAAACACGCCAAACAGGTGTTCCAGGACCCAGTAAAAGGCAGAGCCATCACGCCTAGGGTGGAGAAGAAATAGAAACCTCCCCCAACGGACCCTGTGTTTATAACACAGCAATTAACTCCAGATTCGGTGGTAGTGGATGCAGCCCGAAAGAGGGCAAACTTCCAATACTCAGGAGACGCACCACCGCCCGACAAGGAAAGTCGGAAATTCGATGCAGCAGGCAAGAGGGTGGCAGCACAGGCAGCCAATCAATGGCGGATTGCCAATTCTCAGGCTCTACTGGCTCGATACGACAGGGCACATTCGGATGAGATGCAACATATCATTCAGCACTTACCCAAGGAGTACCAAAAACGTGCCCAACAGGTTGTTGAGGAAGGACAAACAATTTCAAACAACCAAATAAGGTTGGCTATGGACTCGGCAGACACAGCAGCGAGGACAGTGAACACTGCAGTAACCATTCGTAGGCACGCATGGTTACGGAGCTCGGGTTTTAAACCAGAAATCCAGCAGGCTGTGCTGAATATGCCGTTCAACCAAGAACAATTGTTTTGGCCGGAGGTGGATACGGCAATAGAAAAACTCAAAAAGGACACAGACACGACCAAAGCCATGGGCGCGCTCTACTCCCCACAGAGCAGAGGCACTTTTAGAAAGCCGCACTTTAGAGGGGGGTTTCGTTCCCAAACCACAGAGCCTTCCACCTCACAAGTCAGACCCACATATCAGGGCCAGTATCAGAGAGGGGGTTTTCGAGGAACATATAGGGGTGGACAATTCCCAAAGACAAGAGGGAAATTCCAGAGCCTAAAAACCCTGCAAACCGAACAGTGACTTCAATGTCACAAACCACCACCACTCAACACCAGTGGGGGGGAGACTTACTGCATACTACCACAACTGGGAAAACATATCTACGGACGCATGGGTCCTAGCCATTATCCAACATGGTTATTGCATAGAATTCCTACAATTACCACCAGATGTGCCTCCAAGAGCACACAATATGTCCAAACAACACTTAGACCTGTTACAACTAGAAGTCCAAGCATTGTTACAAAAACAAGCAATAGAACTAGTACCCAACCATCAAAAAGGAACAGGTGTCTACTCCCTGTATTTCCTAATTCCAAAGAAGGACAAAACGCTGAGACCCATATTAGATAGACGTCAGAACACTGAATCAGATCACTTTCACATGGTAACGCTTCAAGACGTGATTCCCTTGCTCAAAACACAGGATTACATGTCAACATTAGATCTCAAGGATGCTTATTTCCACATACCCATACATCCTTCCCTCAGGAAATACTTAAGGTTTGTAATCCAAGGCGTGCATTACCAATTCAAAGTGTTACCATTCGGGATAACAACAGCCCCAAGGGTATTCACAAAATGCCTTGCAGTAGTAGCCGCTCACATCAGGAGACAGCACATGCACGTATTCCCCTACTTGGACGATTGGTTAATAAAAAACAGCACTCAGCAACAGTGTCTTCTACACACACAATACGTCATCGAAACCCTACACAAACTAGGGTTCTCTCTAAACTACCAAAAATCACATCTACAACCGCCCAAATACAACAATATTTGGGAGCAACAATCGACACACAAAAGGCGATTGCCACTCCAAGTCCACAAAGAGTACAAGCCTTCCAAAATATAATATTAAACATGTACCCAAACCAGCACTATCAAGTGAGGTTTGTAATGAAACTTCTAGGCATGATGTCTTCGTGCATAGCCACTGTCCCAAACGCAAGACTACACATGCGTCCTTTACAACAGTGCCTAGCAACACAATGGACACAAGCACAGGGTCAACTTCAAGATCTAGTGTTGATAGACCGCCAGACACACTTCTCGCTTCAATGGTGGAATCCTATAAATTTAAACCAAGGGCGGCCATTCCAAGACCCAGTGCTTCAATACATGATCACAACAGATGCTTCCATGATGGGGTGGGGAGCACACATCAACCAGCACAGTATACAGGGACAATGGGACGTTCACCAAAAACAACTGCATATAAATCATTTAGAACTGTTAGCAGTGTTTCTAGCATTGAAAGCATTTCAACCACTAATATCCCACAAACACATTCTTGTCAAAACAGACAACATGACAACAATGTATTACCTAAACAAACAAGGAGGGACACACTCATCACAACTGTGTCTCTTAGCACAAAAGATTTGTCATTGGGCAATTCACAATCACATTTGCCTAATAGCACAGTATATCCCAGGGATTCAAAACCAGTTGGCCGACAATCTCAGTCGAGATCACCAACAAACACACAAATGGGAAATTCATCCACAGATACTACAAACTTACTTTCTACGCTGGGGAACACCAGAAATAGACCTATTCGCAACAAAAGAAAACGCAAAATGCCAAGACTTCGCATCCAGGTATCCACAACCTCAGTCCAAGGGCAATGCGTTATGGATGAGTTGGTCAGGGATATTTGCTTACGCTTTTCCCCCTCTCCCACTCCTTCCTTATCTGGTAAACAAATTGAGTCAAAACAAACTCAAACTAATACTAATAGCACCAACCTGGGCTCGCCAACCGTGGTACACCACACTACTGGACCTGTCAGTAGTACCTCATATCAAACTACCAAACAGACCAGATCTGTTAACTCAACACAAACAACAGATCAGACACCTGAATCCAGCATCGCTCAATCTAGCAATCTGGCTCCTGAAGTCTTAGAATTTGGACATTTAGACCTTACACAAGAATGTATGGAGGTCATTAAACAAGCTAGAAAACCTACTACAAGACATTGTTACGCAAACAAATGGAAAAGATGTGTTTATTACTGCCATAATAATCAAATTCAACCACTACATGCTTCCGCAAAAAACATTGTAAGCTACTTATTACACTTACAAAAATCTAAACTAGCATTTTCTTCTATTAAAATACATCTCACAGCAATATCTGCCTATCTGCAATTTACACATTCAACATCACTTTTTAGAATCCCAGTCATCAAAGCATTTATGGAGGGATTAAAAAGAATCATACCCCCGAGAACACCACCAGTCCCCTCGTGGAACCTCAATATTGTGTTAACACGACTCATGGGACCACCATTTGAACCCATGCACTCTTGTGAGATGCAATACTTAACTTGGAAAGTAGCCTTCCTGATAGTTATCACATCTCCATGCGCAATGGAGCCGAAAGGGAGGAGTCCCTCGGTCTCGTGACTCGAAAAGACTTCTTTGAAGAAAAACAACTTGTAACACTCCGAGCCCAACACTAGATGGCAGGATAATGCACAGCATGTGAATCTGCAGCGTCTCATGCCACGAACAGATGTACACTGGGTAAGTGACATTTTCCATATATATATATGTTCAATGGCATGTGTAGCTGCAAATACACATGCTATGCATATGGATTCCGACGTCTAGTGTTGGGCTCAGAGTGTTACAAGTTGTTTTTCTTTAAAGAAGTCTTTTAGAGTCACTGAATCAAGTGACTCCTCCTCTTCGGTTCCATTGCACATGGGCACCGACTCCATTGTTAGATTGTTTTCTTTCCGCCATCGGGTTCGGATGTGTTTCCTCTCGCTCCGAGATTTTGATTTTGAAAATTTTTAAAAACTTTCTTTTTCGTCGGTATTGTATCGATCGCGTTATTCATCTTCCATCGAAGTACCGTCGGGAAACAACTTTGTTCGCCCTTCGGGGCGCACACGCCCAACTTGTGCCTATTCGGGCCGACTGCATGGAGAGCCTCATGGATCGGACCCCGTTCCGATTCTGCCCTCTGTGACACGCAAAATACCCATACACAGACCAACATCTGGTTTGCAAACTCTGCCTTTCCCCAGACCATCGGGAAGAAAACTGCGAGGCCTGTCGATCGTTCCGATCGAAAAAGACTCTGAGGGACCAAAGAGCAAGAAGGCAGGAAATGGCGTCGAACACTGGAGAAAATTTCGACGTAACAGAGAAAGAACAAATGCAGACAGCAGTCTCGATCCAAGATACAGATTGGGAGCAGGAATACGAAGAAGACAGACCCATCACAGCTGCCCAGCATGTGAGTACGTCTGCCCCTGCACCCCCACATAAGCAAAAACAGAAGGCCTTTGGTACGCCACTGCCGGAAGGCCAGGGCTTGGCCCAAAAAAAGACTGTCGGTGACCGACCCTTGAGTTCGGCACCGAGAAAGGCCACCCCTCCGAAGACTTCGGAGTCGACAAAAAGCTCAATTTCAGACTCCAGTAGACAACAATTTTCGGAGTTGAAAATAAGAAAAACTGTTTCGGAGCCGAGATCTTCCTCAGCATTTTCGATCCCGGAAAAACATCACATTTCGAAGCCGAAAAAGACAGGACATACAGAGGAACATGGACTTTCAAAAAAACTAAGAGAAAGCCATAAAACCTCTGAGGAGGAGTCAGAGATTCAACCAATCCCTCAAATTATGGATGAAAAACAGTCCAGGATACACATCCATAAAGAAACCAGGAGAATCATCACACCATCTCCTTTAAGAACAAAGAGAAAACTGGCATTTCAGGAGAAACTGGACACTCCGCAGCCCCCAGCTAAAGTGCCAAAGCAGAAAGAGAAGCCAGCACCTCCTCAGTCTTCTCCTCCTCATTCTCCACACCTACCTTGCTCTCCTCAGATAAGTCCTACACCAATGCATTCTCCAACGTATTCTTTTGACTCACAACAAGACACTGTTGATTCATGGGATCTTTACGACCCTGCTCCCATCCCAAGCAACGACCCAGACAGCTACCCCTCTAAACCATCTCCACCTGAAGATACAACAGTTTATAATCAGGTGATAGCTAGGGCTGCAGCCTATCATGGGGCTACAATGCACACAGAACCACTAGAAGAAGTTTTTTTATTCAGTACATTATCCTCAACTCATTCTAGGTACCAATGCCTCCCAAAGCACCTTCTGACCCTGATTACATCACCCATCAGGTGCCACCTGATTCAGTAGTGGTTAGTGCTGCCAGGAAAAGAGCAAATAGTCAGTCCTCAGGAGATGCACCCCCTCCTGATAAGGAAAGCAGAAAATGTGATGCTGCGGGAAAGAGGGTTCCGTCCCAAGCAGCAAACCAATGGAGAATAGCAGATTCCCAGGCACTATTAGCTCATTACGATAGAGCCCATTGGGACAAGATGCAGGATATAATACAGCATCTCCCCAAAGAGCACCAAAAAAGGGCTCAACAGGTGGTAGAAGAAGGGCAAGCTATCACTAATAACCAAATAAGATCTGCCCTTGATGCAGCAGATACCGCTGCAAGGAGTGTAAACACAGCAGTCACTATTCGTAGACATGCATAGCTAAGATCCTCTGGTTTCAAACCAGAAATACAACAGGCTGTGTTAAACATGCCCTTTGATAAAAAACATCTTTTGGGGCCAGAAGTAGACACAGCAATAGAAAAGCTACGAAAAGACTCAGACACAGCCAAGACAATGGGCGCACTCTATTCTACACCATATAGAGGGTCATTTTGAAAAACTCAGTTTCGAGGAGGTTTCAGACCACAACTGTCAGAGGCATCAACCTCCCAAACAAAACCAACTTACCAAACCCAGTACCAACAATGTGGTTTTAGAGGCACATATATACGACAATACTCTAGATATAGAGGTAAATTCCAAACCTCTAAACAATCGGCAACACAGCCAAAACAGTCACTTCCCTCACTCCCTTTCATTCCACAACTCTCCTGGGGGGGGGAAGACTACAACAGTTCCACACACATTGGCAAAATATCACCACAGACAGCTGGGTGTTATCAGTTATCCACAATGGTTATTGCCCAGAATTAATAAACACTCCTCCAAATATTCCACCAAGGTTTCACAAGTTAACCCCAGAACATACAGTCCTGTTACAAAAAGAGGTCCAATCTCTACTACTCAAACAAGCAATAGAGTTAGTTCCACAGTCTCAGCTAGGAACAGGAGTTTATTCACTATACTTTCTAATTCCGAAAAAAAGATGGCACCCTCAGGCCAATATTAGACTTAAGGCCCCTTAATTTTTACATCCTATCAGAACATTTTCACATGGTAACTCTACAGGATGTTATCCCACTTTTACAAAAACAAGATTTTATGAGGGCCTTAGACCCAAAGATACATATTTCCACATACCCATCCATCCTGCTCACAGAAAATACCTCAGGTTTGTCGTTCAAGGAAAACACTACCAGTTCAAAGTGTTACCCTTTGGAATAACAACAGCTGCAAGAGTATTCACAAAGTGCTTAGCAGTAGTAGCAGCCTACCTAAGAAGACAACATATATATGTCTTTCCATATCTAGACGATTGGCTAATAAAATCAAGCAGTCGTACACAATGCCAAAATCATACACGTTATGTTTAGAAACCCTGTACACACTAGGTTTCTCTATAAACTACCAAAAGTCACACCTTCAACCAGCACAAGTACAACCGTATTTGGGTGCAATCCTAAATACTCAACGAGCTCTAGCATATCCAAATACACAAAGGATACAAGCTTTCCAAAATCTAATTCCACAAATACAATCAAATCAACAATATACTGTAAGATTTGTCATGAAAATCCTAGGAATGATGAAGTCTTGCATTGCAATTGTTCCACATGCAAAATTAAACATGCGGCCCTTACAACAGTGCCTTCCACAACAATGGTCATAGGCACCCGGTCAACTCCAAGATCTAGTGTTGATAGACCGCCAAACATATATGCCCCTTCAGTGGTGGAATTGCACCAATTTAATCAAAGGGCGGTCATTTCAAGACCCTGTGCCTCAGACCATAATTACAACAGATGCATCAGTGATTGGTTGGGGAGCTCAACTAAACAATCACAACATTCAAGGACAATGGGATGTCAAACAGAAACAGCTACACATAAACCACTTAGAATTATTAGCTGTGTTTCTGGCCCTCAAAGCCTTTCAACCTCTTCTCACACAGAAGAATGTTCTTATCAAAACAGACAACATGACAACCATGTATTATCTCAACAAACAGGGAGGGACACATTCATCCCAACTGTCCCTTCTAGCCCAAAAAATGTGGAAATGGACACTCCACAACCAAATTCATCTATTAGCGCAGTACATCCCAGGGATAGACAATCAGCTGGCAGAAATCCTTAGCAGAAATCACCAACAAACTCACAAATGGGAGATTCATCCTAAAGTACTTCAAAAATACTTTCAAAATTGGGGAACACCAAACATAGACCTATTCGCAACAAGCAAAAACACAAAATTCCAAAACTTCGCATCCAGACACCCACATCCCCTATCCAAGGACAATGCTCTATGGATCAATTGGACAGGGATATTTGCTTACGCTTTCCCCCCTCTCCCACTCCTTCCATTTCTAGTCAACAAGTTGTGTCAAACTTCACTTGACATGATACTCATAGCACCAACATGGGCACGTCAGCCATGGCACACAACATTACTAGATCTATCTGTAGTACCACACTCCAAACTCCCATGCAGACCAGATCTGTTAACAGAAAACAGAGGTCAAAATCAGACATCCAAACCCCACATCCACATCAGACATCCACTCTCAATGTAGCAATTTGGCTCCTGAAGTCATAGAATTTGGATATTTACAACTCCCATCAGAACGTATGGAAATTATTAAACAGGCAAGAAAACCCACTACTAGACAGTGCTATGCTAACAAATGGAAAGGATTTGTTTATTACTGTCAATCTAAAAATATAGATCCTCTTACAGCATCAATACAAGATTTTGTATATTATTTACTTCATTTACAAAAATCAAATTTAGCATTTTCCTCAATAAAAATACACCTTACTGCAATTTCTGCATATTTACAAAATATTCAACATTGCTCTTTATTTAGAGTTCCTGTCATTAAAGCTTTCATGGAAGACTCAAAACACATCATTCCACCAAGAACACCACCAGTTCCATCTTGGAATCTAAATATAGTGCTTACAAGACTTATGGGTTAACCCTTTGAACCCATGCACTCGTGCCAAATTAAATTTTTAACATGGAAAGTTGCCTTCCTTGTGGCTATTACTTCTTTAAGAAGAGTTAGTGAAATACAAACATTCACTCTTGAAGAACCTTTTTTCCAAGTGCACAAACATAAGGTTGTACTAAGAACAAATCCAAAATTTCTACCAAAAGTAGTAACTCCTTTTCACATCAATCAAACAGTGGAATTGCCAGTCTTCTTTCCACAGCAAGATTTTGTGGCAGAACGAGCTCTTCATACCCTAGATATCAAAAGAGCTCTTATGTACTACATGTACTACATAAAGAGAACTAAAGAGTTTAGGAAAACAAAGCAACGTTTTGTTGCTTTCTAACAACCACATACAGGCAATTCTATATCAAAACAAGGTATAGCAAGATGGATTGTTAGATGTATACAAACATGTTATATCAAAGCAAAAATAAAACTTTTGATCACTCCTAAAGCACATTCTACAAGAAAGAAGGATGCAACAATGGCTTTTTTAGGAAACATACCAATGGTTGACATATGTAAAGCAGCTACATGGTCAACCCCTCATACATTTACAAAACACTACTGAGGTGGTGTATTCTAACAGCAACAAGCCACTGTAAGCCAAGCTGTCTTAAAGACATTATTCCTAACAACTTCAACTCCTACAGGCTAGCCACCACTTTTTGGGAGGACTAACTGCTTTGGAGTCTATGCATAGCATGTGTATCTGCAGCTACACATGCCATTGAACTGAAAATTTCACTTACCCAGTGTACATCTGTTCGTGGAATGTAGTGCTGCAGATTCACATGCACCCTCCCTCCTCCCCGGAAGCCTGTAGTCGTTTAAGTTTCTAACATTTGTAAATATGTATATACATTTACATTTGCATGGACATATCTGTTATTTTCTATAGTCTATCACTCCTTTCTTCACCCTCTGCGGGCAAACAATCTAACAATGGAGTCGATGCCCATGCGCAGTAGAACTCGATCCCGTGAATCCGAAAAGACTTCTTCGAAGAAAAACAACTTGTAATACTCCGAGCCCAACACTAGATGTCGGAAGGGATATGCATAGCATGTGAATCTGCAGCACTACATGCCACAAACAGATGTACACTGGGTAAGTACATACATACATATTCCAGGAGTATGTGCTTGCCACCTTCATGACATGCGAGACAGGTGGGAGGTAGATGTTGGCACCCCACTCTTGGATGCAGATTGGGCACAATCTCCCGCTGGTCTCAAGGAATGCCAGTTTTAACTTAATTACTTTTACAACATAAATACATACTACATATAAGACTCTGAGCAAAAGAAACAAATATTTCCATTCCACCCAGGTGACATACCCCAAACGCAAAGTGACCCCTAAAATTTATAAATCTTATGCCAATATTAGCCAAGAGACAAATGACTCCTAATTGGGAGAGTACTAAGGACCCACAGTTGGCAAAGTGGCGTACCAACTTAATGCATTGGACTGAATATGAGAGTATTAACCTTATGAGGGATGCCAAGCAGGGGAGAGGCCCGATCGAGATGGCCCGAGCATGGGAGAGTCTGCTGGGTGAGCAATGACTAGATGTGGACCGATCACCAGGAGACTTCCCCTCACCTTAGAAGGAGATAGAAGTAGACTATATCAGAAAACAGACACCTCCCTCCCCCCCAGGACTTTCATCATGCCCAACCCTATAGAATCCTCAAGATAAACTCTAAGCATTCGGTTAATCATCGCTACCCACTTTCGGCACCTATTCCTTAAATCACTTAGGTAAGTCATCACAGAAAGAAACTGTACTGCAGTCAGTGTAACATACAGTTCTCTTTATTTCAAATGCAAGGAAAAATGCGCATTGCATAGTGATGCATCCTTGTATGCAATTGTGCCACATTGTCTACTTGTACAGTACATGTGCTGCTGTGCCATTGTGTTCTGCACTCACTTATCTGCCGGTTTACTTGTGACATCTTTTCATATGTACAGGAAAAGCGTATAGAAAAGAGTGACAGTGTGTAGATTCGTAATGCTGTCATAAGACTCTGTGTATGTCTTGCAGCACCTTTTTGTGCAGACTATGAACTATTATTCATGTAGCACTGAAGGACATTCTCCATCCTAGGGCCAACTTGTTCTGTCCTGCTGCAGAAATACATTTGGTACTTTGGCAAGTATGCTCGTGGATAGCAATAACTTCACTTCTTGGCAGGGCTGTTAAACTGTTAGTAGGGCAGCAAAACACTTGCCAGAGATGCTTTGGGTCAGAAGGGCAGTATCCACAATTATTATCAGGGTTGCTACACCTTTAATCGGGTAGTTACCTTTGGTCTGAATAGGGTGGTCACATTTTAATTGGACAATTCCAGAACCTCCAAGCATAACTGCAATACTTTCAAAGGGGATAACAATTGTAATTGTTTGCAACCTCAGAAAAGAGGCCAATGTTTGTGCGTGAATAATATCTCTCCTTATTATACTTTCTATATAGACAGGTAAGATATGGTTATTTTATGGTGTACACAAGGCAGCATCTGCACATTTTTCTCTCATACAAGGACCATGTACAGCAGAGGCAGCAGCAATTCAAGCGTCTGTCATGTATAAAACAGTACAGTAATGGCAGAAGCATTGTAAGCTTTACTAGCATGAATAGATAACTGAACTGCAAAAGATCTGCAAGGTTGCTTCAGTCAGAATAAAATATATGTAGCACAGGTAGCAGTTGTGAAAACGTCACTCACACCACCTCCCTCTAGTATGTGCTCCTCCCACACTCACCACAGACTCTCTCTTCGCATCTAAAGCTAGCCCTACAGCTGGAGCAACCTAATGTTTTAGTAACCCAGTTTCACAGAACACCTCCTGCTTGCTTTGCTCTCCCTTATTAGATGAAATGCAGTGGAAGTTCGTAAAAAGATCCTTATAAAGTTGTGTCATCAACAACATATTTTTCCCCTAACAAAATGTTATTGATTTTAAGCTTAAAACATATAGGTAGAGATTATAATAGCTCAACAGTCAGAATTATACATTGTCAGTTCACCTATACAAGACACAAGTAGTACTAAAAGTGGACCCTCCCACCCCGCGAACAATCAAACAAGTGAGCACATTATGTGTTCATTCAATCAGAGTTGCAGCAAAAAATCCTCTCACGCACCTTGAGAAAAGAGTTAGATCATGCAAATGTTCCTACTCCTCAGGAAGTCGTTTGAAGGGATCTCAGGGATTTAGGACAGCCATAAACAACCTCATCAGAAAAGTATCCCACTAAAGAATACCACTGGCTTTCAAATGTTTTGTCCATTTCAATAAATGCCCACGTCCTCTTCTCCATAGCAAGCAACTTCCAGAGCTGTCCTGCCCATTTGGGCATTGCTGGGTTGGCTGGGGATTTCCACTTCAGCGCCATCAGTTGTTTGGCAGCCAGAAGCATATTCATTATGAGTCTTGAGTCCACTTTAGACATATAAGCAGTTTCTGGCCAGGATGAGTTTTGCCAGATTCGCTTATAGAGGGTAAGGCATTATTCCCTGAATATGACTTAGGATCACTTTCCAAAAAACTGTCCATTTTGGGCATGACCACCAGACACGTAGTGTCTCTCCCTCTTGCCCAGATCCCCTCCAACACAAGCCACCTGTTAACATAAACATTTTTGTTAATATAGTGGGTGTTACATGCCTGTAGGAAGCTGTCTCTTTATATAGTGAACCAAAAAGAGGTACACTGTGCAAAGAGTCCAGACAAACCCTAGAGGATTTACAGAGGCACAAATAACACCCCAAATGATCTCTTAAGTGGTAGTGTGGGCGAGCAGTTAGGCCTATCAGAGGATAATGCTAGGCATGTAAGACACACACATAGGCAGTAAGTGAGACAACACTCAATAAAGAAATCCAACACCAAATCTGACACCAGTTTATACAATTTTTTTAAAAATAACACATAATTTTATATAAATTTAGATACAAAGATCACTGGAATCAGGTGAGTACTTCTTGAGATAGGAATTTTTAGAGTTTTCAAAAGTCGACACTAGGTGCGTTTTTCTGTAGCTGCAGTGTTACTGTATGGGAGAAAAAACATACACAGCAAACTGGTACTTCACAGCAATTTACAGGACCAATCTTTGGGACTTAAGGTGAGTACAGGGCAGGGTCCTGGTCCACACCAACAGGTCACCTCAGGTGGCACTGGGACAGCCGGGTGAAGTGGTGCAGTTCAATGTTGGTTGCCTCATGTTAGTCAATGGAAAGCGGTCCGGTCACAAAGATGCTGCATGGGTGGGACTGAGAGTCCAGTCCGGGTGAACCACCTAGGGGGTTCACCTCTTGCAATGCTCAGGGATGTAGGGACACCGGTGGTCTTCTTCTCCATCCATGGCGGCCGGGTACAGAGGTATCCTGAACTGTCAGGTTTCCGTCACCGAGGGCGGTTGTGGTAGAGGGGGGCCCACAGAAACAGGCTGCAGGTGTGGATGGGGGACCAGTCTGGCCAAACCAACAAGTGGGGTTGGGTCTCACGGGGACGTAGGGACACCAATGGTCCTTTTCTCTTTGGTCCGGGGCATCCGTGTGCAGAGGTGCAGTGAACCGTCAGGTTTCCATCACCAGAGCCGGTCCCGGTTAAGGTGGGCCTTCAGACATAGGCCTCAAGCGCTGTCAGGAAGTCCACAGTGGATGAACTCTTGGTGGACTTCGTCTCTGGAGGGCCTGGGAACCACATTGACACCGTTGGCCAACTTCGGCTCAGACTAGGCGGCTCAGGTGCAGTGATGATGTCCGGCGTCGGGATTTGGGGGTCCTGGATCTTCACAGTTCTTCTTTGGTTGCTTGCAGAAGCAGATAAGCAGCTCCTCCGCTCCAAGAAAGTTCTTTTTGCCAATTTGCAAAGCACTGGCAGCTCTCCTGGTTTCTTGGAAGCTGCAGCGGCAGAGCAAGTCAGTTGCTTCACAGGGTTCGTGTGCACCAGGAAGGCTGGCATAGTTGGTGCCGAATCCGTCGTGCTCCTCAGTTCTTGGGTCAGCAGGCTTTTTGTCCACTCCTTCCTTTGTGTCCAGCAAGGATCTGACATCCTGGTATCAGGGAATCCCCTAAATACTCAATTTAGGGGAGGGAATGGTAGTAGCCAATGGGCTACTGACCCTTGGGGTCACTACGCCCCCTAGATGACCACTTCCTTTGGGGAGTAGGCATCATCCTGTCCTAGAACTCCTAATTCTGCAAATGCAACATGCCTCCTGCATAGCTAATATCCCCACCTTTCCAGGTGCCAAATGGGCCCTGGGCAGGGAGGTCGGCATCTCCCTTCTGAGGGAAGCCAGGTTTGCATACCAGAGGCGGTGCTTCCTTTGAAGCCTCCTGCCTTGGATTGTAGATTTGCAGGTCATCCTATTGGAAGGGGTGTGCTAACACCTCTGCCAAAGAAGGCTTTGTTCTGACCTCCCGAGGGCAAAGGCTCTCACCCATGAGGGTCAGAAAGCCATCTGTTGGTGGCTGGCTAGCTAGAACTAGTCAGTTAGTCTAACAGCAGTTGATTGGTTTTCAGGGGACACCTCTAAGGTGCCCTCTAAGTTCATGTAATAAATCCATCACTGCAATCAGTGAGGGTTTATTAATATGAGGTGTTTAATGCCAAACATTCCTAGTTTCAGTGAAGCCCTTATGCAGCTGGGGTACTCCTTTTGACCAATGTTCAGCATATGCATTAAGGATGGTTTCCCTGTTCACTTACTACGTCTAAGAATCAACAAAGACATACTAGGGACATGCTTATTCATGCATAAATGCCCTCATTTAAAATATAATGCACCCTGCCGTAGGACTGTAGGGCCTGCTGTAGCGGTGACTTACAAATATTACAGGCAGTGTAAGGGGACATGGCATACGAGTGTGTGACATGTCGTGTTTTCACTTTTTGGAGCACCTTGCCACGCAGGCTGCAGTGGCAGGCTGGATGAGGTTGGTGCCTTCATCCCTTAGAGTGGCACAAGGTATGCTGCAATTCTTATAAACTCTCTTTAGTACCTAGACACCAGAGGTACCATTTACTAGGGGCTTACAGATGTGGTAAATGCCTGGCCACCTGGGGATCAAGTGACCAGGGGTCTTGTTTTGGGGAAGGAACACTAGCACTGGGGACCTGGTTAACAGGAACCCAGTGAACTTCAGTCAAAGGTGCATCAAAACACAGCAAAAAGTAGTGGGCTTCTGCAACCAGAACATTTTCTTACAGTGACATGTCATCATAATCTTATACATTAGTTCTATATTCTATACGCTTTTAATTAGTGAGGGAATGTTGGACAATAGGTTTTGCTGTTGTTAGAAGTCCTCGGGCCGATGTCTACTTTTTCATGTAAGCCTGTTCTGTGAATGGCTCTACCTCTTCAAAATACCAAAGATGTTAGAGATAAGTGCCTTATGTCAAGAGATTTTTCTCATGCTGTCAAGGATCTATGTGCTAATTTATATGTAGGAAAGGAAAGTCGTGTCATAGTTGAAAGTAATGCATGCTGTCTCTTTCATGTAGGTTATAGTCTTGTTTACATTGATTGAACCTACTGATATTCCCTCCTTGAAAAAGACCCCATAGCATTCCGCACCCACCATCTGACCATTTAGTAAATTTACCCTTTACAGCCCCTGATGAGAAATCTGCATTACCAAATAGTGGAGAGAAACGGGAAAGGAGCGTAGTTACTCTCTGGTTAGTAGTTAGTAAATCCAGAATTTCTAAAGTCGATTAATCTATATCCGAGTGGTAGCAGACCAAGGGTCTAACATTTTTAATAAGCCAGATAATTGCCCAATGAGCTCAAACCATCACTGCCGCATCCATATGGATGCAATGGCATTCGGTCTCAAAGATTGACCACTCGATAATAATTTTATTTTAAGATGCCTTGCAGTATTTTTCACTGTCTGGGAGACCCCAATCAATCTGATCACTTAGATGCCTTCAATAGGATTCTCAACACTTGCTCTCTTTTTCCTGACCATATGAATTGGTCTATGGCATGGTGTACATTTTTTATCTCTTTGGACATTTGACAGGGAGGACTTGAAACACACAGAGCACACACACAACTAGAAGCCTTTGGAAGATATTCTACTTAATTACTGCCATTCTGCTCACCCATGAAACCATGAGATCATTTTTAATAGTGGTAAACTAAAGGAGGTAATTCGCAATGTAAAGCAGTTGGTGTTGTGGAGTAACGTATATTCTCAGGCATTTTCGTTTTTTTATTAGCTGCCCATCGAAGAGTGGTAATAGTCGAGCTAGTCTTATCAGTGGTGGAGTTCCTCCCTATGCTGAACATTTCAGACTTGTCATAGTTTACCTTGAAACCTGAGACTGTTATTGGCCTCCAAAATGTCCATGATTTTGGGGATGGACCACATTGGATCAGTTACCGTGAAGGAGTATATCAATAGCGAACAAGTGAATTTTGTGCTGATCTCCTCCAAAGGGCATATCCACAATGTCCACGTTGCAGAATTACTGTTGAAAGTGACTCAATTGCCAGAGCAAAAAGAAAAGGGGAGAGTGTACATTCCTAGCGAGTGCCCCTGGAAAGAGGAGTCTCTCCTGATTTCTGTCAGTTAACGAGTAGCCACGCCTTTAGTTGTTTATATTACTGGCATTCACGGGCCATAGCCTCTTGCCTTATGGTGCAGTTGACTCTGTCACATGCTTTCTCAGCAGTTAGTGACAGAATCAACATGGGGTTCCCCCTGCGACTGGATTTTTCTATTAGGTGGAGAACTCGCCTAATGTTATTCCCTGCCTGCCTCTGTGGGATAAATCCCAGTGGCCCGGTTCTGCAAGGTGTGGTATGTGGACATAAGTATATTGGCTAGGACTTTTGCATCAGTATTTAACAAAACTATTGATCAGTAGGCCTCGTGCTTAGTTGGTTTACCTGGTTTACGTATTAGTATGATATTTACATGAGGCTCATTGGAGGTACAATCCGGGATTGTAGGGATAAATTAAATAGTGCAACTACATGCAGGACTAATGCAGGTCTGAAATGCTTATTTAAGTCGTTTGATAACCGGCCGGTCCAATGGATTAATTGGGATGTAAATCTAATATTGCTTTAGAGGCCTCCTTTGTGATTAGTTCCTCCAGTTTACCACTGTTAGCCTTAGTTAAAATTGGTAGATGGGCTGACGAAATAAAGGCTTCCACTTCATTATGGGAGACAGGTTCCTTCTTTTGAAGGGTAGTATAGTATTTCCGAAAGGATCTTACCTTATCTACATTGTTATCTAGACTGATATACCCGGTTCCGAGCATTGTGGGGATCTACCTGTGGGCCTTCTGAGTCCTCAGCCTTATAGCGAGAAACAACCCTGTCTTGTTGGCTCCTTCATAAAAATGCTGAGCTTTTTCAGTGGCTAGAAGATCAATCTTCCTTTTAAGGGATGTATCCTTCTGGAGGTCTTTTAAAGAACCCCTGTTTCTGTAGAGTTCCGATGCTGCTTTAAAATCAGACTCTAAGTAGGCTTGTTGTGTTGGACTGGTGCAGCTCGCCCTCTCAGCGACATAATACCAAAAATATCTGCTCTGAAAGCGTGGCACACTACATTTGAGGATACCTCGTTTCGGTCATTCAGCTCAAAGTATTGTGCTATCACATCCTTTAGCACATGTCTAGTGAGTCGACTATGAAGAAGGGATTTATTAAATTTCCAATCAGGGCGTTTGTTGAGGTTCACTTGTCTCTTTCCTTCCCAACTAACCATAGCATGGTCTGATATTGTTATTGTTCTGTGGGTAATATAGCAGGTTTCCTGTAGTATATCTGGAGTGCCCCCACATCAAGTTAATTTGTGAGTGTGATCTGTGGGCATGGAAGAACAATGTGAACTCTTTGCTATCAGGGTTTTACTTCTCCACAGGCCTGCCAGGCCCAGATCCCTCACCACCTGCATCAGTACCAGTGACATTTTGCTATGCAAGAGTCTCTCTTGTGAATGTCTGTGCCTCACGGCATCTGGCACCAGGTTTAAGCCGCCCACCTGGAGCAAGCTAGGCAGATCCAAATCCCCTTTTTTTGGTAGTGTGAGGATGTGTTCCTGACTGTGCTTAGGAGCATATATCCTTGTAATATTACAGGGGAGCCCCTGGTGTGTCCCCTGTAAGTATATGTAAAACCCCTCTTAACTATCAATAATCTATTTTGTTTCTTTAAAATGGGAATTTTTATGAAGTCCAATCATAACTCCCCCTTATAGGCAGTACTGGCTGTGAAATATTGAGTCAAGCAAAGCCTGTGTTTCCTCAGGTGGGTGTCTGAGCCTTTCAAATGCATCTCTTGTTATCATAGGACATCTGGGAGGGTCTTACTTATCTCCCTCCATATTTTGTGGCGCTTTTTAGGTCGAGCATAAGCGTTTGACCTGGTGTATACTTATACTGTGGGTTATAGCGATTTCCTTTGTTGGTTACAGTGTCCTTTAAAAATTCTTGCTCGCTAGTGGTCTGTTCTGCCTTTTTCTCTGTCCCTTTTCTGTTTCAGAGCAGTGACCAACTACTGTATTGTTCCACTTTGGTTTCTTTATCTGTTGCTGTGATTAACTATTTTTTTGCATTTCTTTGGTGGTCTCGTTTCACTGTGCGTCTTTTAAGCTGGTAGCTGTCTGCGTTTTATTGCAGCATTCCGTTCCTCCCACCTCCTTCCATGTCACTGACAATTGTTTTGGCTTTATTTCAGTGCTGTCCTCCTCTACCGGGCTCCTAAAATAAGCTTATTTTACTAAACAAACACCATACGCCCTCACATCGTGTGTCAGGGTCTCTCTCTCTCTCTCTCTCTCTCTCTCTCTCTCTCTCTCTCTCTCTCTCTCTCTCTCTCTCTCTCTCTCTCCTCTCCCTCTCCCCAGGGTCCCTCCTTGCCAGCATTCATGACATCGCACACAGGGCATTGCTTTTCTCCTTGATTGGGGCCATAAATCATCTCAGGCTGCTCTGTTAACTTTATTAGAGCTTTGTTGAAATGCAATGCAAAAATGCTTGCAAGACTTTTCATTCTTTTAACATACAAACACTGCCCAATTGTGAAATTCTCTTTCTGTTTACATTTATATGGCAAGAAAAGTCCAGTTAGGAATTTACAATACTAATAGCTCTAACTCGAGTAAGCGTGAGACTCATTGCATTGCAAATGCTTTTTTAATTTTTTTTTTGTCCCTGTGTTTTGTAAATGTGCAGTAAATACTGAAGTGCTGCCATTCTGGGCAATTTTCTAGGCCAAATTCAATACCTCTTTTCCCTGTACACCTAGTGGCAGTTTTTTTGGTTTGTGCATGGAGGGCAGGAGGACTGAAAGAGCAATTCGGGTTGTCGTCTTTAGGTACTGCGGGCATACATGACGTAACTCTTCAGTCAACAGGTGCCTCGTTCACTTCCATATGAGCTCTGAGTAGCGGCGATGTTACCAAACCCGTTGCTGTACACAGCCGTACTCCATTTTTTTTTTTGGGCTATAAAGTGCTTTCTAACGGATGCACTGCCTTTCGCCAGACATTTCTCTGGTTACGGATTTCTGTTTCGCAGCCTTAGATTTGTTGAATTTTCAAAAAAAGTTCAGTGTGTTGTTTTAAAGTTTTTCTCCTCCGTGAGTAAAGTGGTGTTAACAATCACACTGCAGAATGATGCCGAACACGCATGGATTTACCTCAGTGCCAAACAAGTGAAGGACATCCATAGGTTATGGTTAACGCTTGGAGGTCAGATAAACAGGATTGATGTAGTTCTATTCTGTTATCTAAAAAGTCATATAGAGATTATATGCGTCACTGTACAATCAAGTCGATTTTTTGGAAGAGTCGCAGAATCTTCTCTCCTCTTCTGAATCATTCTGGAATATTCCTTAGGGTCGTTGTTGGTGATGTCATTGGTGTCTTGGGGAAGGGACTTAGACGGCCCTGAATGGTAGACACCTAAATAGCATGCTTGTTGTTATTATATTTAGAAAAATATGGCTAGAAATATGAGTTATTGGTTCTCCACCTACAACCACAGGGCTGTTTTTATTAGTTTTAACACTCCATTTTTTAGGTTTGTGTGACCCCTGCTTCCATCTTTATTTATTTAGTAGCAGAACACAGAACTCTTAAAGTAAGCCTACTGTGTGCATTAGAGATTGAACATTGGCTTGTTTGAAAATGATGAATTTACCTGCCACCGTTTTGTTAGGAGGGAGCCCGTAGGATGCAAAAAATTGAGTTGTATTAAAAACGAGCTTGGTTATGCCATTCTACTCGCCACATACTGCTTAGGCAGTTAATATTAGTGGACCCACAACAGCATTCAGTACCCCAGTGAATCCACACACATAAGAACCTACTTCGCGCTGTGTCTCTCTAATAACCCAGTAATCGTATGAGCACCTGGTACGACCTCCGCTGCATCCAGCCAGCTTTTAACACTAATAGGAATCTACAAATATCCTCACTGTCTATTTACTACAACTCAAAACCTCCAATCACCAATGGAATCCTCCAGAATATTGGGAGAAGGCACTGCACCAAGTAGCACCTCGGGCATATTACATGTACCCAACTCTTCATGTAAATTTACACCACATAATTAGCGGTCCGTTTTTGAAGTTGTGTGTTGTGAACCTTGGTGGTATCAGGCCCTGAAAGCAAACAGCCATTTTTTGGTTGTTGTGGCACCTTCTATTTCATGTGCCCTGAAGCGGCTGAGGAGCCACGTCAGCGCTACGGCAGTCCTCCATAAAAATAATTGACTTCACCGATTGCAGACAGACATGGGCTGTGACTGCTAGATTTTCTGAAACCAATGTCAATAACCTTAAAAGACATAACTGAACCCCTCTACACTTTGAAAAGCACTGTAATGTACTTTGCAGCAGAGCAGGTTAGTATTTTTTATTAACAATAATGCATTTTTTTCCACAGCAAAATTATATTTTTTTCCGAACAGTATGCCATTGTCCAGAGCAATATTATTTTTTACTCGAACAGTACTATACATTTATCAATCAATCAATCACGTAATTTATAAAGCGCGCTACTCACCCGTCAGGGTCTCAAGGCGCTTGGGGGGGAGCTACTGGTCGAATAGCCATGTCTTGAGGCATTTCCTGAAAGTCAGGAGGTCCTGGGTCTGGTGTAGGTGGAGCGGTGGGAGTTCCAAGTCTTGGCGGCGAGGTGAGAGAAGGATCTTCCTCCGGCGGTGGTGCGGCGAATGCGGGGGACAGAGGCGAGGGCGAGGCTGGCAGAGCGGAGCTGGCGGACGGGGGTGTGGAAGGTGAGTCTGTCGTTGAGGTAGGCCGGACCTGTGTTGTGGAGGGCCTTGTGTGCGTGGGTGAGTAGTTTGAAGGTAATCTTCTTCGATGCGGGTAGCCAGTGTAGGTCTCTGAGCTGGGCAGAGATGTGGTTGCGGCGTGGGACGTCGAGGATGAGTCGGGCGGAGGCGTTTTGGATACGTTGCATTTTCGTTTGTAGTTTGCCCATGGTTCCTGCATAGAGTGCGTTGCCGAAGTCCTGTCGACTGCTGACCAGGGCGTGGGTGACTGTCTTTCTGGTTTCGACGGGAATCCACTTGAAAATCTTGCGGAGCATGCGAAGGGTGTTGTAACAGGAAGAGGAGACTGCGTTGACCTGCTGAGTCATGCTGAGTGCTGAGTCCAGGATGATTCCCAGGTTCCATACTTGGGTGGTGGGAGTGGGCGCGGCTCCTAGGGAGGTAGGCCACCAGGAGTCGTTCCAGGCAGAGGGGTTGCTGCAGAGGATGAGGATCTCTGTTTTGTCTGTGTTTAGCTTGAGGCGTCTTGATTCCATCCAGTTGGCAATGGCGTGAAGTCCATTGTGGAGGTTGTTTCTTGCGGTTGTGGGGTCTTTCGTGAGGGAGATGATCAGCTGGGTGTCATCTGCGTAGGATACTATGTTGATGTGGTGGGATCGTGCGATGTTGGCGAGAGGAGCCATGTAAACGTTGAAAAGTGTTGGGCTGAGGGAGGATCCCTGGAGGATTCGGACAGGTAAGGCGGAAGGCGGACTCTTTGAGTTCTGCCGGAGAGGAATGAAGAGATCCAGTTGAGGGCCTTGCCGCAGATCCCGGCGTTGTGGAGGCGTGTTCGAAGGGTGTGGTGACAAACGGTGTTGAAGGCTGCGGAGAGGTCCAGGAGGATGAGCGCTGCGGTTTCGCCTTCGTCAAGCATGATCCTGATGTCATCTGTGGCAGCAATGAGTGCGGTCTCTGTGCTGTGGTTCTTGCGAAATCCGGATTGGGAGGTATTGAGCGCTTTGCTGTCTTCCAGGAAGCGGGATAGTTGGCTGTTCACGATTTTCTCAATGATCTTCGCTGGGAAGGGGAGGAGGGAGATCGGCTGGTAGTTTTTGGGGTCATCTGGGTCCACTTTGGGTTTCTTCAACAGGGCGTTGACATCAGCGTGTTTCCAGCTCTCCGGGAAGGTGGGTGTCTCGAAGGAGCTGTTGATGATGGCGCGGAGGTGGGGGGCGATGATGTCGCTGGCTTTGTTGAAGATCTGGTGCGGGCAGGGGTCTGAGGGGGAACCCGAGTGGATGGAGGCCATGGTGTTGGTGGTGTCTTCATTGTTGACGTGGGTCCAGGAACATAGAGGGTTGGTGTTGCTTGGTGCGTTGGGTTCGTGGTTGTCTGTGGTTGGCTGGTGGGTCTGGGATTTGAAGCTGTTGTGGATGTCTTCAATCTTTCGACGGAAGTAAGTGGCGAGGGATTTGCAGAGCTCCTGTGATGGAGGGGATTCGTAGGAGCAGGGCCTGGGGTTGGAGAGTTCTTTGATGATTTATGCCATTATTGTGCTTCAGCATAATTTAGTTGTACATTTTGAGCCAAAAATGTTTTTTTTTTTTTTTTAGGAGAATAGTAACTTGATTTGCAGTATTTTATTCAATGGTATTTTTATTTTCAGAAAAGCTATCATTTTGTTTCTCTGGAAGGTACCGTGGCTTCTAATTACTGCATGTTACAGTTTTGTTTCAGAGTAGATTGTTCTTTTTTAGCCAAACTTTGTAGGCTGTATTTGACCTTCTTGGCTGTTCACCCAAGCATCATCATGTTTTGACAGATGTACATTGCAAACGTGCTGTAAACACACACTGGCAGTATTGTACACCGAGTGACATACATAAACCGATGTTTCCAGACATCTTTTTTAAAAGGAGAATTAAAAGTTCAGATGTAAAGCCGAGCCAGCCTGGATTGTGAAATTGTGCAAGTTGAGGGAAGTGAAATTGACGTTTTTGTTAGTTTGGGCATAGCTGTTCCAAAGTCTTGGTATTTATGTGGGCTTTTAACCACGCCCATCACTTTCACTCGTTTGTGGGCTTGCCTTTCAAAAATCTTTTGTTATCATTGGTAAATGCTTTATGTTTGTCCCTCCTTGGGGCGGTTTTGTTCCCGCCTTGGGGACCGATCTTGTTACATGGATAATTGCATGTTTGTCAGTATGTTTGACTGCAAGCGAACTTCTTTTTCCTTTTGTCTCTCCTTCGCACTCATGCTCATGATTGCCATGAAGCTTTGAATCGGCTTGCTTATGTTGACTGTGTTACTTTCCATTTTTTCTCTTCAGTTTGCGACCAGTCCTTCGCTATTGTCCCAAGGGTGCTGAAATGGACTACATAATTGGGTGTGTTAGGGCACATTTCTGTTATCTGTGTGATGGGGGTCATTTTGGCATACGCCAGCAGCATCCATGATTATGCTGATGATTTCCATTTAACAATGTTGCATTTTGTCTTTAGGCAAATGTTTTTGTTGTAGGGTATAATTAAGTGAAGGGTACATTTCACAACATCACTAGAACAAGAAATGCTGCCTTAACTTGCGACGTTTAGGCTAAGCACACCATCTTCCAGTGTCTAGTAAGCACATCCTTGCCTGTGGCTTGCATCCTATCCCTTCTTCCCCGCAGCCAGCTCAATGATGAGTGCAGATGCTAGCCAAAGGACGGCAAACCCTCTTTTTGGTGGGGCATGGTGGTGATGAACATAGTTAGATGATGATGTGGTCACTGAAAAAACCACGCCACGGACACTAATGAATTTTCCTGTTGCTTGTGATTATCCATCATTTATTTGACATATTGCACGGTAACCACACTTCTACCAGCTCATGTGCCAGTCCTTGGGAGACATTTTTAAGGCAGACTGACACGGATATTATCTAAATTAGCCGCTGCTTAAGTATTCAGCAGCAGCCCCAGCATAACATTGTATCTGTCCTTTCCAAAGTTTTTTTTACAATCTACTTCATCAGACCTCTATCATTGCCTTAAAGACTTGGTTAAGCTTCCCCTGCCGCTGTGTCCCCTGCGGCCCCTCCCGCCTCCCCCCTCCTCCTCACCGTTCGGTCCCCTTTGTTCTGCTCTGTTCCATTCAGCTTCCCCAGCCGCTGCGTCCCCTGCGGCGCCTCCCCCCTCCACCTCACCGTTCCGTCCCCTTTGTTCTGCTCTGTTCCGTTCAGCTTCCCCAGCCGCTGCGTCCCCTGCGGCCCCACCAACCCAGCCTTCCCATTCGTCCAGCCCTCCCTCCTCCCATCTGCCACTCCCTCCCTCCCCCCAAAGGCGCGCCAAAGGCAAGACCGTCTGCGCCCGTCCGCGCCAAGACCGCGCCCAGCGCCAGTCCCCCTGGCCCTCGCAGACAAGCCTACTCCCCCCTCATCCTCCACTCACTCAACCCAGGCCCTCGCCCACCTGCACCCTTTCCAGCCCCACACACACACTCATGGCCCCTTCACCTGCCACACCTGTCATTTTTCCTGCTCCTCCCTCACACCACACACCAACCACAGCGACCCCCCCGACAACACACACAACACCCCCAGCACAACACACACCTGCTCTGCCCCCACCCCCACCAACCAGCCCCGCAGCACATCACCCCACAACCAGAACACACCCCGCAACAACACCCTCATGCACCACACCTACGCCGCCCACCACAACCGCCTCAACTGCCTGCTCCTCAACACCCGCTCCCTTTACAAACATGCCATAGAACTCTGGGACCTCATCACATCACATCACACTCACCCGACATCGCCTTCCTCACGGAAACCTGGACCAACCCCTCCTCTGAACCCAACATAGCCATCGCCACCCCCAAGGGATACAAACTCCAACGCAAAGACCACCTCAACAGGCCAGGGGGTGGCATCGCCATCCTACACAGGGACACAATCAAAGTCACCACCAGCTCCCAAGACACTATTGACAACACAGAACATATGCACTTCCTAATCCACATTAACAATAACTCCACCCTCAGAGGTACACTAATCTACAGACCACCAGGTCCATGCCCCGCCTTCTGCGACACCATCACCGACACCATCAACGTACACGCCCTCACCTCCACAGACTACATCCTCCTCAGTGATTTCAACTTTCACTTGGGGAACCTACAAGACCACAACTCAACATCCCTCATAGACAACCTCACCAACCTCGGGCTCAAACAACTAGTCACCACACCCACCCACTCAGCAGGACACACGCTCGACGCAATTTTCACCTCAAGCCAACACATAGCCTATACCCACACCACCGAACTCCTCTGGACTGACCACCACTGCGTCCACTTCTCCTTCACCAAACCCCCCCACACACCACACCCTACCGCATGTGGGACAAGATCCCCACAGAATACCTGAACTCCCAACTGGCTCACAACCCCCCCCATCCCCCAACGCAGGAGCCCACAACCTCTCAAAATGGATCACCACCTGCGCAGACACACTAGCCCCCCTCAGAAAACACATCGCCACCCGCAACATCAAGAACGCCCCATGGTTCACCCCTGAACTTAAAGACTCCAAGCGCAAATGCCGCCAAGCGGAGAAAATATGGCGACAAGAACCCTCTATAACCAACTTCTCCACCCTCAAAGCCACCATTCGCACCCATCACCAACTTATACGCACCGCCAAAAGAGACCACTACAAGACACGCCTTGACAACAACACTCAAAACAGCAAAGAACTCTTCACCATCATTAATGAACTAGCCAAACCCAAAGCCAGCAACGTAGACCCTTCACACACATAGCCCCTATGTGACGCCCTCTCCAACCACTTCCACCACAAAATCCTGGACATCCAAAACAGCTTCATACCACACACACCCACCACACACACCCCCCTCACTCACCCAACTCAACCCCCACTCATGATCCCCCCACCACACTCACCACCTGGGCCCCCACCACACACGAAGAAACCGAAAAAACCATGAACTCCATCCGCTCCGGATCCCCCTCCGACCCCTGCCCACATCGCTTCTACAACAAAGCCAGCCCAACCATCGCCCCCATACTCATAATCGACTCCTCCTTCGACTCTGCCACCTACCCAGACCCCTGGAATCACGCGGAAATCACAGCTCTCTAAAAAAAAAAAAACAAAGCCGACCCTGAGATCCCCTCCAACTATCGCCCCATCTCCCTCCTCCCCTTCCCCGCCAAGGTTGCAGAGAAACTAGTCAACACCCGCCTATCCCCCTACCTTGAAGAAAACAACACTCTTGACCCCTCACAGTCCGGGTTCCGCAAGAACCACAGCACGGAAATCGCATGCACTGACGACATTAGGACCAAAGTCGACAAAGGCGAGACCGTCGCACTCATCCTCCTAGACCTCTCCGCAGCCTTTGACACTGTCTGCCACCACACACTCCGCACACGCCTCCACAACATAGGAATTCGCCACAAAGCCTTAGACTAGCTCACCTCCTTCCTCACTGACCGGACCCAGAAAGTCCACCTCCCACCTTTCCACTCCACCACCAAGATCATCCGCGCAGTCTCCCAAGGCTCTTCTCTCAGCTCCACACTCTTCAACATTTACATGATCCCCCTAGCCAACATCCTCCGATCACACGGAATCACTATCCTCTCCTACGCAGATGACTCATCCTCTCCCTCACCCGCAACCCCACCACCGCCAAAACCAACCTACATGCAGCTCTCCTCGACACCGCCAACTGGATGGCAACTAACCACCTCAAGCTCAACTCCAACAAAACCGAGATCATCATCTTCGGCCCCAACAAAACTGTATGGGATGACACCTGGTGGCCCACCGCCCTAGGACCCGCACCCACCCCCGCAAACCACGCACGCAACCTCAGCATCATCCTGGACCCCTCCCTCTCCATGACACAGCAAATCAATGCTCTTACCTCCTCCTGCTTCCTCACACTCTGCGCTCTAAAAAAAAATCCTTCAAATGGATTCCCCCAGAGACCACGAAGACAGTCACCCATGCACTCATCAGCAGCAGACTAGACTATGGTAACGCCCTCTACGCCGGCACCACACTCAAACTCACACGCAAACTCCAGAGAATCCAGAACACGGGCGCGCGCCTCGTCCTTGGCCTCCCTCGCCACGAACGAATCTCACCACAACTCAAAACCCTTCACTGGCTCCCCATAAACAAGAGAATCACATTCAAGATCCTCATCCACGCACACAAATCCCTCCACAACACCAGCCCGACATACCTCAACAAAGAGTGAACTTTCACACTCCCACCCGCAACCTCCGATCAGCCAACCTTGCCCTAGCCACAGTCCCCCATTTCCAACGCACCACCACAGGAGGCAGGTCCTTCTACCTCGCCCCCAAAACCTGGAACTCGCTCCCCACCAACCTCCGCAAAACCAAAGACCTGCTCTTCAGAAAAAACCTCAAAACTTGGCTGTTCGAACAATGACCCTCCTGCCCCCGCCACGCCCCCCCCCCCCCAACCCCCCCCACCCAACAAGTGACTTGAGACCCTCACGGGTGAGTAGCGCGCTTTATAACTTTTTTGATTGATTGATTGATTGGTTGAAGATGTTAGTGACGATTCCTCCAAATCATTTTTAGGTGGAGCGCGCAAGCGCTCTGGCCTGTTGTAATCTACCTGTAGGCTTTTAACCATGCCCCCCCATTCATGGACTTGCCTTTCAAAAATTCTTTGTTATCTTTGGTAAATGCTTTACATTTGTCTCTCCTTGGGGCAGTTTTGTTACCACCTTGGCCATCAACCCTGTTACATGGATAATTGCACGTTTGCCGATATGTTTGACTGTGAGCAAACTTCTTTTTCCTTTTGTGTCCCTCCCTTGCACTCATGGCGGCCGTGGTTGTTTGAATCGGCTGGCTTTTGTCAACTGTTCTACTTTTCATTTTCAATTTATGTGGCAGGAAAAGTCTAGTTAGGAATTTATAGCGCTAATAGCTCTAACTCGAGCAAACGCAAGACCCATTGCATTCCAAATGGTTGTTTTGGGTGTCAACAACCCCAACAACCTAGTGAACAAACATGCTTCGCTTCCAAGCCCTCTCCCTCAAGCCTTACCCTCTCCCCTCCCCTTAAACACACTCCACTCAAGCAAGCCCCCAAACAACTCCCCCCTTCCAGTAGAAGGGATTAGATACATCCCGAATATTACGACGTGTTGCGTTGTAACTTGCTTCCATCTGTCCTAGGCTCCCTGTCTCACCTACGAAACTTGAAGAATCTTCTCATCAGCTGGCAGGTAGTGAAATAAGAACCATAAGCAACCCCCTACAGTGTGAGATTGGAATAATATCAAACTTCACCTTTAATGGGTATTGTAGTGTTATTAATACAACTAGTTTCAAAGTGTTTGAGGGTTTACAAATTTGAACTAAGCAAAGATACTCCCATATTCAGTGCCTAAGGGCACTCTGCCGTCATTCAGTGAATGAGTAGTGCAGCCCACCACTGCTGTGGGATAGCAAAGTTATATCATTTGCATGTTGTTTGGCTTGTTAATTTAGGTTTCTTCCCATTTTTCTTTAGGTGGCTATTGCGGAATGATCTCTTTCATATGTGGTTGTAGACGCTTGTCAGAAGGCCCTAGGATTTCCTTTGATTCCTCCAAGGTTTGCACCTCATGTGATTTGGAGCCAGTCTGGAACCGCAGCGCAAATGGGAATCACCAATATTAGTGAATTTGCCGTCTATTCAATTCAGCTGTCACTTGGGCTAATGTGTGCCTCTTGTTCAAGGGGGCTTCAGAAACGTCTTGAAATAAATCAATATTCTGTTTCTGATGAGTAAGTTATAAAAATTTTCTGTTATCCGCATTATTTTGTCCTTTCACTGGAAAGAGCCCAGTTTTGCTATAATGTCTCTTGATCTGAGGCCCTGGTGATGATCTAGGTGCCTTTACTCTGTGTGCGCTAATGTTTGGTATATCAAAGGATGGGCTCTCTTTGAGAACAAAGCTTAAAAATCTGGGTTACGTTCTTAAAAAACTGATTGACTTCACCGCCTTCCTCATTCCCCTAAACATGTAAATGTTGTCGCACCTTGACGTACCCTCTAGGTAAGTTTATTTCTCCCACAGTAATTTAATTTCATCTTCTATTTTAGCTCCAGAATCCTACATTTTCTCTAACTCCTGGCGATGATGTTGTCTTCATTAGTGGCTGCTCGGTCTTCGAGGGCCTGGATCTCTTTTGTTTCTCCATAGATTCCTGTTGATAGATCAACTTTCCTGGTCTGCATCTGAGCAGTCACCATATTTGAAAATGTATCATGTAGGTCGCTTAAGCATGCTAGCAGGTACTATTTGGTAATGGAAGGTCCACCCTCTCTGTTCTTTGAGGCCATTGTCACTCTCACCTGAAATGTAGTCGAAAAGTCTGGCAAATTTGCTATTGTAAGTAGCATTGATGTAGGAGATGTTGATCCCCAGCACTCGCCAATCTTCTTTTGATGTTTTGTGGCCTTTAACTCATGAATAGTTTAAGAACGAACGGGGGGGGGCTTCACCGGTAAATTGCTGAAAAGCAAATGCGCAGGGGCTTACGCCACCAACCTTCTCCATATTAAACTTGCTAGCCCTTTATATTACTAGCAGGCAACATGAGTCGAACACTCACCGGAGCTAGGAGAGGTGCATTCATAATGGATCATACAGCTAAGACTTTGGCATGCACTTAGGAGTGGACCATCTCTCCTAAGGCAAAGATAACAAAGCCAGGTTGCATAGGTGTGGAGAACACAAGAGGGGTTAGACTCCACTTTACAACACTTAATGGCCTAATCCACAACAGTTTTTCTTTATGCACACCATAGTTCTGTTGTTTTTCCTCTCTGACTTGAATCTTTGCCAGCCTTCTAGATTGACGTTTCCAGTTTTTGTAGTTCTTTACCTCCCCACCAGCAAGAGCATTCACTGACAATTGCTCCCAGCAGGCCTATAATTTACTCAAGGGTCGGCCTCATTCATGATCCTCTAGGGCATGTGCAGGCTCAATATGGCCGCCTACATACTCGCAAATCTCTGAGAGAGCCTGCTCACAGTTTCAGCCTTCATGTTGCTCCTGGGACTCATCAGCTGCTGCTCGTGCTTCACTGTAGTGCCAAAATACAGGTATGCATCTCTTCTGCCAGCATACCTAGAGGCTTCAATGCGGAAGCCCAGGCCCTGAGCTCATCTGTTGGGCGCCCAGCATATTTGTTTAGGTAAATCTTTGTATTGCTATTTCAGCAGGAAAGTAAACCCGGAAAACAGACCCCAAATGGTGGTGTCTACAAGAGCATCCCCTACCCAACTCCCTCAGAGCCCTCCCCAAACTCCTGTTTTGCCATATTCACATATATTGTCCACTCATGGCTTGCCCCATCCGAGCACCTTAATTTCAGGTCAGTTGTGATACACAGGTTATCACATTACATGAATAATTGCAAGGCTCTAGGCTTAGGTGGAGCAAAATGTTGATGATCCAGCCTATTTAAGTACTGTCTCAGCTGGAACCTTGTGACTGCAGATTTCTTTTTCTTATGGTTTAGATTGTGTGACAGGTTTTCAAGAGCTAAAATTCTCCATAAAATTCCAAACCTTATGCATGTAGAACTGTGTGCATTAGAAGATGAGACAAAAGGGCATTATTGATCTTCAGCAACCTCAGCACATAGCAAAAGAAAGAAAAGTCCCTGCCATCTGGGCGTAAAGTAAGGCAGACATCATAGAGTCCCTACTGTGCCATGAGACATCTCAATCCCTTAGAAAAGGTCCGTGTTGTGTGCCCTCCAGCATTACATCTAGTCCGGTCATGGTCCTGAGATAAAATTCCCCTTCTCCCACTGTAACCTCTTCCCCTCCATTAGCTTTCCTATAGTTGCCTTCAGGTATTGGTCAAAACAAGGTGATTTCTTTGACAATTGCGTTAGATGACTTTAATTCGAATTGGAGAGCATAACCTAGAGGTCCAAACCGAATTCTGAAAACCCCAAAACAATAAACATATACCCAACAGTGGAACCATGTCACTCAATGTTGTTCTGATACAGAAGTCTAGAGGAGTCCTCTAAAGGTCTCTTCCCACTCCACCTACACCCCCATCTTCTGATGTCTCCCTAGTTAACCAGGACCTGCCGTGTCCTTGAAGTCACTAGGTTTGACTCTGGGCTGCACCGCCTATTACCAAGGGGTCCTCAACCCCAGTGGATGGTTTGCTAGCTGATCTAAGGCTGCTTATTAAGTCTCTCCTTTCCTTCTCAGTGTCTGCCTAAGAAGGGTTCAGTTCTCGGAGCTTGTAGCAAACCCAGCTGCAGCATCCTGTGGGTGGATCATTTGCCGTGCTAGTTGGACAGTTCTTCAGCGCAATGGTCCAGTTTCTGTAGTACCTTAACTTTTGCCCAAGAGCATAGCAATCTCATTTTGCCTCCCTATGTGAACATGATCCCGGAAAGGGTGTTCCCAGCAGTATTTGATTTTCTGTTTCCATAAGTGGTCTGTCAGTGGCTTAATGCCTCAACTCGTCTGTAGATTTATTGTGGAAAAACCCTGAAAAATATGGGTTTTGGAGCTCTCAACATTGAGATCTCCCCCTTTCCGAGCTGCCACAACTATCTGTCCTTGAGAAAACAGCAATGAATTATTCTAATGACAGCAAGTGGGGGCTTGTTGGAATGCCCTGGTGAATCCATCTGGTACATCCTGTCGGGTCTGATAAATTAGAGTGTGTGGTGTCAGAACCCAGTAGGTCCCAAGAAAGAACAAAGTCATCCAGCCGATTATCAAGTGCGTACAAAGGCATCCCACGAATTCTTACATGGTTGCAGGGGGGCTTATTTTCTAACTCTTCTTATGCACTCTGGAGCTGAACGTTTTGATCCTGTAGTAGTATTATCTCCTACTTGATGCGTTCATGCTCCTCTTCCTGTTCATCTTTGTTCTTCATGGAGCAGATAAGCTCCCCTGAATGACTGATGTCTGGTTTTCTAAAGACATCTTGGGGACATTCAGAAAGCTGAACTAGGAATGCATTCTGCTTGTTGCTTGCAATTGGCTTTGTGGTTTGTAACTCTCAGTTCGATGGCATCTGTCGCTGTAGATACGCATGTTTTGCATAGCTCGCCATCTGGTGTTGGGCCGGAGTGTTACAAGTTGTTTTTCTTCGAAGAAGTCTTTCGAGTCACGGGACCGAGTGACTCCTCCTTTTGTCTCCATTGCGCATGGGCGTCGACTCCATCTTCGATTGTTTTTTTTCCGCCATCGGGTTCGGACGTGTTCCTGTCGCTCCGAGTTTCGGAACGGAAAGATAGCTAATTTCGGAAGATTTTCGTCGGTATTGTTGCGTTCGGGGTCGGCGTAGTTAGATTCAACACCGCGTCTAAGATCGAAGAGCTCCGGTGCCCTTCGGGGTAATTTTTTCGATCCCCCGTCGGGGCCTGGTCGGCCCGACCGCGTGCAGAAGAACGCCGATGGAACGGACCCCGTTCCGTTTCTGTCCCAAATGCCACAATAAATACCCCTATACAGACCAACACTTGGTCTGCAACCTGTGCCTGTCACCTGAGCACAGTGAAGACACCTGCGAGGCCTGTCGTGCGTTCCGGTCCCGAAAAACTCTCCGAGACCGTCGAGCCAGAAGACTTCAGATGGCGTCCGCGCCGACAGCCCACCGGGAGTTCGAGGAACAAGAAGAGGAGGGAACCTTTTCGATCCAAGAATCGGACTCCGAAGGATTCGACGATACACAAACCGTGAGTAGGACGTCGAAAACCACTCAGAAGAAGATTTACAAGGCCCAGGGGACGCCACTGCCACCAGGCCATGGCTCGACCCATAAATTCGGTGACCGACCGTCGGCACCGAAAAAGGCCCAAACAGTGCTGAGATCGTCCGACTCCAGTCGAGACACCGGCACGCAGCCTTCTCGGGACCGAGAAAGTGCTGGAGACAAGCATCGACACCGAGATACCGGTGTAGACACGGCTCGACGCCGAGACAGCGGCACCGAAGAAGATCGACGCCGAGAGGTTTCTGCCCCGAAAAAGAAAAAAGTCACCTCGGAGCCGAAAAAAGATGCAGACAGGGTTTCGGTGCCAAAACAAACTGCAACCGACCCAGTTTCAGGCTCTTATACAGAAGAGCACTCGCTAACCTCCCAAATGCAAAAGCATAGGTTTGAGGAAGAACTACACTCAACGGATGTAGACCATACGCAAAAGCGTATTTTCATACAGCAGGGGACAGGAAAAATAAGCACCCTTCCCCCTATCAGAAGAAAGAGAAGATTGGAGTTCCAAACTGAACAAACACCACAAACAAAAGTGGTGAAAAAAGTTACCCCACCACCCTCTCCTCCACCTGTGATTAACGTCTCACCAGCACAAACTCCATCACATTCCCCAGCTCACACCACCATGAGCCAGGGTGACCAAGATCAAGACGCATGGGACTTATACGACGCCCCAGTGTCAGATAACAGTCCGGAGGCATACCCTACGAAGCCATCTCCACCAGAGGACAGCACTTCGTATTCTCAAGTGGTGGCTAGAGCAGCACAATTTCACAATGTAAGCCTCCACTCAGAACAGGTCGAGGATGACTTTTTATTCAACACACTCTCCTCTACCCACAGCTCCTACCAAAGCCTGCCTATGCTCCCTGGTATGCTCCGGCACGCAAAAGAAATCTTTAAGGAGCCGGTCAAAAGTTTGGCAATCACACCAAGAGTGGAAAAAAAGTATAAGGCGCCTCCTACAGACCCGGCTTTCATCACTACACAGCTGCCACCAGACTCTGTCGTTGTAGGAGCAGCTAGGAAAAGGGCCAACTCCCACACATCTGGAGATGCACCACCCCCAGATAAAGAAAGCCTCAAGTTCGATGCAGCTGGTAAAAGAGTCGCAGCACAAGCTGCAAACCAGTGGCGCATTGCTAACTCCCAGGCACTACTTGCGCGCTATGACAGAGCCCATTGGGATGAGATGCAACATCTCATTGACCATCTGCCCAAGGACCTACAAAATAGGGCAAAACAAGTGGTTGAGGAGGGACAGACCATTTCCAACAACCAAATCCGCTCCTCCATGGACGCTGCAGATACAGCTGCACGGACAATTAATACATCTGTAACTATCAGAAGGCATGCATGGCTCCGAACGTCTGGATTTAAACCAGAGATTCAGCAAGCAGTTCTCAATATGCCTTTTAACGAAAAAGAACTGTTCGGTCCAGAAGTGGACACAGCGATTGAGAAACTCAAAAAAGACACGGACACTGCTAAAGCCATGGGCAGAGGGAATTACAGCACATTCCGTAAAACACCCTTTAGAGGGGGGTTTCGGGGTCAGAGCACACAAGCCAGCACCTCACAGGCAACACCGTCCAGTTACCAGGGACAGTACAGAGGAGGTTTTCGGGGACAATATAGAGGAGGGCAATTCCCTAGGAATAGAGGAAAATTTCAAAGCCCCAAAACCCCTACTACTAAGCAGTGACTCACATGTCACTCACCCCCTCCACACAACACCAGTGGGGGGAAGAATAAGTCATTATTACAAAGCATGGGAGGAAATCACTACAGACACTTGGGTTCTAGCAATTATCCAACATGGTTATTGCATAGAATTTCTACAATTCCCTCCAAACATACCACCAAAAGCACAAAATTTGACAAAACATCATTCCAATCTCCTGGAGATAGAAGTGCAGGCACTATTGCAAAAGAATGCAATCGAATTAGTGCCAAACACACAAATAAACACAGGAGTTTACTCACTGTACTTTCTGATACCAAAGAAGGACAAAACGCTGAGACCAATCCTAGACCTCAGAATAGTGAACACATTCATCAAATCAGACCACTTTCACATGGTCACACTACAAGAAGTATTACCATTGCTAAAACTACACGACTACATGTCAACTTTAGACCTCAAGGACGCGTATTTCCATATACCAATACACCCATCGCACAGGAAATACCTAAGGTTTGTATTCAAAGGAATACATTACCAATTCAAGGTACTGCCTTTCGGATTAACAACCGCACCAAGAGTCTTTACCAAATGTCTAGCGGTAGTCGCTGCACACATCAGAAGGCAGCAAATACATGTGTTCCCATATCTAGCCGACTGGCTAATCAAGGCCCATTTGTTAATAGAGCGCTCAAATCACACAAATCAGATCATACAAACCCTCTTCAAACTAGGGTTCACCGTCAACTTTACGAAATCCAACATTCTGCCGTGCAACGTACAACAATACCTAGGAGCCATAATAGACACAACAAAAGGAGTAGCCACTCCAAGTCCCCAAAGAATTCAAAATTTCAACACCATCATACAACGCATGTATCCAACACAAAAGATACAAGCAAAGATGATATTACAACTCCTAGGCATGATGTCTTCATGCATAGCCATTGTCCCAAACGCAAGACTGCACATGAGGCCCTTACAACAGTGCCTAGCATCACAGTGGTCTCAAGCACAGGGTCATCTTCTAGATCTGGTGTTAATAGACCGCCAAACTTACCTCTCGCTTCTGTGGTGGAACAACATAAATTTAAACAAAGGGCGGCCTTTCCAAGACCCAGTGCCACAATACGTAATAACAACAGATGCTTCCATGACAGGGTGGGGAGCACACCTCGATCAACACAGCATACAAGGACAATGGAACGTACATCAAACAAAACTGCATATAAATCACCTAGAACTTCTAGCAGTTTTTCAAGCACTAAAAGCTTTCCAACCAATAATAGTTCACAAATACATTCTCGTCAAGACAGACAACATGACAACAATGTATTATCTAAACAAGCAAGGGGGGACACACTCCACGCAGTTAAGCCTGCTACCACAAAAAATTTGGCGTTGGGCAATTCACAACCAAATTCGCCTAATAGCAAAATTTATACCAGGGATCCAAAATCAACTCGCAGACAACCTCTCTCGAGATCACCAACAGGTCCACGAATGGGAAATTCACCCCCAAATTCTGAACACCTATTTTCAAACTCTGGGGAACACCTCAAATAGACTTGTTTGCGACGAAGGAGAATGCAAAATGCCAAAACTTCGCATCCAGATACCCACACAAACAGTCCCAAGGCAATGCCCTATGGATGAACTGGTCAGGGATATTTGCTTACGCTTTTCCTCCTCTCCCTCTCCTTCCTTACCTGGTAAACAAACTCAGTCAAAACAAACTCAAACTCATATTAATAGCACCAACTTGGGCAAGGCAACCCTGGTACACAACGCTGCTAGACCTATCAGTAGTACCCTACATCAAATTGCCCAACAGGCCAGATCTGTTGACACAACACAACCAAAAGATCAGACACCCAGATCCAGCATCGCTGAATCTAGCAATCTGGCTCCTGAGATCCTAGAATTCGGGCACTTACAACTTACCCAAGAATGTATGGAAGTCATAAAGCAAGCCAGAAGGCCATCCACCAGGCACTGCTATGCAAGTAAATGGAAGAGGTTTGTTTGCTACTGCCATATTAATCAAATACAACCATTACACACAACTCCAGAACATGTAGTGGGTTACTTGCTTCACTTACAAAAATCTAACCTGGCTTTCTCTTCCATTAAAATACACCTTGCAGCAATATCTGCATACCTGCAGACTACCTATTCAACTTCCCTATATAAGATACCAGTCATTAAAGCATTCATGGAGGGCCTTAGGAGAATTATACCACCAAGAACACCACCTGTTCCTTCATGGAACCTAAATGTTGTCCTAACTAGACTTATGGGTCCACCTTTTGAACCCATGCACTCCTGCGAAATACAGTTCCTAACCTGGAAGGTTGCATTTCTCATCGCCATTACTTCCCTAAGAAGAGTAAGCGAGATTCAGGCGTTTACAATACAAGAACCTTTTATACAACTACACAAGAATAAGGTCGTCCTAAGGACTAATCCTAAATTTTTGCCAAAGGTTATTTCACCGTTCCATCTAAATCAAACAGTGGAACTTCCAGTGTTCTTTCCACAGCCAGATACCGTAGCTGAAAG
Organism: Pleurodeles waltl; assembly: GCF_031143425.1. NCBI lineage: Eukaryota > Metazoa > Chordata > Amphibia > Caudata > Salamandridae > Pleurodeles > Pleurodeles waltl. Next base: position 776,633,293 of record NC_090438.1, on the reverse strand, counting down.
GGCACTACATACATTAGATGTCAAAAGAACATTAATGTATTACATTGACAGAACAAAGAACATCAGAAAGACTAAACAACTATTTATTGCATTTCAAAAACCTCATGCAGGAAACCCAATATCAAAACAAGGTATAGCCAGATGGATAGTTAAATGCATCCAAATCTGCTACCTTAAAGCTAAACGACAGCTGCCCATTACACCAAGGGCACACTCAACCAGAAAGAAGGGTGCTACCATGGCCTTTCTAGGAAACATCCCAACGCAAGAAATATGTAAGGCAGCCACATGGTCTACGCCTCACACATTCACCAAGCACTACTGTGTAGATGTGTTATCCGCACAACAAGCCACAGTAGGTCAAGCCGTATTAAGAACATTATTTCAAACTACTTCCACTCCTACAGGCTGAGCCACCGCTTTTGGGGAGATAACTGCTTACTAGTCTATGCAAAACATGCGTATCTACAGCGACAGATGCCATCGAACTGAAAATGTCACTTACCCAGTGTACATCTGTTCGTGGCATCAGTCGCTGTAGATTCGCATGTGCCCACCCGCCTCCCCGGGAGCCTGTAGCAGTTTGGAAGTTACCTTCAACTATTTGTATATGTATCATCTCAACCTTAAATAGGTACATACTTAGTCACTCCATTGCATGGGCACTATTACTACAATTCAACTCCTACCTCACCCTCTGCGGGGAAGAACAATCGAAGATGGAGTCGACGCCCATACGCAATGGAGACAAAAGGAGGAGTCACTCGGTCCCGTGACTCGAAAGACTTCTTCGAAGAAAAACAACTTGTAACACTCCGGCCCAACACCAGATGGCGAGCTATGCAAAACATGCGAATCTACAGCGACTGATGCCACGAACAGATGTACACTGGGTAAGTGACATTTTCATTGTCTTGCTTTCCATTTGCTGGCTGTAGGAAGCTGGCTCTGTATATACTATATCAAAGTGAGATATAGTGTGCACAGAGTCCAGGTGTTCCCCAGAGGCTTAACAGAGGCTAAAATAGATAATACTAATGCTCTCTTTTGTGGTAGTGTGGTCGAGCAGTTAGGCTTAACAGAGGGTAGTGCAAAGCATTTGTTGTACACACACGGGCAATAGAAATACCACTCACTCAATGACTTAACTCAAGACCAATGGTTTTTATATTGAAAAAATATATTTTCTTAGTTTATTTTTAGAACCACAAGATTCAAGTTGCAGATAAGTACCTTAAAAGTTTCGTATTTCAAACAGGTATCTACAGTATTTTGTTTGAAATAGGCAAGTAATACAGTTTTTGAATTATTGGCAATAAGCTATTTTAAAAATGAACACTGCACTTTTCAGAAGCAGTTCCTGGGGGATGAAATGTTATATTGTTTTGCAGGTAAATACAACACTTACAGTCTCAGTCTCTGGGTTTTAGGAAGTCCACCGGTTGGGGTTCAAGTTAACCCCAAACACCCACCACCAGCAACACAGGGCCGGCCAAGTGCAGAGGTCAATGTTGAGCAAATTCAACGTGGACTCCTGTGGAGACAGGGGGGACTCGAAATCAGGCCTGCCTGCAGGTAAGTACCTGCGACTCGAAGGGCAGACAAGGGGGGATTAGAAGAGCACTGGAGGGGCAACAGGTAGGCACCAAACACACACCCTCGGCGGCTGGGTGCAGGGTGCAAACAGGATGTCTGGTTTCCAATGCTGTTCTATGAGGAGACTGCAGGGGTCACTCAGAGGCTGCAGGTGATGTCCAGGGGGTGTCTCGGGCACACCACCAGTCGGACAGGGAGGAGGACCGCCTGCTGAAAGTTGAGGCACCGGGATCGGTTTCTCCAAGGCCTGGGGGCTGCGGGTGCAGTGTGTTTTTAGGCGTCAGATATCTTCGTCTGGAGTTGCGCTGTCAGTGGGGACCTCGGAATTCCCTCTGCAGGTGTCATCATGGAGGGGTGGAGAGGTCAACCCAGGCAGGGCACTTGCTAGCAATCGCCTGGGGACCCTCTCTTGCTGGATGGACCACCTGGGAACGGGCCATGGGCGTTGGGTGCACAGGTGTCAAGACTCACGCATCCGGAGTGAGGTGGGAGTCCTTGGTCGTAGATTTTCTTGGACAGAGCTGCTGTCCACTGGAGTCCTTTTGGGTGCAGGGCAGTCCTCTGGAGTTGGCAAAGGTCACTGGGCCCGCTGGACGCGTCGCTGGTCTTTTTGCAGGTTCTTTGAAGCAGAAGACAGTCCAGTAGGTCTGGGGCCAAAGCAGTTGTTGTCTTCCTTCTTCTCTGCTGGGGGTTCAGCTTAGCAGTCCTTCTTCTTCTTGTAGGTCGCCAGGAATCTGGTGAGCAGGGTTCAGGGATGCCCTTAAATCCTAGATTTAGGTGGTGTTTTAGGAGTCAGAGGGCAGTAGCCAGTGGCTACTATCCCTGAGGGTGACTACACCCTCCTTGTGTCCACTCCCTTTGGGGAGGGGAACACATTCCTATCCCCTGTTTGTCCTTGTCCTCCAAACCAAGATGGAGGATTCTGCAGGGAGGGAGTCACTTCAGTTCTGGATGCCTTAGAGGTGGTCCCAGCTGAGGTGGTCACTCCTCCTTGTTTTTCCTAAGTTTCCCGCTGGACTTGCCGCCAAAAGTAGGGCTTTGTCCAGGGGGCGGGCATCTCCACTAGCTGGAGTGCCCTGGGTCACTGTAACATGAGGCCTGAGCCTTTGAGGCTCACTGCCAGGTGTTACAGTTCCTGCACGGGGGAGGTGTGAAGCACCTCCACCTAGAGCAGGCTTTGTTTCTGGCCTCAGAGGACACAAAGGCCCTCACCCCATAAGGTCAGAAACTTGTCGGCTAGTTGCAGGCTGGCACAGACCAGTCAGTCCTACACTAGAGGATTGGGTAAAATACAGCGGGCATCTCTAAGATGCCCTCTGTGTGCACTTTTTGAAAAATCCAGCACTGGCATCAGTGGGGGTTTATTGTCCTGAGAAGTTTGATACCAAACTTCCAAGTATTCAGTGAAGCCATTATGGAACTGTGGAGTTCGTACTCACAAACTCCCAGACCATATACTTAATATGGCCACACTGCACTTACAAAGACTAAGAATGGAATTAGACACTGTAGGGGCATATTGCTCATGCAGCTATGCCCTCACCTGTGGCATAGTTCACCCTGCCTTAGGGCTGTAAGGCATGCTAGAGGGGTGGCTTACCTATGCCACAGGCAGTGTTTTGAGGGCAAGGCACCCTAAGGGGGGTGCCATGTCGACTTTGCCTTTTTCTCCCCACCAACACACACAATCTGCAATGGCAGTGTGCATGTGTTAGGTAAGGGGTCCCTTAGGGTGGCACAACACATGCTGCAGCCCCTAGGTACCCTCCTTGGTCACAGGGACCTTGGTCCCACTGGTACATTTTACAAGGGACGTATCTATGTGCCAGTTGTGGAAACAATGATACATTGTTAGGGATAAAACACTGGTGCTGGGGCCTGGTTAGCAGGATCCCAGCACACTCTCAGTCAAGTCAGCATCAGTATCAGGCAAAAACTGGGGGGTAACTGCAACAAGTGCCAATTTCCTACACTGGCTTTATTTGTTTTAGGCTGTTGAGCTTGAGTTTGTACATTCCCTTGCCCAAACCTTATTTACAGTGTCATAGTTGATGCAATTTCCACACATTTTCTGTGCACTGTATACTTTTATGAATAAAACTGTATGTATGTGCAAATGCAGCGGTCATTTCAAATGAAAATGTGTAGTCTGTAACAGCAGTGTGCTACCACATCATGAATACTCCACCCTACGCCACTCCTCTTCACTCTGCACCACTCCACACCACTGCATTCTTCTCTTCACCACTCCACGTCACTGCAGTCTGTACCACTTCACTCTGTGCCCCACTGCACTATATGCCACTTCACGCTACACCTCTCTACTCTTACCTGTATCACCCTACTCTATGCCAATGCACTCTTTGCCATCTAACTCTACAGCACTGCACTCTTCGCCACTGCAGTCTAGGCCCAAACTACTCTACTCTGCCCAACTCCTCTCTACGCCACTCTGCAACACTGCACTCTACGCCAGTATACTCTACAGCAATGCACTTTACTCTGTAACACTCAACTCTATGCCCATGCACTCTACGCCAATCCACTGTACACCAGTCTAATCTGCTCTGCACCACTGCACTCTATGCCCCTGCACTCTGTGCCACTTTACTATAAGCCATTACACTCAATACCACTCTACACAACTGCACTCTACCCTGCACCACTCTCCTCTACGTCACTTCACTCTACTCTATGTCACTGCACTGTAGGCCACTCTACTCCACCACTCTATGCCACTGCACTCTTCGCCACTCTACCCTTAATCACTGCACTCTATGCCAATGCACTCTAGACAACTGCACTATGCCACGGCCCTCTACTCTGCATCACTGTACTCTACTCCTCTCTATGCCACTCTGCTCCACTGCATTCTGATCCTCTACTCTGCAACACTGCACTCTCCACCACTCTACTCTGCACTACGGCCCTCCATGCCACTGCACTCTATGCAACCTCTACTCTGCCCCACTCTATGTGCCACTCTAATCTGCACCACTCCACGCCACTCTGTTCTTCGCCACTGCACTCTAATATGCAACACTCTATACTATGCCACTGCATTCTACGACATTGCATTGTATGCCACAGAATTCAGTGCAACTTCACTCAATGCCACTACACTCTGCAACATTCTACGCCAATGCACTCTGCACTAGTAAACTCTGCTTTATGGCACTCCAGTATTTGCCACTCTACGCGACTCAACACTATGCTATCCCAATACATAACACTCTCTGCCACTCCACTCAACTCCACTCTTCGTCATTCCATTCTATGACGCTTCATGCCACTCTCCTCTTTGTCACTAACTTTTAGCCATGCTGAACAGCAGCCACGCTGGTGTACAACATGGCTAAAACATATAGGCAAAGCCAATAGCTCTTGCACAGGCAAGAACTATTGGCTTTGACATTGCTTGTTTTATGTCGGATTTCTGCAAGTAGGTTCCAAGTACTGACACATAGCGAGTGCCTCTTCTGGCTGAATCATTCATTTTGTTTGTGTTGGTTCGAGAAGGACTCTGCTTGGCTTTCTGGTTCCTTTTGTTATCTACCTGGGGGTCCGTCGTTCATATAGCCGTAAGGCAATTCTCTTTCTTTCCCCTGAGATGGTTCATTGCAGCTGTTGGGGCTAGTGGTTAGGCTCCGCCTTGCAGAGGAGTGGGATGCGTTCAGCATGGGGCCCTCGCAGTCTAAGTCACCAGGGCAGGGCAGCATATAATCTGCCCAGGGGTGCACTCAAAGGGCTCGATTTTAGGAGGGACCAGGGAACCCAAATCATCAAGGGTCTCCCATTTCCTCCCACAGCATTCTGCAGATCAGAGCTTGTAACCCAGTCAGGATGCAGGTGGAGGGCAGCTTCACGGAGTTGTGACGGTCTCTGCTCAGTTTTGGTGGTTTACCTGTGCTGCTTCCTCTGATGGAGATCTGCATAGTTCAGTTTCCTTTGGCAAGTGGCTAGCGCCCAACAGTAGGGCTCTATTAAGTAATTTAAAGTCACATTTGGAGGAGAAACATAAGGCAAATCCACAGTCTAGGTGCCATGCACCCCCTTGAACTATATGATGGATAGTGTGGGGGTGCCAAGGGATTCTGCTTAAGTTGTGCCATTATACAGCGTCACCGTTCCCCACACTCTCCTCAGTGCTCGAGTGTAATGGATCCCCCTTTCCATGCTATAGCTGATTGTTAAGTTAATATAACTTGATAAAGCACAACAAATCATAACCAAAAGTATATCTTGGCACTCAGCCAGCATGCAACAAAAATCACACAACTAGAACAGCTACATTCTCAGCATTTTCTTGAATTTAGTGAGATCTGCGCATCTTAGGGGTGGAAAGGCAAACTCTCCTCCCCTGCACGTTGCATACTCTATAGTTTAATCTGGACTATCCCCCCCACACCTCCCGGGTCAATGGCCAAGTGAGTTTAAAGCCCTCTCCTTAGGGATGCAATCTTTGGGTCAACGAACCTGAACAGTCTTTTTCAGGCTCCACAATTCCATATATGGACCGCTCCCACGCAGACAGGGCTGGAGCTGCGTTCTTGTATTCCTTGCTGTAGGATCTGGGGGTGCTAGTGTTTCCCCATTCTCCTCCAAGGCTACAAGGGTCTGAATTTGGATCAGCGGAAGGCCGCAGCATCAGGGAATATTAAGTTGCTCTGGGCCTTGCAGCCATGCCGCAAAACAGCAAATCCCAACCTCTGTCTATGACGCCATCTTGGCTCCTCCCAGTTCAACAACATATATTCTTAGGTCGAGCCTAGGCAGCGCATGTGCTCTTTTTCTGAGACATGGGAAAGTACCCTCTTTTTGGCATGGTTACACCCACTTTTTGCCTGTTGTTAGTATGTTTTGACTGTGTTCACTGGGATCCTGCTAATCAGGATCCCAGTGACTGTGCTGTCTCCCTTTAACCATGGTTGCTTGGACCACAAACACCCAACATTTGGCATACTGGTGCCCCTTTATAATTCCCTAGTATGTGGTACCCAGGGCATTGGGGCACCAGAGGTTCCCCATGGGCTGCAGCATGTATTATGCCACCCATAGGAGCCCATGTAAAATGTGTCTGCAGGCCTGCAATTGCAGCATGAGTGGAAAGGTGCATGCACCTGTTTCACTTCAGGTCACTACACCAGCTCACTATAAGTCACCCCTATGGTAGGCCCTCCTACCCCAGAGGACAGAGTGCAGGTACTTGTGTGTGAGAATGCCCCTGCATGAACAGAGGTGCCCCCACGAACTCCAGCTCCATTTTCCTGGACTTCGGAAGTGCGAGGACGCCATTTTACGCGTGTACTTGACATAGGTCACTACCTGTGTCCAGCTACATAATGGTAACTCCAAACCTGGACATGTTTGGTATCAAACATGTCGAAATCATACCCCAATACTGTTGCCAGTATTGTTTGTATGACCCTCAGCATTGCTCCTACCAGCTTTCTGGGTTTTTCAGTGCAGCCCACGCTGCTGCCACCCCTCAGACACGTTATTGCTCTCCCGTTGCTTGACCAGCTCAAGCCCATGATAGCAGAACAGAGGATTTCTTTTTTTGGGGGGGGGGGGGAGGGTTTACGCCCTCTCCCTTTGAAAATATGTATTACATGCCTTGGGAGGAGTAGCCTCCCCAAGCCACTGGTATGCTTTGAAGGGCACATTTGGTGCCCTCCTTTAATAAACCAGACACGAAACTGGACAATGGAAAGGGGAGTAACCACTTTCCTGTCCATCACCATTCCAAGGGTGGTGCCCAGAGCTCCTCCAGATGGCCCCTTGATTCTGTCATCTTGAATCCAAGATGGGCAAAGGCCTCTGGGAGCATCTGAGTGGCCAAGTCAGGCAGGTGACGTCGGAGACCCCTCCTGATGGGTGGTCACCTGGCTAGGTGACCAATCTCCCTTCCAGGGCTATTTAGGGTCCCACTCTCTTGGGTGGGTCCTCTGATTCGACATGCATGACTCCAGCAGGACTCCTCTTCAACTTTTACTTTGACTTTGGGCCACTGGAACCGCAACTGGACTCCACAGGAACCTACAATCTGGAGCTACAGTGACGACTTTGCTCTGCAACATTTTTTCTTCAGCTCCTTCCAGCAACTGCAACAGTTCTCCAGCTGTGCATTCTCTGAGGGTGGCAGGTCTTCAGTCTTCACAAGAAGCAAGAAGGAATCTCCCTTGGAGTGAAGCAGTCACTTCCCTGCATCCATAGGCACCAACTGCAACGACGACCGGCTGTGTGGATCTCCTCTCATCCTGAGCTGCGTGGATCTTGCATCACGGATCGTGGTTTGGAGTGTCCCCCTTGGTCCTTTCTGCCAGCTGTCCAACTTTGGTGATGGTAAGCCCTTGCTTTCCCATGCAGGACAGTACCCCTATGCACTGTGTCTCTTGCATCTACCAAGGCGTGTTGGCATCTACCCCCAAGGGATCTTCAGGCTCGGTCTAGCCCCAGCCCCCAGCACTCTTCCCTGCGACGCACAGTCATCTGTGTGCTTCTCCTGGGACCTCTCCTCAGGTGTGCTGCGTGGGCCTCTCTGCGACTCCTGGGCTCCTTGCCTGCGGGTGTTCTGTGGGGCTGCCTCTTCTTCTTCGGACTCTCTGCACTGCTGAAGGTCCCTTGGGACTCCCCTGTGGCTTGAGTCCCCCTTGGACCTTGCTGGTGCCCGGCAGCTCCACTTTCGCACCAACCATGACATTTCCCTTTGCCAAGGCTTGTTGGCGGTTTTTCCACACCACAGTCTGACTGCAATCCTTCATCTGGCGTGGGACGTCAAATGCATCACCCAGAACTCTTCACCTGCTCATTGCTGCATTGCTGACCATCTTCGTCTCGCTGTCGACCAACTCCTGCATCCAAAGATGGGTGGGTAGTGGCTCCTGCAACAAAAGGACACTTCATCGTGAACTCGACTTGGTCCTCTTCTTTTCCAGGTCTTCCTCTTCCAGGATCCACCTTTGGTTTCTTGCAATCTTGTCTGGGTCTTGCAATATCCTTTTCTGAAGTCTTTTGGGTTGGTTTGGGTAGAACCAGTAACTTACCTCTTCTCTCCTGGTCGCTCGGGGGCACTCTGGTACTTACCTTGTGGGTTTCCTAGTTCCTCCAGCTTCCCTCTACCGATTCCACTTCCTTGGGTGAGGTCCCAGCTTTCACATTCCACTTAGTATATGGTTTGGTCCCCCCTAGGCTGTCAGTATTGCCTATTGTTTTCACTGTTTTCTGTTATCTCTTTTTTTCTGCCAATTCCTGATTGCTATTGTATATATAATAGTGTGTTTTCTTACCTCCTATTGGAGTATTACCTATCCAGTAATTTAGTATTTGTGTCACTAAAATAAAGTACTTTTATTTTTGTAACACTGTGTGGTTCTTTCATGCGTGTGAGTGCTGTGTGACAATAAGTGGTATTGCATGAGCTTTGCATTTCTCCTAGATAAGCCTTGGCTGCTCATCCACATCTACCTCTAGAGAACCTGGCTTCCTAGACACTGACTACACTTCACTAATAAGGGGTACCTGGACCTGGTATAAGGTGATAATGCCATAGGTACTCACCACACACCAGGCCAGCTTCCTAGATTAATCAGTCTTTGGGCTTAAATCCCGCCCATGGCTTTTGATTGGTAACTTGGATTGTCGTTTAAAAAGTCTTCCTTTCTAGTGGCTAATCTTTTTTTTTAGTCCTGCCTTTTGCTACTTGTTAAAGCCCATAGAGCAGTGTCTTTAAGTGTTTGTTTCTTGGAACTTTTTTTTTTTTTTTTCTCTTGTTTCCTGCTGAAGGGCTGTTTGTTTGCATCGTCTTGCGCACAGCTGATGGCTTTCGTGTGTTTACTTTTTTCAGGGCATGTCGATTCACGGCTGCTGCGTTATTTTTTTGTTTGCATCAACAGTGCGTTTATTTCTGTGGTACAAACATGGAGTTAGTTTATATACTTTCCTAGAAGAGGTATCTGCGTCTTGTGTTTTTTATTGGATTTACTGTGTGTTTCGTGTTTTTCAAAGACCCCACCCCCCTTGAATTTTTTTTTTTTAACATTTGCGTTGCATCGTCTCCCTACACGCAGCGGCCATCTCTGTCGGAAACGTTTCCTCTATGTGGTACAGTCATGGAGTTAGTTTGTAACCAGCGCCCATCGCTGCTCCCATTTCTCCGCTTAATCTACCGGTGCGGGGCCGTCCCAACACCACCACCTCCCACCCATCACTACTTGTGTTTGCTTGTTTAAGTAGCTCTCACTCACGACCAGATAGCCATGACTTACCGAGTTTGAACCGTCAAACGTGCTTGTCTTGCACCTTGACATCTTTCTAGTATTTGCATCACTTTTGTAACGAAAAGGCTATGAACAAATATGAGGTGGACAAGCAGAGCTACTAGAGTTAGTTAAACCGCCGTGCACTAGCTTTGAGGTGGTTTCGCCGCATCTTTGTGCAAGATGCACGTGGAGCTTGGAACAATGGTGCGCGTGTTCCTATGTGTGCCTATAGTCCCTACAGTTTCTACATAACCGCACCTCTAGTTTGTGGTGTCATGGCTACCTTAACCCACGAGATGCTTTGGCAACTCTGTAACATGTCTTAGTGTATTTCACCCAATCCATATATTTAACGTTGCAGTCGGTGATTTGTATTCCTTCTAACACATGTACTACAAGTACCAGAATGCAAAGAAAATATATGGAGAGAAGCTAGCCAAGTTTGCCATGACATTGGAAACTGTGAGAGCGCCGACAGTGAAAGCACAGACAACAAACCAGCACAGCGGCTCTTAAGCACGTGGTGCGACTTCTGGGAAATTGAGGTTCCATGAACATCATGTAGCCAACCATAAGGATATGTAAAAGGAGGAGTCATTCTTCCACGTGAAACCAGTCTACAATCGGCGTTTATAACCTAGTAAATTAAAGAACTATAAGTATGCACCATATACCATTACCGACGAGTAGGGTTTACTTATATTAGTTTAATTATTGTAAACATAATTTTAGAATATTTCAGTAACTTAAAACATAGCGAGGCTGATGATTTGCATACAGACTTGCCATATAATATAGAGCGTTTTTTACACTTTCCAAATGGCTGTGTAAATTTGACTTACAAAGGGAACATGCAGTTTGATGTCATGTTGGTTTACTTTCAGTTCCATTTCTGTGAAACTTGAGGTTGTGTGATGTTAATTCCTCATGATCAGCGCCACAACGCAATGTTATGAGGTAAAACTAGGGGTGGCTGACAGCAGCAGGGTTTCTGCGCTGAAAATGGGTTGATAGCGATTTGGGAACTTAATTTCACTTACTAGGTTTGCTTACACTTGAACGTTCGGTTTTTCACATGTGCACCCCAATGCAATATAAATCATGGGCCATAGCTGCCAAGTTTTGAGCTTGCTTGTGTGTGACATTTACATGTTGTTATGGTGCTTAGGTTTGACGTTTTAATTCCTGTTCAAAACTGTAATGTCCATAAGTGTTTCCTGAGGCAAGCATGTCTTCCTTGATACAACTGCGTGAGCCGGTGTGTAGTAATTGGGCGTGCAGCTTCAGGGCCGCTGCTTTATTTATTTATTTGCATCTGCAGCGCATTCATTTCTGTGGCACAAACATGGTCCACTGGGGCTGCTGTGATGATAAGATCATCAGCTTTGGAGGCCTGCCACACTATCAGATCCGTGCAGCATTCAGCGCCAGAGAGCTAAAAGCAGTACAATTCACAGTCACTAGGTCAGGTCCGCATGCCGTCATTTGATGTCTTTTTATGGCTTGCCTTTTGTTTTCTTTACTAGTGTGAGGGAAGTCGCCGGGAGGGGCGAGGGTATGATGTAGATTAAATACTCATTCCACTTAAGGCGGTTTACCTGAACGCTTCATGTCAGCAGGGCACAACGTTCCACTTCCAAGTCACGTTTTGTCTTGTAAATCTGTTATAATGAAATATGTCAAATAAAAGCTAGTGTTCCCCGAATGCACCAATATATTACATGCAAGGCTTGGTTTAATTTAATGACAACAGCAGGGGCAGCAGTTTTTAAAGTCGGCTCACCCTCTCCACTAAGAAAACAAATGTCAATGGGTTTTAACCCACTAATGATTTAAATTAAGGTATTTTGTAAAATAAAATAAATCGCTGTTCATCATGGTGTGAAAGAACACAGAAGTCTTCTGGTATGTATACAAATAATTTTCTAGGGACGCTGTGGAGAACCGAAATTGATGTGAAATGCTTAGGTCACAACAAGTCATAGATTAGTTTGAGATACCTTAGGCACGAGATGCAACTTATACATGCAATCATTTCTGATTTGCACTTGGCCTTTATAGGAAGCTGGCTCTTTGTGTGATATATCAAAAGTAGACCTATGGGGCAGGGTCCCATACACGAAACACATGTTGGCTGTTTATGAATATATGTATAATCAAAGGATATTATTGTATATTGCACATGAATGATCCGACTATACGGAACCCCTTTTGAAGGGAATAAAAAAACATACTATACCACAGAGACGATTACAACATTATTCAACGACTGATTCTGATCTTTTCTCACTTTAATGTTTTATATTGTAATACTTGTGATATGAGTCCTGTAGTCTTAGCTGTATATTTGTACATTGTGTATTTTTATAATACATAATATCTTGCCTTTGGGTAGTAGGGCATTTGACGATCGAGCACCACTTCTATTAGACATATTCGTATTAGCGATTTGGACACTTCTAGGAGGTGCTGCTGTTCTAGCATTACTATCTTTTACCTATTTGAATGCATCTTTTTAGAAGGCAGGCAGTCCTCCCAGGCTCAGGGGCACAGAAGCTGCAGGACGAGACAACTTTGGTGCAATTTGGCCAGAGCAGCAGACAGGCAGGCAGGGCTGGGTCCAGGCCAGGTGATTGTTTCTTTGCTTTTGCGGCTCTTCAGTGTCCTTCCTCGTAGGTCAGCAGGAATCTGATTTCCTGGTGCCTGGGGCTCCCCTAAATACTGCATTTAGGAGTGTTTTGGGGGATAAGTGTAGTAGACAATGGGCTACTTACCCCTGGGATCACTACCCCGCTATATGACCACTTCCTGTGGGAAGTGAGCTTAACCCTGTCCCAGAATTCCTAAATCTGCCAACACGGCACATTTTTCAAAGTTGTGTCTACTTCAACCAGCGCACCTTAGGATGGGACTGACTAGAGGGGTGGACACACCTCCCTGAATGCTAAACTTCCTGCCTGGCAAGGTGCCAAATGGGCCTTGGGGGTGGGGGGCATCTCCCTTATGAGGGAGGCCAGATCTGTGTACAAAGGGTGGTGGGTTCATTTGAAGCCCCTTGCCTTGAAATGCAGAGTCTCAGGTCATCCTGTTGGGTGGGGTGTGTAAGCACTTCTCCCAGAGCAGGCTTGGTTTATGACCGCACCAAGAGCAAAGGCCCTCTCCCTTGGGGGGTCAGACTTGTATCTGGTGGTGGCAGACTGGTTAAACTGGTCAGTCCGCACACGGTTAGTTTGTAGGCTTTCAGGCAGGCACCTGTTAGGTGCCCTCTGAGTGCATGTATTAATAAATCTGTCACTGGCATCAGTAAGGGCTTATTAATACAAGATGTTTGATACTAAGCATCCCTAGTTTCAGTGAAGCCATTATGTAGCTGGGGAACTCGTAATGACCAGTGTCCAGCATATGTTCTTAAAATGGCTTCCCTTTTCACTCACTATGCCTAAGAATCGACAAAAAACATAGCAGGGCCATATCTGCTTCTGCAGATATGCCCTCACATGCAATATAATGCACCCTGCCTTAGGGCTGGAAGGTCTGCATATTGGTAACTTACATATATCGCATGCAGTGTTAGAGGACATGGCACACATGCTGTGTGCTATGTCGTGTTTTCACTTTTAACTGCACCAAGACACGCAGCCTGGAATGTCAGTCTGCATGTGCTAGGTGAGGGTTCCCTAAGGGTGGCACAATACATGCTACAGCCCTGGGGGACCCTCTTTGGCTCCCAGGCCCTAGGTACCAGGGGTACCATTTACCTATGACTTACAGGGGGGCACAGATGTTGCCAATTGGGGTACAATTGCACAGTTTTAGGTAAAGAGATCTGGCACTGGGGACCTGGTTAGCAGGAACCCAGTGCACTGTCAGTCGAAAATGTATCATGTATCAGGCAAAAGGTGGGGGTGACAATGTCAAAAAGGGGCACTTTCCTACAGCCTGGTGTCACACTGTAGTATTGCATAGAGAGGCATATGTATCTATAAAACATTGTATACTTGAGAACAGCTGACAGAGAAAAGGAATTACTTGTCAAATGTGGTTATGAAACTGGTTGTCCAATTTGAACCGTCATTTGTTTTTTCAAGACCTGCTCTGTCCTAAAGTTACCTGCCATAGTTAGTGACCTTCCATTTCAGGAGTTTCACAGTAGCTTCAGTGTTTTGGGAGCTTTTCATGTCTCAAAGCAGGTCATTTGTTATATTTATTTCTTTACATGGTTATTATTGCTTGGTTTTATCCATGATAGCATCACCCACAGGGTCTCTTATTGGCAATGAACTATCACTCGTATGGACACTGAATTCAACCAACTTCGCATCAGTGCATCACCACCTCAGCATCAGCACAGCACCATCTCAGCATCAGCACAGCACCACCTCCGCTTCAGTGCACCACTACCAGTGCAGCCCCACCTCAGCACCAGTGCAGCTGCAACTCAGCACCAATGCAGCACTACTTCAGCATCAGCGCAGCACCACCTCAGCATCAGCGCATCACTTCAGCACAGCACCAACTCAGCATCACTGAGCACCACCTGACCACCACAGCATTACTCAGCACCACACATCTTTCAGCACCAGCACAGCATCACTCAGCACCATTGCATCACCTCAGCACCACCTGAGTATCATTCAGCTTCACCTGAGCATAACCTCTGCACCAGCACACCACCACCTCAGCTCCACCTCAGTCTGCCCTCGGAATCTGGCATCTGTTGATTCTCCCCTAATGTCTGTCCGCTGCTCGTGTTATAATTCAGGTACTATTTCCCAACCTCCCGTTGTTTATGTCACCCCGTAAAAAAAAGCTATAACAAACCAGCATTAGAACAGGCAGGAAGAAGTTACAAGCATTGCAGGGGCAAAAAAAACAGAAGACATTTTTTATGTTAATTCTTTTTTAATAGGGTCGTTCAGTTGTACACAATGTCTTCTTGGTTATATAGAAGGTAACAAAAATGCATTTACCACTTTTTATTATAACTTTTCAGCATGCTGCATAGGAGCCACATTGCTCTACAACATAGTTTAAAGACATTGGCTAAGCCTATAGTTCTGGCTAAGCACACTCTTTCTGCTCTTCTGTCTCAAGTTCATTCACCACTTCTTAAACAAACTACCTATCCCTCTCTACCTTCTTTCTGTCTATTCTGTGCAGCTCTCACCCCTATGTATTCACCTTGCCGCATAATTACATTTACCAAATACAACCCATACCACATAATTCCATCCTACACAATTCCATAACTAACAATTCCAATACAACCCACAAAATTCCACTCCACACACATCCACTACACTTCAAACCAAAATACATAGATAAAAAACATTGTCATTTACAACTCCAATAGCTGTAACTGGTGCATAAAAAGTGGGGTTGAAGGACTAGTGCCTTGCTGCAGCACCAAACAAATTCCTCTGCTGTGTCTCTGCACTGGCATTTCACATACCTTCTGTCTCCAATGGCTAATGACTAGGAGGGATGTGAACTGCAGTGGAGAGGCATACTGTGTTATGTTTATGTAGTTTTGTGTGCACACGGGGAATTAGAATGCGTGCATGCACGCTTTAGAATTAGAATGTCGGGTGGAAGCTGTTGGTTGGGAGGAGACGGAGCTGAATGCTGTTGGGCTGTTTTGATGTATCCTAATAATCTAACTTAAAAGGAGATTCAGAACTTCATTTACAGCAAACTTGGCGACGATTTGTACAAGCAGCAGCCCTGACACTGGAATCCAGCTATATGAATACATCGTATCTCGAGGGAAGAACTTCTACATGACCATGCGGTACTGACGAACGCATCATAACGAATATTTTGTCTATTTCGTGAGTTTATGTATTTCTGATAAAAATCAAAGAAATATAATAACATTTCTACTTACTGTACTGTTCCTCCTCTCACGCACCTACTAAGGATTCCTTGAAATTACATTCGTCCTCCGTTTTGTACGTCGGGAACGTCAGCGTTCAACTATTTCAAAATCTAGTATGCTAACCGCGTTTGACTTTAATCATAAGCATACTTCCTAACGTTTTTAACGTGCCATCACGTCGTCCACCCATTTTCACTTTCAGAAGTGCATATTCAAGGATTTTTTTGTCGTTGCCGATATTGTTTTCACGATCCGATTTCACGTTCTGCAACAATTTTAAGTGTCTGAATTGCAGATTCAAGGAGTAAACCTATTTAAAAAAAAAAAAAGCAGAAGGCTGTCTTCAAAGACACAGTAATACTATTTTGTGAAATAAATCACTGCATGGCTTCCAATGGTTCCCTAAACTTACCTCCTCCACAACCATTTCAATATGTTGCAGGAGACAATTCTATTAAATGGCAAGAATGGAAAGAATATTGTTGGACTTTTTGCCTTACGCAGGGTCATCCCCAGTCTTTTTGCCTCCTTCCTCCTGGTTTTTCTGACCTCTCGCTGTTGGCTCTAGGACTCTGAGCACTTTATCACTGCTGACCAGTGCTAAAGTGCAGGTGCTCTCCCATCTAAAGTTGGTATGATTGGCTTATACCTAATTGGCATATTTAATTTACCTATAAGTCCCTTGTACAGTGGTATCTCTATACCCAGGGTCTGTAAATTAAATACTACTAGTGGGCCTGCAGCACTGCTTGCGCCACCCACTGAAGTAGACTTTCAAACCTGTCTCAGGCCTGCTAGCGCAGGGCCTGTGTGCGCAGTTTTCTGCCACAGGGACCTGGCATCTAAACTTACTTGCCAGGCCCAGAACTCCCCTTTTACTACATGTAAGTCACCCCTAAGGTACGCCCTAGCTAGACCTATGGGCAGGGTGCCATGTATGTAGAAAGGCAGGACATGTGCCAAGTTGCGTGGCCTGTCCTGGTAGTGACAAACAGCCTAACTGGTGTCTCACTGCTGTGAGTGCTGCCTTCTTATAGGATTGCATTAGAAATGCCCTGCCTTATGTGTAAGGGGTATGGTCTGATTTATGAGGGGTAGCGTAGGCATGTTTGGTATGGTTGTGATGGTGATAATAAATGCTGCTTACTGGTGTGGGTGTATTTTTTATTACTATCACAGAAATGCCACTTCTAGAAAGTGCGCATTTATCTGTGCTTATGACTCTGGTGTTTTGCAGCTTGACTCCAATCCACGTCTGGGCAGAGTGACAGTTGGGGCTTTGTGCATACTTTTCAGACAGCCTGTACACAGGGAGGGTGGAGGTGTCACAGAGGTGCATCTGCATACTGAATAGTCTTCCTGGGCTGAGAGAAGGGAGAGGCGGGACACACCTGCATTTGTAGAGACTGTGCCCTGGCCTCACACAATAGGGTCGTTAACCCCCCACTGATGTTTGGAGCCTGTGCTGAAAGGAGAGAGGGGGCACTCCCAGAACCAGTTGTAACTGGCTGGAACCTCCTCTCCCTACCATTGTAAAACACTGTAAGAACTGACTATAAGTACAGGGGAATTTTCCCCACAATTTGGAGACTCTTGGAATCATCTTGGAACTGGACACCAAAGGCTGAAAGGACTCACCAGGAACCGCCATGGACTGCTGCTGCTGTGCTGACCTGTGACCTGCCTGGTCACTGTGAAGGACTTGCCACTTGCTGCCTTTCCCTTGTGCTGGCCTGTAGCTGGGCCCTCCACCTGAGGACCTTGTCTTAAGATTCTGCTCCCCAGGGGCAGGGTGCTGTGGCCCCTGACCCCTGCATCCATTTCTTTATGAGGGGTGCTTCTCCGTGGTTGCGGCTGCCATAGCGCTGATTGCAGCGCGCTTATGGAGCCTTGGGAGCTCGTAGGCTCCTTGCTGCATTGTGCCCCTTTAAATAAGATCACCGCAGCGGCCCGGGAAGCTGGAAGAACACTTGTGCAGCGCATCGGGTGCAGGTGAGTGTCTGCTCGGGCCCCAGGAGGGGTCCGATCTTTTTGTGGCTTCATGGCAGGACCAGGGGAAGGCACGGGGAGTGCCCCCTTCCCCCTGGCCTCTGCGTTAGGAGCAGGATGCTCCTTTTCTACTGTTAGGTAAAACGGGCATTATTGTGGACACCCTCCCCCCCCCCCTTGGTGGAAGGTCCAGTGGAGGCCTGGGGGGGCCCCCAGAGATCGCAGGTCCCGGGAGGGGCCTGTCATTAAACTGGAGGGGGTGCGTGGTGCCCCCCTCCTGCCCTATGTTGTTTTTGCTGGCTTTGGCCCCTCTTGTGAGGGCCGGTTGAGGCCCTGGGGGGCCCCCAGTAATCACAGTCCCCAGAGGGGCCTGTCTATAAAAGAGAGGAGGTGCATGTCGCCCTCCTCTGACCCCAGAGTATAAGGGAGGCCCCGTTTTGCGCATAGGAGCACCGGGGGCCCCATTGTTCGCCTTCTAGGCACTGGAGGTGCCTTCATCCAACCAGGTACTGTTTAAAGGACCAATATAGTTGCAATCCAAAGTTCTTTCTACAGACTTTTGTTTGATTCATATATTACCTACCTGCGTTTGATGTTTTTACATATGTGTATGCAAATGTTCCTTTTATGGACATGCTTGCTAATATGTTTTTCTAACTTGCCATATGTTTTCTAATGTTCCTACTATGGGCATTTTATGATATTCTTATGACAAGTGCTGTGATGTAATAACGTGTTTTCCTGACTACTGCTTATGTTGCAGAATACCTGTGTGTTATGTGTGACTACTGCTAGGTTGCAGAGTAACTAATGTGTAATGTTCTGACAACTGCTAAGGTAGCAGGATAGTACTGATATGTGATGTTTGGTCTGATAATTGTCTTTTGTACAATACAGTATATTTTCATATAATCTGGTGTTGTGTTTCCTTTGTGGTGGGGATATTGCGTCACATGTGTTGTGTGTGTTGTGCAAACGCTTTACACACTGCCTCTGGGTTAAGCCTGACTGCTCGTGCCAAGCTACCAAGGGGGTGAGCAGGGGTTATCTTGGACATGTAACTCCCTTGCCCTGACTAGAGTGGGTAAGTTCGGCCTGGCTGAGGTGCATACCCTAGCCAACCAGAAACCCCATTTCTAACAAATATTTTCTAAATTATATTGCCCCATGTGATGAAGAAGACGAGTTCACACCTGCCAAGAAAAATAAAATTATTTTGCATTGTTTAGGCCCTCAAGGTTTAAAAGTCTACAATCATATAAAAAAAAAAACAAGACTAGATGGCCAAGGAGATGTTTTTGCAAATGCAATTAAAGACTTGGACAAATACTTTGCCCCAACGGTATGCGTTGGTATCGATAGATATAAATTCTGTCATAGAAAACAATTGAAGGAAGAATCAATTGAAGATTGCGTAGCTGCATTAAAGAATTTAGCATTGACGTGTCGTTTTGGAAATATACATGATGAAATGATTAGAGACAAAATTGTAATGCATGCTGGAAACCCTTCTATACGAGATTGCCTTTGGGCTAGGGGGAAGCATCATTATCAGAAGTTGTGGAGGTAGTAAAAAAAGCAGAACTTACTGGCAGGTGTGCGAAAGCAGTACTACTTAACAACAGAAAAGAGTCTGAAGACAATGAACAAATTAACAAAATTAAAAGTGGTAAAAAAAAATATAACAAGTTTACGAGTCAATAATTCTCTACAAGACAAGTCTGGCACTCAACGGTTAAAGAAAAACAAGATATACAAATCCACTGTGAAATGTTATAGATGTGGTCATTCAGGCCATTATGCGAATGACGAGAAGTGAATCAAAAGTGCTCAGGATGTGGAATAATAAGCCATTTCATGAAGGTTTGCAAAAAAGGAAAGAAAAGTCTATAAGTGTACTAGAGGATTCAGATTCGGAATCTCCAGTGTCAGAGGATGATGACTTTAATATGTGTGTGTTCAGCATTAGAGAACAATTGCAGCTGGAACATTCTCATACTCCAAGTAAAAAACCTACGTGTGACCTGTCGATAGAAGGAATCATAGTTACTGTTATTGCAAATTCCGGCTCACCTTATACTATCATCAACCAAACAGTGTGGCTTGATACATTTGAAACAAAATTTGGCAACAAGTTGGAGCCTCCAGACATTTCCCCAAAAAGTTTTACTGGTGAACTTATAGACATATTAGGGTATAAAAAAGTATGTTGTGTATTTAAAACTAGAGAAGCAGAGCGTAAACTATATATATCAAAGTTTGGACTATCAGTTGTAGGATGGTAGGACCAAGGTAAGCTTGGAATTATTCTCATTCCTAATAGTTCTGAACCTGTTTCTGTGGTACAGGAAGGAAGTTTGGATAAAGAAAAGATCAAACTAAAGTATTCTACAGTGTTTTCAGGTGAAATAGGAAGGTTAACTGATTTTCAACATAGAATTGTATTGAAAGATGATGCTGTACCAGTTGCACAAAAAGCGAGAAATATTCTCCTGGGAATCAGAACTGAAGTAAGCAAGGAATTAGACAAATTACTGCATTAGGCATTATTGAACAGATCGGGGTGTCTGATTGGGGGTCTCCCATGGTTGTCGTGAGAAAGGCCAATGGTAAATTGAGGCTGTGTGTAGATTTGAGAGATTTAAATAAGAATATACTGGTGGACCAATTTCCTTTACCAAAGATTAACGAGATGATGGAACCCACAAAAGGTATGAATTGGTTCACCACAATTGACCTAACCTCAGCTTCCCATCAGTGTCGTTACATCCGGATAGTTGCAGGCTCACTGCATGTGTTACTCCGTTTGGCTGCTACCAATTTGTAAGAGTACCGTTTGGATTGGCGTCTGCTGCGGCCATGTTTCAAAGGTTGATGTTTAATTTATTTAAAGATATACAAAATGTCATGTTTTTTCAAGACGATATACTTGTTATAGATAGTTCAAAAATGGAACATGATGAGAAATTGGAAAAGGTTTTGGAGATCCTCAATGAGAAAGGTCTCACTGCTGAATATTCCAAATGCAAAATTGCAAGAAATAAGGTTACGTATTTGGGTCATGAGATAAGTGTAAAAGGAATTGAGCCTAAAACAGATTTGGTGGAAGCCATAAGTGGGGCGCCAATTCCCACCAATAAGGATGATGTAAGAGCATTTTTAGGTTTAGCAGAATTTTATGCTAAGTATGTACAAAATGTTGCCAGTAAAACATATCCCATCAGGCAATTATTAAAAAATAAAGTGGTATTTGAGTGGACGGAAGAGTGTCAAGAAGCTTTTAAAATGATTAAAAATTATTTTATTAGAGCACCAGCCCCTCAGGGGTTTGATCCCAATTTGCAATGTATTGTAACGACAAGCAAGAAAGGTATAGGACCTGTCCTCATACAAGTAGACTCATATGGAAAGGAGTGTGTAATTGCTTTTGCCTCTCGTTCACTAACTGAAACTATCTGAAGAAAAATATTCTGTTATTGAACGGGAAACTCTGGCGTGTGTTTGGAGCTTGGAGCATTTCAGACAATTCATTTGGGGTATGAAAGTAATTTTGCTCAGTGATCATAAACCACTAACGAAAATTCGCACTGTGAGTGGTTTGTTAAAGCTTCACCACGAATAGCATGTTTATCTATAAAACTTGTGGACTATAAATATGAAGCACAATATGTTCCAGGGGTGAAAAACATTATTTCATACTTATTAAGCAGATTACCACTAAAGACACAGGGCTCTATTTAAGTTGAGACTTAAGGTGAGTGTGTGGCAGAAATTATGGAAGGTGTATAAGGAATTTCAGAAGAAGAATGGTCAATGGCTATGAAGAAGGCCCACGTTTTATCGAAAGTACATTCTTTGATTGTGGAAGGTTGTGGAAGGTTGGCCTAGTAAGAATGAGCAGGAAGGGAACTTACGCATATTTTGGGAACTGAAACATGAACTATCTTTAGAGAATAATATGGTACTACGTGGGGGCAAACTAGTTCCTCCAGAAACTCTTAAAAACAAATTGTTAGACATTTGTCATGGAGGGCATTTGGGAATTTCCAAAATGAAAAATAGAGTGAAAGAATTATATTGGTGGCCGGGGATTGATGTGGCTGTTGAAAGGAGAGTGAGAGATTGTATGTTATGTAACGAATCAGAAAATAATTTATGAACTTTTAAACCACCTCTGTATCCGTTAATATGTCCTGATATGCCTTGGGACAGAGTAGGATTAGATATCACAGGACCGATTGATGAGAACGGAGTTAACAAATATATTGTGTTATTAATGGATCATTTTTCAAAGTGGCCAGAGATGAAAATCACTACAAGAATCGACTTTTCAACTATTGTGAAATTTGTAGATAAAATATTTGTGATAGAAGGGTTACCTAAGGTTATAAAACCTTCTGATTTTTTTTAAATGTTTTTGAAAAGGAATAGGGTGAGAGACAGTACCACATCAGTTTATCACCCAGCTGGGAATGGTGTGGTAGAACGCTTTAACAGGGTCCTAAAAATGCCATACAGTTAGCTAATAGTGCTAATTTACCATGGAAAATAGAGGTATGGAAAACAGTTTTCATACAGAATTGCACCTAGTGATATTACAGGTCACAGTCCTTTTGAAATAATGAGAGGTAAAATTCCATTAGGAAAAGATAGTATAGGTTGGAAGACTAAGTCGAGAAGAAGTGATTGGTCTCCAGTTTTAATCAAGAAAAATATAAGCATCAAACAGGAGCATACAAAGGAAATGTATGATGCAAAACACAAATGCAAACAGGCAGTTGTTCACGTTGGAGATTTAGTGAAAGTGAAGATTCCTGGTTTTAAAAGTAAAGAAGAAGGAAGATTCTACCCACCGCTAATGGGTAAAACAAATCTTGTGCAATTCTGTTCTACTTAGTGATGGAAGAGTGTGGCACGTGAGTAGGGTTGCAACATATAAAGGTGGAAAAATAGATAGGGTGCTGGAAAATACATGATTGAGGAATGAAACGATAAGTAGTAAGGCACAAGAGATACAGAGGCTGGATAAGGAGCGTGACACACAAGGTATCATGTTTGCGCAAAGGAACAGTGTCTAGGAGTCCACATGGCAAAAACAAAGAACTGGTGTTAGTGTTCAACCTTCTAGTAATGATGATGGAGGGTTGAGAACTCACACTGATGTTAGTAAATATGTCCGAAAGAGATTTAGATCTAAAAGGCTAAAGGATTATGAATGTAATGTGTAGATTGTACCTGTACTTATCCTTATGTAATTTTGTTTTCACAATATTTGATGTATATAGTAATATGTTAGAATTATTGTTCTTAAGATGTTTGTAGGAAAATGTTTATTGTAATGGTTATGTTGACTAGTAGACAATGTATTTGTATTTCTGTGAAGGAGGGATGTGTCATGTTTATGTAGTTATGTGTGCACACTGGGAATTGGATTGCGTGCACGCACGCTTTAGAATTAGAAGGGGTGGAAGCCGTTGGTTGGGAGGAGACAGAGCTGAAAGCTGTCAGGGCTGTTTTGATTTATCATAATAAATAATCTAACTTTAAAGGAGATTCAGAACTTCATTTACAACATGCTGCATAGAAAGCCTGTAGAACAAAGGAACTATTATATTAAATTTGCAATTTTAAATAGGTATAGACATATTTGTAAGCGCATTGCTACCCAGAGGTCTCCCAGCGCTAATTCGGACCACTGCAGACCAGAGAAGGGTTAGACTCTAAATAGCAAAGTTTTCAATGATCTGCGGAAGGAGAGTTTGTGACTGGTCAGACGGAGGTCATGGGTGAGGGGAGTTGCGTAGTTTGGCTCCCAGATAGGTCATGGACCTCCCGCCCCACCTGGCTCTTTTTGCTGAAGGAATCCTGTCTAAAGCAGCCAATGAAGATTTGAAAGCCCTGAGTGGAGTGTAAAAGGCAACAACTGATCTTAATGAGGAGGGCGCTCTGTGGTGTAATGCCCTGTATAGAAAACACAGGGCTTTATTCGTTGTTCCACCAGGAGCCAGTGGAGAGAGGAAATGGCTGCTTTTGTAGATATGTCTGGGAATATTCAAAAGGAGCAGAGCAGAGGCATTCTCAACCACGTGGAGTCTTCTAATCACATACTTAGGTGAGCTAAGGTACAAAGCTTCACCATAGTATAGCCTTGAGAGAATCATGGCTTGGACTATGAGTTTTTTTTGCTACGAATGATATAATTTTAAGGACTTTCCTTAACAGTCTAAGAAGACTAAAGCAGGTCGCTGCTATCTTTTTGGCTTCATGGTTCATGGTGAGCCGAGGGTCCATCCAGACTCCTATGCTCTTTATGTTGTCTTTGGGAGTTGGCAGAGTCTTCAGAGTGTCTGGGATGGGAAGTTGAGGCCCATGGAGGGAGTATTTCCCCAGCACCATCACCTCCATTTTGTCTTCATTTAATCTACGTTTACAGTCAGACATCCATTTGGTTACTGCCTGAAAACAGGGGGTCAAAGTGGAGTGAGAGTATTAGATCTAGTGGAAAAGGAGATGACCAACTGAGTGTTGTCCGCATACGACACCAGAGAAAGACAATACGGTTTTATGATCTCTGCTAATGGGGACATATAGAGATTAAACAATTTGGGGCTTAGGGAGGAGCCCTGAAGCACGCCACAATTGAGTGAGACGCAGTTGGAGAGGAATGAATGGTCTAAGACCTAAAATGTCCTACCCTCCAAAAAGGAGGACATCCATTTTAGTGCATTGGCAGTGATCCCAGCCTTTGCCATTCTCTGGATCAACATGCTGTGATCAACCATGTCAAATGCTGCGCTGAGACCGAGCAGGATGATAGCTGCAGCGCCTCCCTGATCAAGACGTCTTCTAACCTCTTCTATGACCGTGGGCAATGCAGTTTCAGTGCTGTGTAGAGGCCTGAAGCCCATTTGCGTAGGGTGGAGGATATTGTGATCCTCAGGAAAACCTGAGAGTTGGATGTTTACATGTTTTTTGATTATTGCAGACACGGCAAGCAGCATGGAGATTGGCCTATAGTTGTTAAGAAGGGCTGCATCAAGGTGGGGCTTTTTCAGTAGTGACCTGATCATGGCGTGCTTCCAATGGTTCAGGACGAGACTCGTGGTGAGAGATGAGTTGAGAAGGTTCGTAAGGACCGGCACAATAACTGATGACCCCAAAGCCAAGATATTAGGTGGGGCTGGGTCGAGCGGGGAACTCTACTTTAAGGAGAGAAGTAGATTAGTGACCAGGTCTACTGTAAAGGGGGAAGCCTGAGATGGTATGGTGCTGCGAGACACGCTGGCCCACAGAGTCAAGTGACTGGTAGGTCTTTTTGGGGAAGGCCGAGTAGATGGCTAAGATTTTCCTTTGGAAAAAATGCATTAGGTTGTTACTGTGTTCTTGTGATTCCTCCATAAAATCAGTGTGTGTACCTGTTTGGACAATCTCATTAAGAATCTGAAAGACCTCCTTCAGAGAGTTTTAAGACTGCTCAGTTCTAGAGGCGTAGTAGGATGCTTGCGCAGCTTTGATTTCTGAGTGGTAGTGTCTAAGCGCTTTCCGATACTCAGCTTTTAGTGAGCTGTCAGGTCTTTCTCCAGCACCTTTCAAGATACTTACATTCTTTTTTTAGTAAATGGAGGTGAGGAGAGAACCATGGAGTCCCTTTATTTCGACCTCCTACTTTTGTGGTGTAAATGATGTCAAACATAGTATTCTGGTCAGCAGGCCTTACCAACGTGTAAAAGTATCCATAGTGTGAATATTAGAAGTGAGGGTGGGGGATTTGAAGAGTGTTTGGAGTCCCTTCCCTTTAGATACATACTCCCAGCTTGGCTATGAATGACAAAACATGTCATTGGTGGCCCATTACAGAGCGGTTTTTTTCCGTTTACAACAAAACCCTGTTATCAGCATAGTGCTTCTTCTGGCCAGAGCCTGGCGCCACCCCTGGGATCACTTCAGGCCCACCCTCCAGTTTGAAGACCCCTACTCTATGATATTCCACTCTATGCCACTCCACTGTACTCCACTCCAGTGTATCGCACTGCACTCTACTCTATTCCCCTGTGCGTCATGCCTTTCCATACCACTCCACTATACACTGTTGCAATATACACGACTCCACGACAATCCAGTGTACGCTAATATGCTGTACAACACTACATTCTACGCCATTCCCCTATATGCCAGTCCACTCAACGCTGCTGCAGTCTACGCAGTTCCACCATACAACAATGCACTTAATGCCACTCTACTAAACTATATTTCACTCCACTCTATACCGCTCCTCTCTACGCCACCACACACTGCTATTACATTGTACGCGACTCCACTGCACCACATTCCATTCCACTCCACAACACTATACTGTACGACAGTACATTTACAACAATCTCCTCGAATCTACTGTACCACACTCCACTTAACAACACTCCATTCAACAACAGTAAACTGCACAATTTAATTTTTTTAATTAAAAATAAATACATTGACATTCAATGAAAAAAATAAAGGTTAAGGATAATTAATAGTTGGGATAACGTTATTTCTTCTTTCTATACAGAATCAACAAACTTCGCAAACATTAGAAATTGTAAAGCCATAGCTGTAACTTAAATTTATACTATATGCACTAGCATTAAAATAGTATGTCCTAGTTATAACTTACATTAATAATTTACGCACCACCTTTAAATTACTGTTGCATGTCTCCGTATACAGTCTAGTAGCTTCACTTACCACACTACATTAACTATAACTTACCACTCTACCATGCCCTGTGTTCTCCCAAATCGTGTAATTTCAGATGTCGTAAGTGTTGTTATGAATGCTATGATTTCATATGCTATAAGTAATGCAATATGCAAAGTTATAGCCAGTACATGGAGGAGGTTTGGGTTATAGTTAATGTAGTGGGGCGAATGAGGTGACTGGACTGTGTACAGAGGTGCAAGACGTATAAGAATTTGAATGGTGTGTAAATTATAAATGTAAGTTACGGAACCCTTGACTCTGGTCCAACCATATTCCCTTCTGTGCCTTTTCTGAACTGCTCCTCACTAAATCATCTCTCATTGATTTGGATCTTCTGAAAGTGATTCCTGGGATTCTTGGTATTGTCTTTTCTAGCACATGGAATTTTATTTATAAATACCTATACATCTGCATGATTTTTCTAATTGCTCCTTCCTCACTGTTATATGTTATAATGAGTATAAACTATTGTTTGATGTCCTTCTTTTTTCCTGTCAAGTATTAAATTGTCTTGCTTATGCAAGTTAGCTTTATACCTTGCTTCAGCTCTTACCTGTCTGGAATAGCTGCTCTCCTGGAACTCTTCTCCCAAATCATTTTGAGCTTGTCTGGCTTGATCGTCCTCACTACAGTTTCTCCCCTCACCCTTAAGTTTTCCTCATTTGGTATACTAGCCTTCAGACTATTGGGACTAAAGTTACTTGCGTGAAGGACCATATTTCCAGGTGTAGGTTTTCTGAACATCTTCATCTGTAATCTGTCTGAAACTGTTAGAGCCAAGAATGTGACTTGCTGCTTCCTGATGGTACTTGTGAATTGCAGATTCAGATAATTAATTGTAATAATTTCTCAAATTCCATAGCACTTTCTATCGACCCTGTAAAGAAATGGCTCCCTGTTGCAGTTACCCCCCACCTTTTGCCTGATACTGATGCTGACTTGACTGAGAAGTGTGCTGGGACCCTGCTAACCAGGCCCCAGCACCAGTGTTCTTTCACCTAAAATGTACCATTGATTCCACAATTGGCACACCCTGGCATCCAGATAAGTTCCTTGTAACTGGTACCTCTGGTACCAAGGGCCCTGATGCCAGGGAAGGTCTCTAAGGG
Source organism: Pleurodeles waltl (assembly GCF_031143425.1). NCBI lineage: Eukaryota > Metazoa > Chordata > Amphibia > Caudata > Salamandridae > Pleurodeles > Pleurodeles waltl. The sequence continues at coordinate 776,605,721 of NC_090438.1, read as the reverse complement.
CTGCAGCATGTATTATGCCACCCTAGAGACCCCTCACTCAGCACAGACACCCTGCTTACCAGCTTGTGTGTGCTAGTGAGAACAAAATGAGTAAGTCGACATGGCACTCCCCTCAGGGTGCCATGCCAGCCTCTCACTGCCTATGCAGTATAGGTAAGACACCCCTCTAGCAGGCCTTACAGCCCTAAGGCAGGGTGCACTATACCATAGGTGAGGGTACCAGTGCATGAGCACTGTGCCCCTACAGTGTCTAAGCAAAACCTTAGACATTGTAAGTGCAGGGTAGCCATAAGAGTATATGGTCTGGGAGTCTGTTTTACACGAACTCCACAGCACCATAATGGCTACACTGAAAACTGAGAAGTTTGATGTCAAACTTCTCAGCACAATAAATGCACACTGATGCCAGTGTACATTTTATTGTAAAATACACCACAGAGGGCACCTTAGAGGTGCCCCCTGAAACTTAACCGACTATCTGTGTAGGCTGACTGGTTCCAGCAGCCTGCCACACTAGAGACATGTTGCTGGCCCCATGGGGAGAGTGCCTTTGTCACTCTGAGGCCAGTAACAAAGCCTGCACTGGGTGGAGATGCTAACACCTCCCCCAGGCAGGAGCTGTAACACCTGGCGGTGAGCCTCAAAGGCTCACCCCTTTGTCACAGCCCAGCAGGGCACTCCAGCTTAGTGGAGTTGCCCGCCCCCTCCGGCCACGGCCCCCACTTTTGGCGGCAAGGCTGGAGGGAACAAAGAAAGCAACAAGGAGGACTAACAGAGGGCACACGATTCCCTCCGTCATTGCTATATATGATCGCGTTTTGAAGAAAAAACGCGGCATGCATTAATGCCGGCGAAGGGCTCATATTGATTTTCGGGCCCACAGAAGACTTACAGGAGGCACATAGTTCCCTCGACGTTTCTTTGCCGAGATTTATCAGCAGACGGGCTTGGAGAGTAAACAAAAAGAATAGAAAGAGGGGTGAATAGTTGACTTACCAATAGACGAAACTAGCAATGTCCAGTATTTAAATTGATTATGAAGAAGGAAAAGATGTGATTGACTGTGGTTTTGAAACAGAGTATGGTAGATGTGATATGAATATAACGGACATAGAAGTGAGCAAAGCCTTGAAGAAGTCCAGTCAGGACGAAACACGTGTCGGCTGATGGCTATCCATTTGTTTTCTTCATGTTTTGTATATATATGTATATGTTTATGTATTTAAGAAGATTTTTCCTTTTTGTATTAAAACTTATATTCGCATGGACATATTCTTCTTTTGGTTAGTTGTATATTTGTGTACAGTATGTTCTGGTCAGATTTATGAATGTTTAGTTCATTTAAGGAAGAGAGAGGACCAAACAAGCATTCTAGGGGAATTTATTATGATATGTTAATTGGTCTCTTCAAGATATTTGACTATCTCTTAAGTAGAGATATTGCTTTGCTTGGTGTGCACCACTGGTTTGTTTTTGTAGTAAGGAGGAGTCACTGGCCAGTCAGGACAGCCCCTAAGGTGTCCTGAGCTGAGGTGACTCTAACTTTTAGAAATCCTCCATCTTCCAGATGGAGGATTCCCCCAATAGGGTTAGGATTGTGACCCCCTCCCCTTGGGAGGAGGCACAAAGAGGGTGTACCCACCCTCAGGGCTAGTAGCCATTGGCTACTAACCCCCCAGACCTAAACACGCCCTTAAATTTAGTATTTAAGGGCTACCCTGAACCCTAGAAAATTAGATTCCTGCAACAACAAGAAGAAGGACTGCCTAGCTGAAAACCCCTGCAGAGGAAGACCAGAAGACAACAACTGCCTTGGCTCCAGAAACTCACCGGCCTGTCTCCTGCCTTCCAAAGAACTCTGCTCCAGCGACGCCTTCCAAAGGGACCAGCGACCTCTGAATCCTCTGAGGACTGCCCTGCTTCGACGACGACAAGAAACTCCCGAGGACAGCGGACCTGCTCCAAAAAGACTGCAACTTTATCCAAAGGAGCAGCTTTAAAGAACCCTGCAATCTCCCCGCAAGAAGCGTGAGACTTGCAACACTGCACCCGGCGACCCCGACTCGGCTGGTGGAGACCCAACACCTCAGGGAGGACCCCCGGACTACTCTACGACTGTGAGTACCAAAACCTGTCCACCCTGAGCCCCCACAGCGCCGCCTGCAGAGGGAATCCCGAGGCTTCCCCTGACCGCGACTCTCTGAAACCTAAGTCCCGACGCCTGGAAGAGACCCTGCACCCGCAGCCCCCAGGACCTGAAGGACCGGACTTTCACTGCAGAAGTGACCCCCAGGAGTCCCTCTCCCTTGACCAAGTGGAGGTTTCCCCGAGGAAGCCCCCCCTTGCCTGCCTGCAGCGCTGAAGAGATCCCTTGATCTCTAATTGACTTACATTGCGAACCCGACGCTTGTTCTAACACTGCACCCGGCCGCCCCCGCACCGCTGAGGGTGAAATTTCTGTGTGGGCCTGTGTCCCCCCCCGGTGCCCTACAAAACCCCCCTGGTCTGCCCTCCGAAGACGCGGGTACTTACCTGCTGGCAGACTGGAACCGGGGCACCCCCTTCTCTCCATTGAAGCCTATGCGTTTTGGGCACCACTTTGAACTCTGCACATGACCGGCCCTGAGCTGCTGGTGTGGTGACTTTGGGGTTGCTCTGAACCCCCAACGGTGGGCTACCTTGGACCAAGAACTGAACCCTGTAAGTGTCTTACTTACCCGGTAAAACTAACAAAAACTTACCTCCCCCAGGAACTGTGAAAATTGCACTGTGTCCACTTTTGAAATAGCTATTTGTGAATAACTTGAAAGGTATACATGCAATTGAAATGATTCAAAGTTCCTAATGTACTTACCTGCAATACCTTTCAAACAAGATATTACATGTTAAATTTGAACCTGTGGTTCTTAAAATAAACTAAGAAAATATATTTTTCTATACAAAACCTATTGGCTGGATTTGTCTCTGAGTGTGTGTACCTCATTTATTGTCTATGTGTATGTACAACAAATGCTTAACACTACTCCTTGGATAAGCCTACTGCTCGACCACACTACCACAAAATAGAGCATTAGTATTATCTCTTTTTACCACTATTTTACCTCTAAGGGGAACCCTTGGACTCTGTGCATGCTATTCCTTACTTTGAAATAGCACATACAGAGCCAACTTCCTACAGACCCTCTCCAAATCATGAAGACGTTGCTGACATATCTTGGCCACTAATCAACCTGCTTCAATAAACAATCTGTGTACTAGCTCTGAAGCACCTGCTTCTTCCACCTGCCCACTTAAAAATTAGCGTGGCTGAGGGAGAAGCAGGTTCCCAGAATTGTGCCTCAAAGTTGTTTGAAATGTTCCTTGTTGAACATGAAAAAGTCATTGTCCACTTCCTGGCAAAGCTTAGTGGTCTGGCCACCTGGGGGAGGTAGAGATCAGAGAGCTCTAGTCTCTAGCGGAAACCCAGATCCTTATCAATGTGCTAGAGTTACTGTTGATTCATCTGGCGTTGAAGGCCTTCCTGCCATTTATTAAATGGAGATTGGTGCAGGTTCTCACAGATACACCACCACCATATGGTCCAGCAATAAACAGGGCAGAGTGGGGACCCTGGTCCGGTGCCAAAAGACCCTATGTCTTGGCTTTAGCAGTAGGGATTTTCCTGGTCATGAACCATCTGGTGGACTCTTTGAGTATCAGGACAGATGAGCAAAGCTGCTGGTGTCTGGCGGATCGCAAATAGTGCTGCATCCCAAAGTGGTGCAGGGCATCTTCCAGTAGCGGGGAAAACCCTGGCTAGATCTTTTTTGCACATTGGAATTTCTGTGAAGAGAGTTGCTGGGAGGTGCATTCGGGCCAAAATGGAACACTGGAATCCTGTACCTATTCCCATTCCCATTCCCACTCCTAACTCTCCTGCTCCTAGGTACCCAGAGTTTCTGGGCATGAGCATCAGCACTCCGATCAGGCTACCAGCTCGGGAGGATCTGCTGTCACAGCAGCAGAGATGGTTCTCCAACCAAATCTGAGTAATTTACACCCGTATGTGTACAGTTTCAGCGGTAGCAGTTAACTGCATTTGTTCTGCCACCCTAAGTGGAGGATGTTATTCTTGCTGCCAGGTGTCGTTCTACGAAGTCCATTTATGCTAGGCACTGGATCAAATTTGTGGCTCTTTGTGGAGTCCACAAGACAAACCCCTTACCAGCCAAACTGTTAGATGTTTTACTGTTTGTTTTGTCTTTGACCCAGTACGACCATGGCGTGGGCTCTGTGAAAGGCCATCCTTGTTTAAATCACTTGTTGTGATGTGGTTTAATAAAGGTTTGACACGTATGTTCTGTCCCAAGCCATTTGTGAATCCACAGTTGAACCTTAACTTGGCCTTGAGGTTTCTCCCTTCGAGTATATGCTTGTTGCGTCTTCTGACTGAAGACTGACCTCCTCTTTGCAGTCATTCCCACTTGTTGCTTAGTTGAGCTCCTGGCACTGTTGGTGCAACCGCCCTACAACATCTTTTTTCCAGATAAACTGGTGCTGAAGATTTGCACAACCTTCTTGCTGAAAGTTGTGACAACTTTCCACATTGGGTAATCCATCACTTTTCCAGCAGAAGATACTCCATTAGTTTGATCCCAAAAGAGCTTTAAGCTTTTACGTCAATCTTGTCAGTGACCACATCGATCTTAACAAGGACAATTTGGGTGGACGATGAGCATTTCTTGGGAGTTCTCTGTGGCAAAGAAGGGTAAGGCTATGCTCTGTGGAGGTGGATAGTGCTCGGCATTAAGATCTGCTGCACACTGGCTAAAAAGCCCCCTTCTGGATTACTGAGGACTCATTTGACTAGGGCTACCACTTCATTGGCATGCGGAGTACCTGCTCTTGACATCTGCCAGACTGCAACATGGGCCTTGGTGCACACATTCCTGAAACACTACTGCCATGACAACCAGGTCCCAAGGAAGGAAATGTCACCTGTTCGGTCCTGAAAGACTTTTTGACCTGAATCCATTCCACATACCTTCCACCCTTAAGAGGTGTTGCATTAGTATCTGATCTAAAGGTGAGGATTCTGCGGTTAGAAGTATCCATCGGAAGAACAATTTACCTACCTTCAGCAATGGTCTTTCTGATGGATATTCTGTTGAATGGCAGATTCTCTTCTGCCCTCCTACCTCCAAATTCTGTGGAGTAGCCTATTTTTAACATTTAAATAGATCCCATCTTAGAGATCTGCATATTGGTTACAACAATTCTTAATGCTCTGCGTCTGAGGGCACAGAAGAAGTCAATAAAGAAACTGATGTTGGCATGCGGCAGCTCTGCTCCGTCACTTCCGAGATGGTACAGAGTCAATGCGGAGCTGCACAAAGCCACCTAGTAGCACATAGGAACACTGCTGAGAAACTTCCTGGATTCAGTCTGGTGCCTGGGGAATGTTCTAAAGGGGAGGGATGTGCAGTTAAATAGAGGATCCTCTAGAAAGAGAGTTACTGGAAGTAAGAAACTTGTTCTTCAGGTTCGCTTCAGTCTGTTATGTTTTCAGACATAAAGAATCTTCAGCTGGAACAAAATATGCATGAAATCAGTGCTACCAAAGGTATATAATATTTTTATTTTATTGACTATGCATGGGTAGGATTTGTACATACCAACCATTCAATGCCATAATGTTTTAAGGATAGGACATCATTTTAGTACCTAATACAGAAATGTGTAACATTTTTTTTAAGCATATCTTGTGAATCCAAATACAGTTTCAGCAGGTACATCTGCTTTGTTCAGTTAAGCTCTAGATGTTTATTGTTGTGTATACAAATTTTGTTTGACAGTAGAAATGTGGACACACTATTGGGACTGTTATGGTTATTTATGTGACTTGTCCTTCACTTTGAAAAATTATTTTTATGTCATCTTGTTTTCGTTAAGCTTGGTGTTCCAATGCGTCGACTCCGAGATAGATGTGACTTAATTCAGGAAGGGGGGCGAATAACTGACCCTACCTTAGACAAACGCATGGACTTTCACTTCAATGCCATCCTGGATGTAGTTGCGGAGTGGAGAAAAGACAAGACTCAGGACCAAGATGTTCCGCTGGGAGGTAGGTAGATTCGTTGATGAAATGAAAAGATGAATTGAGTGATGATTCCAAAACTAGTGCTCTGTAGTAAAATATGTAGGTTTATTCATGAGGTCTGTCATTCCCGACAGCAAAAGAGGAACGCTTGCAGGTTCCTGTGTGAATTATGATAATTTTTGGTGCAATTTTAGATGGCTGACTCAGAATTTGTATCGCACTTCTTTTAAGAATTTTGAAAATGTAATATCCTCCACATTGACAGTCTTCAGAGAAAACAACACACACCTTAAGGGTCAGTGAGTGACAGGTGATAATATACTTTTGTTTTTGGTATTTACTTGTTCCGTACTTGTAAAGCGCACCATCACTCATTCCAGGGTCGCCAGGAGCTCCATACCTATACTAGCCTCTGGAAATAGTTGCAGTCTGGGCAAGACATCCAGGCCTTTAAAAAATTCCTAAATCTCAGAAGGTTTTGTTCTGAGTGCAAAGCGATGTTGAGCGCTTTCCAAAGTTTATGTCCAGTAACGCATAAAGTCCCTTTCTATCCATTTTTCCGATCTGTTCTTAGGGATGTCAATTTGGGATTTTTCATGGATCTCTAGTCAGTGGCTTGATGTAGTTGCGCAGATTATGTGATAGGAAAACAGAATTGCCCCTTAGTACTTTTTTTATTGAATGAATGCTGTTTTAAAGTAAATCTTCGTGCCATTTGTAAGGAGGGGATCCAATCAGATTTTTAAAAATTAAAAAGTATGGCAATAATGGCATTTGGAATGTGCTGAAGGTAAGCAGTGCTTTTTTAGGGAGTTCGGAATAAATTGCATTTCCATAATAAAGTTTGCTTTGGTTATACCCTTTAGCTATACTTACTTTGTGCTTGAAAGAAAGAAAAGTAAGAATTCTCCTAAATCTTCTCATTTAGTGAATCAAGACTATAAGTTCATGGGTGATAGTCGAGAGTGAGCCAGATGTTTTCGCACGGCAGTCCTGGAGGCTGGACACTTGTCTGTGGATGCTGACTAAAGTAAATCATTCCACTTGGAAAATTAATTCGAGACTGGAAGAATTTCCATTTTCGATTTTACAGTAATTTTTTGTCATCCATTCTAGAGTTGCCGATAGTACTAAGTTAAGGTCAACCTCCAAGTCTGATAAATTAGCTGTCAGATTAAAAATAAATAAGTCTTAATAAATATCTGAGTGGTAGCTCTACAATCGGTTTATACCCACTTCTGCCTGGAACACTACATCCACTTCCTCCAAATTTAGAACTTCTAGTACATGTTCACCTCTACCTCGTGGTTTTCCACAGTAACTGTGGGCTAGAGATATCAAGTATTTTCACCATCACAAACTGCCGACTCGTAGAATCTGGCCATTTGCGACCACAAAACTCCTTTTTCAAATTTAAAAAAGGCAAAATGTGATTCAGTGACTTGTTTTCTGTAGGAAGCTGGCTATGTATGCAGTGTATCAGTTGTACATGTGAACTATGCAGATAGTCCTGGTGACCCTTATGGATTTACAGGGTAAAAGTAATAATCCTAAAAGCTCTCTTTTGTGGTAGTGTGGGCGAGAGGTTAGACTTATCAGAGGGTAGTGCTAAGCATTTGTTGAACACACATAGGGGGTTATTCCAACTTTGGAGGAAGTGGTAATCCGTCCCAAAAGTGACGGTAAAGTGACGGATATACCACCAGCCGTATTACGAGTCCATTATATCCTATGGAACTCGTAATACGGCTGGTGGTAAATCCGTCACATTTGGGACGGATTACCACCTCCTCCAAAGTTGGAATAACCCCCATAGTCATTAAATGGGATACACTCTCAAGGAGAAACTCGAGACCTGTGATTAGAAAAATAGTTACTTTGTTTATATAATGGTACAATACCAGAAAACGTCAAAGAAGGTAAGCACTTTTGCAGTTGTAGTGACTTAGCAAGTAAGTAACACTTTTACTCGAATGGGCTTTTACCCAGTAAAGGTGCCAAAGTACTAATAATTCAGTGGGGTCTTGCAGACAGTTCTCGGGAGTCCCCTGTGGATTGTAGGGTGCTAGGGGTTCAAGGATTCAAGCAAGACCATCGATACAGTTTTACCTGCACTAGGATGTCTGGGTGCAGTGGTGCTAGTCGAGTGTCTTGAGCACTGCACGATTGGTGATGAGGGGGGCCTACTAGTAAGAGACTGCAAGCGGGAGCTTGGGGAGGCATCTGGGAGCTCACAACGGGGTAGGTTGGTGAGGTTTGTTGGGGCAAGTGAGCACTGTTGGTTGTTGTGGACCCGTGCTGAGGAGCTCGGGTGCAGCAGGTCCTTGTTGTTGGTGCCCCTGGATCCATTACCCGAGGTTATGGTGCAGGACGGCTTAGGTTAGTCCATATGTCTTCTCACTTGGTGGGGAGATTGGACTGACCTCTTGGAGCACGGTGACCTCCTCCTCGATGGCTGCTGCTTCAGTGGACTAGACGCCGCGGTTGGTGCATGGAGGAAGCAAGGAAGTGGCTTCTCGACTCCAAGGGAGATGCTGGCAACGTGCTGGAGAACCTCTGAGGCTTTTGGAGTCCCCATAGCTCCAGGACGAGTCGGGATGTTGCAATTGTCGGGACAGAAGCAGGTAGGCAGGCATTGTTTTGCGCCAAAAGTCCACCAGTCCACAGTTCTCGCTCCTTCGGCTCTCCTTTGTCCTCTTATTCTTAGGTCAGACAAATCTTTTCTTCTGGTGTCAGGGGGCCACCTAATTACTCAATTTAGGGGTGTTTAGGGGAGTGTAGAGTAGGAGCCAATGTACTACTTACCCTTGGGGTGACTATACCGCCTACATGACCACTTCTTGTGGGAAGTGGGCATAACCCTGTCCCAGAATTCCTAGTTCTACCAAAAACAAGATGGTTTGAACCCTTCCTAGAGTGTCCACTTTGGGTAGCCCACCTTAGGGGTGTGGCTAGCCCTCATGTGGAACATGCCTACTGCACAACTAATTTTCCCACCTGTCCTGGTGCGAAATGGGCCTCAGAGCACGGAGTGGCAACTCCCAGGTCGGGAGGAATCGGGGGTCACATATCAAGCACAGCAGGGTGTTTGAAGTCCCTGGCCTGGGTATGCAGATTCACTAGCTATCCTGCTGGAGTAGTTGATAACATCTTCCTCTGGAGCATGGAATTGTATCTGGTCCCTGAGAGCGCGGGCTCTCACTTCCAGGGGTCAGAAACATGTCTGCGGTGGCAGGCTGGTCAGTTCCAGTCAGCCAGCACACTAACGGACTAGTAGGTTTCAGGGGACACCTCTAATATGCCCTCTGGGTGCACGTCATAATAAAGCCAAGGCTGGTATCATCCTGGATTTTTAAGATGAGGTGTTTGATACCAAACACCATAGGGTTCAGTGAAGCCATTATGTAGCTGTTGAACTCGTAATGACGAGTGCCCAGTACATACCTTAAGATAGCTTCTCTGTTCACTTACAATTTTCAATAATTGAACTAGACCTCACAGGGGCACATCTGCTCACGCAGATATGCCCTCACATCTAAAATAATGCACCCTGCCTTACGGCTCTAAGACCTGCTGTAGGAGTGATATATGTAATTAAATGCAGTGAGTAGGCTATGGCACGCAATGGGTGTGCCATGTCGGGTTTTCGTTTGGTTTGTACCAGGACACACAGTCTGCAATGGCAGCTGTGTGCAACCAGTTTTTGGGGGTGGTCAACGAGGGTGTTATAATGCATGCTGCAGCCTTTAGGGACCCTCTCTTGTTCTCAGGCCCTCAGTACCAGGGGTACCACTTACTAGGGACTTGCAGAGATATAGGAGTGTGCCAGTTGTACACATTTTACCTTGTTTTAGGGAAAGAGCACTGGTACTGTTTGGCAGGGACCTAATGCACCTCAGTCGAAAAACCTCAGTACCAGTGAGCAAAAAGTGAGGGTCACCATGTCCGAAAGGGGAGCTTTCCTACATTACCGAATTGTAATTTTCAATTTTGGTTTTTGGAAGGGGCATGTTTAGGGCATCCCTTCCAAATACCGAATCGGTATGGTATGTATTACTGTTTTACAACCTGATTCCAGTTGCAAAATAGTAGTACTTTACCACCAGTTTAAAAGTGGTGCAATCCCATTTCACAAATAGCAAGGGATCCCTTTGGGACCCCGTCCCCTTTGAGAGTGTTAAAAAAAAAAAAAAGAAATTAAGAAATGAAACTTAAACATATAATTTTTTTTTTTTTTTTTAAACACCTCCCATTTTCCTTTAAGGAAATGGACTGCACTTAAAAAAATGCTTTATTAAAAAGCATTCACGTAGTGGTCTGCTGACCCGAGCAGGCCACCATGCCTTTGGTTGTGATTCCTAATGGGTTGTAAATTACGGTATCCCTAATGTTTAAACATCAGGCTCATGGTCCCAAGTCTAGGTAGCAAATGACTGGATGTTGAAGGTGATCATTCATATTCCTTTATCGCAAGAAACCTGTGATAAGAAAGGGAGTTTATGTTTTCAGAAGGAGGAGAAACACCAAAATAATGGTTGAAATGCCACAGAAATGCTTGAAGATGACGGCTGGATGTTATTCCAACAGCTCAGCCTTCATATTACCTCTTAAGTTTGAGCAGTTGAACGGACATGGCCTCGACATTGTCCATTGTGGCGGTGTGATGAACTAGCTTCTGCCTGAACTGGCCCAGCCACTTTGAATCCAGTCTTATCCTTAACCATTTCTTTATACTGGATTGCTTTGATGTAATATGAAATCCTAGGGATGCTAGGCCGCGAAATCCTGTGACAGGGCGACATTGGAGTACCCCATCAGAAGAGCTCCATGAATCAGACCTGGAATCTGCAGCTGTGCGGGAGCTGGTGCCTGACATGAGACAGAGAGGTACATAATGAGTTGACTGTAGCTCAGGGATTTGTGCAACACCTCCATACTTTATATTATTCTGCAAACTCTGGCTACCTAATTATCCAGTGCTGCACTTAATGCGCTTCTTGAGAGTTTAAAAGAGGAGGACCTAACTGAATCTCTGCCACAGATGTAGGGGAGGAAAGACCCTGGTCTCAATGGATTTCCTTTCTGAGGTGATTAAGCAGCTGTCTTGCAGAACCTCAAACATATACTTTGTATGCTTGTGAATACCAAAGAGATGGGACATCTCCCAGTAGACCTTTGTACGACCATCATTGTTTTGATCAACAAACCAGGCAAACTGTCAGATACCTGTGCCTGTTCAAGGCCCATATCTATGCTAATTAGAGTAAACCAAAAGTAATTGATAGTATGTTCCTAGCTAATCAGTAGTTTATATTGAATCATTCCCTGATCCAACCTGATCATGCAGGATTTATGCCTGGAATGTCAACCAGACGCAGCGCAAGACACCTTCAGGGTTGCCTGGCTTATGCTCTTGCTCCAACAATGCCTGTGGTGGTTCCATCATTGGACATCAGGAAGGCATTTGATTTTGTAGAATGGCCATTTTAATGGCTATTGTGAAACTGCTGGCTTTTGTCTGAGATTTAAATCTTCTGTGCCATTGCTATATACACTCCCTTTGACCATGGTAAACGTCATTGTAATGCTGTTGGAGCCATTCCTCCTGATCTGTGGTACAAGGCACAGTTGCCTCTTGTCCTTTCTTCTTTCTACCTTATTATTGAACCGATGACCTGCTGGGTTAGAAGCAGTGAGTTGGTCACAGTTGTCTGGTAGGACTATGATTGGAAAGGCATCATTTCATTATATGTTGATAGTGTATCCAGTATTTGGCTAATCTCATAACCTGGAATAATTCTGACAACTGTAAAATGTATTGTTGTTGTTCAGGCCTCTGTATTAACTTGACAAAATATATACTGTCCTCTCACAGCGTGGAAATGCCCAACCCCCAGATTGGCTCTGTTCTTCTGTGGCATTTAGCACTTGGCCTTTTACATCTTTGACCACGTAAGGATAAAGAAATATTTATGGACAGAAACCTGACTAAAATCCGTACATGCTTTAGGGAGGATGTGATGTACAGGAGGACACTTCCACTCTCCCTTATGGACCGGGCTACACTTATTAAGATGAAACCCGTCCCCCAGATATTATATTCAGTTCAAAAACACTGTATCAGGATACCTGAGATCTACTTTACCAAGATAGATTTGTCTCTTCCTACTGTGTGATGGTGGCACAGTTAGGATCTCATTTGCACGCTTGGTAAGGAGGTGTATGATGGAGGAATTATGCTGCCTGGTGTATGTAGGTACTATCAGACATCTCACTTAGTGATTGTTAATGACTGGTCTTTTGTACCTCAGTTCAAGCCATCCCTAATGGCAGACCGACATTCTGGTATATCCTAGGGTCATAAGTAGAGCAAGGATTCAAGGTCTGCGCCGGAAAGTCATGCCGGCATGGAACACTGGAACCAAGAAAGTGTGGTGGGATGGTTCCTGACTATGCAAATGGCATTATGGGATTTGGCACTACTTCCTGAGTTGTGGATGATGTCATGTTTAAAAAAAAATAGATGTCATTGGAATATCAAGACTGGGAGATATAGATGGCTATGATGACCCTAAGTTGTTTCAGAATTAAAGGTGAAGGTTTGCTTCTCAAATTTGAACTTTAGAAAAAAATATCTGCAAGTCAGATGCCCTGCTGAAAAAACAAGAAATTAATGACAAATGTTAGGAATGAGTCCCTGATGGGATGTAGAGTTCTGTCATTCTTATATGGAGTTATGCTAAATCTTCGGTAAACGGAGGATTGTTAATTAATTCTCATAATACACTGCAGTCACTCAGATCACAGTGAAAAAAGATTTTCTAATTGATGATTGATACTTCCACCTTCAGCTTCCTTCCTCGTTGAATAGTCCCATGCCCATCCACCAGAAAGATTCTTGCTGAAGATAAGTTACTTTTTTGTTAGGTGACGATGATTGTGAAGAGACATACATGTAACCGAGAGAGGTGGCTATTAGATCAGGGCTTATGCTCACATAATTTAAAATACTACATGCAATATACTATACAAGAGAGCAGCTGGCAAGCTTTGGGTCAATTACTAAAAAATAGCTGTCTTTGGGGTTTAGCTGTGTAGAAACATTTGTATACACACTATGGAGATGTCCAAGGACTTAGTTATTTTGGGAGAACTTGCATTTCCTGAGTAATGGGGATTGCCTTGAACATGTCTGTTAGATTGGCTCCGTTGGATATATGGGATGCTGATAATGTTATTTGCAATTTCATTAAAATTGTTTGTAATATCTCCTGGTGTTTGTTAAGTGTGATATTGCTCAGTTGTGGAATAGGAGAGTCCTCCAAACCTAATTGTTGCAAGAACATAGATAGACTGGTGCATGATGTTGGAAAGGGTGACATTTAAGAGTCGTGGTCGCTTAAAAAAAATTGTCAGAATATGGGAACCATGAGAAAAAAATTGTGGACGTGATTTCTTTATACTGGATTTATAATAATCTGACTGTTAAACTTGACAAACATTACATTTGATTTTTCTTGAAAATTTAATATTTTATTTTTAAAGTTTAGTTATGATGTGTTATCCTTTTATTATTGCTTCAGAAAAAGGCAACAGAAATGCATGATTTGTTTTAAGCCAAAATGTGAAAAACAAAAATAAGGAAAAACATTCACAACCTCTGTTTGAATACCCACAGAAGGTGCTGGAACTTGCAAAATAAAGGTGCCCTTTTTCTTAGCAAGGAGTCAGAGAGGAAGAATAAATAATGATGCTACATCATATTTTGGGGATCAGGCAAATGACAGTCTGGATGTTCACAGCGGATTGTAGAAGAAAGTTCTCACTCGCATCCACATTCCTCTAATAGGGACTGAAATAAGCTGAACAACATTACCAAAAGGAACCTCACTAGGTCATTGGTTACTACGAATATAGGCAGATTTCTAAACAGCTTATCCAGGCGTGAAGCAGTATTGCGTAGTCTGATTTGGCTGCGATAAGTTCATTTCAAGCCAGGCATCCCAACAAAAATAATGGTATGCCTTTCCCATGACTGAACTATAAGGGAAATAGACAAAGATCTACATTAAATCAAGTCACACAACTGGGCAACAATTGATGTGGCAGTATTCCTCGTAGGAATTAATTTCAGTCCTTCTCAGGGGTCGGGACACAGCTCTACAGGAACTCCTCAGACATCCTAAAGAGGAACAGACCAGAATAAGGCACAAGCATTTGTGATAAAGCTGACACACCTACTTTTTCCTCATGCTCCTTTGAAAGATATGGTAGATCCACACTGAACTTGCAAAACATCACCATGGTCCTAGACAGATTAAAGTTCCTTTTGACAAATACACTGTAGAGTTTGCAGAGAACTATTCTCCCGTTAACCCATGGAAATAAACACCAGGCACTCTCAATACTTCTGAATGGTGTGGATCATCCTTTGGACACAGATACATGTATTTGGGTTGTGTTACCACTGCTGCCTGGTGAGAAGGAAATCCTGGTGCTAAAAAAAAACCTAAATGGGCCAAACCAATAAGTAAACAAATCCATCTTTTTACTTGGTGCTAGCTGACGAAAGAAAGAAAGGTCACTACATGTCCTCCACCTTAACAAAAATTTGATTCTTTCCCCCACTATAGGGGCGAATTGGGCACCTTCAGCAATCCTAAACCTGTTGTCCCATTTGCACCACAAGTGAACCAGAGCATGTCTTCCATTACCCCTTTTAAAAAATATTGATTTCGGAGAGCAGGCATTTGTTCTAGCCCAGCTTTGGTGAACTGTTTAAGAAAGGGAGTGTTTCTTTACCTACTTATCCTTACGATCGTTAGCAACAGCTATTCCTCTTTATCACACGGGTCTGACTACCACGTTGAACAGTCTGAGGGTAACCTTACCTTGAAAACATTGCACCTCCAAGTACACCTGAAAAGCATCCTTATAATATAATGTTGGTAGCTTCTGGTCACCCAGCAAGAATGTTCTTTGCCACTTGTGGAAACCACAGTTGACCGTTGTGATCAAAGAATCCCTTGTGCAGAGAAGAGCCTACTTTCTAATGAAGAGCATCTTTTCCTTCGAAGAAGAGAAGCAACTTACAGTAAGTATTTTTCAGTTAAGAGCAAACAGAATAACCTTTTGTTTTCCCGGACCATTGGTCTGTGGGGGAGTTAGTTAGGATCATTGCAGACAGCATCACAACTATGTTACTCCAGTATTGGAACTTTCATAGATTCACATGCTTGAATCATTCCCCGTCGTCGAGATGGGAGTCCCGGTACAATTTTCACAAGTAATGTTAAAACATATTGAAGAGAAAAAGGCCCTAGGCCTCTTCAATTTCATAGTCTGTCAGAGTCATTTTGTGAAAAGGACCAAACCTGATCCTCCACCAATCAGGCGACAGTACCCTTCGGAACCTCCTGAGAGAAGCTCTAGCACCTCAGATTTTCTACCGCACGTCGTGCTAGGGAGTTTCCTCAGAGCTCTGCTCTGTCTTCACACCTCTATTCAGCTATTTTTCTCTCAGAGAAACTCATTTATTTGGATTTGTCAGCCATTTTCAACTATGTCTGACAAGGAAAAGAGAGTCTCTTCAGAGACTGCAAGACTTGTGGGAAGAAAAGACTTCATTCTGAAGACCCTCATCAAGACTGCATTTACTGCCTGTACCCAGATCATTCAGCCAAAGACTGTAAGATTTGCCGTACTTTTTCTTCTAAGACCTTAAAAGATAGAGAAGGCAGATTATTAATATGGCTGCAGAAACTAAAACATAGTAAGGATCCAGTTTCTGGTTCTGAGAGGGAGGAGTCCTCAACATCTAAGAGATCAGCTAAAAGGGCAAGATCACGCTCTAGATCTCCCTCACAAATCTCAAGGAAAGCCCTCAAAAAGACTGCTTCAGGGTCTTATAAGGGTCGCAGCCCATCTTCTTCCCCAACTAAACTCTCAAGTAAAGAGGGGAAAAGACATTCTTCCAGTTCTGAGAGGCACAGGAAATCTTCATCTGTTCCACCATCTGTGCCTTTCAAAAAGCCATCCTCTGTGACTGGAGAAAGGCCTCGTTGACGGATTCCCCGTCGACGGCACCATCGGTGAGTGCACTGCTGACGACAACAGCTACTTCGGGATTTCCATCGTCAACGGCTCCGCCGGCGACATCGTCGACAAGAACAAGTACACCACCGTCGACGAGAGCTGCAACGACGACATCAGCGTCGACGACCGTCTACACCACGTCATCGTCGACGGCGCTGATGTCAGTGTCAGCCCTACCGTCGTCGACGGTAGACTCGTCGGCGAAGCTTTCTGCTATCAAAATAACTGTGCGTCCAGCGTCGACGGCACCGTCCATGACAAAGTCGATTTACACGTCGTCGACGACACCGTCGACGAGGGAAAAACATCAAAAAAGAGGAGAAAAGTTAACTCCAACCCACACATCACCTAGTAAGGTATCCTCCCTCGTGCCAGTACATCTTTTGTAGGGAGATGAAGATTCAGATGAAGACGGGCCTTTTGGAACAGCCCACAGTCCTTCTGAATTGAATGTAAAATACCAGGAGGAGGAGGAATATGAGGAAGCTTATGATCCCCAGGCTTACTCGGAGCATCACCAATATCAACAGGGAGCGTATATTCATTCCGACCTGCTTACTGGCCTTAGAGCGATGTTAGTGGATTACAACAGAAGGTTTCCTCCTCAAGGAGAACAGCCTCCTCCATCGCCTATTTCTGGTGTTTCTACTCCACATCAAAGACCAACGTCTTTGCATCTCACAGATGTGGCCACTCCGGACATGACAATTCCCCAAGACACCGACATCTCAGAAGGGGATCAGGAAGAAGGAGAGCTCATAGACACTCACTCAGAGTGGGACGAGTACATTATCCCTGCTCCATCTTCTCCTTCTCATTCGAAGGTGGAATCCTCACTTGAAGACATTGGAGGTTTTCACAATCTCCTAGAGAGGGCAGCCAAGCGTTTTGCTTTACCGCTACCTACGAAGCAAACAGACTGTTTCCTATATGATTTTAAAGAGCCCTTTCAAAAGTCTGTGCGCTCTATCCCGATGGTGAACTACCTGTGGGAAGAGGGCCTTAAAGTCATGAATAATCCGGCAACAGTCACAGCAGTTTTGCCACGTCTGGATAAAAAATACAAAGCTCATGATGATGCACCAACATGCTTAACAGGACATCCTCCTCCGGATTCAGTAGTAGCTCAGAGAAGATCAAAAAATCCTTCTGCCCCGATATCCGCACCCCCAGACAAGAAGGGTAGGCGGCTAGACAACATAGGAAAAATATTTTCGTCTATGGCCAGCCTAGTGCTTAGAGCTGCCAACTCCTTGGCTATTTTGTCTCAATACGACAGACAGCTTTGGGCGGATATTGCACCTTTTATTAACCAACTGCCAGAAGACGCAAAATCGGAGGCAAATAAAACTGTACAAGAAGGTCAACGCACGTCTGCAGAGCTTATAGACTGCGCAATGGATATAGCGACCACTGCTTTTAGACAGCTTGCAGGTGCAGCCGTATTAAGAAGACAGGGCTGGCTTAAAGCCACCTAATTTCGCCCAGAAGCCCAGAATAAAATCCTAGACTTACCCTTTGATGGACAAGCGCTATTTGGGAAACATGTGGATGAAGCCCGACAGTCAATCAAGACGGACACGGACACGGCAAGGTCATTAGGGACCTTGCAATATCGAAGATCGTCCTTTCGTCCTAGGGGGCGTGGCCAACCCTCTTACAGAGGGGGATATCAACAACAGAGATATTCTTCCTATCCATCATCCTCACAACAGTATCGTCCATACTACTCCCAAAGGCAACCGACTCAACCAGCCTATAGTAGACCGGCGGGCCGTGGACTTTCAACCCGCCCGGCCAAAGATTCAGCTCATAGAACCTGATGTTTTCGAGGCGCCGGCTACGCTCAGTCCTCCTCCTGTCACCCTGGGCGGGAGAATTTCCTTATTCCTCAGTCAATGGCAAACCATTACGTCAGACAAGTGGGTCCTACAATTAGTGGAACGGGGCCATACTTTAGAATTTATCCAGATACCTCCCTCCAACCCTCCCCGCAGGACTCCTTCAAGATATCCTCAGCAACTCAAAGAGAGCTCGACAAGCTGCTTCTCAAGGGAGCTATAGAGAAGGTGCCTCGGGCTCAACGAGGAACAGGATTTTATTCCAGGTTCTTCATCATTCGAAAAAAGTGGAAGGATTGGAGGCCGATCCTCGATTTAAGGGAACTAAATGTATACCTAAAAAAGCAATCGTTTTGAATGATCAGCCTGCGAGACGTCCTTCTGCGTCTCAATCAAAGAGATTTTATGTCATCACTGGACCTCAAAGACGCATACTTCCACATACCCATCCACCCTGCCCACAGAAAGTATTTGAGATTCACCGTAGCCGGGAGCCATTATCAATACCGCGTCCTTCCCTTCGGACTCAAATCAGCCCCAAGAATATTTACCAGATGCCTAGCACCAGTCGCAGCCTTTCTCAGGAGAAGAAAGCACCAGGTTTTTCCATACTTAGACGACTGGTTAATAAAGGCAAAGACGTACACAGGAGCACACAAGTCAACAAGAAAGTGCGTTTCCTTACTGACCAATCTCGGATTCACAATCAACTGGGAGGAGTCCAACCCTCTACCAGTACGCAATATTACTTTTCTGGGAGCAAAACTGAACACAGAATCCGGCATGGCATGTCCCACGCTAGAGAGACAACAAAGATTACTGACCCTAGTGAGTTCCATACAGAGAAAACGAAAGGTTACTGTCCGTCTCTTCAAATCACTGTTGGGCATGATGTCTTCATGCATACCTCTTATCCCTCTGTGTCGGCTAAAGATGCGCCCCTTGCAGGAGCAGCTAAATCATCAATGGCTCCAAGTATCAGGCACGTTCGAAGACCAGGTACAAATAACTCCGATAATGATCAAAACTCTCAAATGGTGGTCTCAAAAGCATCATCTGTCAATCAGCCTCTCATTTCTTCAACAGCCAGTCCCGTGGACTATAACAACGGATGCCTCACTAGAAGGCTGGGGCGCAGTGTTACAGGACCTGAAAATAAGTGGCAAATGGCCAGTCCATCTGGCATTAATGCATATCAATTGGCTAGAACTCAGGGCAGTGCACCTGGCCTTACAAGTGTTTCTCCCAAGAAACTCAGGATCGCGAGTGGTGATAAGAACGGACAACACCACTACGATGCACTCAACAAACAAGGAGGTACAAGATCTCTCACCCTCTCCAGGGAAGCCCAAGCGATCTGGAACTGGGCCTCGCAGCAAGGCATCACACTATCAGCGGTACACTTACCGGGAATAAACAACAAGACAGCGGATGCACTCAGCAGGCAGAAATCGGACTGCCACGAGTGGGAGCTAGATCAGACAGTACTGAACCAGATTTTTTCCCAGTGGGGAACACCAACAGTGGATCTGTTTGCGAAGAAGGACAACGCCAAATGCCGGTTCTTCGCAAGTTGGCATCACCAAAAGGGATCTTGGGGGAATGCGTTTTCGATAGTCTGGTCAGACATCTTTGCTTACGCCTTTCCTCCCATTCCGTTGATCCCAAGGGTCCTCACGAAGATAAAAACAGAACCGTGCACTCTCATACTGATAGTCCCGTACTGGCCGCGCCAACATTGGTTCACGGAGCTCCTCATTCTGTCAGTCAAACCTCATATTCCACTGGAGCCGTTACCTCATTTACTAACAATGAACAACGGCCAGGTTCGGTACCCCGATCCGCAGTCAATGCGGTTATCAGCATGGCTCCTCACCACAGAGAGTTTGCGCATTTAAACATCCCTCAGGACTGCAGGGATATTTTGTCGAAGGCCAGAGCGGATAGCACTAACAAGACGTATCAGTGTAAATGGAAAAGATTCTGTGCCTGGTGTCATCAACGACAGATCGACCCTCTACTCTCTCCACCAGAAGACATATTGCCGTATCTCTTACAGTTAGCTCAATCTGGCCTAGCACACTCGTCCATTAAAGTTCATGTAGCAGCTATAGCTGCATACAGACGTTCAGATGACACACCCTCGCTCTTCTCGGCTGATTAAGAGATTTCTAAAGGGGCTTTTCAGGGTTTACCCTCCTTTCAGACCACCACCTCCTTCGTGGAATCTAAATATTGTTTTGGCACAACTGATGAAGCATCCATTTGAACCGATCCACCGTGCTTCCCTCAAACACTTGTCGTGGAAGGTTGCCTTATTGATAGCTCTTACATCAGCTAGGCGGGTCAGTGAGGTGCAAGCGCTGTCCATCCAAGAGCCATTCCTGCAGCTTA
Source organism: Pleurodeles waltl (assembly GCF_031143425.1). Lineage (NCBI taxonomy): Eukaryota > Metazoa > Chordata > Amphibia > Caudata > Salamandridae > Pleurodeles > Pleurodeles waltl. The sequence continues at coordinate 776,585,312 of NC_090438.1, read as the reverse complement.
AACACGATAGACTATTAATGCGCACTAACCCGCATTTTATTCCAAAGGTTCTGTCAGACTTTCACATGAACGAACCTTTAGTCTTCAAGTCTTTTTTCCCTCATCCATCTTCTCCGGCGGAGAGGGCATTGCACTCTTTAGACGTTAAAAGATGCGTTCAATTTTATTTGGACAGGACTAAATCTTTTCGGCGCTCTAATCAATTATTTGTGGCGTACAGTGCCCCTAGGAAGGGGTGCCCACTATCCAAGCAGAGTATTTCTAGATGGATCGCCTCTGCCATTCGATTTTGCCATCAGGCAGCGGGCAAACCTTTGCAGTCATCTGTCCATGCTCACTCGACGAGAAAAGTATCATCGTCAGCGGCACTGTTTGCCGGAGTGCCACTACAAGACATATGTAGGGCAGCATCATGGAAGAGCTGTCATACCTTCACTAAGCACTACTGCTTGGAGTCCCTCTCTCACGGAGAGGTAGCAGTGGGTCAGGCGGTTCTCAGGAATCTCTTCAGGTGAAGGTGAGCCATTAATCCTTCATCCCTCCATCCTAGAACAGGTATGCACATTGTTTACTAAAAAAACAGAAATGTATATAAGGATAAGAGAACGCTATCATAATCACATAAGTAAGTGGGTTTACAGACATTGATCATGTTACAGTAGTGTCTTATGATAATTTCGATTACTGTTTTCTTCTTCGAATTTCATCATGTATCTTCACAGGTATATCTGTATATATATATTAGAGATAAGTAGATAGATATCTTTATATGTATATATATGTTCGATGGCATGTGTAGCTGCAGATACACATGCTGTGCACATCCCGCCATCTGGTGTTGGGCTCGGAGTGTTACAAGTTGTTTTTCTTCGAAGAAGTCTTTTCGAGTCACGAGACCGAGGGACTCCTCCCATTTCGACTCCATTGCGCATGGGCGTCGACTCCATCTTAGATTGTTTTTTTTCCGCCATCGGGTTCGGACGTGTTCCTTTTCGCTCCGTGTTTCGGGTCGGAAAGTTAGTTAGAATCTCTGAAAAATCGTCTATATTGTTTGCGTTCGGTATCGGGTTAGTTACAACAGATCGACACCAAATTAAGAAGAGCTCCGGTGGCCCTTCGGGGTTTTCTTCCATCCCCGTCAGGGCCTGGTCGGCCCGGCCACGTGTCTCTTCAAGGCTGATGGAACGGACCCCATTCCGCTTCTGTCCAAAATGCCATAACAAGTATCCATATACAGATCAACATCTGGTCTGTAACTTGTGTTTGTCACCAGAACACAAGGAGGATACTTGTGAGGCCTGTCGAGCGTTTCGGTCCAGGAAGACACTCAGGGACCGAAGAGCAAGAAGACTGCAAATGGCATCGGCGCCGACAGGACAAGAGCGTTTCGAGGAGGAGGAAGAAACATTCTCCACCCAGGAGTCGGACTCTGAGGAGATCGATCCCGAGGAAACGCCGAAAACCGTGAGTAAGACGTCGAAAACAAAAACTCACGAGAAAAGCGCTAAAGCCCAGGGGACGCCACCGCCAACAGGCCATGGCTTAACCCGAAAAGTAGGTGACCGTTCATCGGCACCGAAAAAGGGCGAGCTGGTGTCGAAGTCATCCGACTCCGGTCGAGATACCGGCACACAGCAATCTCGGGCCCGAGATAGTGGCTCAGAGAAGATTCGGCACCGAGACACCGGCACCGAAACGGGTCGGCACCGAGAGAGCACGACGCCGAAAGTAAAAAAGGTTTCGTCGGAGCCGAAAAAAGCAGCCGAAAAGGTTTCGGTTCCGAAATATCCGGCCTCGGAACCGAAAACAAGTTCCTACACTGAGGAGCAAGGACTGTCCACACAAATGAAAACACATAGATTTGGACAGGAATTACAGGCAATAGAGCCAGATCACACACAAAGACGGCTCTTTATTCAAAAAGATACAGGGAAGATCAGCACTCTTCCTCCAGTCAAAATGAAACGCAAGCTTGCCTTCCAAGACAAAGACAAACAGCCACACGCAAAGGTGGCTAAACAAGTAACACCACCACCATCCCCACATCACTCTCCGCAACCATCACCGGTAGCCACTCCACCAATGATGCAATCCCCAACTCATACAGGAATGAGCCAAGATGACCCTGACGCATGGGACCTTTATGACGCACCAGTGTCAGACAATAGTCCAGAATGCTATCCTGCTAAACCATCGCCACCAGAGGATAGTACAGGCTACACACAAGTGGTGTCAAGAGCAGCTGCATTTCATAATGTCAGCCTTCATTCAGAGCCCATTGAAGATGACTTTCTTTTTAATACACTGTCGTCCACACACAGCCAATATCAGAGTCTTCCTATGCTACCCGGAATGCTAAAACACTCCAAACAAGTGTTTGAGGAGCCTGTTAAAGGGAGAGCCATTACTCTAAGAGTAGATAAAAAATATAAACCGCCACCAACAGACCCAGTGTACATTACACAACAGCTAACACCAGACTCTGTTGTAGTGGGAGCAGCGCGCAAAAGAGCCAACTCTCATAATTCAGGAGATGCACCACCTCCAGATAAAGAAAGTCGAAAATTCGATGCTGCAGGCAAAAGGGTGGCGGCACAGGCAGCAAACCAGTGGCGTATTGCAAATTCGCAAGCTTTACTAGCCAGATATGATAGGGCCCATTGGGGTGAGATGCAACACCTTATTGAACATTTACCCAAGGAGTTCCAAAAGAGAGCGCAGCAAGTAGTAGAAGAAGGACAGGGTATCTCAAATAATCAGATACGGTCAGCAATGGATGCTGCAGACACAGCTGCTAGAACTGTCAACACAGCTGTAACAATAAGGAGACATGCATGGCTGCGTACATCAGGATTTAAACCAGAGATACAGCAAGCTGTGCTGAATATGCCATTCAACGGACAGCAGTTGTTTCGGCCGGAGGTGGACAGTGCGATCAAAAAACATAAAAAAGACACTGACACAGCCAAAGCCATGGGCGCGCTCTACTCCCCACAGAGCAGAGGCACATTTCGAAAGACACAATTTCGAGGGGGGTTTCGAGGGCAAACCACAGAAGTCACAGCCTCACAAACAAAGCCCACTTACCAGAGCCAGTATCAGCGGGGAGGTTTTCGGGGACAATATAGAGGGGGACAATTTCAAAGGAACAGAGGAAAGTTCCAAAGTCCCAAAACTCCTCCAAACAAACAGTGACTTCAAGGTCACAAATCCCCAACACATAACACCTGTGGGGGGGAGACTAACCAAGTTTTACAAACATTGGGAGGAAATAACAACAGACACTTGGGTCTTAGCAATTATCCAGCATGGTTATTGCATAGAATTTATCGAATTCCCTCAAAACATTCCACCGAAAACACACAATATGTCAAAACAACATATAAATCTTCTAGGACTAGAAGTTCAAGCATTGCTCCAAAAAGAAGCAATAGAGTTAGTACCAAAACAAGAACTAAACACAGGAGTTTACTCACTGTACTTTCTGATACCCAAAAAAGACAAAACTCTAAGACCCATACTAGATCTCAGAATAGTAAATACATACATCAAATCAGACCATTTTCACATGGTTACATTACAAGAAGTAATCCCACTTCTCAAACAACAAGACTACATGACAACACTGGATCTAAAGGATGCATATTTCCATATACCAATACATCCTTCACACAAGAAGTACCTAAGGTTTGTATTCCAAGGGATACATTACCAATTCAAAGTGTTGCCATTCGGAATAACAACTGTGCCAAGAGTTTTTACAAAATGTCTAGCAGTAGTAGCCGCACGTATCAGAAGGCAGCAAATACATGTGTTCCCGTACCTAGACGATTGGTTAATCAAAACCAACACACAAAAACAGTGTTCACAACACACAAATTACGTCATACAAACCCTACACAAACTAGGTTTCTCAATCAATTACTCAAAGTCACACCTTCTGCCGTGTCAAACACAGCAATACCTAGGAGCAACAATCAACACAGTAAAAGGAATTGCCACTCCAAGTCCACAAAGAGTACAAACATTCCAAAATGTCATACAAGCCATGTATCCAAACCAAAAGATACAGGTCAAATTAGTAATGAAACTCCTAGGCATGATGTCCTCATGCATAGCCATTGTCCCAAACGCAAGGTTGCACATGCGTCCCTTACAACACTGCCTAGCATCACAGTGGTCACAGGCACAGGGTCAACTTCTAGATCTGGTGTTGATAGACCGCCAAACATACATCTCGCTTCAATGGTGGAACAGTATAAATTTAAACCAAGGGCGGCCTTTCCAAGACCCAGTGCCACAATGCGTAATACCGACAGATGCATCCATGACAGGGTGGGGAGCACACCTCAATCAGCACAGCATCCAAGGACAATGGGACATTCACCAAAAACAGTTTCATATAAACCACTGAGAACTGTTAGCGGTATTTCTAGCTCTGAAAGCATTTCAACCCATAATAACCCACAAATACACTCTTGTCAAAACAGACAACATGACAACAATGTATTACCTAAACAAACAGGGAGGAACACATTCGACACAGTTGTGTCTCCTAACACAAAAAATATGGCATTGGGCGATTCACAACCACATTCGCCTAATAGCACAATTTATTCCAGGAATTCAGAATCAATTAGCAGACAATCTCTCTCGGGATCACCAAAAGATCCACGAATGGGAAATTCACCCCCGAATACTGAACAATTACTTCAGAATGTGGGGAACGCCACAAATAGATCTATTTGCAAGAAAAGAAAACTCAAAATGCCAAAACTTCGCATCCAGGTACCCACAACATCAGTCTCAGGGCAATGCACTATGGATGAACTGGTCAGGGATATTTGCGTACGCTTTTCCCCCTCTCCCACTTCTTCCATATCTAGTAAACAAGTTGAGTCAAAACAAACTCAAACTCATACTAATAGCACCAACATGGGCAAGGCAACCTTGGTACACAACACTACTAGACCTTTCAGTAGTACCTCATATCAAACTGCCAAACAGACCAGATCTGTTAACACAACACAAACAACAGATCAGACATCCAAATCCAGCATCGCTGAATCTAGCAATTTGGCTCCTGAAATCCTAGAATTCGGGCACTTAGACCTCACACAGGAATGTATGGAGGTCATAAAACAAGCTAGAAAACCTACCACTAGACACTGTTATGCAAATAAGTGGAAAAGATTTGTTTATTACTGCCATAATAATCAAATTCAACCTTTACACGCATCTGCAAAAGAAATAGTAGGATACTTACTACATTTGCAAAAATCTAACCTAGCTTTCTCTTCCATTAAAATACATCTTACGGCAATTTCTGCTTACCTACAAATTACGCACTCAATTTCATTGTTTAGGATACCAGTCACAAAGGCGTTTATGGAATGCCTAAAGAGAATTATACCACCAAGAACACCACCAGTTCCTTCATGGAACCTCAACATTGTCCTAACACGACTCATGGGTCCACCTTTTGAGCCCATGCACTCTTGTGAAATGCAATACTTAACGTGGAAAGTTGCATTTTTAATTGCCATCACATCTCTAAGAAGAGTGAGTGAAATTCAAGCATTTACCATTCAAGAACCATTTATTCAAATACACAAAAATAAAGTTGTTCTACGGACCAATCCTAAATTTTTACCAAAAGTAATCTCACCGTTCCACTTAAATCAAACGGTAGAATTACCAGTGTTCTTCCCACAGCCAGATTCTGTAGCCGAAAGAGCACTACATACATTAGACATCAAAAGAGCACTAATATACTACATTGACAGAACAAAACTAATTCGAAAGACAAAACAACTATTTATCGCCTTTCAAAAACCTCATACAGGAAATCCAATTTCAAAACAAGGCATTGCTAGATGGATAGTTAAGTGCATTCAAACCTGCTATCTTAAAGCTAAAAGAGAACTGCCTATTACACCAAAGGCACACTCAACCAGAAAGAAAGGTGCTACCATGGCCTTTCTAGGAAATATTCCAATGAACGAAATATGTAAGGCAGCAACATGGTCTACGCCTCATACATTTACCAAGCACTACTGTGTAGATGTTCTAACTGCACAACAAGCAACAGTAGGTCAAGCTGTATTAAGAACATTATTTCAAACTACTTCAACTCCTACAGGCTGATCCACCGCTTTTTGGGGAGATAACTGCTTACTAGTCTATGCACAGCATGTGTATCTGCAGCTACACATGCCATCGAACGGAAAATGTCACTTACCCAGTGTACATCTGTTCGTGGCATTAGTCGCTGCAGATTCACATGCGCCCACCCGCCTCCCCGGGAGCCTGTAGCCATTTAGAAGTAGATCTTAAACATTTGTACATTTGAAAATATATTACTTAAAACTTTATTATGTACATACGCATTCACTCCATTGCATGGGCACTAATACTAGCATACACAACTCCTACCTCACCCTCTGCGGGCAAAACAATCTAAGATGGAGTCGACGCCCATGCGCAATGGAGTCGAAATGGGAGGAGTCCCTCGGTCTCGTGACTCGAAAAGACTTCTTCGAAGAAAAACAACTTGTAACACTCCGAGCCCAACACCAGATGGCGGGATGTGCACAGCATGTGAATCTGCAGCGACTAATGCCACGAACAGATGTACACTGGGTAAGTGACATTTTCCATATATATATATATATGTATAGATTTAGACATATGTCAGTATACTTATATACTTCATCATTTTAGGCATGATGATAATAAGGTTTTGTGGTTCAAGATATTTTGTTTATTAAAAGTGTTGTAATTTTACAATGTGCATAGTTATTGCTTTCTACTCTGATTCAAGCATGTGAATCTATGAAAGTTCCAATACTGGAGTAAGAAAATAATTTACTTACCTGTAACTGTAGTTCTCCAGTATTGGAATCTTTCATAGATTCACATGCGACCCACCCGCCTCCCCCGAGAAGCTCACTTCACCCTTTCTTTCTATTTATATATATAGTCAACATAATATACGCACTTGTGCTTGGAAAATCTGAGGTGCTAGAGCTTCTCTCAGGAGGTTCTGAAGGGTGCTGTCGCCTGATTGGTGGAGGATCAGGTTTGGTCCTTTTCACAAAATGACTCTGATAGACTATGAAATTGAAGAGGCCTAGGGCCTTTTTCTCTTCAATATGTTTTAACATTACTTGTGAAAATTGTACCGGGACTCCCTTCTCGACGACGGGGAATGATTCAAGCATGTGAATCTATGAAAGATTCCAATACTGGAGAACTACAGTTACAGGTAAGTAACTTATTTTCTTGTGTATATGTGAACAGGTAGGAGCAAATCCCTCAGTCTCTTTAAGGAAGCCTGTCAGCAGTAAGCATGGACACCCCAGCAGGAAATTAAGTAGTCTGTCAAAATCCAGTGCTCGCAGCTGAGACATAAGTGAAACAGGCTTTTCAGAAAATGTTGTTTAATAAAGATAGAACATCTTCGTCTCACCCTTCACAAGTAAACACTGAGTGATAACTACATTTCCTCTGTAGTGGTATCCTTTATGGATATTGCCCTCTACAGTGGGTTTTGAGGTTATGGCTGCACTCTCGCTGTGCTTTTCCAAACTAACATGGCTGCTATGGAAGAGCATAGGGCCCATCCCAACTCTGGATGAGAGAAAGAGCCCAAATTATGTAAATGAGACACTGTTGTTCATTACAAGACTGATAATGGCAAATATTCTTCAAAAGTATCCATTCTGTTTGAAAAATACAAAACTGGTGACCCATAGTTACAGTCATCACACAAAAAGGACAAGGAATATGGTCAAATTCCAGACCCGACTAATTCAAAAATCAATAATATTTTGAAAAAACGGCCCTCACCCACAAATTGTGGCATGCTTCATCATAGGGCCCTTCTAACACACTCCAAAAATATAAATCCCCTTTGGAGTGGAGCAGTAAGGGTGGGGGAACATATAAGCACAAAAGACAAGACCAACAATTATGGTACAGGGACCACAGACGAACAATAGAAGAAATATCTAAAACTGACTCAGGCTGATCACTTCACTAATTTATTCTGGTGCAGCCTGGACAGGATTAAAATATTGTTGGTGGTGTTTTAGGAATTAATCACCTGTACACCCCAATCTCTGAGAAGGGTCAACATGTTTCGGCCTATTTTTAATGCCCATAAGGGTCATGCGGCCATCATCAGGACCTTCGCCCTGTCCCCGTATTGTAAGGAAAAACCCTACCTGTCCTCTGATCAGGGGGTTAGTTAACTCGTACTGCTAGTTGCTCATTAATTCATCAGCACACTCGGTATTCTGTGGGGAGAGAAATATTTCAAATTTGAATCCACAAACAAGTGGAATCCAATATCATATAACAATCCCCAAATTTTCACCTTAAATATGTAAGGGAAAGGTAATTAAGATTGTGCTTAAACAATTCCCTAAGTCTAGTGCATACCATTGTAGGAAAGATAGCACCTGTGTACATTAACTGAAGTTAAATTAACTTGTATTAATATATGCACACCCAAGTGATATGCCCAGGTCCAAAACAAGAAAGCAGGGTTGGTACACTTACCGAGTTTCATAAATACCTATCTTCATCGGAGCCGGGTGGGAGCACCACCCTGTATTCACACACTGTATAGAGATAAGTCATTATGAATTTAAATAAGGAAGTGGCTGTAAATACTCTAAAATAATAATATCCCTTCAGTTCTGTCAAAACAGAACTGCAGGATATATAAATAGTCTTATTATCAAGGAAAACAGTATAGCCAATGATTAATGTAATGTCATGTTGTGTTTCCCCCCGCCGGCCCGTTCGTGTTTCCATGTGTGCTGGAGCGTGGATCTCTGTTCTCTCATGTTTATCGGTATTAGAATCCTGCAAACATTAATTAAGCCTGCCGGCCCTTGACCAGTAATTATTCTCATGTCATAATTCCGCCCGCCGGCCTGTTTCTGTTTCCAAAAATGGGTCATATAATATGTTCAAATTCTAGTTAGTATCAAAGTCTAATAAACTTCTAATCCGCCCGCCGGCCCTTGAAATATAACTGTCAAAATGTTTTTTTTGTAGTTCTAATAAACTAAACAAAGAGTATAGAAATCCCGTATAAACGGGTCAATGTAGCCGTGATATCGACGTGTCAACCTGCCTGCCATAATGGTAGCGGCATGGTAAATGTACTAAAAGCATAAAAATAAAGTGACCCGGGCCCCCTCTCCCTGCCTTACTTCTTCAAGGGTCTAGTGCTGCCGCCAATATGCCTCTGCCCGGTTCCGCGATGAGACGGAGACGGTCAGTGATAAAAGACCAATTCCGCGTGTGACGTATCCATGCCCAACCGGTAAACTAGACCGGCACCTCCTATTTAAACGGCGGCCATCTTGGGTGTGTTCGAGGTTATCACGATGCTCCGATGCTTGGGCATTCATGATGTAAAACATAGTTACAGGTCAGTAATTTGCCTTATGGCTTTATTGAAGTAACGTCAGCTAAAAAGTTAAACTAATCTCATGCGGGTAATTCTATCCAAATCCTTTATTATGCTGTAATGTATTTTTCCTTTGTATTTTTGTCACAATGTTTTGGAATGCAACTTCAATGATTATGACAGCATTTTAAAGATATCTCTGTTTTCTCTGATGCAGGAAATTGTTGCAAACATTGTTTTCCTCCACTTTTATGTGTTTGCCAATAAGTCTAGGATATCGTAATTCACTGAAGAGATTCCATATTCACATATTCTCAGCTTCAATTCATATTTGGAAGATTTGGGTGGTGTCCGCACCGCAGTCTTTGTGTGATAACAGAATTTACCAGGCTTTGATAATGTTACCTTTCTTTGTCATTTTGTCTTTCTCCAGAAAAGATACAGGAAATCTACAAAACATTCATTCAAGAATCTGGTATCCAGTTCTCTGAACTAGAGGAGAAGGTACTCCAATTCCACCTCAGTAACCTTGAGTATGCGTGTGGCAGCAATCTTTACCAGGCAAGTACGGCTTCATTGTTAGAGCTGCATCATAGTGGCACACTTAGATTTGTATCTTTCCATTCCTTATTCAAAACAAGCGCGTGTTGCTGATAAAAACTACTAACCATGTTGGATCTTTATCATTCGTGTTTGTCCTCGTTTTCGTAACTTTCCCAATTTGGGATTGCAAGTGATGCAAAGCTGAGATTACAGTGAGTTGCCAGGAAGTTTGCGACTATTGCTGAATACTCTAGGTTTAGTATACCAATAGCCCACCGACAAAAGATTATGGCTTGGGAGATTTTTCTCATCTCTCTGGGCATTTATCCCTTTTTATTTATTACTTTTGAGCTTTAACTGGATAAAAAATGTTTCAGAGCATTTCCGCATTACACATTCTCTCTGAGCAAATAACTATGTCATTTATAGCAGTAGCCCTCAGTTGGGGACATGAAAATCATAGCTGTAGAACATACTCGTTAACTAAAGCTGTGCATTAGTATTGCTGGGTGTTGGTTTATCTGTAAGGAATCCACAGCAGTTTCACAATGTGCTCCAGCACATGTTCTTTTTCTTCTTCTTTGAATTTTGATTTTGTTTTAATTTTTCAGATTTTACCTAGTTCACTCTTGTTGAGACAGTTTTCCAATTGAGTTTATGATGTTGGCTAGATAATCTAATTTGCTTCACAAATTGAGTTCTACACACTGCTTCTCTTGTGGAAGTTGTTTAGTACAGTCACACTGATAAGAGTATTGTGACTGATAATGTGTGCTCCTCTGTTCCATAATGTAGATTTATCCATTATTGGATCCTTCATAAATTCACATGCTTGAATAATCCCTGTCGTCGAAGTGGGAGTCCCACAGTATCCTAAAAAACAGTAAGTAAGAATATCCATAGGCTATAGTGCTAGCAAACTTAAACATATAGCCTATTCCTGTCCTTTTGAAAAAAGAACCAAACTTGACCTTTGACCAGTCAGGCACCAGCAAGGCACCAGCACCCTCTAGATTATTCCCAAAAGAGGCTTTTTCCCTCAGATTTTCTACCTCTGCTCAGTTTTTTCCTGTCAGAACAACTTTCTGTCTCAGAAAATGTCTGTTACTTTCAAGGAAAGGCCTTTTTCGCCTTTGTAAGACCTGTGGCAAGAAAAGGCTCCATGTGGATGATCCACATAAGGATTGTCTATACTGCCTGCATCCCAAACATTAGGGATGCCGCACCTTCTCTGCTGATACTCTGAGAGACAGAGAAGGAAGTCTTCTAATATGCTTACGGGCAAATCCTGTACTTCAGGTGAGTAGAGTGACTTAGATCCAAAGCCTCATAAAAGGTCTAGATCCTCTGACCCGGGGCAGGCTGAGGAGGGCAAGAAACACCACAAAGCACACCATGAAGACCCTTCCAAAACCTTATCAGGGTCAGCCTCCTCCCAGCCATCCTCTCCATGTCGCAAGAATGAGCTCTGTCACCGTTCTCCTTCCTCAGAGCCATCAACTTCTAAAAACGTACTGCTTAAATGAAAGTCAACGACGACACTACCGTCGACGATCGTGATGACAACGACTACCACAGTTACTGTTGCCACCGTCTCGTCAGCTATGACAATGTCGATGTCGGTTCTGAAAGCTCCAATCTCATCAGCTCGGGTGAGTGAGAAAAAAACATTCATCGATGGAGCCGTCGGCGAGATCTCCTGCACCGCCAATGACTCAGTCGTCGACGAATACAACTTCAGAAAAGCCTTCATTGGTGAGAGCTTCATTGACGAGAGCATCATCGACAAGTGCATCAACAGATACAGTTCAGTCGACGAAGACACAGTCAACCACCTCACCGTCGACAAGACTGTCGACGGCAACACCATTGACAAGACAGTTGACGGCAACACCATCGACAAGACCGTCAATGGTAGCTCCGCCAATTAGACCATTGTCGCCGACGCCATCAACATCACCGTCATCGACAATACCATCATCGACAACGCCACTAGTTCCTACCATTCAAGACAATGTGGTCCCCATCTCTGTTGGATCTGCTGACCTTCAAGCAACAGTCAAGATCACAACACTTTGAGGGCCTGCCTTACATCCGGTGGATACATACCCTAGTAAAGTAACAACATTACTACCTAGCCACTTACTGGACTGGGAAGAGTCTGAAGACGAAGGGCCTTTTGCGGACGCAGACAGCCCATCACAATTAAATGTAAGATACTAAGAGGATGATGATGATGAGTATGGACAACAATATCAATCCTATTATCCGCATCAAAGACGTTACTACAAACCATTGCAGCATCAGCAGGGAGACACAGCACAAATGCCTGCTTCTTTAATTCAGGACTTACAGTCCATGCTCTAAGACTATAAAAGGAGATTTCCAGCTGCAGCTGAGGAGCAGCTGCAACAACCTTCCTCCCTGGCTACACCGAGGAATATGCCTCCACCTCTGGCAAAGCCCAGGTTCACACCTGCGTCAGCAATAGCTGTTACCCCCAGAGAGTACATCTCTTCGGAAGATGAAAGGGAAGAAGGAGAAATTCTTACTCCTCAACATCCTAACGATGAATGGAATGACTATTTAGCCCCTACACCATCACTGCTTCCTCCTCATCCATTAGATTCTCCTCCGGAGGATATAGGAGGTTTTCATAATCTAATGGATAGAGCTGCTACACGTTTACACTTACCAACATCTGTCTCTCATTCAGAATGCTTCCTCCATGATTTTAAAGAACAGGCAAGAAAATCGGTGAGGGTAATCCCCATCACAGATTTAATCTGGAGTGAAGGTCTAAAGATTATGAAAAATCCAGCCACAGTCCCACCAGTGCCACCTAAACTGGATAAAAAGTATAAGGCTACAGACAACTATCCAGCCTGTTTAACAGGGCACCCAAAACCGTATTCTGTCATATCTCAGGCTACCCAGAGATGTTCTAAGAATCCATCTATGCCCATTTCTGCCCCACCAGACAAGGACGGCCGACGTCTGGACAACGTGGGCAAGAGGTTTTCCTCGATGTAAGCCATTACTGTGCGTGCTGCCAACACCGTGGCTATTTTAGGTAGCTATGACCGTCAGATGTGGTCTGACATGAATGCTTTCATTGATCTCATCCCATAAGACAAACAACCTGAGGCCCAAAAGATATTACAGGAAGGGGAGCGCACACCTGCAGAAATAATCAACTGCGCCCTGGACATAGCCTCCACGGGTTTCCGAGAGCAGCGGTTTTGCGCCACCAAGGATGGTTAAAGGTGACCTCTTTCAGACCCTAGGTCCAATCCACAATATTAGACATGGCCTATAATGGCGAAACCCTTTTTGGGAAACACATAGATGATGCCTTACTAGCCATCAAGATGGATACACAGACTGCTCATTCTCTGGGTACTCTACAGTACAAGAAGCACCCCTTTCGGGGAGTCAGAGGTAGAGGTTTCTGGTCGTTTCGGGGTACCTACAATAGACAATAGCAACAGTAATAGTACAGACCAGCTTATCAAAAGTCTTATCAACAGCCATTGACAGCAGCCTCCATCAGACAAGGCGGAAGAAGAAAACAGACCCCACAAGCTCGGGCTCAAAGCCATAAACAATGATCCTCATTGGTTGCCGGCTGCAGTTCAATGCTTTCCACGAATCAGTCCAGTGGCCGCAAACATCTCAAATTAGCATCAGAATTGGGAAAGGATAACATCAGACAAATACATGTTGGATATAGTGACTCATGGTCATACTCTAGAATTTGTACAGAAACCACCAAACCACCCTCCTGTGAAATCGCATTCACTTCATCTTCACTTGCTAAAGCAAGAAGTGTTCCAAATGCTCTCCAAGGGTGCAGTAGAAGAGGTCCCTACTCATCAGAGAGGCCTGAGATTTTATAAGAAAGAAGTCAGGAGAATGGAGACCAATCCTAGACCTCAGACAGCTAAACAAATTTCTGAGGAAACAACCCTTCCGTATGATCATCCTGTTGGATATCCTTCACCTTCTCAACAGCAGAGATTACATGACATCGTTGGATCTCCAAGATGTCTATTTCCACATACCCATACACTCCAGGCATCGCAAATACCTCTGCTTTCACCGTAGCCGGTACCCATTATCAACTCAAGGTTCTCCCGTTCGGATTAAAGTTAGTGCCAAGAATTTTCACAAAGTGTCTTGCGTCTGTGGCAGCTACTCTCCTCAACGAAGGCTTTCAAATTTTCCCATATTCGGACGATTGGTTGATAAACTCCGCAGCAGGCCTCCAAGGCCACCAGCGCCTGTCTAGCCTTATTTCACAGTTTAGGTCAGACGATAAATTACCATAAATCATCTACTCTTCCAACACGCAAGATAGTCTTTTTGGGTGCAAAACTCGACACTGACAGAAACAAGGCTTATCTTTCAACAGGAAGACAACAAAAGCTGTCCAGTGTGGCTTTCACAATCTCAAAACGAAAGTCTGTTTCAGTGAGAACATTCAAGTCCCTTCTAGGAATGATTGATTAATCAATCATCCTTGTCTATCTGGCAAGACTAAAAATGAGACCATTACAAGAAGATTTGCAACTGCAATGGATCTAGTCTCAAGGGCCCTTTGAAGACTTAATCAATATCACACCAAAGATGGTGGAGACATTGCAGTGGTGGTCTCAAACCAGTCAAATCTCTCAGGGGTTGAGCTTCCACTCCAATGCCAGATTTCATAATAACAACAGACGCTTCTCTGGATGGCTGGGGAAGTCATTTGCAAGACGTGCATTCAAGGGAAATGGTCCCACTCTCAGAAGAAGATGCACATAAATCTGTTAGAATTAAAAGCGATATCTCTTACTCTGAAAGCGTTCCTCCCTCGGATTTCAGGATTCTCAGTGTTGATCCATACAGACAACACAACAAGCATGTACTACGTCAACAAACAGAGAGAAACATGATGTTTGTCCCTCTCAAGAGAAGCACACGCTCTCCTGGAATTGCTCACTCTCCACAAAAGTTCTCTGAGAGCGGAACACATTCCGGGTATCAACAGCGCCCTGGGCGGACACTCTCAGCAGGACGGACGACAATTGCCACAAATGGAAGCTCAGTCAGAAGGAAGTAGACAAGATCTTTCAATGCTGGGGACGGCCAACCTTAGATCTCTTTGCCACCAACGAGACCACCAAATGCCAATTTTAGGACCAGTCGACTCCCACTCCTGGGGTTGTGGGGGAATGCTCTTTCGATGCGATGGTCTGGGATCTTTGAATATGCTTTCCCCCTTCCTATTGATCCCCATTCTTCTCAGGAAGATGAAATCAGAAGGTTGCAGGCTCATACTCATAGCACCCAAGTGGCCCAGACAGTATTGGTACACAAAGCTCACTCTCCTGTCGGTGGCCAATCCAATAAGGCTTCCCAGCAAGCACAACCTACTAATGTTGAGACAAGAGCAGATATTTGATCCAGAACTAGCCTCTCTCCAAAGACATGCATGGCTCCTTAGTTCCATGAGTTCCAGGGCATGAACATTGGTGAAGAATGCAAAGTAATTCTGTCTAGAGTGCGAGCTGAGAACACAAACAAGGCTTACAGGCGCAAGTGGCGAAGATTTTGTATCTGGTGCCAACAAAACAATATGCATCCATTAAAGGTTCTACCAGAGCAAATTATATCATACCTCCTTGCTGTATCCAAAACTGGGCTCGGACATGCCTCAGTTAAGGTTCACCTGGCAGCTATATCCTCCTACAGACGCTCTGCAAAAATGTACCCTCCCTGGGTTCATCCGGCTCATAAAACAATTTATGAAAGGTTTGTATTGCACTTTTCCTCCGGTGCGACCACCTCCTCCTCTGGTGCGACCACCTCCTCCTCAGTGGCATCTAAACATTGTCCTTTCGCAATTAATGAAAGCGCTGTTCAAGCCCATACACAGAGCAGATCTGAAGTATCTCACATGGCAAGTTGCAACCCTCTTTGCACTTACTTTCACTAGGAGAGTCAGTGATATATAGTCATTTACCACCAAGGAACCCTTCCTCACTTTCTCAGATTACTTTGGTCTTCTTAGAACAAATCCAAGATACATTTCTAAAGAGCCTTCATCTTTTCACCTAAACGAATCAGTGATATTGAGAACTTTCTTCCCAAATCCATCGACTGTGGCCGAAAGAACTCTCCACACACTGGATATCAAACGATGTTTGAAATTCTACCTTCAATGTACTGAACAATTTCATAAGATAGACCAACTACTAGTCTCTTATGGCCAAGGTAGTCAGGGTACAGGAGTTATTAAAGCAACGATAGCCTGATGGATTGCATCCACCATTCAGTTTTGTCAGACGAATGCTGGGAAACCACTAACCAGCCAGCCTAAAGCACACTCAACAAGAGCAGTCTCAGCATAATTTCCTCTGTTTCAAGGCATCACCTTAGACAAGATAAGCCAAGCTGCAACGTGGAAGACTACACATTCTTTCATGCAGCATTACTGTTCGGAATCGACACCACGAACCAATTCAGTCGTGGGCAGGCGGTCCTTAGGCATCTATTTCATTAAGGTGAGCCTCTTTTGAAGGTATGTGTTTAATTTAATATACAATTGCTTCTAACACCTGCACAATTATTGTCTATGTATTAATAACATATATAGATAAGTATATATATACATAAATAAATATATATATATATATATATACACATAAATATATATATATATATATATATATATATATATATATATATATATATATATATATATATATATATATATATATATATATATTTGCATATAGCTGTAAGCTGAAATTCTCACATCCACCATGAGCATTACAGTTACTGTGAGTACTGCTGGCTATTCAGATTCAAGCATGTGAATTTATGAAAGATCCAATACTAGATAAGAAAATAAGTTACTTACCTGTACCTACAGTTATCCAGTATTGGTATCCATCATAAATTCACATGGAACCCACTCTCCTCCCCTTTGAGGCTCACCTTCTTTTTTTAGTATATACTCTTCACTCTGGTGCTAGAAAATCTGAGGGAAAGAGCCTATTTTGTGAATATTCTAGAGGGTGCTGGCGCCTGATTGGTCATAGGTCAAGTTTGGTTCTTTTTTTCAAAAGGACATGGATAGGCTATATGTTTAAGTTTGCTAGCATTATAGCCTATTGATATTCTTACTTACTGCTTTTTTAGGATACCTTGGGACTCCCACTTCAACGACGGGGATGATTCAAGCTTATGAATTTATTAAAGATATCAATACTGGATAACTAGTTACAGGTAAGCAACTTGTTTTCTTCTTCTTTAGTGATCATATGCATTTTACTTGTAGAGCGAATAGTCTTGGCATTGTTCTATTCTTTTTGTTTATTAATTCAATTGTATTGGGCATAAATATTGGAAATGTGAAAATTTACAGTGCAACATACACTTGCATGTTTCTCTTTAGTGTTGATTTTTCCTTCATTCTCTAGTGCATGCAATCACTCTCCTTTGCCACAATGGATCATATAACATCTCTGTACCACTTCAGAAGTTCTGCAGAACATAGGCTTTAACCATTGACCAACTATTTCCTCTCGTTGGTGCTTCCTAGTGCTATCTTTAAATTTGTTTTACTCTGATCCGCCTTAGAGTATCCCTGGAAACTGTTGCATCTAAGGGAAAGTGTATGGTGAATTCTGTGACAAACTATGACAGTTATACAGCTATTCCTTTCCATTGACATTCAGCAACATTTACTCATTGAGCATTTGGCTCAACAAGTGACATGGGATCAAGCCTAAATTTAGCTCTTTACTAGAGGTCAGATAAAGAGTGGCGATTAATCAGTTCCCTAGTACAGCCTGCAGTTAGTCCAGCCCACCGGACAAAGCAATTAAAGTTGACGTACATATTGTCTGTGATTCAGACAGATTGCAGAAGTCCACGTGGTTCAAAAGCCTGACACAGAAACATAGAATGTAAATCATTCCAGTGGGCAAGGAAAGAGTTTATCTCAGAAAATCCAGTATCTGGGACTCAGGTACACCATCCTTTAAGGTTTATGCTCCTGACGTCCTATCCTCCATCACCACGCACTGAATAACAGTGAGCATTAGATAAATTGTGTAACAAGAAACAAAGTGGAACTGATGTCCATTGAATCACTAACCAAGAGCTTTGATTATGAGGGGAAATACTCTAAGGAGATGTTTCCACCGGTCCATAATCAGGATAAGAACCATGAGGTATTTGGAGCGATTTCTTTTTAAAGTAAGAACTTCCACAAGAAACCTCAACCAACATTCTATCTTTAAAAGGAAAAATTATTATTTTGCCTCTTAAACAATTTTTCATAGGGGAGGGGAGCTAAACTAGAATGCATTATGGGGAATTTAATAGTGCACTAGACCTAGAGTTAGGAGAAGGAAGCGGAGACGAGACCTGCAGGCTCGAAGATGGACATTCTAATTCTGTGGTTCTTTTTAGTCTGTGCCAGAAAAGGGATTTTTCTTTGGCGTAAGGGTTGAGCATGGCAAAATCTGAGGTCGTGCATGTCACATTTTGAAGAGATTTGGTAAGTTTTTTTTTTTATGAGGTTTGGAGTGCCTTCTCACCTTGTGCTCAAAGAAAATATATTTGAAATACACAAGATGATTGTGGTTGCACTAATTCATTTGATAGGTTCCCCTATCAAACAAAGTAGGTCACATAGTTACCCTCTATACAGAAGAGAAATGGAAGGGAAAGTCTGTTCAGTTAAGGAAAATGGATGGGTAGTAGTGCCACCAGGTCCGGTTATTCATTAGTAGCCTGCCAGGATGATTAGATAGCAGTGGGAGCACGTGATGAGGATTGTTTTTTGGTAACCATATATGTAATTCCCAATAGCACAATTGAAATTCTGCCATGGGAAAATAGAGGGAACGTTTATACAGTATTGAATCTTACATAGATTGACATGCTTGGAACAGTCCCCGTTGTTGAAGTGGGAGTTCTGCTGTACCATGGTAAAGCGGTATGTGAAACTGTCATAGGGCTTAATGGCACTCTGTCATCAGTTTAATAGCCTATCTGTGTCCTTTAAAAACAAAAAACAAAAAAAAGCAACAAACTTGAACTATGACCAATCAGGTGCTAGCACCCTCTAGAACACTCCCAAGAAAAACAGAATCCCTCAGATTTTCTACTGCACATTGTGTGAAGTGTGTTTCCTTGAGTTTTTACTGTGATGTCTCATTTTTTTCTACATCTACAATGTCTGAGTCTTCTAAGAAAGGCCTATTCCGATCCTTTGGGAAGAAAAGGCTACATGTGCATGATCCACACAGAGACTGTCTCTATTGCCACTAACCCCAACACCTATCAGTGCACCCATTTCCTCCACCAAGGCTGACTGTGGATTTGACCTCTCCTTCAACAGCGTTGAAGAAGATACCGTCGACGAAGATGACATCGACAAGAACAGTGTCACTGACGACAACAGCACCATCGACGGCAACACCATCAACTATAGCACTGTAGACAGGAGACTTTTTACAGTTGATGTCTCAATTCACATTTACGTCTTCGACGACGGGTCCAACAACAAGATAAAAAATACAAAAATCACAAAAACTGCTTTACGACCTGAAGTGACCGCTCCAAGCAAAGTCTCAGCTTTGTTACCAAGCCATTTATTGGACTAAAAAGAATCAGGTGATGATAGACCTTTTGGGGTTGCACACAGTCCTTCAGAACTCCATGTGAAGTATCAGGAGGTACATGATGACGAGGACGAACAGCAATGCTATGAACCATACTATACCCCTCATAGCAGATATTATGAACATTATGGGTATCCTTCACATCCTCAGCCTAGACAAGATGTTATGCAGATGCTTACTTCACTTATTCAAGATTTGCAGGCCATGCTGCAAGATTATAGGAGACGGTAATCTGAACCTCCTCAGGAACAGCAACCAGAACCATCCAGACTGCTTCTACTGCCACGCCAAGATACATCCTTCCTCTGATAACGCCCAGGTTCTCACCAGCCTCAACTATCGTTGCACCTCCAAGGGAGGATCACTCTTCCACAGAGGATGAGAGAGAGGAAGATGAGATTCCTGGCCCGCAATATCCCCGAGACGAATTGGATGATTACCTTGTCGCTACTCGGTCTCCCCTGCCACCTCATCCTTCAGACTCTCCCCCAGAAGACATCAGGGGTTTTCATAATCTAATGGACCAGGCTGCAACACGATTCCATCTTCCAACCTCTGTTAAGCAGTCTGACTGTTTTCTTCATGACTTTAAGGCACAGGCCAGGAATTCTGTGAGAGCCATTCCTATCATAGACTATATCTGGAATGGGGGCTTAAAGATAATGAAGAACCCAGCTACAGTACCGCGAGTACCACCTCGCCTGCACAAGAAATACAAAGCAACTGATGATTCCACTGTCTGCTTCATCGGTCACCCTAAACCTGGTTCTATCATTTCACAGGCAATGCAAAGGCATTCAAAAAACCCTTCCGTTCCCATTGCTGCGCCACCAGACAAGGAAGACAGACTCTTGGACAATGTTGGGAAAAGATTCTCTCTTATGTCTGCCATCACCGTTCGAGCAGCCAAATCATTTGTGTTTCTGGGGCACTAGGACTTCCAGATGTGGTCAGATGTCAGCAGTTTGCTTGATCTGATCCCTGAAGACAAGAAGGCGTAAAATAAAGAAGTTACTGCAAAA